>NC_134702.1:250445090-251045090 GCF_043290135.1 Rhipicephalus microplus
CACACGCGCAAAATCCGAAATTGTGTGTGGTGATGGCGGCCCACATGTGGCCCGCAAGCGCTGGTTTCGAGGCTATAGTGTCGCTGCAATCGTGCGTTGCGGATCGCAGCAGGGCGAACGCTATTCTAAAACACATATGGCGCCCGCTACGCCCGCAACGCCCGCAGTGCTTGCAAACGGTATTCTAAAACTCCCTAATAATGAACAGTTAGCTAGCGTAAACCTGTTCTTTTGTCCAGAGGGCTGGCTATGACAGAAAACCAGTCAACGATGTGAATACGCCAAAAAAGGACAGCGCCAAGTCAGCAGCTAGCCGAGTGGGTGAGTGTACGGCAAACGTCAGCAACAACGCCATAAAACTAGGTATGTGCAGTGGGCAAGCATGATCAGCAACATGCAGTGCAGCGTCACGCAATAAACAGTACAGTGAGGAGACGCATGTGCATACATTTAAATACAAGTTATTTGCTGGACCGGAAGTTATGCGACTCAAAAAGTAGAGACGTCACAACACCTCTGCTGTGTGTTCTAATTCTAATTTAGAACAATGTAAGCAAATATTTCAAAAATGCGAAACCCGTAAGGTGTAGACCCGTTTAGAGGTTTGACAGATTTCCCACATAGTGAGCATCAATTTTAAGCGATGCTCTCAGCAAGCATATTCGCACGTAGCCCCTTTGGCTTACAACTAAGCCTTGCCAGGTGGACGGCATACTGTTTAAACTCCACGCTAGTATGGATATCGTAGGCTTACCAGGCACGTCGACTGCAGTGACATGCAGCTTGTGTGCCTCTACGTAATGTCGGCACTCCTGGGTATCACAGCCTGCGGCCTTATCTGCGCAGCGCTGATAGACGAAACAGACAAGCCGATGGCACGTTAAACATGCGTATTCAAATATGACAGGCGTTGCATTCGGAGCAATTGGACCAAGAGCTTTACGGCTCGCAGTCAGGTAAGACGACGACGCGGATTCATTCGTTCGCTATTCCTGCCTGTTCCTGCGGCTTAGTTATTTATTTTATAGCCCTGGGAAAAATTAAACCCTGATGACATTTTGCACAAGACATTAGCTCGAAGCCTTCGAAACCGCCACTGACTGGTAGATGTGAATGACATTTAACCGATGAACATTACAAAACCAACGAGATACGTTTGACATTTTGCCACTAAAGAAAGTGTCAGATACGCCTAATATAGCCAACATTCTTCTCTTCTTATGCAAATACCACCCCACAATGCTTGCAGAAGTCAAGGAACGTGATCCCTTTATATGAAAAGTGCACGTAATACGAGCCTACTGTGCAAGCCATTTTTGTGTCAATTCAGGACATACAGATATGTGTGTTTGTTAGGATAAATCGTTACATTAATTTTCATTCTCTTGCTTGAAATACCTTAATCTGTACATATGAATAGCAAACTACAAATTAGGAGACAATAAGTACGTACGAAATACAAGAGCAACTTTATAACTGAATATGCATATACATAGTCATTTTCATTTCTTATTTCCTAGCTGAGCTGTACTCCTCTTTAGTATATCGTGCCAAAGCATAGTTGTATATGCACTTTTCTCTTCGTGAAAGTGACCTTCCAATGGTGGATTTATTGAATGAAAAATGATCGACTGAAGGCGCTGTTGGTAACTGCCTTAGTCACTTCATTTTCAACGAAAATTTTGTATGAATCGTTTTGTGCGTCGTTCGAACAAGTACAAAAGTGTCTGGTGGGACAAAACACCAAACAATAGACATGAAAAGGAAGGGAACAGGAGATAGCTTTATTCTTTCACTTTCTTTTTTTTTTGTCTTTCTTTATGTACCAACAGCCCAAACCATAGACATTAAGTACAAAAGCATTTGCGGGATATGCAGGACTGGACGATCTGGCTGACGAAGTGGAAGACGCAACAGGAGACAGTGCATTAGAAGACACTACCGAGGACGACCTCAGTTCCACATTGCGTGAAGTGTACTCAACTGACGGTGACGCCTCCAAAATGCCACAGCGGGGTTCAAGCAACGAGAGAACAAAGAAAGCCAAGTCACTTGGCAACAATGAGCTAGACGACCAGTCCGAAGGCTCTGCGAGCAACACCCAAAACATAAACGAAGTGCTGAGGATGAGACCTCGACCCTTGCCACCTAGTGATTTCAAACCGAAAGGCATCATGAAATTATGAAGAAATCACACAACGCCCATGGGCATTCAATATTTGCCTTGTCCTTTACTGGAAGCGCCAAGTCACGTCTATTCAAAGCAAAAAAACAGCCACGCTTCCTGTCTGGGTATTTCGTACTATTTCGTCTGTGACACTTAGAGCCGTATCGTATCGGTTACCAAAGCTCATTTCATATCATTACTTGCCCATATGGCGTACATCTGAGGTTGCAGAGATAAAGAAGCGAAACTGCGTGTTCAAAAAACATGAGCTTGAATAAAAAGAAAATCTTTGCTACGGATAAACATTAAAAAAGTGCATTCAATGATCAAAGAAAAAAACAAGCTAGAACTACATTAAACCGATAAATTTTACACATGCGGCTGACAATCTCATAATTTCACGTGTCGGTAATTCAACAATATATTCATTTCGCTGCGAATACTCAACTCCTTGCGATGTTTACTGCGAATAGGTACACATAAAGCCATTTTCCACTGCCATGCGATTGGGCTATTTGTAGAACGTACTTGCTTTTAAGACAATGCTAAAATGCATGACCGCTAATAGGCCCAAGTCTTATTTACAGTCCACTTTAACTGCGTATAAACGTTTGGGTTACAAAATCACAAAGTATATGAAGGTAACCTAATTCGCGTTCGATTAACTTAGTGTTACCATTCAAACACTTGCACATTAAAAATCACGCCTATGCAGAGCTGATTGCACAATCCATGTTCAGCTGCTCAGGCGACAGTACTTGCTTCGACAGAAGTAGGTCCAGGGTGCTCCTTGTCTTCAGTACATTCGTACCCGGAACTCTGAAATAGAGACAAAAGAAGTAGTTAACGAAAGTACCACAAGACAGAGCGTAACGTACAATATTCTCCCGTCACTCTGGATTTATCTTAGTTCTCTGTGGGTATAAATGCAGTACATGGCCAGCATATCCAGTGGCACCCGACTTCAGTAAGAAATGCAAAAAATTCATGTGACAAAGTTTTTATATCTTTCATGTCAAACATCTAGTTAGTTTCAACTAGAAGATAAATGTGCCCAGAAAGTATAGGATATATTCTTAGATGTACTTGTAATGCAAATGTTTTCAAAGAAAAGTGGGCAAAAAGTACTAGCAACTGGCTTAATGGTCAGCTGCCAGCTTGTAATAAGATCACGTGCTACGTGACGTCAACAGGTAAAACACGAGTGTTACATATACTCGCCACGATGGATACTGGTGGCACTGACTGATGCTCCGAAGTTTCAGTACACATATATACCATAAAAAGTAGACGAAGGGCTGAACACTACCATTGCTCATTGGTAGAACATTGGACACATTATTTGAAGGTTACAAGTTAGGACCCTGCTGGTGTTAAGTTATCTTTTCGTCCGCTTTTATTTCTTCACATTTACACTTCAAGTGCATCAAATTATATGTCCTTATTTTGCCCTCGTTACTTGTTGCATATTATTAACACAATCCTAAGAATGAAAATCAGCCATTATACTTACGCTTCTTTTCTTTAAACTTTCCTTTGGGGCTACCCTGCTGCGTTTTAGCCACAGGAGCGTTTGCGAGGCGGTATGTGAATCCCTACTACAGACGAGGCGAATGGAATGCTAAGTTCATCGAATACAAAAATAATTTTCAAAAAATTGATTATCCTCTTTTTATATATTGAAATAAATTTAACTGAAAGGCTGTCGATAGCAAACGTATTTCATTAAAACATTAGGTTTTTTTTTTTATTTTGAAATGATCTAATCTTTCAAAACTATATTTTACTTATCATTTCGAAATTATGAACAAAATCTTTTATATAGCCAGGCACCGCTCATTTCATGGCCGCTCCTTAATGGTATGTTGAGCCAGGATAATGGGTCAATCAATCAATCAATCGTTCCTGTAACCTTATATTTATTTATTTATTTATTTATTTATTTATTTATTTATTTATTTATTTATTTATTTATTTATTTATTTATTTATTTATTTTACCCTCAGGGTACACAGTACATTTCAGATGGGAAGGGCATGCACAACAATGAAGAAAACAAGGAATACAAAGCAAATGGCATAAAAATGCTGTCACTAATTGGGGTACAAAGATTATTACTCCTAACTCACATTATAATAAAGCAAATGATACCACTAATTTTATTTGTATTACATGGTCCCGTGTGCTCAGATTTGGGTGCACGTTAAAGAACCCCAGGTGGTCAAAATTTCCGGAGCCCTCCACTACGGCGTCTCTCATAATCATATGGTGGTTTTGGGACGTTAAACCCCACAAATCAGATCATGTATTACATGGTGAAGGCACAAAGCAATGCAAATAAACTGTTCAACAAACATACAGCAGGTAATTAGGTAATCATTGTTTTAAGGACATTCTTAAATTGAATGGGTTCATTGATGCTTGTTATTGATGCAGGCAGGGAATTCCATTCATTACAAGTTATTGGCAGATATGATTGGGCATATGTTACTGTGTTGCAATGGGGGACTGTGACTTTTTGTTGGTGATTACGGCGAAGAGAAATGAAGGGAGCAGCTTGGATTAAACGGGAACGGAGTTTCGGATTATGATAGAACATTTTATGAAACAGGCAATTGCGAGTGCGCTTTCGGCGGGTAACTAGTGGGATGAGGTTCAGAGATGCCTTCATTTGAGTGACACTAGCTGAACGATGGTAGTTAGCCAAAATGAAACGAGCTGCACGATTTTGAACAGATTCCAACATGTGTGATAGTGTTACCTGACCGGAGTCCCAAACAGGTGAAGCGTATTCCATTTGAGGGCGGACGTATGTGGTATATAGTAATAACTTTGGTGACGATGGAGCAAGAAAGAAGTTTCTACGAAGGTAACCCAGTGTTTTATTAGCTTTGGACGCTATATGTTCTGTATGTAATTTCCAGGACAAAGTGTTAGTTGTGTGGACGCCGAGGTACCGGTAAGATGTTACATTTTCAAGGGGGTGACTGTGAAGAAAGTAAGTTGGACAAGTTGTACTCGACCGAGAAATCCTCATAGACTTGCATTTTTTAATGTTTAGTTCCATTTTCCAAATATGACACCAATTAAGTATGTTATTAAGATCAGCCTGCAGAGAATGAATATCATAGTCATTAGATATTTTACGGTAAATCACACAGTCGTCAGCGAACAAACAAATTTTGGAAGTAATAGTGGAAGGTAAGTTATTTATATAGATTAGGAATAGCAGGGTGCCAAGTACTGATCCTTGAGGAACCCCAGAATCAACCGGTTCCCAGAACCCAGAATCAACAAGAACACGAGAGGAAAGGAATGCACGAATCCAGTTAAAAACTGCAGGGTCAATTTTTAGAACACTTAGTTTATATAAGAGCAGGGAATGGTTAACTTTATCAAACGCTTTAGCAAAGTCAAGAAATATACAGTCAGTTAAAGAAGCAAAGTCCAAAGATAAATGCATATCATTAGTAAAAGAAATTAGTTGAGTATCACAAGAAAAAATCTTTCGAAAGCCATGCTGAGTTAAAGAGAAGAAGCTATTATACTCTAGAAAATTAAGAAGATGAGAAAATATTATATGTTCTATTATTTTGCATGGTACACATGTGAGAGATATAGGACGATAGTTAGATGGACTATGTTTATCACCGCCTTTATGTACTGGAATGATCGCAGCAGTTCTCCAGTCTTCAGGTAGTACACTATCATGATACAATTGTGAAAATATGCATTTAAGGATGATGGAACTGTACTTTTTGGTATTCTTTAAAAATTTACTATTAATTTCATCAATACCGTGAGAAGACGTTCGTTTCAGGTTGTCGATAATCGTGACGATGCCATGCGAGTCAAACGTGATGGGATCCAGCGCAAAATGATTGTACGACTGAAGCTCAGGATGTTGGGTATAATCAGATGAAGAAAACGACTTAATGAATGTATCATTTAGCACAGTAGAACAAAGATGGTCGGGGACAGGATCGCCGGTGGGTTTAACTAATGATACTTTACTGGTGCTAAGTGGTTTCATTAAAATCCTAAAACGTTTAGGGTTAGTCTTCAGGATATTCGGCAGGGTTACATTGACGAACGAGGGTTTAGTATTCTTTACCGCTCGCGAATATGCTGAAGAGGCTGTCTTGTACTTTGTCCAGTTGTCCGGTTTAAGTGAATACTTAGCGATTCTAAAAAGTCTTTTTTTTTCTTGTTAGAAAGCCGGTTTAAGTATCTGTTATACCATGGAGCTTGGTTATTGGAGTACACCCAGCGAAGAGGGATATGGAGATGAATTAGTTCAGACACTTTATTACGGAACAAACAACAATTGGTTTCTACTGAGCGCCCAAGATAACCTGGTAAGAAAATGTGTAAAAAGGAGCACAGTTCATTATTAATGGCTAGATAGTTACCCTTGTTGTAGTCTCTGATGTTCTTGGACTGTTTTACTGGTGGTGCATGCGACAAATCGAATGTGAAATGCAAAATATTATGGTCGCTCAGGCCAGGCATGTGCAATACGGGTGACGTGACAGTCTCTGATGACGTTAGTACTAGGTCTATAAGGGAAGAAGTTAGAGTGACACGTGTGGGTAAGGTGACCATTTGTGTGAAACCAAAATCCATGCAGGTGGTGATAAACTGTTGGCCTCAGTTGTCGGTGGGTTGGTAAGTGTGCATGCGTGCAACCAATCAATATTCGGGTAGTTGAAGTCCCCCATTAGTATGAGTTGTGCATTGGAATGACGAACCGTGACTTGATTTAGGCAGTCGTGCAAGCTATCACAAAATGACGCATCGCTTGATGGGGAGCGATAGCAGACCCCAACAATAACTTTCTTGGAATTTACATTCAAGCAGCACCACACAGATTCAATGTTCGAAATAATTGTTATGCAGTAGCAATCAAAACGCTCGTCCATGGCCAGCAAAACTCCACCCGCCACCCTGTCAGAGCGGTCACTGCGGTAGACTACATACCTTTTTTCCCAATGAAACAATTCAGTGTTAGATATCTTGCTGCTGAGCCATGTTTCAGTCAGTGCGATGAGATCGGCTTTTATATCGTTAATTACTGTACATAACTCATCCTTTTTGCGGTAGATACTACGAATGTTAGTATATAAAATTGAAAATTCTAATCTTGAGCGGGTAGCACCGTTTCCCCTCCCGTGCCCCTAGCGATCTTTATGCTGAAGAAGGCGGCCAGAGCGTAGTGCTCGAGAGGATGTACCATGCGAATTCGATGCAACTTTCGAGATACCGATCTCAACAATGGTGTCATCTATGTCATTGTAGCCAAAGGATTTACCGCCAACATGTAGTTTTTTGTACCCAAGTTTATATGGCTTATGCAGGCTTTTGGCATACTCTCATAAATTTTTTTTGAATTTCGCGCGTGGCGGGGCAGAAATCCTCCCTGAGAGCAAAGCCACTAGTTTTAAGCAAAGAACACTTAGCAAGAACAGTTTCTTTTTGCTTGTATGCCGCAAATTTGATAATGATCGGCCGTGTTTTAATTTTCATAAACCGACCGAGCCTGTGAGCGCGTATAATGCTATCGCTGTTAAGGCTCAGGTTCAGTTTATCATTAATGACGCTCGAAACTTTAGCTTCAAATTCAGTATACGCCTCGTTTCCAACATCTGTTATGCCATAAAAAACTAAATTATCTCGTCGAGAACGGTCCTCTGCGTCGTCTAGCCGATGGCGCAACGCGCAGGCTTCCGACTCAAGTCAAATAAATTTATCATGTAGCTCACTGAAATTGGCCCTACATTGCTGAAGTAGTGAAGTCTGGCCTTCAACAGCCTCTAACCGTGCCTTTATATCAGATATGGCTTGAAGAGTGTTTTTCTGCTGGCCTTTTAGCTCACATACTGTTTCAGCAACTGATTTTTGTACTGTTTTCATTCTGACTGATCGCTCATTTAAATCTTTGACAGTTTTAAGAACTTCCGCAAGAGCAGCCGATGATTAATTAGGACCCGGGTTGCACTCAACATCCCCACACAAAAGCAGTAGCAGCGAGCAAAAAGGTTCAAACAAGGTTTCAGGGCATGGAAGCACGACTAGAAACGGATCATCCGATTTAAAACAATGGCGAGGTAGTTGGGACTGGTAACTAACCTGCAGAATGAACAAGAGCGTAGGTGAGCCTCCCATCGTTATGATGCTTCCATGCCCATTGAGCGGCGACTGCGCAGCACTCGGTTTTAAACGGAGCGTAAGTGGGGCTGTCGATGTTCCTGCAGCTGCCACGAGTTGAGGTAGAGCAACATAAGGCAGGAAACCTTGAAGCTTTTAGCTCACTACGCACCACTGTAAGAGCAAAACTCTGACGCAATTCTCTTAGCTGTATGTGTTCACAAAATGTAGTTGTGAGTGCGAGTAATGTTGTGGACTGCTATAAATAAAGCCTGCTATTGCTTGCTGATGGTGAAACGTACGAATGAGTGCATCTATACAGGCACACTTGTCTTTCTGCATCTATACTGCGATACTCATACAATGTGTTAGATCTCAATAATACTGTGTTTAACAAACAAAACGATCCTTTACTGTACACATGTTTCCTAAAGGTAACGCATGCAGCAGTAGCACTATAACATTGCAGATACATGACAATAAGCACTTTCATTACGCACCCATCGCAGATGACATGTAAATTTAGATTGTGGTTCCTTCTTAGTACAACTAATGAACCTTCCATCAGCTACTAACGTTGTAAAGTTTATATATTGTCAAATTTTTCATTCGCTAAATGGCTATCGTGTGCTGTTGAATTGTGGTCTTTCACTTCATTGATTCTGGTTGGCGCCTTCCCCTAGTGGGTCGGCGCTGGGGAATTATGGGAGGCCAGAGCGCAGGCGGTCAGAGCAGACGACGCTTTTCCACTTTCACCTGCTTTCATCGCACGCCGTGAGTGGTTTTGGCTGGTGTAAAGAACTTCTATTGTGAAGAAATGCTTCTTCTGCTATCTCTGATTTTCATTCACGCATACTAGACTGTGTTGTTTGTCGCAATTAACCGTAATCATCACTAAACATGCAGAACAAGGAAAGCGGCGGACACATGCGCCCGGTTCTGGGATGTGAAATTACGAAAAAGTCACTGGGTGTTTCATGCATTGCTTACTCGCCACGGTGGTCTACTAAGGCACTCGGCTGCTAGCCCGCTGGTCGCGGGGTTGAATCCTGGCCACGGCGGCCGCATTTTCGATGGCGGTGAAAATGCTTTAGGCCCGTGTGCATTAATGTCTTGAGCCCTTCGATACAGCGTCTCTCATAATCGCATTGTGGTTTTGAGACGTTAGACCTCAACAAGTATAATAATCGTTCATTGCTTGGTGCTACTTCATGGCTTCGATGTTTGTGGTGCTGCAGCTACCCTGCAGCTAAGTTGGATCTTTGTTAACTCTGTCCTCACTAGCTGTAATTACGGGGCTGGGGTTTTACACTTGCTGCTTTACCTGTAATTACCTACGCGAATTTTTTAAGGTGAGAGGCTTAGATACCTCGTCAAAAACTCACAGGATCCCTTATCCATCCAAAAAGACAATCGATTCATTGGCGAAAGCCATCTTTTTCTTCTCAGTTGATGTACTGATCCTACCCCGCCAGTCAATGACTGTGAGCAGGATTTTAGGTGCGAAGCTCCTTAGGGCGTGGGCTGTGCGTCCCCTGTAGCCTGTATGTAGCCACCTCTAGTTTAGTTCTTGCAGTGTTCACTAGATGGCGGTACCGTCTCCTGTATGTAGCCACCTCTAGTTTAGTTCTTGCAGTGTTCACTAGATGGCGGTACCGTCTCCTGTATGTAGCCACCTCTCGTTTAGTTCTTGTAGTGTTTACTAGATGGTGGTACTTGTAGCTGATGATGAAAAGATGCAAGATGTTATAAACTAGAAAGCGGTACTTGTAGTTGATGAAAGACGCGAGATCTTATAAAATAGGAATGATGTCACATATGGCGCGTGTCATTGGTTGAAGGCAATCGTTCGATTTAGTGCGGCGACGTACGCTAGGGGGAGCGATGTAATAAGATCGAGTGGGCAAAATGCACAGAGGATTCATGGTTTACCAGGTTTACCTCCGGAGCTTCGCCCACTCATCATCATTCACTTCGTGGATATGGCGGAATTTTTTTTTTTTGTGAGTACAAACCCGTCTTACATCATGGCTGGGGGAGAGCACTCATGTAGCTTGGGCGTGGGCAGGTGCCGGTGTGGCTTGAAGCAACGTTACTTGTAGTAACATTGGCTTGAAGGGGGCCAGTGCCCCTTTTGCACCCCCTGACCGACGCCCCAGCCCGCTACCACTCACACCACCCTTTGAAAACTTGTTGTACCTAATGAAGTTTGCACTGCCTCCAAAATCGGAGGCACTGCAAAGCTGATTTTGCATTGCCTCCATGATCAAACCATATTGCACCAAGCTCGGGTGTCATTCGATGACGACATCGCGTGAAGTCACGTGATTTTCTCATGACGTCACAAGTTTTGGCGATGTCTGACATCATATATGTTGTCATCACGTGATGTTTTTTTTTCGATCACTTGACGTCGCCGACGCGGGAAGCAAACGGTCGAGTTTCACGCTTGACGAGGCATCTAAGGTTTTCGCCTAAAAACAAAAACTGACCGTTGGTGGCTTCGGCGTCCCATGGCATCGGCGTCCACAGGAGTGACGCAAAAATCATCGCTTGACGGCGTCACCACACGATGTCATTTTGACATCAGGGATCACCAGAATGTGTAAGGCCTTCATGACGGTCCCATGATCACGTTACGAGACGACATCGTCGTTTTGCACTGCTTTGTTATCGCGTGATCAACCCACCAATCACGGAGGCCGAGCAGAACCAGGCGAGGTGTTGAAAGTTTGTAATGACTCCAGTCATAAATCAGTGCCAAGGCACTTTAGGTGCAGAAAACATTCGCAGGGGGGGGGGGGGAGGACCAATAAATAGACTGAACAAGAAGAAACAGACGGCTGTCGCTTTCACGTCACCTTGGGTGAATGCATATTAAACCCTGCAAGTTTTGTTTTGTTTTTTGCACGGTTACGTAGTGTTTATTGTGCTTATCACTGCATGTTTATGCTCATTGCATATGCTTTTTGTTGACCATTACCCTAGAGGCCTCACCTATTTTTGCTTCGCACATCTCTCTCTCTCTCTCTTCTTTTTTGTTACCCTGTGCCAAGGCAAAGAGCGCTAGTTGTATTTTCTTGATTATCGATACAAAAGCTACACTTACCGTCAGTTTCTTTCACACTGTCAGCTTATCTAAGCGCTGCTGTGACCGTCTATACCTTTCCCACACTGAATGAGGCTTTCGCCATTGCTTTCAAAGGCATTCTGACAATTAACAACCTTCCACAGCAAAGTTTTGTGGCTTAAATCATCTGCGCCCAGATAGTGCGTGCTTATTAGCACCGTAAGAATGTTCATGCTGCGCAATTTTTCCTTCTGAATACGTCTGAGGCGAGTTCTTCAGATGTTTTGTCCTTGGCCCTTCTCGCAAAGGTGACAGAAACGGTTGTATGTTTCGGGCAGCTTGGAGAGGCAGATGTATACAAACGAAAAATTGCTAAATTATCATAATCATAGACTGTAATGAAACAAAAGATCACGGATTGCTAAATTATTACAATCATACACAGTAATGAAACAAGTGATCACGGAAGCCGAAACAGTAAAATAGAATATTGTGTGAATTATGCACACTGACGCTAAATCCGTTGTACATTTCTTCCAATTGTTAACTAGTCATGACCTTTTGCGCAGTCAGGTTCAAAATTCTTAAGTTTATTTCCTACTCACATTCATGGAAACAGGTACTACGCAGAGACAGCAGGTATTGCGCTGTTTGAACGGAAATACTGCATGCAAAGTATCCGCTCTACGGACGGGCTGTTAGCTGCTTTTTACTACTCTCAGCGTCCCAAGGGCAAAATTTCTCACTCACAGCATTTGAAACAGGCAATTCATATTCAAATATACGCAGCATAGTGGGGCTCGAACTTATTTATAAGGGTGGAATTTTGACATTATCATTCGCGAAGTGCATGGTGCACTGCGAAGTGCACTGCGTATCGCGTGGAAGCGTAACACGAGTGACAGTCCCCGAACTAAAATACTAATAGTGAAGCTGTACGGTCACACTGACAATAAAACAAATGACAAAAGCTTCCACTACGTAGAAATACGATCAATGAAGCATAGGAGAGTCGCCGCGAAAGCCGAGAAAAATTTCCAATTCAATGGGCCTTTTCGCCGGTACATGAGGAATTTGCCAAGTCATTAATAAGTCAAGTATACTATATAGTGTTTCCTCACTGCATGTCGCTCTGGATGGTGCCTCTTCTGTGAATGCAGATTGAAGCAGAGTTATGACGCGCGACATTTCCGCAACGATGCATTCGTACGCCCGCGCCCTCTGGGAAACGGGGTGACCCGACGCTTCCGCGAGCAGACGACACTCCGCGGAGCCTCCAGTTTCCCATAATGTTTTGCAGCCGCCGTAGGAGGCGCGCGTCAATTTCTCTAAAGGTCCATAAATAAAAGGTGCGTAGAATTTTGATGCTTTCTTAGGCTACTTGTGTAAATGGGTCATTAATTAGTGTGTTTTGCTATAAATGGCCTTCCGATGTTCTGAGGGTATGCGCACAGCAGGGGACAGGGGAATGAACGAGGCGCCCGCGGCGCATCTCGGCCGATTCTCCGGCGGGTGACAGTACCGGTTGCGCTGTGGTCACACGGTAGATACAACGCGGGCTTCGACAGGGATGCCCCTTTTCATCTTTGTTATTTATGCTGCATCTACAGGGACTAGAAGCCAAATTATAAGGGAGTCGACTCGGCTTTCGCCTCTCTTTTGCCGAGGAATGAAAACACATGGAACAGTCATTACCAACATTGGTGCATGCAGATGATATAGTATTATTAGCCGACAACAAGGAAGATCTGCAGAAATTGATAGACATTTGTGGTAACGAGGGAGATAGGTTAAACTTGAAGTTCGGCAGGGAAAATCTGCAAACATGATTTTTAATGATTAAAAAGGTAGTGAGCATAAGATACAGAAAGTCACGCTATAAATTGTGGATAAATACATATATTTGGACGTATGGATAAATAACGGGGCTGAGTATCTAAGGGAGCACGAAAGATATGTAATGACTGAGGGCACCAGGAATGCAGCTGTAATCAATAATAGGGCACTGTGGAACTACCATAGATATGACGTTGTGAGAGGAATTTGGAAAGGTGTCATGGTCTCGGGTTTGACGTTCGGCAATGCAGTCTTGTGCATGGAATCAGACGTTCGGGTAAGATGGGAAATTAAACAACGTGCCATAGGTAGGCTTGCTTTGGGAGCACACGGGAATACCCCAAATCCGGGGGTACAGGGTGACATGGGATGGGCGTCGTTTGAGGACGTTGTTTGAATTGAATTTTTGAACCACTCGCGCCATTCCCCACAGTAACGTCCGGCGGTTCTTTTTGCCATGAAACAACAGCAAAAAAACAAGCAGCCTTTTAATGCGTCTCTTGACGCACGGAAGGTTCTTTAGTGCAGCTATATCGATTACTAGTGAATAATTGTAGGCGGTCCGTCTGATGTTATCGGGATTATTTTGAGAACGTCCTACTGCGGCGCTTGTGTTCTTGTGCATTTACCTTAATTTCTCGGTAATTGGAGCACTGTTGTTGATAACACTGTCGTTTAAAATGTTATCATACATTGAGCTTTTATTAAGACGTAAATTGTTATTTGACTTTAGTGTCTCTTTAACAGTTTTCCAGCTGTATATATTTACGTCGTGCTCATTTTTAAGTCTGGAAACAAGCAACTACTGAATGATAAGCCAATATATTTGCTGTCTGCCAGCTCGATAATTTTGGGGCATATAATTAACAAATACATTGTAGAATACCTAAGCGCAGGCAATATACTTTTCCGATCACAGCACGGCTCTTCTGCCAACTATTCTACTGTTATGCAGTTTCTTGAATTCGGCACGACATCGCTCCTTCTCTTAACGACTGAAGACAGATTAATGTCATATTTATTTACTACTCCAAGGTCTTGGACATGGTCTGCCATGCTAAAGCTTTGGCTTTTTCACAACGTTTTGGCAACAACAATCTGGTTGATTTAATGACAAACTGCTTGCGGTAGCGCTCAGAATGCGTTATTTTTAATGACGCGAAGTAATATGACCTACAGATCACATCAAATGTGCCTCAAGGCTCAGTGCTTGGGCTGCTTTTGTTTATTCGTTATAGAAATGACGTAACAGCAATCATCGGTATGATGGATCGGTTTTATGGCACAAGGACCAATTGATGGCCCAACAGCGCCAGGTCAAGAGACGAGTGATGCGAGCAATAATAATGATAGGTGGGAGTATAAGGGCCTTAAACGTCCTCGTGCTAAGGTGGGCAAAAACATAAAAGTAATATTATCATTACACTAACGTGAAATATGTGCCGTGAAAGTGAATGGCGAAACGTCGTAATATTCAAGCAATGACGGGAATGTAGCCACCACTGCAGCGACCTATCTTCAGACGTCGTGCTATGGAGCGCGTGAATATATAACATTAAAAGTACGCACGCCTGCTAAAAATACCAGCAATGAATTTTGTGTGAAAAAGCGTTCTCTACCGAAGAATATTGATGGGTGCACGGGTATCAGTTGTAGGTAGTGCAATATAAAGCCCTTTGAATGCGAAGCATTTCTTGGAAAAATTTGGCGACTTTGAACGTATCTATCTATCTATCTATCTATCTATCTATCTATCTATCTATCTATCTATCTATCTATCTATCTATCTATCTATCTAAATATCTATCTAGCCGCCTACGACTTTTCGCACTCCTGGCCGTTTCGATAATGGTCTGATCGATACAAAACAAAGGTGTCACATAACATGACAGTATGAAGAACATATTTGACTAGTCATACCATGATATTTATGATATGTATGTCATGAATGTCACGATTTACATCTCATGGTCTTGCTTCTATAGCGGTGGTTTCGTTCACATGACATGCTGCAAAACTGATATGGTATGACGTGACTGCGTGGCGAACACACGTGACAGACCCTATTGTGAAAATCCTCACATGCGTGTCATGCAAGAGCATGACTACATGCTACGCTCATTAAGCGCTCGTGGCTGTTTCGCTAACTCCACATACACCAAATATTGTATTACGTGACGCGAACGGACGACGAATGGGCGTAGCATGTAGTCATGTTCTTGCATGACACGCATGTGATGATTTCCATGACACGTTAAAACATGATAATCATGAGATTCGTGTCATGTAACAACATGAGTAGATCCCACGCTCTTGATGCGCTGGCGGCCATTTCGCTAGGTTCACTTACACCAAATTTTGTATTACGGAACGTGAATGGATGACGAAGGTATGATACTGGTGCAAACATGATAGACATGAGATGCGTGTCATCTAACAACATGACTACATGCTACACTCATGATGCGCTCGTGGTCGTTTTGCTACCTTCACATATAAAAAATTTGGTAATGCGGGACGTGAATGAATGACGAAGGTATGAGACTGGCGCAAGCATTATATCCATGAGATGCATGTCATGTAAGAACATGACTACCTGCCACACTCATCATGCGCTTGCGGCCATTTGCCTAGCTTCACAAACACCAAATTTGGTATTACGTGGCGCGAGTGAACGACGAAGGTAATGGAAACGTCCAAACAAGATAATTATTACATGTGTGTCATGTAAAACTCGACTAAATGCTACGCTTATTGTGCGCTTGCGGTTGTTTCGCTAGCTTCACATGTATGAATTTTAGTATTACGTGAAGTGAATGGACGGACAAAGGTAAATGACATGTCCAAACATGGTAATCATGGCACGCGTGTCATTTATAACATGGCTACATGCTAGGCTCATATAACACTCGCGGCCATTTCACTAGCTCTACATGTACGAAATTTGGTAGCACGTGACATAAATAGACGACGAAAGTAAATGACACGTCCAAATGTGAAAATCATGGCTAGCATGTCATTTAAAATATGACTACATGCTACACTCATCATGCTCGTGGCTCACGCTCGTTTCAATCGCTCCACGTATACAAAATTTGGTATCACGTGGCATAAATGAACGACGAAGGCGAATGAGACGTTCAAACAAGATAAATCATGACATGAAAGTCACGTACGGCATAATTTACGTCCGCCTCGTAACGTTTGGCTGATTTTATTGTGGCATATGTGCAATACGGGTAATGTGACAATGTCCGATGACGTTAGTACTTTAGTGTGTGTGGGAAAAAGACGTTTAAGAAACACGCGTGGGTGAAGTGGCGATTTGTGATAAACCCAAAATCCATGCGGGTGGTGATGAAGTGGTTGGCCTCAGCTGTCGGTTGATGCACATGCACGCATGCACACACTTCGTCACGCAGCAAAACACGTGTCTCTGATGGTAGTCACACACATTGCTCACATAACGCTCCTCTAGCTCTTGAAAAAGAGAACTCGCGCAGAATATAGAGCTCTTCCTGAGACGTTTACTGTTTGGTGCAGAAAACGAACATGGTCGTGAAAGGAACGACGCGGACACCCCGTTGCTCTTTTCCGTCCTTCTTTTCTGGGCTAAAAAAGTAAACTGGTGTCCGCGCTACTATTGTTCTCTTTATCTCTATCTCTTATTCATTTGTGCTGTAAAAATACGTGCATATAATGAAACCAATCTTTGAAGTCTCGTTGTATTCTTTATTTTGGTTAAACTTTCTCCTAGTTCTCCGCAATGTCACTGTGCTCTTGTCTTTCTTTTTTGTTTTTGTTTTTTCCCATGCCGTTGCTTTGCGTGAAAATGTGCAGTCTAGTGCTAAAGGCCTTGTTAGGTGACTGATAATGTCCCTTTTCGTCTCGTGCACCACTATGTTAACTATTGTCAAAAAATTAGAAACAAAGTCATCAATCACCAGCCTACCCAAGCGTACGCACTGTAGGCGCGGCAGGAGTCAAGTCCTTCAATAAACACATTTTTCTCTACAAAAGCTTGGCTGCCATCTTCATCAAACGTCACTGGCTTGCAGAAAACTGGGTTTACTCATATGTACTTATGCCATATCAATAGCTGCTCGAGGATTGGGTCGAAATTCTTGTGCCCACCCGTTTCATTTAGAAAATGCTGCAAAACCTTCGTGAAACTAGAAATCAATGGGCTAGCACGTCACAGAGTCGCGGAAAACATGTGTTTTTCGATGAAGTCATTTTCGACGAATGCATGGTTGACTTGTTCGATGAATGCATGGTTGGTTCCCGCCACACTTGCTGTCTTAGTCTTTCCCGTAGTTGATACGCCAACTGAGCGAGATAACTGAGCGCGATTCAGCTTTTAATATCGCTGAGCGCGAGACGAGAATTGGAGGCAAGCGCTATACGAACGCAAGTCAATCTTGCCACCCCTGCCCTTTCTGCCGACTTGCCGTCAGTGCTGATTTTTCCTGGCCACTACACTTATAGCACCTACACTGCTATTCCATTTTCTTCCACTTTCCCCTTCCCAAGACACTGCGCCGTGCTCCCATATAGGCTGCAGAAATTGGGCGTCTCATTCTTCTCCGAAATACAAACAACACTTTCCGCGCTTCGCCTGATTTAAATTCACAAAATAAGGAAAAAGAAAAGACACAAACAAAAAAGAAGTTCGTTACAGGGGTATCGAATTCTTTTTTAATTGTAAAACTTTTGAAAGCCAATAAATGCGAACATTCCCATCAACCTCACTACGTTCAACCGGACCTTGGGAAGCCCGGCTACCGCTACGAGCGTGCATGTTCGTTGAAACAGAAACGAGCGGTGAGTTTCCGGGACTGATGCACAAGTCAAGAAGTACACTCATAATATCCTAATAATACATCTGTCACGGCTGTGACTTCACTATGATGGAATGCGCAGACCAGCGAGGCGTACCAGCTGTGTGCCGTGTGACGTCACGGCACTTCGCGCATGAGCAGCACGGTGTCGTAGCGGCGCCCGCCGCTATCAGTCGGTGATCGGTGAAAGAAAGGAGGTGACGGCAGTCCACGCGATAGGCAAGCAAGAAAAGCCTCGCCGTTTATTTCGCAGCGTTTTAAGTTGCAACTGTGACGTCAGCACCACGTGTTTCCATACATGGGCCAGGCACGGTGAATCGGCGCGTCATGTAGGAGCGCGCTTTCAGCACACGGGAAACACATTCCGACACACACGGCTCTCCAGGAGCCTCGCGAAATTGCCCAACCTCGGCCAGTCTAGCTCAGCCTAAAAAAAAAAGAAGAAATGCACACACAACACAGGGGTCAAATATTGTGTTAATATTTCATTGCCATGAAAGGCATAAATGAGTACTATTTAAAGTAGTCTCTAATGCATTACCAAAATGGTTTAAATACGGCTAACTAGCGTCATTATCTGGAAGTATATTGAAAAAACATGAGGCTTGACTACCCACATGACGCCACTAAATAGTTATCCTTGCACAAGCACCGGTTAGGTGGGCCTTGCACAGCAATAAATGATTCCGCTGAACTCCAGTGACAGGGAGGTGGCGTCTATAGTTAGGGCGACTGCTTAACAGCTTTTGTTTCAAGAACTGTAAGTGTGTTTCAGTGGTCTTTTGAGTAAAACGCAGTGTAGTAGTAGAAAAACCCACTCGATACATTGGTGATGACGTCTTGTTGAAAGGTCACAATGTACCCGTGCGGCGTCCAAATGAAGCTACATATCAATGGCAGAATCACTACTTTATGCAGTCCAGTAAGAAAATGCAGTTTTTGTCATGTCTAGCAAGAACTCTCGTCACATTTTAAGTATTTTAATACATTAGGCATGCAGCTTTTCGTCTTCAAGTATACATAGTTGAACACGCTGCCGCGCTTCTTTTTGTCTTTCTTTTTTAAGTTGAAGCTAATGTTGTAACGACTGCATCTTTTCATTTCCTAGCAATCGATTGCGAATTAATAATATTTATTCGTAATGCTCCCATAACTTTTTTATTTAGTAGTAGTAACCGTAAAGTTTCCAGGTTTCTGCTCCATAGCTAAGTACCGGCAAGATGCAGCTGTTATATACCTTTCTCTTGAGGGATAGTGGCAATCCTGGGCAGAAACCTGGAGACTAACAAAGAGGGTTCAGCTTAAATTGAGGACGACGCAGCCAGCAATTGTAGGTGTAACCTTAACAGACAAGAAGAGAGCAGAGTGGATTCGGGAACAAACGGGCGTTAAGGATATCATAGTTGAAATTAAAAAGAGGAAATGGACATGGGGCGGGCATGTAGCGCGTAGACAGGATAACCGCTGGTCATTAAGGGTAACTGACTGGATTCCCAGAGAAGGCAAGCGGGTTATGGGGAGACAAAAGGTTAGGTGGGCAGATGAGATTAATTTTTGCGGGTATAAATTGGCAGCAGCAAGCACAGGACTGAGTTAACTGGCAGAACATGGAAGAGGCTTTTGTCCAGCAGTGGACGTAGTCAGGCTGATGATGATGAAGATGATGATGATGGTGGTGATGATGATGATGAAGTGTAAAGTAGTAATGTTTTTTACAGGGAATACATGTAACTCTATAGTGTTAAACTGTGCTGCCACTTTGAGGGTTTGACACTCCCTGCTCTGCATATACACACACATTCGAACATCGATGTTATTACTTCATCGCAGAAAATGCAACGTCTTTATTTTATTTTTTAGCAAACTCGCGACCTGCGCAAACAGTTTATGACGACACAAATTGTGGTCTAAAGAAAGCGCAACGCATTGATTATGTTCGCTTTCTGCAGTCTTTCTAAATAAAGCTCATAAGTGAACAGAAAAGCAGAAGCGCGGAAAAAAAAAACAACTGGGGCACTATTCTTTTTCAACAGGTCATTACCACGCCCAAAGTACAGTAAGGCATTCCCATCACATTTTCTTCGCAAACCGGATTCTAAAACTCTGGTTGAGCTCACTGCTTTTGTCTGAATTCATTCCCTCGCTCTCTTATATCTCAACAGACTTTGTTTCTGAATAAAGCGAAACAAATTGTGCAACATCAACGCAATCTTATCTGCACTTCTCTGCCAGTGTAAACCAACGGCTTAATTTTTTCTACTTGTCATGGTATCAGTTGCCCTCTGCTGATATCTGTTTGAGAATATGCACGTGCGCAAATATGTTCGCAACTACGTAACTAGGGTTACGCACTGCATTCGTAGCACTGTGTGACGGCAATATGCAAGTAAGATGCAAAAAAAGTAACAATATCGTATCAGGGCTTGAATATCATATCAGGGCCAATATCAGGGCGTGAAATCTCCTGGCCACGAAAATTAATGAGTGAAATCAATGTTCAGCCAAACAAGAATAAAAACTAAAGAAATACACGAAACTTTTTCATGCCTTCGGTGATGGTGGAAAAAACGGCCGTTTGTTTGGCGTGACACGAAGATTAAATTAATTCAAGTCATGGTAGGCGTTATTACGACCGCATGCTGAAACTTTTATTGCGTAAGGAAAAGTATCAACAGGGACTGCTGAAGAATGTTTTGAGGAAACTTTTTTCAAAAAAGGATAAAATACGGGCTTAGCAACGACCAATAGGACAGGGGGAGACCGTGAATAATCCAACTGTGCCAACTCAGTCGTTTGTCCTTGCTCGCAAACAATAGCAGGGGGGCCCCTGAGCTCGAGCACCTCCCCCCATAAAGGGGGGCCATGTATTTGACCATGACCAAGTGGTATCTGAACATCGATCTTCGCTCCAGATGCATTTTTTTTTGCGCCAGTGTACGGCTTATGGCCCTTCCAAACTTGGGCGTGCAGCAGAAAGCAAAAATATAGATAAAGTTCGAGACAGCTCTATGGAGTGAGTCGCGTGATTAAGCCCGCAGAGGCGCTGTGGTCGACGCTGCGATCGATGGTCCGCAATGGCCGCCGCCGCGCTGGCCGCCTTCTGTCTCTGGCGGCTGGCGCGGGCCGACTGCCCATCCGAGTGTCACGACGAGGTCACCATAGCGCTACCCATCATCGGACTGCTGGTAGGCTGTGCCCTGTCCCTCGGCTTCTGCCACTTGGCCATCCGGCTGTGGATGCGACGCCGAGAAAGCGCCTTTCTGCGCACCACCGCACCACCCGTCACCTTGTTTCGGCCTCAGCCTCCCCGACTGCATGACACGGACCCTGTGCTGTCGGGTGCCATGCCCGGCACCCCGTCGCCCCCGCCTCCGAGCTACGGTGACGCCTGAAGGTGGTGTTACCATGCTGAACATCGTGTGATAGGCCCAAGTATTGTGATAGCAGAGTGCCAAGAATGTCAGTGTATCTCTACGTGCTCCACCTTTTCGTGAACGTGAAAAGACTATAACGAGCAATGATGTTGCTCTTGTAGATGATACTTGTATCTTGGGCGTGTTTCCACTTTCTTTTTTGATTGTTATTTGACGGTGCCGCGAGAAACGTGTGGCTGGCCTGCTGTATGGGAAGCTCGCGTTAGCAATGGTGGCAGCTGCGAAGAAAATTTGGTCTTGAAACTGAATAGTTTGTCAGAGAACATAAACTATATGTGCAATACAATAGGGTAACGTTTTTGGCGGAAATAAAAGAAACCGTTGCCGTAATGTTTCAATCATAATGAAATAACATTGCCCTAAGGCCAGCCCAGGGGCATATTGCTCATAATAACGAATAGTACAAGACAGAACTATTCGGGCCGGAGAGTACGTGTTTATAAATCATGCCTGAATCTCTGCGACCCACCGATTGCGAGCTTTGTTGATTGCACGTACATGAAAATTTGTCATGGATGGTAATGTCAAAACATCAATGATTCATGAAATACAATTTATCCTGAACAATGTCTCATCTTGTTTTTTTATTATGCTCAAGCCATAGCAGCTTTTCGGTTTTGCTTGCTGGAGGTGACGCACAGTTTTTCAACAGAGCAGTGCTATAAGCTACTCAGTGATATCAGCCGCTGTGACGCTGCGGTGATCGAGTGGATAGTGTGCGGTTGTTCTTGAGCGCCGACAATTCTTTATGCGATTCTCATACGGCCGATGTGGATTTTTCGTTTCCCTGGTCAAACTCTATGCAGCCATGTGTCTGGGTAAGTGAACTCGGCGTGAAAGCATTGCCACCGCTATCTTTCCTCGCAGATTTAGCATACCCGCTTTTTGCGAAAACGAGATTGGTTTCAAGTTGTTTGTGTCAGTGCTGACTTATTCTGCAGCGCTCTTGACTGATTGATATGGAGTTTAATGTCGCAAAAGCACCATATGATTATGAAAAACGCCGTAGTGGAGGGCTCCAGAAATTTCGGCCACCTGAGGCACGGCTAGGTCAGCTGTAGTGTACCCCCTAGGTAAGCGATAATCGCCTCGCTAGCGCCCTCTGTTGTTTGGTAGGCCAAACTGTGAAGCGAGAAAAACAATCCGAAATTGCTGTTGCTGCTATTGCAACGCTTTTGTTGATGGGAGAAAAGGAAACGCCGAGCTGCTTGTCGTCTGCTACGTGCTCGACGAGCGCGCGACTGCCGTGTCAGCCGCAAGCGGAAAACAGCACCGCTTGCCTTTTGTTTTTCAGCTTGATGTGTGTTACGGCTGCGTATTTTGTTTTCTCAACTTTCGGTCACTAATTTTTCTGGACTTTGAGCCCGTCCACGACCCATTTGTTTCGAAATATTTCTCAGTTTAATGCGCAAAAGGCGGCAAGTCTTCAAGCGTGACAATTTTGTATGGCCAAGAAAGCAGTAGTCGAAAAGTGTGGTTAATTCACTGATTTTATCAGCAACGTAATGCGAACGATCAAACTCAATACACGCCACAATAGCTCAGAGCTGTTTATCTCGTGCAGTAAATACAAATGTTCACATTTAGCAACGGCGACATGAATGATGAACACAGTTGATCGTATGTATAATATTGCTGCAAGGGCCATGACGCTCATTTGCTGAAGATTACACAATTTTTCAGAAAGGACAGTTCATAGGAACATGTTCACGTTAATAAATAATGAACTGATCATGCCAACAGATTGAGCCCAACCTTACCGCTATCTTTTTCTATGAACCTTGCTAGACGAAATAGCCTTCTATAGCAAGCGAATTGACTATATAACTCAGCTTGCGCTTGTACCGTTACTTATTGACCTAATTTTATTTACCATTTAACACGTGGCTTCATTTATTTACACATCACGTGAACCCTCGTAGGAAACAGTACCATTGCTAACAGGGCATGGTTACATATTTTTTACATCTGCATGTAGTAGTTGTTTGTCGCAGTTTGCCATGTACATATCTTCAATTGCAGTTAGCATGAGTATCACGATTCTATATTGAACATGAATTGGTACCTTGCACACAGAGAAGGAGTGAATGCAGTATAGGCAAGTGTAGATGGTTAATCTTCATAGGAAATTGGGCTTCGACAGAGTGATGCGCAAAGGTGTAACGGAGCGCGCACTTTCTGGATATGTAGAAACGTTCACAAGAGCAACTCATATCGGCTGCATATGATGAATCAGCCTGGATTCATAGCTCAGAGCCAGTCTGTTCTGACTGATTTTCATGACATTCTTCAAATATGCCTTGATCATACAAAATATTTTTTTCATAGAGCTTATAAGCTCAGCTTCGTGCATCATGTTGTATGCGTAAGAGAAAACTGAGCTGTACGATTACTTTTGTAATCGACTAGAGTTCATTTCTCATTTGACTTTTGAAGACAATTTAACATAACGGTGAAAGCCCCCCCACTTTTCTAGTGAACTTGCTTAAGGCACAGCTTGCTTTCTTGTCTTGGTAAAATATTTCTGGATTTTCTAAAACGAGCTGCTTTCTAATTTGATATTGAAAGGAACCTGTTCGTGGCGTGAATTTCAAGTAGTACTAATGCTTGTTTAACTCTACAGCACCAAGAACAATATCTCAAATTTCGCGTATCACAGCGGTAAATTGTGGCGCAACGATGTCAGCTGTGAATGTCTGCAAAGAGACAGTACTTTGTACACCGTTTGCGCAGACATGGATATGCACTTAAGTGCCTTGTAAAGATAGCCTATTCAGGAGAATATCCAAAGAGACGATACTCGTCATAGAGTAAAATTTTAGTAAAGCATTTTTATTTTATTTTGGTGCATCTGGAGCTTTCTCTCTACCGCGTACCTTCCCTCACGCTGTTTTTTGAATGCCCGATGTATGTCACTTATGTGCAGCATCAGCCGTGCATAGCGATACTGCCGCAGCAGGTCCAAGCGACACTTTTCAGAGCAAAATATTTTTTGGGGCAGACTGCTGTTTAGCTTATATTTCAGCATAGTTGTCACGAGGCACAACCATGCGACCACGCTTATACATGTTCCTGGAAGCATTTCTCCGTGTACTTCACTACCTTGAAAAAAAACAACAAAAGGCAGCGTCGAACTGGTAAAAGGGCCACCTTCCTTACCATAAGACTGATGCATGGCTAAAGCTTGGTGGGGACCCGAGAATACCAGATCACCACTCCTTAGGAATGGCTCAGAGATGTACAAACTGCTGGCCTATTCTAAAGGAATCGCTGCGCGATGCCGCCCACAAAGGAGTACAAAGCATTCTCTTCCATGATGCGAACGAGGTCATCACCTGAAGACTCGCTTAAGAAAAGCATTTCTGTTATCACAGCCTGTTCAGCTCGAGGTTCACCTAAAGACAAATGTGCAAGTAGGTATGAATCAACAACTTCGCAATTCCCGCGCGATGACAGGTTTGACAGTTTCCCAATAGAAAACGTCTTTCAACACAACGATAAATTGAAACACATTTGGATGCTCGTTGCAGCCCTGATTCTGCCTCAAAGTGCCAAATAGATTCTCCAGCGAGCCTTGCTGGAGGCGACGAGTCAAGGGGCAAGTAAAGATAAACTTTTTACGAAGGTCTTTTCACAGCGTAAGAACAGTTGGTATGGTGACTAGCCAGCCGTGAATGGTGTGCGGCTGTCTAGGGCTGTGAAATCTCCAGACCAATATGCATTTTAATGCATGTCGTAAAAAAGTAAAAAGCTTGGAAGTGGCACTTAGAGCATAATTCATTTTACCAGGAGAACTGGCAGTGGCAGTCTTGCTGTTGAGGAAGTCAAATAGCTTGTCCATTTGTTTTATGAAATCTGCAGTATGATTTGGTAGTCGCAGGTAGCTTACCAAGAGCAATCACACCTGGCATCGCTATTGACACAGACTCGCTCAGGACTTGCGCCGCAATTTTTACATTCTTGATGGTGCAAGGCCTCCTGTAGATATAATTCAATGTTAATTTTCTCGCCGATTTTACTCTAAGTCAGTCAGAGAGCTCATACAGTTTACAAATGTAGCTCCAGTTCACAATTACTGAGCCATTGAAAAGATTGTGAGGGGCTCAAAGGGTATTTCTTGTACATATCAATACGTGTGAAGTGTCGAAAAAGAAATAAACTTTTTGTCCGTTCACTTCAAAGTACGGTATTTCCAGTGTGGCTGCCTATTCATGAAATAATTTAATATTCCTTGAACATTGAACACACACCACGGCTTTGACACACAGCTAACATTCTGCAAGCTGCGCTATCAAAGCCAGTAGCGGTCTCTGGATCTTTTCCGCACGCAGAGCACTTTAGACAACAGCGAATGCCACAGGCATCACCCACGATCACGAGATTCCAGAAAATAGTGCTACAACCACTACGTTTGCCACCGCTGTTGTGCTTTCTGAGCCATCGTCTGAAAATTCAATGACTACATTATGTTTAATGTCATACTGTAAATTTGGTCTCACTGACATTTCATCACATGTAAATAAGCATGCCCGAACTTCTACTGGCCGATTTCTCGCTGCATGTTTAGGATTGTGCAGTAGATTAGAAATAATTTCTGGAGTCATTGGAATTTCAGACAACCGCCTTCGAAGCTACCTCACTGATAGCAAAGCCAGCACTTTCGAGAGTTGTTCATAGGAGCTTGGCCCATGAAAATATATACTGAAGGCGAATTCCTTCAACTCTCGAGACCACCTCCTTGCCTTCCTTTTGCAAGAATGGAGTGCCACTTGGCTGCCCAGGAGTTTGTAGAGCTCAGGGCTCACATGATAATTTAACTACTCGAGTGCTTCACGTATAGTAATTTTTCAGCGGCTTTTTTGAGGCACTCTAACGCAGCGCCTACAGAATACCATTCACCAATCTTGCGCATAACATCAAACTTTTTGTTCACTCTATCCAGACGCAAGACTATCGTATTTCGACGACATTTGCAGCGTAGCATGCAGATACGAGGCCAATGTTTTAATCCTAGCTGACTTCCGATACATTTGCACATCATTCTTTAGTCACTTGATGACAGCTGCGGTCTCCGGTAAATTGATCTTTCTCTTTGGACCTCGGTGAGGTGCTGTAGAAGCTGTTAAGAGATATGCATACACTATAACTTATCTCTGGGGCAGCAGAGGTACACAAAACCAGCACAGCGTCCTATATATATATAAGCAAGTGCCATCTACTTTCGAAAGAGGATTTTAATGACGACAGATAAACGCTAAATGTCATCGCTCCATATTCTTGGTGCATGTAAAAAAGGTCTTAACAAACGAAATTCCTAATTCGTGATTGGCTCAGGTACCTATGATAATTTTACTCTCAGTTAGATGCAGTTTGCTGTGGTTGTCAAAACGACCGTTCATAATAACAGCGCTTTACGATATGGCATCTAACCTGAAAGATGCATGAAATGTTATTTGCTGGTGAATATATTTTGATACATTATTTGCTCGAACTTCTCTTTATAAATGCGAGCTATCACATTTGGAACATGTAGCGTCGTTGTGTCCAACTTTCTGATGCAAATATTCTTCTATTATTCCTTGTTGAAAAAATAACCCACCATGTCTGGCTCAAAAGATTAAAATAACCGAACATGATGAACAGATAAACAAGAACGAATTGCATATTCTACGCACAATGGGAATCAATGATGTGCGAAGCATGAATGAGGAAGGTTCATATGTCACTTTAAAATCAGGTTAACGTTACGAGGCGGACGGAAATGATGCCGTATATGACTTCCATGTTATGATTATTATGTCTGGACGTGTCATTTACTTCTGTTGTCTATTGTGGCCACGTGATACCAAATTTGGTGTATGTGGAGCTAGCGAAACGGCCGCGCGCACGCTATCGCGTATTTGTTTTTTCCTGGCTGCATGTTTCTGGGCACGACACGCACTCATCTGAACGGCCGTGCGTAGAAAGGTCAGATGGTCCAGGCAATGGGGAATAAGGGTTAACCAGTGTGTAGCTGGAATCTACAAAGAGAAATAGCATCGACCACTTAACATTTGTATTTGTTGACACCACAATCTGTGGTTTGGGGTCACAGGATCGTTATGTACACAAACAATCGTTATCATACTTTTTGGTTATTGCACGTTACGGAATCTTAAGGTTTGCTCATTAGTGCCACAATAGGAAAACAGATTTAAGAGAGAACACACAAGGGCAAGGGGCATTTTATTGAATGGAAGGCACACAAAAAAGACGCAAACTCATTTATATTTGTTCATTAACATATATATCAGTGACACGTACGAACTTGTTCTTGTCTGTTATCTCTTCAGTATGTGTTAGTGTCAAGCTGCAAAACAATAACGACATGGATCCCCAACAACTCGCCTAAGTATTTACGCTGGTTAAGTATTTGTTACAAATATGCACGACTTTCTGATTAAGTGCTCATATCTCGCTTCCTGAAACAAACACTGCTTTCATGCTCTTGTTACACAGCACTGCTAGGCTCGTTACTTTCCTCAGGTAAATAAAGAAAATCTTGTGGCTTCTTTTTTATCCCTCATTCCGCATTTACCAGAATACAGCAGTACTCCAGGCTAGCCCACTGAAGGCATCCTAGTAGTAAAATAATGATTGCTATTGAGCTAAAGTTGCATTTATTGATATTTATCAATATTTCTAGCACTGACCGAGACCAAGATGCGACGACGATTTAGAGGAGGCTGAATTGGCTGTTGTGGCGCCACCTTCTGCAAATGGGAGAAAAATGATCAGCATTTAAGGTACATATGTTCTAAATAAGTCTCGATGTTCCATCACTAGGCGCATCCAACTAATGCAGGTCAGCTGACATTGTATGTCTTTGCATGTCTTGAACTAAAATATTCATCTAAAGACGTTAAGCATTGCTCCAAGTTTTATTGCTGTTGTACATTTAAGTAGTATGTTCAGAATTGGTGTTGTCTTATTAGCTGACTCAGAATATTCTAGTAGCAGGTTTTTTATTTACTTTTTCTTAAGCATATTGCGCTCTGCCCATAAGAAGTAATGAGGCTAAATAATTTAAAAGCTGCTGTTTGCTGGCCCCAGCATACCTGCTCCTGTAAAATTTATGTCATACAATTAATTGATATGTGGGGTCTAACGTCCCAAAACCACCATATGATTATGAGAGACGCCATAGTGGAGGGCTCCGGATATGCCATACAACCAAACTTATGGAGATAAATGCAGCGCGTACGCAAGGCTTGACTTCATCGTATTGAATCGATCAGTGTGAAAGACCACAATACATACCACAATGAGCGACTGCGAACTACCTCTACCACCGGAGGCATGCGCTAACTTCGCCCTTTTCGCAACGCGATTTCATTCCGCGGTTCTAAGTACAATACCATGTCTGATACGCGGCAACGGCGAGTGACAGATGTATTGTTTACAGCAAGGCCAATAGCACCGCAGCTTTTTAGAAGCGTGAATTGTGTCATTGTGAAGAAAAAAAAATGCAAGTTTCGCTGCACCAGGAACGTGAGAAATATTCGCATTGTTAACTGCACGAGCAATTTAGAACACTCTTTACGACGCATGATCATACAATAAAAAAAATGAACACACTTTCCTGGAGCACGCAGAACAAAGTTCTCAACGCGTAACGTCACACTAAGCCGTATCAGACGACATTAAGAACAAAAGAAAGAAGTGCTCCATGCTGTCAACTTTTGCACTGTACCCTGCGTAATAGTTCTATGCAAAGCAAGGACACGCGTCCCCCACCTTGATGCCCACAATCAACAAGTCGGCCAGTGCATATCTGCTACCTGGATGCGGCTCTTTTGGCCGTGGGCGGTTCTTGAACCAAAGCAGCCGTAGATTCCGTCCGGGAGGGTCCTTGAATATAGGGTACACATCAGTCTCGTTTAGGTACATGGTAAAAGACGGCAATCGTGAAGTACATGAACGCGGTACCATGAAGTGCAGTGTAAAGATACAGCTTGCACCTACGCATAAATATGGCACGTGAATTATGCTTCAGGCGATAAGGTGCGATAATGAAATGCAATGGCGCACAAATTCACAATCACCAATAAATTCTTTTTCTTACCTTTGTCGATCGTGAATCCTACATCCCCTGCAACAGTGGGAACAGCTGTCCACAAGAACCATGTTTTTGGCAGGGTTCGCGTGGGCACTTTCTGCGAAGTGGTCCGAGCAGAGGCTGTAGCTACCGTACTATTGCCTCGTGTGAGTGCCTCAAGGTCTGGCCTTTTGGCGTGATTCCGCCTTACGTCACGCCTAGAAAACAAATAAAAAAATTCGCAGATCCCACGTACAATGGAAATCGATGATATGCGAAGCACGAATGAGAAAAGTAAAAGTAAGCACTTTAAAGTAAGCACAACGTTACGAGGTGGAGGTAAATTATGCCGTACGTAACTTCCGTGTGATGATTATCATGTTTCGATGTGTTGTTTACCTTCGTCATCTATTCACGTCACGTGATACGAAATTTAGTATATGTGGAGCTAGCGAAACGGCCACGAGCACGCTACGAGCGTGGTATGTTGTCATGTCCTTACATGACACGTGTGTCAGGATTATTGTGTTTGCACCAGTAATATACTTTCGTCATCCATTGACGTCACGTAACACCAAAGTTGGTATATGTGGAGCCAGTAAAACGGCCGCGAGTGCTACATGAAGGGCCCAATATACTCCTATGCAGCGTTGAAGCGCGCGCAAACTAGGCACAGCGACGCTACTTAAGCAAAATGCGAGCACTCTATATGATCGGATTCCAGGTGCGACAGGCACGACTAGTGTCCGTCGGCGCGGCCCGACGGCAACTGGCGCGAAATGCAGCATGCTGCATTTAGCTCCTATGCGTTACTCAGACAACACTGCGTCTTCCTCTTTTTGTGACGGAGGGACACCGGACGTGCTGAAACGCCCATGCGTCCAAATAACGCAGCGCGGCCCGCGCCTGCGAGTACATGGCACGACCGGCGCCTGGCGTGGCAATGCCGGCGTGACGGGACGAAATGAACGACGGCGAGCACGCGCACCGCGTCACATCGAAATGTATTGGCGCCTTGACTGTGGCATGTAGTCATGTTCTCACATGACGCGCATCTCATATTTATCATGTTTGCACCAGTATCATACCTTCGTCATCCATTCACGTCTCTTAATACTAAATTTGGTATAAGTGAAGCTAGCAAAACGGCCGCCAGCACATCATGAGCGTGGCATGTGCTGTTGTTACATGACACGCATCTGATGATTATCATGTTCGCACCAGTCACATTTCTTTGTCATCCATTCACGTACCATAATACCAAATTTGGTACATGTGAGCCTAGCAAAACAGCCGCAAGCGCATCATGAGCGTGGCATGTAGTCATGTTGTTACATGACACGCATGTCATGATTTTCTTGTTAGGGTCTGTTGCTTGTGTTCGTCATGCAATCATGTCATACCATACCACTTTTGCAACATGCCATGTGTATGAAACCACCGCAAGAGCTGCAGTATCAAGAAATGTAAATCATGACATTCATGGCATACATGTCATGCTTATCATGTAATGACTAGCCATATATGTTCTTCAAACAGTCATGTTGTGCCATACCAAGTTTTGCATTTATACCATTATAGAAACGGCCAGGAGAGCTGAAAGTCGAAGACAGCTAGATAGATAGATAGATAGATAGATAGATAGATAGATAGATAGATAGATAGATAGATAGATAGATAGATAGATAGATAGATAGATAGATAGATAGATAGATAGATAGATAGATAGATAGATAGATAGATAGATAGATAGATAGATAGATAGATAGATAGATAGATAGATAGATAGATAGATAGATAGATAGATAGATAGATAGATAGATAGATAGATAGATAGATAGATAGATAGATAGATAGATAGATAGATAGATAGATAGATAGATAGATAGATAGATAGATAGATAGATAGATAGATAGATAGATAGATAGATAGATAGATAGATAGATAGATAGATAGATAGATAGATAGAAGCGGTAATGACGATGTTAGGAACTGGCCGTCGGAACTCTCTTAAGCAGAACAAGTTCGTCGAGGAGGCGCGTTCAGCGAAGATACTTTGCAATATTTCTTCGGAAACAAAAACAAATGAAGAGCTGCCGCAAGCAACACCGGTACCTAAGTGACATTTCCGTCTGCGCGTCAGCTGGCACCAACCTGCTCACGCGACACTGTCCAAAAGTAGCTTCACAAGCTTGCAACATTACTGAAAAATGCGCAGCTAGTGCCACACAAAAAACCACCCCAAAGCTCCAACCTTAAGTTTTTGGCTAGCCTTGTAGCGGTTTGATAAGAATAGCACTTGCTTCTTCGTACCGAATGAAACGTGTGTTTACCTTTCATCCGCTGGGTAGCAGGAAAACTTCGCTGAGCTGTTTCTTTCATAGTTGTGGCACCACGAAGCAACGCAGCATGCCTTGTGTCCTTTTTCTAGAATCTTCAACATTTTTAACGCGTTCGAAGTCACAAACACCAAATTTTTTCACTTTCAAGGCATTATAAAAATTTCCACTCATGCAAAGTGAAAAAAAAAAATGGTAGGAGCAGACGAACCGCATGGCTGTCGTAGTGATAAGAGTAAAAGCGCCGCCTGTCACGGCAATGAATACAGCGTCTGGATAAACATGCATGCAGTTTGTTAAAACAAGAGAATAGCCAAGGAGGCATTTTACTTCTACCCATTATGGCATAGCTTTCTTTATCCTTGCTTAGGGTGGAAAGATAAGTTCACACATGTAAAAGTTGCTGAATTTTCGCCCCTACCAAAACAATGGCGGAAGCTTAATTTCCAATGCCGAAACTAGTCGAAGTGGTCGGTTCCTGCCTGCGGTTCTTAACGTGCACCTCCGTCTGAGGACCAGTTCCTGTAGATTTTCGCTTCCCTAAAGAATGCAGCCGCCGCAGCCAGGATAAGATTCCAGGACCTGCGGGCCAGCAGCTGAGTACCTTACCCACTATACAGCACCGTGGCGGGGCTGCAGCACAGTTGAAACTCGGCATAACACGGCTACTACAACATCCCTTGTTTCCGACGCGCACATCACGGTGGTAGTTATTCATGTTAATGACCCTACGAAGTCTTACTTAACCGTAATTTTCCTCGCAAGATATACAGAATTTTCTGCAGCTGGTTTGTAAGGGCTCTAGTTCATCATGTCGTCATCGTGCATCACGTGGGCCATGAGTTCAATACCAACGCTTTTATCTGCTTTACATTCGCGTCCTAAAGCTTCGAGAGCAATGTATTCGTCGGAATTTAACAGTGCTTCCAAGGTATATGTATACTGGTTGCGTAACTTTCTTAGACACCCAAGAATGCAGCAGTCGGCGGCTCGTTGCCCCTGTCGCCATTTACGTGAGAAGGATACAACTAACAGAACAAAAAATTGGCCTGAATATACAAGTTACACTGTAAATGTCCTCGAAAGACGATAGTCTTACATCTAGAGAGAGTGAACAAAAAGTTTATTTGATTTTCTGCACAAGAAAATCGGTGAATGGTATTCTAAAGGTGTTGCGTTACAGTGCCTCGAACGCGTAAGCACTGTAGTGTAACGGAGGCGAACAAGCGCATCTAGGGTAGATGGATGAATGGATAAATGGATGGTTGGATATGGCTGTACCCTTTAAATTGGGCGGTGGCTAGCGCCACCAAGCCATAATACTTATTGAACCAAAAACTAGACTTATTTTTTCTTTTAAATAGTGAGGTTGAGGATTCGTACTTTGCAGTGAAGCGTATAATTTTCACTCGTGCTTTGACTTTAGCCACCAATCAGATAACCTCCTTCTAGTTAATTCTACCCGCTTAAAGTCTACTTTGCCCTCCCGGTTCCTAAACCCCAGTGCTTTGAAAAACTCTGCGCCATCATCCTGAACTATAGGGGGAAGCTCTTTACAGAACATTATCAAGTGTTCGGCAGTTTCTTCTTTCTCTCCACAAGCGCTGCATACCGTGTCTACCCCTTTGTATTTGGCCCGATATGTCTTGGTTCGTAATACTCCCGTCCTGGCCTCAAACAGTAGAGAACTACCCCGAGTATTATCATAGATCCTTTCCTTGGCAATTTCCTGCTTAAAAGTTCGATAGATCTCTAGTGCGGACTTCTTAATCATGCCAATTCTCCACATATTGGTCTCAGCTTCCTTCACCTTCTTCTTAACCGATAATTTTTTTTGTTTGTTTGGCCCTTTGCTGTTAAGCCCCCTGCTGTTAAGCACGTTAGACACAAGCGCCATCTGGCAGTTATCTTCAAAAACGAAGGCGTGCGCTCCGGTCACGGAGGTGATAAGATGTAGAATGGATAGCGACGGGCAGGTGCCACAACCATGCCGTGGGAGTCTTTTTCGAGTGGCCAGTGCGTACGGATGTGTTCTTCTAGACGACGCAGCGTCGGCGAGAGACGCTGCGTCGTCTATGTCGTCTTCGAATGGTTGCTGTCACAGTATTGCTTCAATCCTCCGGAATCGTACGCCCTTCGACAGATGTCATCAAAAGGATTCTACCGAGCCCATTTTTGACTTGGTAGGCCCACTTTTCATCCTTTTTAAAGAATTTTCTTCCACGGGGCAACCGCCCGTGCCGACGGAACGGCATCATGCCGGAGGTGATGGTGATGGACGGGGAAGTTGTTTCCCAAGAATATGCTAACGCACCTGGGTGGCAGACTGCTTTAGGCAAGAATAAGCGTTCTCCCCGACAACAAGCGTCTGCTTCTTCTCAAAGTGGAGGAATGGCTGCCCATCGCACGGCCATCGCGCATGGCGTCGTTCAGCTTCTTTCAGCCGCATCGACGCTTCCCCGATTGCCGAGGAGTCATATTCGAGTCATAGTCCGACCAAAAGGAGGCCTGGATCTCAAGAAGGTTAGCCTGATTGGTCTAGCTGAAACTCTGGAGACGGCAGCAAAACTGTCCCCGAAAGAAACACTGGAGGTTATCGTCTGCCCGAACATAACTCGGAATATCGTTGTGGTCTCTACGCCAGCGTCCCTCAACGCGGGCGCCTACGCGGCGCTGCGACTCATCCGCCTTGGCTCGACTGAGTATCACGTTTCGGCCTACACGGCCGCTTCTGATGATACCTGTAAAGGTGTCATCCGGGGCGTCGACGTGCACATCGATGAGCGACAGTTCGCGGCAATGATCGTCAACCAGCGCAATCCTAAAGCCATGGAGGTGCATCGCATCAAGGAAACGACTACCGTCGTCGTTCTCTTCAGTAGTCTCAAGGTACCCAACCATGTTATGTGTGGTTCGAGCATGCTACGGTGTACTTTGTGCAGGAGACAGGCTGATGTTTGTTATGGATGTGGAGGGCAAGGTTCCTTTTGGCGTTGCATAAGTGGTTGCCAGACTGAAAGGGTCATTGTCGCCAGACTACCACTAAATTTGACTGCAATTTTTTTTTTCTCTGGTTGTGGCTTCTTCGTGAGAATTTGGTGCCATCCGCGGTGCATTTAGCGAACGAGCGGTGCTGGCCATTTTAATTAACGGAATGAACCATGCCTAGCAGTAGTCGAGCGTGGCGCTGCCGTGCAATTATGAGGCCGTTTTGGTTAACGGAATGAACCGCGCCTAGCAGAAGTCGAGCGCGGTTCGATAAAGCAGCTCGATAAAGCAGCCTTCCTGGCGTACATAGCTGTAGCATATCCGATGTACCCCGATGAACCAGCCTTGGAACGCTTATTCATCACATGTATATACGAGTGCGAACGATATGTCTTGTGCTGACACAGCTAGGGGAAGCGTAGCGTCCCCCGTCGTAGCGCGCGGTCGACGCTACACGATCAGCTGAGAGAAAAAAAAAGGGGGGGGGGGGAGGGGGCAGCGCATCACCTCCTGCGACTCTATTAAGTTTTCCCCGTCATCCCTAATACTGAAACACGATATTTTAATTGCACAGCTGCGCACACAGCAAGAGAATGCGCCCCGACTTCTGCTAGGCGCGGTTCATTCCGTTCATTAAAACGGCCTCTTAATTGCACAGCAGCGCCGCGCTCGACTTCTGCTAGGCGTGTTTTATTCCGTTAAGTAAATTGGCCTCTTAATTGCACGGCAGCGCCACGCTCGACTTCTGTAACGCGCGGTTCATTCCGTTAATTAAAACGGCCATCGTCGCTCATGCACTCACCAAATGCACCGCGGATGGCACCAAACTCTTACGGAGAAGCCACAACTACAGGAAAAATTTGTTTAGCCAAATATAGCGGCAGTCTGGCAGCAACCACCCCAAAGTCTGGCAACTGACTTATGCAACGCCAAAAGGAACCTTGCCGATGTGGAGCTCTTGGCCATCGTGTCGATGTGTGCCCGACACCGACGAAGAAATTGTGCCGCGGGTGGGCTGTCAACGATCCCGCGAACGATCACCAATGCCAGCCGACATGTGCCCAGTGCAGGGGGGGGGGGGGGGCACATCTAGCGGCCGACGATTCCGGCCAGCATCGATTCCAAGTCCCCTACTTGGTAAGGCGACGAAGACGGCGTAGAAAGGCCGCCAAGAAACGCAGGCAGCACCAAGAGGGTATGACGTCACAGGATTCGAGCGTCGCACCAACCTCGAGGATGCGCTCTCCTTCACCAGCTGTTAAAAAGAGTCGCAGCCGCTGAAGATGACGCTCTCGCTCCAAGAGGCGCGCCCACTCCGAGGGACCCTCCCACTCTAGGCTACGCTTCCAACAAGCTCCCAAGACCTGGGCGGATCGTGCCAAGCCAAGCCCGGCGCAGCAGCCACCACAGGTAACGCACGCGGCACTTCCAGAGCAAAAAGAAGACCGTAGGATTGCATTCTTACTTCAAGAAAATGCTACCTTAAAAGCGCAGCTTCAACAGATGAGGGTCGAGTTTGAAGCTCTCAAAAATACAGCACAGACCCGGTTCGGTCTTCGTCAGTAGAGCCGCGGCCAGCTAAGAGAAAGATAGGTGCGGAAGGAGAGGTGGCGGCGGCTTCCGACTTGGACGTCTTGGGAGCAACCAAAGATTTACAAAAGGTGGTAGCACGGCAGGCGGAATGCTTTGACCTCGCAGCATGTAAAGTTGCCATGATCGAAAGCAGACTAGACTCGCTCCAGGCGCGAACTCTTTTGTCCCGATGACGCCTGTTTCACGTGTTCCCTCTGTGCACCCCGGTACGCCAATGGATCAGGCTCCCGTCGATATGAACATGTGATATGAATATCAATATCCATATCGGTGACTTGCAGGCAAGTCACCGATTGTAGCTATCGGTGACTTTAATGCACTTCACCCAGCCTGGGGTTATCCACCGGCCACCGTTAAACGGAAAAACCTTGTTAAAGCTATGACGGACTGTTCCTTGGAGCTGGTCACAAACCCTCAGTTCCCAACCCGGTTGGGCAATTCCGTTTCAAGAGACACCACTCCGGATCTAGCATTCATCAGAAAAAAGGGGAAAGTTCAGTGGGTTAACTTGCAGGAAAGCCTGGGAAGTGATCACTTCATCCTCGCAGTCACGCAGGAAACCCTGGCAGCTCCACCTAAAGAGTACAGGGTGACGGACTGGGACGAGTTCAGGAAGCGCCGGAAAGCTGATAAGACCGAATATACCACGTTAGAGGAACTCTTTTCTTGACTCGCGGAGGATGATCTCCTCGCCACCAAGACTGTCCAAACCAACTTGCAGGTGGATACGATGGACTCGCGTCTTGCGCAATTATTGGAGGCTAAAAATCGCTGGTTGAGAGATGGCACACACAAAAGCTAAATAGGAGGCTCCGCAAACGCATAGCTCTCCTCAATAAAGATATTGAAGAATATTGTCAGGAGCTTTCTAGGCAGTAGTGGAACGAGGTTTGCTCAAAAGTAGATGGGCAGATGTGCACCGGAGGTAAATGGAACCTGTTGAAGGTACTACTCGATCATACAATCAGAGGTTGGCAATCGAACACTTAGTTTAAGCACAGTGGAGCAGTGGAGCCACTGACACTACTTTACTCAAGGATTTGGCAGAGCGATACCGTCCGCTCTGCCAATAAATTGTAGAGTCAATTGTATTCGGGTGCTAGCTTTCCTTCTTGAATCTAACGGCAGAAATTCGCAGGTTTTGGCTCGCATCACCTGGAAAATGAAGAACATGCTCAGACTTATATTGAGGGTTTCAAGCAGCAGGGGAGGGCTGAGAGAGAAAAATCTCCTTCGGGTCTTCTATTCATTCCTGATGAGCCACATTAATTGCGTGGCATCCTCGCTAAGTTGGTCTAAACGCGAGGCGGATAAACTCGACATTTTATTGCGTAAAAGCATCAAAAGGGTTCTAGGCCTACCTATGAGCACCAGCACGAACCGGATCATAAGTCTGGGCATGCACAACACCCTCACGAAGGCGACCGAGGCACAAACACTAGCTCAGGTCGCGCGAATCTCCTCCACGAAAGCTGGGCAGTGTCTTCTACAGTTGCTGGGATATCATCATACGGCAGGGGAGGAACATAGATCTTCTTATCACAAACAATGAAGGGCACGTACGAGGTGTCACCCTTCCCGCGTAACGTTCATCTACAGTACAATGTTGGCCGGCGAAAGGCGCGGGCCAAGTCTCTCCTTGATTTCGTGGCTAAGTCCACGGGCAGTGTAGCTTTCGTCGATGCGGCGCAGTACGACCGCTCCGATCGTTTTGCAGCTGTGGTCATTGATCATCGCGGTCACGTACTCAACTCAGCTTCTGTGGGGAAAGCATCTGCCTCCGTAGCAAAGCAGGTAGCGATAGCCTTGGCGATTACGGACCCTTCGTGTCCAGAGATATTTACTGACTCCAGGGCTGCCGCCCGGGCCTTTGCCGCGGGGGTAATCTCTAGGAAGGCTGCCGCTATTCTAAATTCCAGGGGTGTAGTAGGCCACCACACAGTCACCTGGTTTCCGGCCCACATAGGCTCAAAGGTGCATCCGACTCTTCCCAACGCCAACGAACTTGCCCATAACCGTGCGCGAGAAATCACGTGCCGCGGCAGTCCGGGCGGGTACGGAGGTGGGTTCGCGGATAATTTTAAATATCTATCCACTTGGCACTTTTAACGAAGTGACGTCCCATTATCACTTGTCTAAGCGAAGGTACCCGCTTCCGCATTCCAAGCTCACTCGGCCACAGTCGTCGGTTCATCGGATGCTACAGGCAGGTTCATTCCCATCTCGTAGCACATTCAGCCACTTTGCTGATGGCATAACTCCAGGATGCCCTAGTTGTGAGGCACATAACTCTACACTCGCTCACATGCTCTGGCAGTGCCCGGCGTTACATGGCGCAAAGTTCAGCACAGAAGAAGACTGGGAGAGGGCTCTTTAAAGCCCCGAACTCCCAGTCCAATACTCGGCAGTTCAGGAGGCCTGCGAGCCGGTGGAGAGCCGCGGTCTTCCAGTCCCGGCGTGGACGGGGCCAGCAACTGCGGCGGACACCTCTTAGGGGGGTGTCTGACCAGTTCCCCAGGACCAAATGAAGTTCATTTCACTTCACTTCACCGCCATGCCGTCGTAGCAAAGCGTTGGAAACACCTTCTTGAGCATCGCGTTGCACTGTCAGCGCAGTGCTAAACGCTACAGTCCTTAGAGTGTTTTGTGTGTGTCCTTTTTTAATATAAAGGAAGACATACAAAACATAGACATGTTGTAATGGCGCCTCAGATATGCGCAATATTTGCTTTTTAATTTGCAATCTCACAACTATAAACGCTAAACCTTGAGCAATATTGGTGGTTCCTGCGGATGGGGTTGGCCGTTTAGTGCTGTTGAAGGTATTGTTAGGGCGAACAAACAGACAAATGTACAGACAGACACCCAGACAGACAGATTAAATTTTTTTTCGTCGAAGGTCCCCAAGACAGACTATCATCTTTAGAAACACCATATGACGTCACAACCGGCAGTGGTAGCGACGTCGCGCATTTGCCCTACATGGCAGGAAAATGAATTTTTTTCCTAATTGTTGACCTGTTACGTGTCTTTATTATTACGCGATTTTATTTCGCCTTGTGCCTCGCAAATTGCATGCGGGTTCATGAAGGAAAATTTTGCCATGCAGAAAAGTAATTTCGTTTGTAAAAGCTGTGTGTGTCGTACTTTTCTTCGCTTTTCTTGTAAGCATTTTTGGTATCGTGTCCCAGCTTTTTCAATACATCTGCATATGAATTCACAAGAGCAGCTTTGATATATATTTTTTTCGTCGAAGAATGCCTTCTCAGTATTGAAAGCTTCCTTTAGTTTTTGTGCATGGTATATTCACATCCCTGTCGTGACCAGGCCATGACCAGGTCGTTACATTTTACGTGAAATAACACGTTGCCCATGTTTCGTTGATCACGGCCATTTTATCTTTTCGTTCTTCTCTTGTGGTTACGCATCCTTTTATATTCCAGTAAGCTCCTAGTTCTTCAACTTAATCTTCTACAGTCTATTTTAATGCAACATGACAAAGACCCTTCTCTGATGATATTTCATTTACTTTGGCTTGGACGACCCCATTCCATTTTAATTATTACAAAGCTGGCCCATGGTAGCATGAGAGGATAAAATATGAAGAGTGTAAACATATACTCGCATGTGGCTGCACACCTCAGCGCTATAACAATGCGAAAATTTTGCTCAATATACGATTGAAGATTTCTTAGTGCTGCAACGTCACGAGTGGAAAGCTGGTGCCCGAGTGTTTGTGTTCCGCCTATACCATGCCTTGAAACTAGCATGAGATATAGAATTTATACTGGACGTACTGAACACAAAAATGGGCCTAACTTGGTTATGGAGAGAGGTGCAAACCGTGAATGATTAAATGACAACAGAATATCTCTTGTGATGATCCCCATTTAAGTTATTTGGACCAGGTTTTTAATACTTGTGGTTGCTGTTTTTATTTCAGAGTACTTCGAGCTTGTATTGTTGACTCTGAGCACCAGGCATATGAATGAAAGGCACACAGGCGCTGCAATATTGAATGAATTTCAAAGGTGCATAGAAGAGTTTGGTATGGAAGAAAAAGAAGTGCACGCAGTTACTGACGCTGGTTCCAACATGAGGCGCGCATTGACTCTCGCTCGCACAGAACACCACTTATGTATAGAGCATGCCTTGCAGAATTTGGTCATCAAGGACGGATTCGGAGGCGTCCCAGAACTTCACAGCTTGTTGATCAACTGTCGTGAAATTGTGAAGACTCTGCATAATCGAGCTTTGGAGCTTCAAGAGATTGCGGACTCTGAACTGAATGCCACGGTACAATCGTTAATAAGCACTGCGGAAATGCTCGAACACGACGAAAACGATCCAGTACTTGACGAAGGCTATCAAAACAGCGAACACTCGTACAATGCCGCTTCAGTGGCACGGAGAGGAGCAGTCACCATGAAGCTCGACACGCCTACAAGGTGGCATAGCATATTGGCGATATTCGAGAGCCTCCTAGCCAATAAGGCTGCACTTAAAAGATTGCTGGCTTGGCTAGGGCACCCGTTCCCGGGCATTGAAGACTGGTGTCTTATTGAATAATTTGTGAAATTTCTGAGCCAATTTAAGTGCGCAGTGGAGCTGTTTTCGCAGCAAAAATCTAGCACGTTCAATTTGCTCATAGGTATTAAAAGCGAGCTTCTCACTTCATTGAAAGACTCATCAGGAAGTAGCGACGTGTAAGAAATGAAGAGAGAGAGAGATGTTGCAGAAGTTTAAACACAGGTTCCCCCTTACCGATGCTATGGTCACTGCATCACTTCTTGATCTCAGATTCCAGAACCTACATGCCGTTGAAGAGTACCTGGCACAGAAGAACACATCAAAACTTGAATTTCTAGCGAAGCAGGTGCGTCGCCATATCAAAGGATGCGATGTCATAAGGACAACTGAACGTGACATGCGCCCTAACAGTGACGCTTTGATGTCCTTAGCCCGGCGTCATTCCAATACACCACAGCATTGGACAAATGAGATCAATTCAGAATGTCACGCACTGTTAAGTAAGCCTTGCGCCCAAGTGAACGACCTACTGAAGTTTTAGAAAGACACTCGGGACGAGCTGCCTTGGTTCTCGTGCCTGGCTAAGAAAATGCTGTGCATCCCGGCCACGAGCACCCCAAATGAAAGAGCCTTTTCTGTGGCTGGTCTTGTCTTTCGATCTCGAAGAGCCAATTTGCACCCGCTAACTGTAGATAAACTTTTGTTTATTCATGATAACTACACAATCACTGCAAATCTTGCCTATGAGCGACATTTCTATACAAACATTGTTTTCTGCCCAGTTCGTTTGTTTGCTCGTTTGATGCCTATTTTCCAAGTTTCTTTGGTTTCAAAATGAATATTCTACATTATCCACAGCATGGTGTGCTTGTTTTCTCATTTACACGTAAAAAAATCTGGTATGACTGACACAGAAAGTTGCACCGAAGTTGAATTACGTTGTGCATCACGAAAAATATTTTTGAGAAATAACTGTGCATCTGAGCAAATATTGCATTTACTCTCATCTGCACAAATGACTGTCGACCGGATTTTGTCTTTTGTCTTGAGGGGGGATGCAAACCCTTCTTTCAACTTGCATCACGGCTGAGAAAGAGAGGGGGTCGTGTTGGTGTCGCTAAAGCGGACAGCAGGTGCTGGCGTGGCTTGAGGGGGTCAAATGCGACTTTTGCACCACCCGCCTCGCCCACGCCCATGTCTACACTTCATTTCACTGTGCTGATGTTTAGTTGACTAAATGCACAGATTTGTTTTCTTCCGCATCTTATACTGCTGCATAAAACATTCTCACATTGTAAAAAGTAGGTATTTTGATTCGTTTGAAGGAAATTTACATTCAAGGATTGACAGTTACTCAAAAAAGCGATTTCATGCAATCGCAATAAGAAAACTCTTAGCAGAGGCGCTTCTTTTTTCATGCAGCGTACATTGTAAAAGTAAGATCTGATTCAGAACAAGCGAATGTATACCTAGACCGAGTGACGTGCGTCGGTGCTTGCTCATTGTTCCGTGAAAGAAGGTTTCATAAAGTATGACGTAGCCAACAAGCAACAAACTGCTGCATCTTAAATTTAAAAAAAACAAGCGAAGTGCTGCACCTTCGTGGTAGAACATGGACATAGGTTGAAATACACGTTATTTTTTATGAAAGCGAAATAAAAACCATTTTACAAAACGCTTTGCATTCATCGTGATTTTGACACATCTGTGTAGTGTCCTTTATGCTATTTGAATGAACTTCCTTGAATTTCAACTAATTCAGTAACCTGTGGCATAAGAGCCTTTTGAATTTTTAGTTTCGGTTTTCGCGCCGCCGACGAAAATTTGCCGCGCGCCGCCGCCGATGAAATAACCGGCGTGCGCCGACGCCGCCGCCGACTCCGAACGACCCCCACGCCGCCGCCGGTCGAAATCGCCTCGGCGCACACCTCTACTCGCAACGCTGACGCAGAGAGCGTCCCCTAACCCACGCTCACCCCCTCCCCCCTCCTTTAGGCATTTCTAGGACCCCGCCGTGCTTACACCCCTATCGCGCATGGGCGTCCCCTCCCCTTCTTTCTCTTCCACGCTCTCCCCTCTGTCGTTTCGCTACGCCCACTCAGGCAGGGTCTGCTAGCAAGTTTCTTGATTGAAAATAAGTCACAGTTTCGACGCAAGGGCGAAGCAGTGAATGCGATAGCAACTTGAAGCAGATCGAAATCGCATTCAGTGAAGCAGATCGATCTGTCGTGGTTACGGTAGTGCCATACTTGTCAACTCATCCTTAACCTACACACGCCGTAGTGACATAACCTTCAACAATATTTTATGTGAATCTGTTTGGCTTGAATTCAACCATAGTGTTATACCATTGAATAGCCGTAGTACTATTATAGCTTCCATTTATCGGTCACCTTCATCGTCGTATTCCGATTTTTGTAATCAGTTAAGCATCATTCTTAATAACCTAGTGAGGGAAAATAAAAACGTTGTCTTATGTGGTGATTTTAATATAAACATTAATGATCCTGATAGTGCATCGTGCTTAGAATATATGAACTGTTTATACTGCTATGGCTTTACGTCGCATATCTCAGCACCCACTAGAAACGATTTAATAGGTTCGAATACCCTAATAGATCATATCATCTCCAACATTTCACGTTGCAGGTGTAATAGATCATAGCATTACAGACCATAATCCTGTATTTTTCATTCTGGGCTCCGAAAATACCAAGGCCAGTAACATCTTTACGCAACACCGATTCGACGCGGACAAGTTCGTGCAAATAATTAGCACAGTAGACTGGACATCGGTGACTAAACTAGACTACGCAGAAAAGGCTTTTCAGTCTTTCTCAGAAGTAATAGCTTCAGGTATAGGTGCATGCACCACTTCCACTACTGTCACGAAGTGGTATCGTTCCCCTAGAAATCCATGGATAAGCAACTCGTTGTTGAAGTGCATTAATAAAAAGAATAACCTTCATAAGAAACCAAAGTCGCAGCCTTATAACCTCGCATTAAAATGCCGCTTTCACAAACACTTAGCAACATTATCTTCCTTACTTAGGCGTGCTAAGCGCAATTACTACCGGAATCTCATTGTAAAAAACACAGGTAACACGAGACACTGCTGGGAAATCATTAAAGAATTTTTGAACATGAAAAACTGTTCAGAGCCCACAATAAAAATAAAGCAAGGCGACGAAATGTATACTGACCCTGTAAGAGTAGCCGCCACGTTCAGTGAGCATTTCTGCGCATCTGCGGATACGCAGCAATCGCCAGGTCATTTACGCAATATACCACGGTGTACTCATTCTTTTTATCTTCATTCCACGTCTGCAGATGAAGTCCTTCAAGTCATCACATCACTAAAGACCACAAGTGCTGGTTTAGATAATATTGATCCTTTTAAAGTAAAACTAGTTTCAAACTTAATCTCACCACCTTTGGCAGTAATTATTAACAAGCTGTTTTCAGCGGGTGTGTTTCCGAGCTGCCTTAAGGCTGGTAAAATAGTTCCAGTTTTTAAGAAGGGTGATAAGACTTTTGTACAGAATTATAGGCCAATCTGTATCCTGCCTTTCTTCGGTAAGGTAATTGAAAAGTTATTCCACATTAGATTAATGCGTTATCTGAAAAAATTTAATCTTTTATCCTTTTATCTCCACAACAATTCGGATTCCGTCAAGGGTATTCAACTGAGCTGGCACTAATTACCTTAACGGAGGAAATTAAACAAGCTATTGATAGAGGGTTACTTGTGGGATCTGTGTTTATCGATTTGACGAAGGCTTTTGACACTATAAATCATCACGTTCTACTAGCTAAACTGGAATCATTTGGTATGTCTGGTCCGCCACTAAGTTTTATTAAGAGCTACCTCAGTAACCGGTCTCAAATGGTTTACGTTAATGGCCATCTTTCAACGCCGAAGTTAATTAACGTTGGTGTTCCACAGGGATAAATTTTAGACCCACTTTTATTTTTGATGTTTATTAATGATCTACCTACCATTCTTACAAGGACCAAGTGCATACTTTACGCTGACGACACAACTATTTTTCAGTCATCTAAATCAGTTTCTTCACTCCAGTCTGACCTCAACACAGATTTACATAACATAACTTTATGGTGCCAGGCCAATTATCTTCAGATCAATGCTACTAAAAGCGTGTTTATGTTATTTCATTCCCCACGCATTTCACTTGACATACAACCTTCCCTTCACATAGGTAATACCGTCATAAACATTTCCAGTGAAGCGCGGTTTCTTGGCGTCATCTTAGATAGCGAACTAAAATTTCATAAACATGCCGCATCACTCGTTAAAAAGATTGCATTTGGTATTCACGTTATCATCAAGACACGAACTTATTTTCCGCCTCACATCATACGTACTTTTTATTTTGCTTATATTCATAGCCATATTTCGTATTGCGTATCATCTTGGGCCAACACATATTTCACGCACTTCGAACGTTTGCAGCGACTTCACAATCAAGCAATTAGATTAATGACTTTCAGCCCATTTTACTTCTCCTGCAGCTCGTTGTTTCCTCAGCTTAACATACTCCCATTGAGACAATTATTTTGTCATAGAATGTCCATTGTCGCCTTTAGACTCATCACGCATGACATTTTTATAGCATGCATTGATCATCGTCACTTAACTAATGATAACACGACCCGGTTTTTCAAGTGCATTAATCTTCTTTTGCCGGCCGTAAGGACAAACTATGGCAAGTTCTCAACCTTATTTACAAGCATAGCCATTAGGAATTCATTGCCTTTCGAATTGAAATCATGGCATAACATCCAAATTTTCACTTCGCGCAGTAAGAAATATTACGTCCAGGAATTAATCAACTCATCCGATTTGTGTAATTAACTCTTAATAGCTCTCCACAGTTCTGTGCTATTTCACTACTTCAATTTGCCTTTGTATAATTGATAACACTGATAATGAAACGTGTTGCATTTGCCACGTAGAGTTCATTATTATTGTTTTTTGTCTTCACTTGCTTTTGACTATTTCTTTGTTATTTTTCAATAGTGAGTATTACCATTATGTTGTGTATTGATGGTATTTTTATTGTTAATCAAGATTATTCATTATTACTCACAAGTCCGTATACTATTGCTGTATTTTTTGTAATTACCCCATCCATGTAGCCATAGGAGGTCCCCCTGTCAGTTTCTCTGAAACTTTGGGACCTCCTGCTGTAATAACGCTAACCATGTAACTCAACTGAACTATTAATTAAACTTGACTTGACTTGAAATGTGCAGCACGTTGCTCACGCACAAATGACGTACGAAAACAACACACACAGGACTCTTAACGCGCCGTTTAAATAAAAACAACGCACGAAACGTAATCACAGGTACAGATATGAGTGCGAACTAAGGAATGTCCCAGTTAATTCGCTGTTTGAAAAGCACGCTCTTTTCGCAAACCGGGCCTGCCCAGAGAGCGAAGTGATCTTTCTGCACCCGACAACTAAACTCAATCATTCCGATCAAAGCCGAAGGAGCGCGATTCTGCACCACTACAGCATAAGTGCGCGGATAAGGCCCTTTCCCTCCGCGGAGCGACGCACGCATGGGAAATGAGGGAGCATCTGTAGCGCATCGTGAAGAGATGGGCGCCGACCTTTGCGCTGAGCGCCGCTCATTGCGCCGTTTCGCTGGTAATGCTGAAAACACGCTATTATGCTCAGTGGTAGATATAAGTAGCTTACCGTTTCAACGGTGAAAAAGGTGCTCCTACGCGGCTCGGTGGCTAACACCACGCGCTTACCTACGTACGGAAGGTCGGACGTTCGATTCCGCGCGCCAGTCTTTTTCTGGGTCAGTTTTTTTTTCTTTCTTGTGTTTTCACATATATAGATACGTATACATATACGGTGAGTGACGGCGACGCCGGCGGCAAAATCCAGCCGAGAGTGTCCATAGGCCACTCTATTCTATACTCCATATGATTGCTATAGCAATAATACCTGACTGCTCGCGCCTCACAATGGTTCACTGGCCACCCACTATATATAGGCCCTGGATCTTGGCCTCCGAGGTAGTGCCGGTGAGAGATTTCCCCTGTGCATTGTTGAACAATGAAAATGCACAGCGTGCGCCTTAACTAAAAGCGGACTGCGGGTCTCAGTGTTCAATCGGAGTCGTCTGTCTCTCCTTGCCAATTAGCAGCGATTGGAAGTTTGAATGAATTTGAAATTGAATGAAGGAGGAAATAAACAGAGAGAAAGAATGTAGGGAGGTTAACCAGAAAGATTTCCAGTTTGCTGGGCTACACTGGGAGATCAAAATTAAGGTGGCTTAGTCACCTTATAGTTTTGGCACCAACTCTCTGCGACGTTACAGATGCTGATAGCATGCATTGCAACCTGTGAGAAAAGTACTTCAAAAGAAGTTACTGCTGTAATAACGAACTGTAAACTCTCATTTATTACTGACATTCGATTTTGGTGTGAATAACCGCAATGTCACTTTGGTGTGCCGAAATGGTATATCAATTCAGTGCCACGCGACCCCAGTTAGCTTTTTCTTTTTCTTTAAGCAGTCACATTCAGCAACGCTGTCTTCCGCAACGCACGTTGCACTGCCAAAGACACCGCAACATTGCAAGTTTCCATCGGCAGCGCACATTGCGCCACGTCGCTGCAAGCGAAACGAAGACGTGCCAGCAGCAAACATCGCATCTCGTCAACGCCCAGCCGGAAAGCCAAGCATGATAATCAAGAAGGTTTCACAACGCCGCCCCGCATATATTGGTAAAACTTATAAAAAAAAATGTTTCTGCGAACAGCGGCCGTGAGGCACTGTATGGGGAGCTCTTTTCGCCATGACTGCAAAGCACATGCGAAGGCTAGGCGATGGGCGAGAGAAGGAAAGAGCTAGAGGAGAGGGTAGTGAACAGCTGAATCGGGTGCATATGGCTGGCGTTGATAAAATAGAGGAGGCGTTGTCGTAATATGAAGACATGCTGCTATTCCATTAACTGCTTCGCCCATTTAGGGCATCAAAACTAAGACTGTATGCCCACCAACTCTCAAATCTTGAGAGATTCCGAATTCTGAGAGATGCCGTAATGAGGGTCTCTGGAAATTTCAACCATCTGGTGTTTAACATGCACCGATATTCATCGAACGGGAACTGCTGCAGCCAGGATTGAACTTGGGAGCTTTGCATGCAAGCTAGCAAAGCAAATTTAAATACTGTAAAAATCATGAGTACTCCAAGCATTCAAATATTCACCTAAACCACTACAGCATCGGCTTTGCCTGCTTGCAAGTTATGCTGTAGAGAGTTTCCACAGCTTGAACATAACTTATTTCAATTCTGAAACCTAGAAACTGAGTGGGGCTTCTTTTTTCAGACTTGTGATAATGAACGACAAAAAAAGCTAGGACAGCTCCAAAAGGTGTAACATTATTCACTGCAAATATAATGAAGCTGAATAGCAGCTCTAAAACAAGGGCTTCTTGGGTGCTACCACAATACTTTCTGCATTTTTCACATGAGTGAATCGCCAGCCTGCACCGCAGATGCAGTAGGGAAAAAGGGCATGCTCATCCCTCCAATGGAAAGGCCTATTTTGCCAAACCACCACAAACGTCACTGCTCGGTATTCCATGTCATGTCCCCAACACATCATGCTCGTTCATGTCAACACTTCAGAGGTTATCTACCAGTTGGTGTCAATTTTAAGAAATCACGTGCTCATTAAAAGCTACATTCACTCCGTTAGTTCGAAATCGTGCTTAATTCGAAGTATTTACACGGTCCCGTATTATGCAACGCAAGTTTGAGTGGGTAATTTGAAGCGGCGGTCGGCACAAGTCCAGTTAATTCAAAAACTTTTTCGAAAACTTTGGGTGCAGTGTGCCTATTCCCGATCCAGATTTCGCCATGAACCTACGAAAACGACTGCCCTTAAGAGCAACAAGGCAATGTATTTTAACACTAATGAGTGGTAGCTGAAGCACCACTGGCTCGCTATTTCCAACACTAAAAATAATATATATATCTAAAAACACATCTTTTGATCATCTGAAATATCCACCTGTAAAAAACATGTGCTACACTGCAATACAGCAGTGACGTGCGGGCAGCATATCGCAACGTCGGCGCGTCAGTTTATTCCTTCTTTCTAGGAATTTGAAGGAACTAATAAAGGACAGTCTGGAGAAATCCGCGATGTACGCGAACCTCCAAGTGCCAGTTGCTCCAGCACAGCTGGTGGAGTTCTCACCTGCAATGCCTACTTGGGAAAATGGGAAACTGGTCGAAAGCTTCAATGACGATCTTTTCGAGCCAAAACACATCTCGAATTTCATCACACTGTTCATTATTGAATTGTTTATTTTACAAGAAAAAATGGGCGAATGGCCACATCAAGACGCGCTGACACAGCGAGGAGCAGGCAACATGCTTCCAACGTGTCACTACTGCATTGCAGTGAATGAAGATGTCTTGTTTTTCGCAAATGCACAATTCGGTCTTTCTTTTTTTGCAGTGACAGCAGTTACGCCCGGAATTCCCCCTTGTTTGCGGCAAAACTGTGACCAAGTATTGCTGGAAAACATAACCCTTGGGGCCACAAAACAGCCGGCACAGCAAACGACCAGCCCTGAATAATTTGAATAATTTCAGGTTCCTTGCATTCTACCTTTACAGCAAAAGCTGTTACGAGATGAAAGCTTGGGTCATGCACGGAGCCTTAGTTGTCCACCGCCGCCGGTGTGCCTAACCACTATTGCAGAAATAAGAAAAAATGACCTAGTACAAAGGACACAGTGGGGCTCGAACTCGTGTCCAGTATTCTACCACTAAGCCCTGCTAGTGCTAGGGACTTGTTTGCAAACTTGCCTTGGGCAGGCTTGATATTGGGAAAGGAAATGCAATAATATGAGAAATAAAGCATTTTAAAACAGCAAAACAACCAGTCGTCACACAATGCGAATAGCGTGACAAGTGGGTCGTCTAATGCTCCAACCCCTTACAAAAACTTGTTTTTGATCACTTATTAACTGTGGCACAAACCCACTTCAGGCTTCATTCCTCATCGATGTCATTCACTGCATGAACAATTGGCAAAAAATTCCTTGGAAGTGTTCAGCGGATACCACGCTTCTTAGAAGAATGACGAAAGATAGCATAGCGAATGCCTGCCTACTACCCAGAAATTATTATTAATGCCGTAGTGGGTACCCAGCAAGTGTGCTTGCAGCAGTTACCCAATGAATGTTTAGAAAAGGCTCTAAAAGGCCGCTCTGCTAGCTTTCGCTGTGACTGTGCTGGGCTCTCCGCACAGGCCTGGCATTTTTTTTTCGTATGTTCTGTTAATTCGAAAGCCCGCTTAATTCGCAGATTTTTACTGTCCCGGAGACTTCAAATTACCAAGGTTTTACTTTATGTAGTCTATCGCTCGGAACACAGTACTGAACATGCAAATCATGACTACAATCCCTAGTAAGTGCTCTTACACATATAGTAGACATAACGCAATGATTTCACTGTCTACACTCCTTCCAGTGTTTTTTTACATCTTCCAGTGAGTGCACGCAGAAAATGCCTAAATGAAAAAAATATGCCTCCCCCCCTTCCCCGAAGGGAATTGCGAGGAAATGTGACTGCAATTGCGCAGCGTCCGTAGCGGCATTTCACAGGTGAAAACCCAGTGCTAGAATATTTTTTTTGGGGGTCTTCCACCGTGCTGCCACGCGTGGCATTTTTCTGTCACAAGAAACACGATATGGGTTTCCAGCGCTAGTAGCGAGGTTAAAAATGCACGGTTAACAAAAAATGCACGGTTAAAAAACACTACGGAGTGAACAAAACAAACAGCGTTCTCGGCTTGGCCTTGGGGTTTCACAGTGCGAACGATGAGAGAAGGAACAGCAAAGCACTGCACCTACCCTCTCCTACACTCTCGCAACACATGCTCCGGTTGCTAGGGGCGAGGATAAGCACGCGCGCCTGCAGATGTTGCTATCGGAGAGGGCAGTGGACGGATCCTAACGGATGCCTGACATAGCTTGACTAAGAAAGGCATCACCATTTCAAAAAAAAAAAAAAAAAAGAGGCCACAACTTTATTATCTCCTGTGCCAGTTACAACCAGTGTAATCTGCATGCTAACAACCTGGCTATTTATGACAGCTCGCCAATGCCAATGGATGCACGTATAATGCAGGTGGGAGAATAATAGTAATGCTTTCTGGGTTGAGAGGGAGGAACTACAGTCTTTGGGTGCACCAACTGAGTGACCACCGCGATGAAGACTGCTATCGTAAATGCCCACAGCACCCCATGGAGGCCGCTTCACATGCTGGTCTCGTGGCGTGGTCGCTGCTTGGACTTGGCCCTCCGCTTAGGCCGATGCTGTGGCTGCTGGGAACTGCAAGAGATAGCACCCATTAGGAGTATGCCCATGAGAAAGGTCCCATAACACAAAGCCCATAAGAAAGGTCAAGCACTGAGCGGGTTTCTTGATTACACTGCAGTAACGTAACAGCTGAACAAATACTAGCACTTACTTAGCAAGACACCTGACAATTGGTGCAAACAGAACCTATAGTGCTAACAACTTTTTTTGAATATATCATGCTGACCAACAAAAGATTCATACTTGTGGTAACCACACTACTCACTGTAGCAGAGATCACCACAGCTTAGCGAGGGCCGCATATATTGTTGCCTGCTCACGTATGGCGCACTACTCCGATCGTGCTCAACTAGCAAAGCGTTATTGAGCGACCCATGGCAAAACAGACAGTGTACAATTTCTCATCCCTGGACGCAGACAGCAAAGGGCCCCACATGCGGATGTATACCAAACCGTGAGCATGTCACAGCTGCCATTGGAAAGCTTTTCACACACCACTCGGGAAAAGGTTCCTCAAGACTATGCTGCACACTCCCGCAATGACCACTGGACCTGGTCGCCAGAAAAAGGGCACATCTTGTACGTGCAGGCCTCCTATAACACTGCAGCAGCAGTTCTACCTAGCCCGGCCCGAAAACGCCATGCTCCAGCCCGCCCGAGCCCGGTCCAACCCAATGTATTTAAATATAGTCCGTACGTGCCCCAGGCTTCAAATGTTTGGGCTCGGTCCGGCCCATTTCAGCCAACTATGCCCTGAGCATAAACGAGGCACTTATGTCTGATCTTCGGTAATTGTGAAGATACCTGCCACACACAAGATCATTTTTAGAGTGTTTTGAGAAATTTTTTTTAGTGACATGATTTTCTCTGTTACTGTGTATTCTTTCGGTTAATTACACAAGTAACACTTTTACAAAATCATTTCAGGGTAATATAAATTACAAGTGAAGTCGTAGCTAGCTGTCTCATCAGTGATGGAAGTGACTTTTTACTTTTTGGAGCATACATTGGAGCAAGAAAAGTAGTTTTGGAGCAGCCATAAGTGTTTTTGAAGTGGAAAAAAAATTTTAGTTTGGAGCAGGTATTGGTGGAGGAGCAAATACAAAACTTTTCATACACCAATTGGATTTCAAAGCATCATCAAAGCACCTCACGAATATTATTATTATTTATTTTATTATGAAGTGTATTTCATGTACAGCAATGAATGTAAACTTCGAGAAGTAAACAAAAAAGATAGCTAGTTGTCAAAAATGGGCTGTGAAATGAGCTATATATTTAAGATACCAGTATTTACGGTAGAAATGAAATCAAAGTGGAACAGCTGAGAACCCCTTTTTTGAAGTAACCACAGCCCCATATAATTGCTGCCAAACAAGTAGTATACATAATCGATAGGAAATAAAAGCCATCCTGCTTATTTTCACACTTTACCACACTAAGTGCATGTCTAGCTGAAAGAAAAAAATTGTTAATTAATCTATAAGATTCACACGCCAGTTTCTGTCGCATAGATGACATCAGGGCCAATAATGCTGTACACTGGTAACATACTGGGATGCTGGTATACAGTTGTTTTTCAGTTTCTTTAGGACTTATGAGCTGGTCAAACAGTAAAAGTTCATCATTCTCATATTGTCAGTGCCATTTTGGAGCAGTTTTTGGAGCAGTTACTAACAAATATTGCATTTTGAAGCAGAATGGAGCAGGATTTCTCTTTTATTTATTTATTTAGGTACCCTCAGGGCCAGAGGCATTAGAGAGGGGAGTGGGTTACAATAGTTACAAACATAATATAAAACAGAGCATAAAAAAAGGTATAAACACAACAAAACCAGGAAAATGCAATGTACCTCAGTGTTACACGTTATACAATGTTAGCTAAAGCAGTTTAAAAAAGTTGGTGGTCCGAGATCGTTGCCGTCAGTGCGGGTAGGTGGTTCCATTCCTGTGATGTACGCGGTATGAATGACTGGGAAAAGGAGTTAGTTCTGCAGGACGGCAAGCCGACTCTACGGACATGATTTATGCGAGCTGAAATGTACCGAGGAGGCAGAATTAGTTCGTTTCGTAGCTGGCTGTGATAGAAAAGCTTACGGAAAAGACAAAGGCGAAGAATTTTCCTAAGAGATGATAAGGAAGGTAATCCGAGGCTAGATTTCATAGTGCTTATGCTGGCAGTCCGGTTGTAGTTAGAGAATATAAAACGAACAGTTATTTTGAACCATTTCAAGTGAGTGTATTAGATTTTCTTGGTTAGGATCCCAAACTGATACAGCCTACTCCAGTTTGGAGCGGATAAGCGTCTTGTAGAGAGTTAGTTTTAGTGTTGAAGGAGCCTGTGAGAAATTTCGACGTACGTAGCCGAGCATGCGATTAGCGTTATTAATTACGTACGTGGTATGCACGGACCAAGTGAGGTCGGTAGTAATATGTATTCCGAGATATTTGTAAGTGCTGACAGATTCCAGAGGAGCATCGTTCAGATTGTAAGTGGGCAATATACGGTTAGTTCTAGATACGCGAAGGAACTTGCATTTGTTAGTGTTGAGTTCCATTACCCATGTTTTACACCACACAGAAATAGCGTCAAGATCGGATTGAAGGGTTAATAGGTCATTGTCATTAGATATTTTGCGAAAGAGGACGTAGTCATCGGCAAACAAGTGAATGTGAGAAGTAACAGATAAAGGTAAGTCGTTAATGTAAATAAGAAAGAGTAGGGGAGCCAGGACAGATCCTTGAGGGACTCCAGAAGAGACGTTCGTTCGGGGTGAGACATTATCGTTAGCTAAAACAAACTGAGCGCGGTTAGATAGGAAACATTCAAGCCAAAATAAAAGTTTCCGATCAAGATTAAGATTTTGTAGTTTGTGAAGTAACAACTTGTGACATACTTTATCGAAAGCTTTGGAAAAGTCTAAAAAAATGCAATCAGTGATAGATGAATGATCAAGAATGATGTTTAATCCATGGGTGAAAGATGCAAGTTGAGTCTCGCATGAATAGTTTTTTCTGAAACCGTGTTAGGTACGTGTTGGGTACAGTTTGGAGCAATTGGGTCAGCACTTCCATCACTGTCTCATGTACGCAGTAGTAAACATGCAGTATTCTTGCACTTCGAAGAACACCCCTATAAAGTAGTAAAAAAAGGCAGACATTTCTAGTTTGAGTTTACATAAACTGCATACGAGCTGGGGCTCTTGAGTGAAAGTACCAAGTCCCTTGCAAATGCCTTATTGCACAATGCAATAATAAAAAAAAAAAAACTCACTTTAGCTGCTTTCGGGAGCTAACTGCACCAGGCTGCTCATTTACAAAGGCGAGCAGATAAACCCACCCACAGTACACTGCAGCAGACCCTGCCACGGAGCTCTTGGAGGCTGCGTGCTCATTGGTTTGTACATGATTTCATCAACAAACATGGTGGCGCCTATGACGATGCTACAGACAGCTGCCAAGCACGACTACATACTGTATTTACTCGCATAATAAACCCATTTCTTTTCTCGAAAAATCTGAGGAAAGATGGGGGTGCGTTTATTATGTGGGGCAAATTTTATTAAAACTTTTTCGGGATAAGCAAAAAATGTGGTAATGCAAAAAAAAAGTTAGGTGACTTAGTTTTTTGCAATTGGCATATGCGTACACTGTTTAGAAACAGCTTGTTTGTTGCGCTTTACTCATCTTTTTCCATCGTTGATGGCGCTATCTTCTGCAAGCTGTCCCCGCATCGGCCGCGCACACCATAAAAATGTTTTAACGGCTATTTTTTGTCGCAATCATTTAATCACAACAGTGGTACCTGCTCTGATCTCTAGGGGCTCCCAGAAGCATGCGCTATGATTCTGTTGACATTATAGAAAATAATCAGCTTTGCAGCAAGCTACCCCCTTGTGAAGCATCAAAACAAAGCGTCGATAACCAGATTAACAAAAAGATACAGCCGCCGCCTTGTTTACACATGAGAAGTTCCTGTATGCACGGAGAACAAGCAAAGCGAGAATTGGGGGTGCTACGATGTTGCGAAAATCGTCGAGACCTTTTTTGGTTTTCCAGAAACCTGCGATGCGACAACGAAAAATGACCTTTTGCGACAGCGAATTCTGACGTCGTCGCTCAAAAATTGCATGCACCTCGTTGGGCCTTAAAGTTCCGTATTTTCAGGAAGCGACTGTCGGTTGGCGCAGGCGATTTCGTGATGTTGGCTCGCTGTGTGCTTCTCAGCTGCAACGTCTCTGCACTCGCATCGTTAGCGAGCCGCGCTGTAGCACACAGATAAAGAAGACTGGAGACGTGCTGCGCAGAGATAGAAGAAAGTTGTCAAATAATAGGGGCCCCATAGTCTTTTGCGTACGGAGGCTCCGGGTCAAGCAGGAGTGGTGAGTTTTCGAATAGAGTCTGCGGCGCTTCGGACACTCCTCCCCCTATTCTATGTCACTCAAGTCCTGACCGAGAGCCGTCACTTCAGTGGGTGCAGTCACGTTCGTCTGACCCAAAACTTTTGGAGCAGACTTTGGTGCTCCCACTGAATTTAGGAAATAGCGTTCCCAACCCAAAACTAAAATGCAGTTCGGGTTTTGCGCATGCATAGTTGCCTTAAGGGGGGACGCGGCCTTTGAAAACCGAAAAATCGCGAAAAAGTCAATTTTGGCAAACCACATATTCGGGCAGTATGTATCAAACTACCTTTTCTGTAAATATCAACGTCTAATTCGTCGCGAAACCATTTGAAATAAAGTTTAGAACATGCCGCAGCGGCCCTCGAGCAGCACGCGAGCGCTCAAATATACCCCAACTTGGCGTGATCGCAGTTTCTCGACCGCTCGACGGAGCGCCGCCATTTTGGTGTTGTTTTGTTTGTGAATTCTTGCTCTTTCTTTCCCCGCCACCTGCGTCGCCGGCGGCAGCGCAGGAGAGGAGCAAGCCGCTCATGATTGGAGGGCTCGCGAGAGCTTTCAAGTTTCCCGCGGCTGAGGCGCGCAGCTGGGATTGGGCGAAGCGCGCGCTCCCCAAGGACGCGGGGGAGCCCGCGACTGCCATTGGCTGCTGCGCGCGATGACGTAGCGCTCTTGCGCATAATGCGGCCGATGCGGCCGCTCGTCTGCGTCTGCTGCTCCTCCGTCCGGCGTCTGTGTTCCGCTCGCTTCCGTGTATCGTTGCAGCCGTTCGCATACTCTCCACGTTTCAACTGTCTTCGAAACGATTTTCAACCGTCTTTACGAGACGAATTTCAACCGTCAATACGAGATCGTTGTTGTGTTCGCTCACGATGCGCCCAACGAAAAAGAAGACGCTACAATCGTTCAGTGCAAGGAAGCGAGCTATGAAGCTTGTCCGCGCGGCGAGGCTCTCCGCTCGCACGTGCGCCGACGGTGATCGCGCCGACGGTACCTGTGGGGCAGCTTCTGCTTCATCTACGCAAGAGAGTGGTCGCATCGACGCGCCTAGCAATGGAACTCCTGCTCCGCCGGTGCAAGAATTTGCCGTTACAAGTGCGCCTGGTGTCTCGTGCTCATCGACAGTGGCTTCCGCATCTTCTCTTTCATCGGCCTCGAGTGCGATCGCGACGTCAACTGTGCATTTGCGAACAAGTTTCCTGACGTGCGAGTAGGGCCAAAGCCTGGAGACGCAGACTATGCATGCTGGCTGGAGAATCATGTGTGCCAGAAAAACACCGACTCTGAATCAGGGAGAATGGAGGTTGAGGCAGCTATCATCCTCTTTTCACGCTCACTGTCGAATCGCAACCTCCGTTACACAACGTTGCCTGATGGAGATAGTGCCACCTTCTCTGCCCTTGTACAAGAAAATATTTATGGACTGGTCCCCATTTCAAAAGAGGAATGCCTGAACCACGTTCAGAAGAGAATGGGGACTGCACTTCGCAACCTTGTGCAGAAAAGTGACAAGGCTTTGGGAGGGAAGGGCAGGCTGACAAAGGCCCTCATCGACAAGTTGACAGATTATTATGGCTGGGCCCTACGGAACAATTCCGATGATGTGGCTGCAATGCGGCGGGCAGTGATGGCATCGTACCACCATGTGACGTCGACGGATGAGGAGCCGCACCACGACTTGTGCCCAGAGGGTGCAGACTCCTGGTGTCGTCACAATGCCAGCAAGATTACCGGGGTTCCACCTCCGAAGCATTCGTACAAGCTGCCACGCTATGTTGCAGATGCACTTCTACCCATTTATGAGAGGCTCTCACAGGCTTCTCTTCTGCAACGCTGCCTGGGAGCAAAGACGCAGAATGCATCAGAGTCCTTTCACTCTGTGCTGTGGTCCCTCATGCCCAAAGAGCAGCATGCGTCACTGATTGCTGTGGAGACAGCACTGCATGATGCAGTGCTAAGATACAATGCTGGCTGCTACAGGGCCACTCAAGAGCTAGCTTCATCAGTGGGGCTAACACCTGGCCACCTGGCCATTCAACGGGCAGCCGAGAAAGATTCTCTGCGCTTGAAAAAGGCTAAGAAGCGATCCCTAGAGAAGATGGAAAGGCGGCAAAGAAAGAGAGTGCCAAAGGACACCTCCAGTTACGCTGCAGGTTCATTTTAGAACTGCCTATGTGCTCAAAACTTTCAAACGTCGTTTTCTCAAAATGACTTTTTTGGCTAGTGAGGCTGCTTATTCCAGCCATATCTCTGGAACCACTCATTGGATTTCTATAAGTCTTTTTTTATTATGTACATGAATAAATTTCTGAGGGGGTGACAAGCCCATTTTTTCAATATATTGTGTGTGTTATTTATTATATTTAATCAAAATTTGATTGATAATATCCTAATCACGAACACAAAGTTTGATGGTCTGCTAAAACTTTTCAGCAAGGAAATTCAAAAAAAGGGCTCTGTTACCCCCTGGAGTATCAATCTGGGAATCATCATAGTTAATTTCACAGTTCCAGCACCTTTTGAAAGTTCTCCAGGCCTGGAATAAGAGAACCATGTGCACTACCCTGATATTCTGCTGTAACTTGAAAACCAGTGAACATAACTTGATGAAATTTTGTAGTTCTAATGCTTTTGCTATAAGTCTATCCTGAAAATTTCATTAAGATATCTCAATAAACAAAAAAGTTGGTATCCGATGGTAGCCTCCCCCTTTAAAGCTATTTCTTTGAACCCCAAACGTCCTCGTGCGCGGCGAGGAGGACACTGGTCGCTCGTGTACTGAAGATGTTATCGATGGAGGAATGTGCGAGACGGCTTCCCCGTATAGCGGACGCGCTGTGAATTATGACCACACCGATGCTATCGGCAACAGTGAAGCGTGCGTAGACACGGGCCTCCCTGACAGTGCGCGCTATGTCGACTCCGGCTGTGTGCAGGTAGACGCTGATGTGATCGGTGCCTCCCTGACGTGCCGGCGAGACAACCACGATGCTTGAGGGTCTTTCGTTGGTGTCGGGAACAGCGCGAAAAATTGAGCGCTTTTAGGAGCCAAGTGGTGCGACCGCGAGGCAAGATGCCAGCAAGGCAGGACTCAAAATTCACACGAAAGCCTCCAATTCGTGATTTGGAGTTTGGTATCAAAGGAGCAGCACACTTCTCTTTTTGGTATGTAAGCTGCTGCTACAGGAGCTGTGCTGTGCTTCAACACAGGCAACATCAATAGATTTGCTGCAATTCTAGAGCAGCTGGACATCACGATATTGAGCAGCACATCCCAGAGGGCTAGGGAGAAGGACTGTCGTCAGAGTGCAACGTCAAATAAAGAGAAGCGTCCCTATGTCTGAGAAAGCTCGTTAAGGGGAGACGCGGGTCGAAAAGTCGCGTTTTTTTTCCAAATTCACCTTTTCTGTTTTTTGTTGCTTTATCATCTTTATACATTATATTTTGACATCTGAAAATATCACAGCGAAATAAGCATCAGAAGTCAGTGAAAAACGCGTCTGAGTGAGCGGCAGTGACGCGCGGCATCACGAAATTTACACAAAACGGGCTGCTGTTCGCGTGCTCGCGGGGCCGCGAAGAGAGCTGTCCGCCATATTGCGGACGCTGGCTCGTGTAGAGTTGTCCTTACTCTCCACGATCCCGGTTCTTGAAGTCTCGTACGTTCACGAAAAATCTAAAAAAAAAAGCAACAAAAACAGTCTTTTCCCGCCGTTTCAAACCGCGCGCCACTAACGCAGGGCCGCCATTGGCTGACAGCACCCGTGTTTTCTTGCCGTAGTTCGCTTCACTGTTTTCCGGAGTTATTTTTCGCTGTTTTCGTGCGATGGCAAGCCCGAAAAAGGCCGTTGCCGACCATCGGAAATACAGAAGTAAGAACAAGTTCAGAGGGAAGCGGCGGAGGACGTACAAGAAAGCCACCGCCAACGAAAATGTCCGCGACGGGCCAGCGGCCGGTAGGCCTAACATCGACCACGGCAACGTCGACCATGGCAACTGCGACGACGAGATCAACGCTGCAGTGAATTTTGTGAGTGCATCGCAGAAAAAGATCGCGTTATTCGAAAACGACGTCAGGCCGAATGCCGATCGTGCCGAAAGCGTAGTGCTGTGCGAGTTGGGTGCATTGACGGCCGTCGTCGCAGGCGCGGCATGCCCCGTTTGTCACGAGAGTAAACTCGCAGTTCGGGCACCGAATAAAAAGCGGAAAGGCCTTTCGGCGTTTCTGGAGCTACACTGCGAGAATGCGGAGTGCTCGGAGAGCATCCTTTCGTCCGCGTACTCGTCGAAGCGGGTCGCGTCAGATGGCGGCCGCGGTGCAAGCAGAAGCTACGACAGCGGGAGTTCGCGTGACGCCTTTGCCGTGAACCTGAAAGTGGTGCTTGCAGCGCGTGCCGTCGGTATCGGGCATGAGCAACTTTCACGATTTTGTGCAGTAGTTGGATTGCCAAACCCTATGCACCATAAGACCTTCCATGCTATCGGCAAAAAGATTCACAGTGCGGCAGTGAAGGCTGTCTGTGAAAACATGCAAAGGGCACGCAGCGTCACCAAAGAGGTGGCTGGTAACAGTGACGTGCCAGTCATGTTTGACGGCACATGGCAAAAAAGAGGCCACAAAAGCCACAATGGTGTGGGAACTGTAGTGTCCTTGGACACTGGTTTGTGCCTGGACTATGAAGTGCTTTCCAACTTCTGCCTGGCGTGCAGTTTGCATAACGACATGGGAGGCGATGAAGAAACATGGCAGGCGTTTCATCATCCCGTTTGTGAGAAGAATTGCGACTGTTCTTCGCATGCCATGGAGGCCGAAGCTGCAGTGCGCATTTGGCAGAGGACTGTGGACTATGAGACACCCCTGCGGTTCACCATCTTCCTAAGCGATGGAGACAGCAAGGCCTACAACGGGGTCTGTGATGCCAACGTGTACCCTGACACTCCAATTGAAAAAGAGGAGTGCACCAACCACGTGGCGAAACGTCTGGGCACCGGCCTGCGGAAGCTGCCAACGCCACTTCCACGAGGGGAGAAGCTGAAGGAGACCACCATCCAGAAGCTTCAAACTTACTTTCAGGTGGCCATTGTGAACAATCGGGGAAATGTCCACAAGATGTACACTGCCATATGGGCCTCATGTTTGCACTCGTGCTCAACAGACGGTGCTGGAAGTCACAAGTTCTGTCCTGCAGGCCCAGACTCGTGGTGCAAGCACCGACGTGCTGAGGCGCAGGGCCAGCCTGCACCGTGCCACACCCCCCTCCTGACCAAGGCCCAGGGTTTGGCAGTCCTCCCAATCTACAAGCGTCTCACAGATGCGAAGCTGCTTGCCCGGTGCCTCCACGGCAAGACACAGAACGCGGCCGAGTCCCTGAACAGCAAAATATGGCTGCTGTGTCCAAAGACCCGGTTTGCTTCCCGGACTGCTGTGGAAACAGCCACAGCCATTGCAGTCCTGTGGTTCAACCGGGGCCACGCGAGCTTTGAAAAGGTGCTGGAAGAGCTTGGGGTGCTTCCTTCGGAGGCCCTGGTTACCCTCAGCGACCGCCGAGACAGCATGCACATGCACAAGATGAATGTGCGTCAGACCGCTGAGGCGAGGGCACACCGTCGCAGTGCAGCCAAGAGGGCCCGGGTGGAAGAGTCCTGCCGCACCAGCCGGGAAGGGAAAACCTACGGTGCTGGAGAGTTTTAGACAACTGATATTCCCTCTGGACATGTGTGTATGTGTTCAGCACAAGTTTCGTGCTACTGCGTTTTTCATTTTTGTAAATACAGACTTTCAAACTTTCAAACGCGTTTTTCTCATTTCGCAATTTTGGCCAATTTGCATTTTTTGCGGGAAGTGTTTCGGGCACTTAGAATGGTCATACGACGACGAAATTTGGCACACACATTGAGGAGAGTGCGTAGGGTGCCGATATCTACTTGAATCAGCACAACCTATCAGCTGTAAATATCTATTAATAAATTTAATGGTGGTCGAGTGGAAAAAAAAGGGTAGTTTGCTACACAGATGTTTTTTTCATAGTTTCAAAGTTGGAGCACAATTTCTAGCTAGATATCGGCACTCTATGGCTAATAGGGAGCAAAAGGAGCCATTGAACAACTCTCTGCATGAACATTTAGTATGCGCGAAAGTTCCCGGAAAACTTATCAAGTTTCACCATTACTTGAAACACAACTCCCAAACTATTGCACTTATGTAAAAACTGATTACAGATTTGGAATCAGGAGGAAAAACTGCATCAGTGGTCCAATTTCTGAAGCTCTAAGTTGAATAACAAAAAAAAAGTGCTTTCGAGGAGCGTCTCCCCTTAAGAAGAAGCATAAGGATGGGATGCATCCAGATTATGCCCCTGATGCATTTTCATAAGATTTTATTAGCATTTTTTCAATAAAGGTGTTTTGAAACGTTTTTTTCTCGTTTTCTCAAAACATCAATTTAGGCATACAGTAAAAGCACGTTAATTCGGATTTCACGGGACCTGAAAAACTGTCCAAATTAACCGAACGCCGAATTAAAGAATGAACAGGGAAAACAACATTTAAAATCAAGCTGCAGAAGCATACCTATATTTGTTGAAGTATTTTGTAATTGTTGTCTCCGTTTTCACGCAGATTCCGGCTCACATCACAATTTTTCTTAACTGTTCCAAATGGCTTTCTTAACCGTTTCTCGCCAAGTTCTTCGCGTCGTAGTTCTGCCGCTTTTTCGGCGTTGCCATCACTGTAGCGCACGATGGTGGTGGCATGCAAATACGGTCACAATGGAAGAAAAAGAGAACTCTGCAAGAGATGGTTCCGACACGACAACACAAGGAAAAACGGTGTCGGAGGCGCTGAGTGGAGAAGAAAGAAGACGCCGACGTTCAGTGATGCTGCGATCGCCCCCACTAGATGATGATGGCGATGCCACTCAGGTTTCGGTTTCACTCCAGTGGTGCCGGCGCTGCTTTATCACACTTTTGTGTAGCAGCAGCCGTCGGCATTTGTCCGAATTAAGAGGTGCGGAGCCGAATTCCGACGAAATAACGAAGGCTTGGTCCCATAGATTAACATGCACTTTGGCCGCGACCAATAGAGCCGTCCGAATTATCCTAATTAACGGGTGACGAATTAACGAGCTTTTACTGTATTTGCCAAGTTGGAGGGAAAATAACTTCTGTTCCATCTGAGCTATCAGCATAATGCTTTTTTTGCCAGAAAGGTGAATGCATGCAGTATGTAATATGCTTGTTTTGAAGGCAATATACAAATAGAAAAATTTTTTAATTGGGTCACATGCATGACAGGTGAAGGTGGCTTGTTTTTCTCTGAACACTAATGTCCTCTAACTCCTGTTGAAATTGGCCCAGCAAATTGATTTATAGTGTATTGCACTCCTTCAACAACCTACATTGTTTCTACACTGTTGCCAATGTTTTGGTGCTCCCTCTTTAGATGATAATTAGGCTGCAAACAAAGGACCCAGGTTTTACATTGATTGTGGAGTATCTTCGAAACTACTTGACCTATCAAAAAAGTAATTACATTTTAGAGTCTGCACATCTAAATACACAAACTGAAAATTTCGTTCAGATCTATACATAAATAAAAAAAAAGTTGCCCATCAAGTGTAGCTTACCCCCTTAAAGGGACACTAAAGTCCGCTATCAAGTCCGAGTTGATTGTTGAAATCACTGTCCAAAAATGTCATAGTGTTACTTTTGTGCCAAGGAAGGGCCTATTTAGAAATAAAATCACGTTTGAGTGCTCTGCATTCGGTTAGCGCACTTCAAGTTACTCGCCTCAAGAAGCGAACTAACCGGACCGACTCATGTCACTGCTGCCATGCACAACGTTGCCCGGCTTTACTGCACTAGTAGCAGCGGGAGCCACAGCAGCAACGGCCATTGATCAATTTCCCGCCATTGGCTTCGAGATTGCAGACGCTTATGTTTCAACTACGCCACGATAGATGGCACTACCTGTCCCGTGTAACCAAGCGTAAATTGAATTTTTGAACCACTCCAGCAGTTCTTTTTTCATGAATCAAACAGAAACTGAACAAGCAGCATTTTTATTGCATCTCTTGATGCATAGCAGCTTATTTAGTGCAGCTAGATCGATTACTAGTGATTAATTGTAGGCGGTCCGTCTGATGTCATCGGGATCATTCTGAAAATGTCTTACTGCAGCACTAGTGTTCTTGTGCATTTACCTTAATTTCTCGGTAAGTAGGGCACTGTTGCTGATAATATTGTCGTTTTAGATGTTTTCATACATTGAGCTTCCACTCTGATGTAAATTGCTAATTGACTTTAGTGTCCCTTTAAGTAATTGAGAAAAAAGTTATTTATGCAATAGCCACTAATGCCTTTTCAAAGCTCCCGCAAAATGCAGCCGCTCCGCCAAGTTTGTGATCAAACCCACTATTTCCCTAGGTATACACCGTGAAGTCCCTGGCCCGCTGCAGCGCTTCCGGCTTAGAGTTTCCAAAATATACACTAGAGGGAACTCTGGCACAAGTATCTTAGGGAGCTGCAACACACGGCGCTTCAACGAGCATAGGAATAATAAGTAGTACACTGATTTGTTTGATCTTTGTACTTCTGGCTCCATGTATGTTCGTGTGGCTTGGAGCTGCTTTCTCACGGAACAAACATCAACAAATATTAAGCGGTCGTGTTTCACCACCTCATTCTTTTATGCTTACCATTTCAAATTGGGTCACAAAGTTCAAAATTGTTAGTTCTTGCCTTCCAAACAAAACGCAAACACAGGAATAAACGAAGCCACAAACATGCTTCGCAGCTCGCAAGTACGAAGACTAGGCAAGTCCGCGTACTACGCATAACTCTCATGGTCGCTGAATGATTGCAGCGCCAGAGTGCCCAGTAGTTAATTTTAGAAAACTCTATAGCTTCCGGTACTGCTTTCTGGCGCGCAACCACACTGGCACTGACCCGAGGCCTTGCCGCTTTGCCCTTTGTTCATTGTATGATCGGCATGACGTTTCGCATTCACTTTAGGCGCTGCGCTGAGCTCCCTACAGTGCTGCAGAAATTAGGCACTTTCTAACTACCACTACCATTTTCTCACGCGCGGAGCAACACAGGTCCCTTCAAGTGCCAAGGGATACTTTTTGCCAAGGACTCGAGCAATTGTGCTGCATAGCTTAAGTTCTGCATAAATGAGAAGTTGATTAGGGATAAACGAAAGTGTGACCATCTGTTTGCGTGCTAAGTAATGTAAATAAAGGTGTGCTACATCTCAATTTTTTGTTCCAAAAAAAAAAAAAGTGTGGGCCAACCTATATTAGATTTTTCTTTCCTTGTAGAGCACTATAATTAAGGGTCGACCTATATTTGTGCCCGACCTATTTTCGAGTACATACGGTAATCTGAGGCCCATTCCCAACTCCCAAAAATCGCTTCAAGACACCAAAATATTCACACCTTGCTGCCGTGCTTTGTCAGGCATTGCCAGGATCACCTATGCTTGAGAACGGCTTTAAAAAGGCTGTCACTGGTTAAACAGTGTGCACTCGCTGTGGAGTCTTATTTATTAGACTGAGGTTGAATGCTGTGCCTGGCATGGCAGCAGTCAGAGCTTACCTGGTGGAGGGAAGGGCTGGCAGGGCTCGACTGGGCAGCGCAGCGTACATGGAGTGTGGCCGACTCATGCACTGTGCCCGCTGCTGCCACTCGCGGCTGAAGCCCTCGGCCTCTTCTGCACAACAGTACAGTTGGTTTCTCTCAACAAAACCGAAGTAATCGCTCACTTCCAATGTCACAAATACAAGCAGAGAAACACACCCACTTCGAAGGCAGCCATAGAGTGGGGGGAGGGCACAAGGTGATCTCTCCCCCTTCATACATTCCAATGAAATGAGATTAAGGCAAGGTTTGAGGCCAGATTAAGTACAGCCATTCGTGCAATGATAAGAAATTACCGAAGCAAGCGCAGACTCCCAACTAAATGTTATTTTCATAAATACACATGTATACATGTGTTTGAAGTGTATGTAACATCATGTGGTGTCCACACTCTAAGTGGAGCAGCATCGAATGTACAACTTTTGTACTGTCTAAAACGCGTTCTTGGGCTAGTTGGTGCATGGTCTAATATATAGGAGGCACGAAGAAAAGAGGACAAAAAGCTACAGGACTGGTGCCTTCTTTACTGTACCACAAAGTTTCAAAAACATTGCAGATAGCTTCACTGCCCCAATTGCAAGAACTGGAGCTAGAAATTTTGCTGGGACTTTCCTGTCCTGTTTGCAAGTTCTCTAGCTTCACTTTTCGAAGCACTTTGCAAACAAACAAAGGGATGAGTCACACAAATGCCACTTTCATGCACGACTTGCTCAATAAAACAAGAAAAAGCACAAAATGTGCACCAAGTTTCCAAAAGACACGAAAAGTAGAACAGAGCAAAGTAATAGACATCCTTGTGAATGAGGCCCAACAAAAAAGCAACACAAACATAGGAAATTAATCAACGCCATGAACAGGCGTCACTATTTTTAACTTAAGCCTTACAATTCAGCACATGCACTTGTTCCCAGACACACATAAAATCGAGCTCAATGTGATCTGCAACACAAGAATGTCGCCTGCCAAGCTTCAACATCACCCATAGCTTTTAAAAACCCTCATTTCCTCAACCACAGTGTTCTCATATGAAAAAGCCCCCAAATAAAAAAATATCAGGGCTGCATGAATAGTAACATTTCAACTCGAATCGAATACGAATTGCATAGTGCCGAAGAGTGGCCAAGAATATCAGATATTGCATCGAATATCTCGTGCATGTAGACAAAACTTGTGCCACCACTTACAGCACGACAAAGGTAAAATAGAGACACCACAGCGTAAGTCTGCGTAGAAACGAGGATTCAGTTTCAACCGACTCTGGCTTCAGGAAACCAAAGCTTTTCAGCAACGCGTTGTCAATTGGCAATCGTGACAAAAGGTACTACATAAAATGACAGACACCAAGTGTGAATGCCCTCTTGTCTCCTGCTTACCACTAAGATATTTCTCGCTCCATGTCCTCTCCAGCCTTCAAGTTGGTGAGGGAGTCAACCTGCAATAGCGGTAGCTCTGTGGCTTTCTTGAAGCAATAGGACTCTTTAGCCACGAAACGTCCACACAGCTCAAAAACTAAAGCCCTCATTTCAGCATAAAGCAGATCAACCAAGAATTCACTGTTTTGAAGGAGACACAGAAATTCATTAAAGATACCAGCAACATTTTCGATGAAAAGGGGCTTTGCATAAAGTGCTCTACCTAAAAGCACCTTCCTCAGACACTGACACGTCTTCCCATACGACATGCTGAATCAGAAATCACAACATTCCTTACTGCTGCAAATTATTCAATGAGGCAATCTACAGTAGGTCCCAATGTAAGCAACCTAGAGCCCATCCGTCCGGACGCATGGCCGAATGAACACACGGACAGACACTTCGCCCCCCTCATCATCGTTCACTCTGTGGATATGATTTGATTTTTTTCTTCAATACTTTTTCCAAGTACCCATCTAACGACTATCACCTGACGAATGAACTGCCACAAAATGTTTCAGAATCAGTGCTGTGTTTCAGAATCAGAGCTGCTGTCTTCTATCCACCAGCCAAACATGATTAGCTCGGAGCCTCGAACACCAGCTCGCGGCAAGCTGTTCCGTCCAAGGTGCATTCTTGGGGAGTCACGCTAATTTACGCCAGGCTGGGGACAGTTGTCCACACCTCTCAATGTATGGATGCCCGGCTGTATCCCCCGCCCCCAACGGCGGGACACTGATTTTCCTCCCACGTGGCAACATTAGAAGGTCACAGGTCAAACCTAGTCCCACTCTGTCGCCAGTGTAGTGCCGCGCCCGTTTTATTAATAGTATTTTGTAAGTTGGTGGCAGTTGTGGTGCAGAAAGGTGATAACGTAGCAGGACGTGGCAGGTTTCCCGTCTTGGCACAGTTTGACACAATCAGCACAGCTATCCTATCACTGCAATCACAGAGAGTTTTGTGGGGCAGAGAAAGGATGTTTCTACAGCGCTTGTGACATAAGCGACCAGCTATGCAAGAAGTCTGTGCCTTCATTTCAATAGTGAAGTTGTGAAGAGCTTGGCACTTTCTCCATGAATTTTTAACGTGTGGAAATGACAATTTCCTATAATAGAACAATCATGCGCTCGCTTTTGAATCAGGATATCTGTGAAAGTTTAGATGAGAGACCTACTGTAACCATGTTAGCATTAATTTTAGCCACCCCACGCTTATGAAGTTGCTCAATTGGCCTTTCTCGCGTTTCAGATATAGGAGGACCTGGTTGCTACATTCCCGCTTATTACGATTTCCCGGCTCGTACACTCAAAATTGTGAAGACTGGAAATGCCCCAATAGGTAATACGGTCCACTTACCACGCTCCCGGAAAATATGATTATTCAACAGCAACATTCGCCATTGCGGCAAGCTGATCGAATGATATGCTCCGCAAGAGAAAGTTCTCATTCAGGTGTGGAAAAAAACAATCACGCATACTTGTGAAGGGCCGAGTGGCGGACTGCTCCCACACGGCGATGATGGTTTCTTTGCTGAAAGGCCCAGAGCATCTAGGTGGCTTTCAGCTGCCGTCACCAGTAGCAAACACAAACTCGCCGACTCTGAAGTGCCTACCGGCTGTTCTGTTGCCGTTGCTTAGTGCATAATCAATCACTTTCAACTCGAAAGCAGCCATGTATCTGCTGTGTCCTCCCATAGAGCAACAAGAGCACAGACAGAACGGACTAACACCACAGAACACCACCACTACCAATATTCATATACTAACACGCCGCAACGCACACTTGCCCTTTTGAATTGGCTTAGAAGTAATTGGGGCTTCGTGCGTTGAATATATTGTGTGACAGAGGAGGCGCTGGTGACACTTCCTTGCTCGCCTGTCATGTGGTGACTTGGGAACATATCGCTTCTCGTCGACGCGATGCACTAACTGCACACTTATTGGGACAGCGCGACAAGTGAAAAGGTTAGCAGCTGTTTCAGGAAGTGCGGTATTTGGCGGCAGCTTGCATCGGAGGATACGAAGAGCAGCGAAGACAACTTTGTGGCGTGCGCGTCTGACACTGACGACAACATCGATGAGTTCCTCTACAGCGGTTCCAAAATGTCACCGCGGCGCGATTTGTCGCCAATCCCCTGTGGTAGGTTGAGCCACTCCTCTTGGGTTCAACCAACCAACGGACTGACCGATGCACCGTTCCAGAGAATACCTAACCATTCACCGAGTTTGGCTCGATAGATGACAACATCCTCACTTGCGAGCTGCAGTGTCGCAGAGATTGTCGCGGAGTTGGTGTGGGGCAACTCAGCGAAAAGGTGGAGAAAGAGACACCGAAAGACAGCAGCGAGAACTAAAGCGTGTGCCGACTGGCTCACTTCACTAAAGCTATTCCTTGAGTGGAAGCTTTTAAAAGCTTCTTTCGCACAAAAACAATAAAAATGCGGAAAAGCGCCTACAATGCGTGCAGAAGGAGCTTTTCTTGTCCGAGGGTGAGAGGCAGCAGCATCAGAAAATTACTATGTTTCTTTTGAAAAATAAATGTTTTTTGCCTTACACGTCTATTTGGACTTGTCAACCTCAATTTTTGCTGCATTCAGATTGTATGTTTTCTCAAATCGTATATCTTACGTATTTTTTTCGAAAACTTTACAATGTTTCTACTGAGGTTCTACTGTATTTGTCCTGTCAAATTATTCACAACTTCGAATACACATGAACCCCTTTGTATGTGCACTGGAAAGCAATTCTTGTCTTTTACGTGAGGTGTCTTTTAGACGCGAAGTACCCCTTATGCGATTTCTTGTCAACGCATTTTTATGTAGGCGCCCTGGTATTTCTTGTAGCCAATTGTGTGCTACAACAGTGTGTCTTATAAAGGGTTGGACTGTATTATATATTTGAAGGTCCAATCAAATTATTTGATTAGGTATTCTTCAATTCAAATTTCAAGTGCGATTATTCGTAAACCCTTCAAAGATATCTGTCATGTCCTGGGGTACTGGAACAGTGACGAACATGAGGTCAGTTGAGGCGCGAGCAGGTTGAATGCTCAAGCAGTGAAATAAATCTGTTTTGTAACACAATGCAGCAGCATCCTTCTTAAATAGGTGAGCTCATAACTGCTAATGGGAGCTATGGGTGATCATAGAACTCGCGAGGACATGCACCCTCATGCTGCAAATCACATTAAAAAAAAAAAGCCCGGACATTTCGAACAAATCGAATTATTGCTCGTATGAAACAGGAGTAATACCCTACCCAAATGCCATGCAAAGGGATGTTTTTGAACAGTGTGTCTGAAAATGCAGCTGGGAATCAGCGTGGCTCACCCTCATCCAGGTTGACATACTCTACACTCTGGTCCTCTTCTCCCGTCACGCGATTGCGCTTGCGTCCCACAATGTGTGCCCGGTCGTCCAGGTGGTGGCCGATGGTCAGCTCCTGCAGCCCTGACCGACTGTCCTGCAGCGATCGGCGGGTTTCCTTCACCTGAAAGTGATACTTGGCAGTCAGCCCGCGCATACAGTCCACAAATAAAGATTTGATTGGTACTGCTGACACAGCACTGCCTCATCGTAACCCGAATTAACAAAAAGCAATGTTTATTGGCACTTCACACAATATACGAAGGCAACTACTGAACTTCGACTTTGTGAATGTGAACACACTGCAAACATACTAATGATTTTGACTTAGTTGCAGCAAAGTCCCCAACTGAGTATCATAGAGCCTGATGTGTTCGCCGATTTTTAATTTGTAGTGACTCGTCCTTTGCTCATCGGTTAGTATGTACTGCGTTAACGTTTCGTGACATAAAGGTTAACTGCACCTTTATGTCACCGACAACAGTGTACCGCGAAAGGTGTTCCGCCTTTTTATAGTGGCAAAGACATAGCACTAACTTCTACCAATAACCATCAGAAAAGAATAAAAGTGAGACAATGGAAAATGTAGACTGTCCTATCACAATAAGACCTTCAGCAATTTTCTCACAGTGCTATACGAAGCCTAACTGCGCAATTCTAGAAGGCAACAACCGATGTGCACTATGCATAATGTGAACAGTGCACACTGGTTGCGACTGTTCACGCTGCCCTGCACGAGCTGCTATTTCGTGTGGGACAGCTAAAAAAAAATGACCTTAGACTGAGGTACCTCACTCCACTTACACCATCCCGGACAGTGCACGTATCAGGTGCAGAAAGCAAATAGCACTGTTATAAGTACACTGCACAGCTTTATTATGTGACACCACAAACTCGCTGCATCACCACTTGCTGTCACCTTTTTCTGCATGACCCCTAGAGCGTTGCGAAGATGCACCTTACTTACAAGAACCTAGTCACAGCCGCGCTGACACAACAAACTAATCACTGCACTGTCTAAAGGGGAACTGCAAGAAGAACACCCGCATGGCAAGCCTGGCATGGGCAGCGTGATCCGAGTAGGAAACACGATGCCCACAAACAGCAAGAAACGATGAACTATATGCAGCAGAGCATTTCAATGAAACAGAGTTCGCACAAAGCACACTACAGTTTAGACGCGCACATATGTAGGGTGGTCCATCCGTTGCTGTCAGACACTAGGCTCCTGGCCCTGTAATAGTTTCCGAATGTTGTCGCTCTAACAATCCAGCCAGAAAGCCTCAATTTGCACTTTGCCAAAAGAAAAAAGATTTGCAGTGGGTACATCATGCAATATTTCCTGTGGCTGTGAACTTGGTTCTGTGTTGGCAGCGATGCATGCCAGAAGATGTAAATAAAGAGACAGCAGTCCGAGGTGACACGGCAAACCCATTTTGATTTTACAGAATATGGCAAAACATGAACCCTCAATAGTCACTGAAACAAGGAACACGCACACAACAACTGGCCGTCCCACGAAACCAGAACTGATACTGATCCAAATAAAGTTTGAACCTTAGCCCTAATCTGTCTCCAGCCAAGATGGCGTCTCAGTGGCTACTCTCATACGCTCCCACAAGAGAACATTCTTGCTGTTCCGATGCCACTTCCCGAACTACAACAAAGTGGTACCGTCGTTGAAGTCCTCCTGAAAGACGTCATTGAGCAAACTGCTTGTCTTCGTTGCCGGTGTCCCGGTCTTATTTGTCGTTTTTAGCCCGCTTGCTAGAACTCAACTTGTCCATGGCCTCATTTATGACGAACTCCGATAAGAGGTGTAGGTCACATTCATTCTGGCTCGAAGTAGAAGAGCTGTAGTCCCCCCCAAAAACTGCTCTGCAAGGTCGCGGTGAGTCCGGGCAGCCTCACTCGAGTCTTCCGAGCCACTTTCCGGAATCCTCACGCCGACATGCTCTACTGTTTCCATTGCTGTAGCGACGCTCGCCTTCATCATCTTCACAGTTCTAAGCTCCACAGCAAAGTGCCCAGTCATTCTCTGTTATTTTCCATCCCGTATTGGGTCACGTGCCAAGAGCCTTTCTCTGACCAATCTCACATGTGAACGTCGTGCGTCTGCGCACCATCCGAAGTTTCGCGCATGTGCCTCGTGCCCATGACATTGTTATATGGGCATCTCACCTTTGAGGATAGAATCAATTTTGGAAATGCCACCATGTTGCCATCCTCTGTCTTTTTCACATGTTTTACTTCAGCACTGAATCATCATGCCCTTTCCACACATCTCACTGCATTGGTTGCGTTGCGCTAGAAGCTGCACTACATTCCAAGCCTCCTTTTTATATGAGCAGCCCCTGAAGTGGCCTTCCTCATGCCATTTCCGCCATCTACGTTTTTTTGAAGCTATTCAGAAACATCCATGTATAGTTTTATTAACAACCGATCCTCATATTATACCACTAAAGGGGGACTAAAACCACTAAATATAGTGCTGTGTGAAGACAAAAATTTTGAGTGCAAAGCAACTTCGAATGTTGAAGTGAGAGAATGAATTGAATAATTTTCAAATATATTCCGAGAATATTTTTCACTAGGTTGACGAAGTGCTGGCAGGGTGGTGTTTCATATTTGTCTAATCAAGAATAAGGCACTGCAGCGGCCAAATTGAATTTATGCAGATGATTTGGTGCAAACGAAGTGTTGCCGACAACACTTCACGCATGAAAAGCAAAGAAGCCATTTCCTCAGACTCCTTCAACTTCTGGGGAAATTACCATGTGCTCCCCTAAAATCTGGAGTTCCAAATTCGCCTCGCAGACATCAATACATGAGACATCTGAAATTTTGGATCTAGAAATCTTTAGACTTCCTGCACAAATTTCAAGTGCAGGACAGCATTAATTGAGCCCCCACCACATCTATCATCTCTACATTGGAACCAGCATTTCCTTGAGTTAACACATTTTGCAATTTTAGTAGAGCTTGAAAGGCAGCTTTGCCACAATATGTAAGTGTGATAGGGTCATGCATATTTAAAATCTGAAGGGGCCTTTTTCAATCAGACGAAAAACGTTCAGCTGTAACAAAGCCTGAAAGGAAGCTTTGCCACAAAGCGAGCGGGATGAATTGACGCATATTGAAAATTTGAAAGGGTTACTTCCAATCGGTTATTGACTGTATTTGTCTTTGGGAACTTGATGATAATGAGTAGGGCTCAATGGCGCAAGGGCCAATTGATGGCCAAAAAGCGCCATTTCAGTGACTAGAGATGTGGACAATGATATGGTGCGTGGCTGTATAGAGGCCTTAAAGTTCCTCGCGCTAACGCGGGTAAAAAAAAATAACTATTAAAATCATGACAGTAGTATGATACGGATAGTAAAAATGGGTGACAAAAGGTTTTGATAATAAAAGCATGTGTAAAACTATTTGGCACTAGCACAAATGGCTCACCAGCACCCTCGTGTCCAAGGGCCGTGAGGCAAGTGCCTTTCGATGTAGCCACTGCAGCAGCAACCTCTCGAGAGGTCACGCTACGCAATGCCTGGGTATATTACACGGTAGAAACGAACATCTCTTAAAAAGCTAGCAACGATTTATGAGTGAAAAGTGGTTCCCTACCGACGAACATTGCAGGGTGTAATGGTATATGTTGTCTGTAGGATAATGGAGAGTGCTGTCTTCTTAGAGTGTCTAATTGTTCACGCTGGATTAAAATGTGAAGAACTGTTAGTGCTTCACCACATAATTCACACAATGGTGGATCGCCATTGGACAAAACGTACGAGAGTGTAGTGTATGTGTGTCCTATCCTGAGCCTCGTTAGTGTTACCTCTGTACGACGTGATTTTAATACCGGTGGCCAATAGCCGAGGTGTGGCTTAATAACGTGTAGCTAGTTTTGTGTGTGTCTATCCCAGTTGCTCTGCCAGTAGTCCCTGAGCTTTCGTTTGAGAGACGGATTGATATGGGTGTAGTGGCACTGCTTTGGTGGACAAATGCAGCAAGCTGATCCGCCGTCACGTTGCCTTGGATCTCACGGTGCCCTGGCACCCAGCATACTACAACAGGTTGTTTGAGTGTAACATGTGTAGAGTGAGCATAAAATGGAGTAAAATGAGATGAGGACAGGGTTTTTTCGTTTGTTAAGAGTTTACAGAGCCATTACTACACTGAGGGAGTTCTTATAAATTACTGCTTTTTGTAGTTGTAGTTGTTTAATGTGTTTAGTGGCCACAAGTATTGCGTAAGCTTTCACTGTGAAGATACTTGTGTCTGGATGTAGAGGGCCAGCATCCGAGAAGGATGGGCTGACAGCAGCGTAGGACACAGAGGAGTTAGACTTAGAGGCATCTGTAGAGAACTCAGGACGTGTGAATTTGTGTTGAAGTTCCAGGAAGTATGTTTGGATATGGGCAATGGGTGCGTGTTTTGCAATTTTTAGGAAAGACACATCGCATTCTATAGTCTGCCACTGCCACGGCGGCGGGTATGCTACAGGAGCCAATAAACTGTGTTCAAGAGACACACCAGTTTCCTCAGCTAGACCCTTCAGGCGAACTGAGTAGGGCTGCCTCATCGAAGGCCTGTTTTGAAACAGAATGGAGCTCGACAAATCATTAATAGTGGAGTATGAAGGGTGCTTCTTGTCTGCTTTCACCTTAAGGAAATATACAAAGGACAAGTAAGTTCTCTGCAGATGAAGCGACCACTCATTTGACTCAACGCAAAGGCTTTCTTTGGGGCTGGAGCGAAAAGCACCCGTAGAAAGGCGGATGCCCAAATGGTGCACAGGGTTCAGCATCTTCAAAGCACTTTGAGTCGCAGACTGATAAACAACGGCCCCATAATCTAAGCGGGTGCGAATGAGGCTTCTATTCAAATTCATGAGACATTGCCTATCACTACCCCACGTAGTACGTGACAATACTTTTATAACATTCATGGCTTTTAAACATTTTATTTTTAAATACTTAATGTACGGTATGAAGGTCAACTTGTGGTCCAAGATTAGGCATAAGAATTTATGCTCGACATTAACAGACAGACGTTGACCATTCAGTTGAATGTCAGGTTCTGAGTGCATGCCTCTCTTTCGGGAGAACAAGACACGTGCGTTATATGGGTTCAGTCGGAATCCGTTTTCCTCTGTCCATTTGGAGACCTTGTTTAAACCTAACTGAACCTGCCGCTCACACATTGCCAGGTTGCATGACTTAAAGCCAAGCTGGACGTCATCGACATATGTACAATAGAACATGTTGCGGGGGATGGATAGGTGCAAGGAATGCATTTTGATAATAAAAGGTGTACAGCTAAGTACACCACCTTGCGGTACTCCCGTTTCTTGGACAAATGTTTGGGAGAGAATACTGCCCACACGGACACGGAATGTTCGATTGGATAAGTAACTCTCGATTATGGAAAGCATTCTACCGCACACACCCAGGTGAAACAAGTCTCTTAATAATGTGCCAAAACACCATGTGTCGTAGGCCTTCTCAATATCGAGGAACACAGAGAGGAAGTATTGTTTGTGGATGAAAGCGTCTCGGATCTCTGCCTCGATACACACCAGATGGTCAGTGGTGAATCTACCCTCTTGAAACCCACACTGTAATCGGTCGAGCAGATTATGTATTTCAAGAAAATGTAAAAGTCGGCGGTTTATCATCATTTCAAAAAGTTTGCAAAGGCAGCTTGCAAGTGCAATGGGCCTATAACTCGAAACTGAGGAAGGGTCCTTGCCCTGTTTCAAAATAGGGATAACAATAGCCTCTTCTCTTTCCAGGAAGCAGGGACAGTGCCAGAAAGCCAGATAGCATTGTATAAGAAAAGTAAAGTTTTTCGCGTTTCGAGCGGCAGGTTTTTCAACATCTCATACATGACACGGTCGTAGCCAGGGCAGAATTACTGCAGGAGTTTAGTGATGTTTGCAGCTCAGCTAAGTTGAAAGGTTGGTTGTATGCCTCGGAGTTTGTACACTTGTGTTCTAGTTTCTGCTTTTCTATTCTTGCTTGATATCTTTGGAAAGTTTCAGTATAGTGTGACGAGCTGAACACCTGCTCGTAGTGTACACGGAAGAAGTTCGCCTGATCTTCCAGGCTGTCACCCTGTGTGTTTACAAGTGGAAGCGAGTGTACTTGTCTACCTGCTACCCTACCAACCATGTTCCAGATTTTAGCTTCTTGTGTATACGAATTGATCCCTTATAAAAACTTGCGCCAGCATTCTCTTCTGGCCTGCCGACGCGTTCTCCTGCCTTGAGACTTAATTTTCTTGAAGCTGTCAAGATTTTCGTCTGTCGGTGAGTTTCGAAGCAATCTCCATGCTTTGTTCTGCTCCTTTCGAGCAATAAAACACTCAGTGTTCCACCATGGCACGTGTCGCTTGCCGGGCAGTCCAGATGTTCGCGGGATGCACTTGGCTGCTGCGTTAATAAGGAAAGATGTGAAGTACTGCACAGCTTCATCTATTCTTAACACACATATGTCAGTTTAAGCTAAATGAGTAATGCTATAAAACTGTTCCCAGTCGACCTTGTGTATAAGCAATTTGGGAACTCGTGGAGGACATTTGTATGATGTTTGTGTACTCAAAATGACAGGAAAATGGTCACTTCTGTAGGTATTATTTAAAACTTTCCATTGGAGTAATGGTACAAGTGAAGGAGATGCGATGCCGAGGTCTATGGAAGAGTAAGTTTTGTTGGCAAAGTTATATTATGTTGCCTCTTTCTTATTCGACAGACAAGCACCGGAGGAGAAAAGGCACTGTTCAATGAGACGACCTCGTGCGTTGCAGCGAGAATCACCCCATCGACTGCTGTGAGCATTCAGATCACCAAGGACCAGATAAGGTTCAGGTAGTTGATCTATTAAGGACTGGAATTCTCGTTTTTCAGGACGGTGGTGTGGGGGTGTGTACAGAGAGCAGATGGTGACGAGTTTGTTGAAAAGAACTGCTCGAACAGCCACTGCCTCTAGAGTAGTTTGCAGTGGTAAATGTGTGCATGCTTCTTTTCGATTAACAAAAATGGCTACACCTCCGGATGACACCGCAGCATCATCTCTGTCCTTTCGGAATAGATCATACCGACACGATATAAATTAGTGTTTTTAGATCTTAAATGTGTTTCCTGTACACACAGCAGTTTCGGCGATGTTTGCAAAAGAGCTCTTGGACAACGTCGAGGTTTCTAAGCAGTCCTGATATTCCAATGTATTATTTGTGTTGCTATATTGGGGGTAATGTAGTGCTGTGTGTACAAAATGGGTGTGTCTGCTTGTTAAGCTAAACGTTAAAACTCAAATAACAGAGCTTTTTCTCGCCGCAGCATCATCTCTGTCCTTTCGGAATAGATCATAACGACGCGATATAAATTAGTGTTTTTAGATCTTAAATGTGTTTCCTGTACACACAGCAGTTTCGGCGAATGTTTGCAAAAGAGCTCATGGACAAAGTCGAGGTTTCTAAGCAGTCCTGACATTCCAATGTATTATTTGTGTTGCCATATTGGGGGTAATGTAGTGCTGTGTGTACAAAATGGGTGTGTCTGCTTGTTAAGCTAAACGTTAAAACTCAAATAACAGGGCCGTCGTCGGGCCCTGTTATTGGCTTTTTATTTCTCTGGCGCACTCCAGGAAGCTATGCCGATCTTTCGGCAGCAGAGGTACCGTGGTGTCCATTGCCTCCTCAGAGGCATTTGAGAGCTGGTGTTACGTGCTTGGGGCCTCGCCTGGTGAGACGAGGCCTTTATATCAGCCGACCCTGGGGTCTCCTTCACCTCGAAGGGCGAAACCTTTGGTCGTATCGGGTTAGAGGTCGAGGGGACCTCTCTTGCTGCTGGGATACCCTGGCTGCTGCAAGAGCTTGCAGCGACCGCGGGTGTGGCCATGGGGACGTGTGGCAGGGCAGCCTTGGCGGTTACCACCGTGGGTGGGGGCATTGGCAATCGCCTGAGCACACTGTGCTTGGCATGGGCAGCTGCCGCAAGCCGTTGTAGTGCTGCCCCCTGTTGCACTACATTGGCGAACGATGGTTTGTGAAAAATCCAGACACTTGTTGTCGAGCTTCGCGGTAAGTTAAGTTTTGTGTGATTTTGATAGTGATTATTTCCTTTTCCTTTTTCCATGTTGGACACGTTTGGGAGTACGCGGGGTGGGCACCATCGCAGTTTGCGCAGTAGGTCCCATCGTGAACCTTACAATCGTCTGTGGCGTGTCCTGTGGTGGCGCACTTTGCACAGGACAGGTGAGTTGGCCGCAGCAACTCTTAGAGCCGTGACCAAAACGCTGGCATTTAAAGAAATTTCATGGGTTGGGGATGTAGGGTCGCACATTTAACTTCAAGTATCCGGTTTCGAGATGTTCAGGCAGGGTACTGGTGGAAAATGTCACAATTATATGTTTGGTTGGGAATTCTGTCTTATCACGCCTGATTTTTATTCTTTGAACTAGTGTCACCTGCTGGTCCTTCCAACCCTAGAGGAGCTCAGCTTCAGTCAGGTTAAGCAAGTCTTGATCAGACACAACGCCTCGTGAAATGTTAAGGGAACGGTGTGGTGAAATCGAGATAGGGATGTTTCCAAACCATTCTAGTTTCGAGAAGTTTACATACTGGGCCTGACTTATTACTGTTGAGACGCGTCGCTCGGCAGAGCTGCGCAAGTGAACAACTCGCGTCCCAAACAACAACTGACTTTTATTATCACCCTTCCTCTCGAAGATAACTTTCTCGTGCGGGCGCATGCGCTCTCTGCACCGCACACAGAAGCACCGCTTTGCGTCGCCACAGTACTCCCCCCCTAGTGAGTGCGCGCACAACGGCCGCACTCGGACGACCCACTGCGGTTCATAAGTTCATGCGCACCGGGGGTCTCGTACACCGTCCACTCCGCGTAAACCGTTTGAGGACTTGTTGGGGCTGCGCTACGTGGTCTGCCGGGGTACCTGCGAAGATGGAGCTCGAGGTGGTGCAGGTGCTTCGCTGTCGGAGTCCACGTGTGCTGATTTTACGCGGTCTAGAGAAACCACGTCGTGACGACCACCCCTGTCGATTGTAATGTGCTTGTCTGCCCGTCGCAGCACCTTGAAAGGCCTGTCGTACGGGGGCCGGAGTGGAGGCGGTACGGCGTCGTGCCTCACAAACACGTGAGAGCAGGAGGAGAGTTCCCGGTCCACGTAGACTGGCCGGGCTGCGGGCGGACGCGGAGGAACAGCGCATAGCTTGCTCATGATGTCTCGCAGGCGCACGGCGTAGTCCGCGTTCGCGTACACGTTTTCGTCCTTACTGGTAGTGAAAAACTCCCCTGGGAGGCGAAGCGTTGTTCCGTACACCAGTTCAGCGGAGCAGCATCCAATATCTGCTTTCAGAGCCGTCCTAACGCCCAGCAGAACAAACGGCAGTGCCTTTACCCAACTGTGACTCACAGTAGCCGTCAGGCTCGTCTTCAGGTGGCGATGGAACCTTTCCACTATACCGTTGCTTATCGGATGGTAGGCAGTTGTTCTGATGCGGTGAGTACCCAAGAGCCGGGTGACGTTTGCGAACAGGGCGGACTCAAACTGTGTTCCGCGATCCATAGTCAGGGTTGCCGGCACTCCGAAGCGGGCCACCCAATGGAAGATAAATGCGCGGGCGACGGTATCAGCAGTCATGTCTGGAATGGGCACGGCCTACGGCCATCGCGTGAAGCGATCGATGCAGGTTAGCAAGTAGCTTTGCCCCTGGCACAACGGCAGTGGTCCCACAATGTCAACATGCACATGGGCAAATCGACAGTCCGGCAGAGGGAAGGATCCCAAGGGGGTCACAGTATGTCGCTGAACTTTGGAGCGCTGGCATGCGATGCACTCTCGTGTCCAGTATCGGACATCCCGGTTTATTCCTGGCCACACGAACCTCGCTGTGCATAGCCGTTGCATGGCTCGAATCCCGGGATGCGCCAGGCTGTGCAGCAAGTCAAAAATGCTGCGACGGAGGTTCGAGGGGACGAACGGTCGGGCCTTGCCTGCAGACATGTCGCAGCATATGGATCCTGTGGGTTCTGCCAACCATTGCAGCTTCAAGGCGCTGGTTGAAGACGTGAGTAGACGCTTCAATTCTCCATCACTGCGTTGAGCCGTCGTAAGTGTGGTGAAGTCCACGCCGCTCGGCAGGCTGATGGCATTCACTGGATCGCGCGAAAGAGCGTCGGCAGCAGCATTATCCGTGCCACTAACATGGCGCATATCTGTCGTGAATTCTGCGATGTACGACATTTGGCGGAGCTCCCGTGCCACATGCACACCAGAATCGGAGTTCGCGCGCAATGCGTAGGTGAGTGGCTTGTGATCCGTGAGCACAAAAAATTCTTGTCCTTCCACATAATGTCAGAAATGCCGGATAGCCGCCTATATGGCCAGGAGTTCCCTACCGAAGGTGCTGTTCCTTCGTTCGGACGGGCTCAGTTTTCTGGAGAAGAAGGAAATTGGTCGCCACACTCCGCTCACCCTCTGCTGCAACACGGCTCCAATCGCTGCATCGGAGGCGTCCACCATGACGCACTGAGGAACACCCAGCTGCGGGTACATGAGCATGGTAGCATTTGCGAGAGCTTCCTTTATCATCCGGAATGCTTGTGTGGATTGGTCGTTCCACTGAATGGCAGTTGCCTTAGATCCAGATGCCGCAAGTAGGCTGTGGAGAGGGTGAAGGATGTTGGCGCATTTCGGGATAAACCTACGGTAGAAATTCACGAGTCCCAGGAACTCTCGAAGCTGGCGGAGGTTTTTCGGCTGTGGAAACTGCCGTACTGCTTCCACCTTGTCCTTCTGGGGCTGTACTCCGGCACTTGAAATGCTGTGGCCCAAAAATGATAGTGTCGGTACCCCAAACACTCACTTTGCCGTATTGATAACGATGCCGTTCTCTGTCAGTCGCTGAAGTACGTAGTGCAGATGCCGCTCGTGCTCTTCAGGAGTGCTGCTAGCAATCAGAAGATCATCGAGGTATACCTTGCAAAAGTCGAGGCCACGGACGACGCCATCCATAAACCGTTGAAAAGTTTGGCCGGCATTACGTAAGCCGAAAGGCATGCGTAGGAACTCGAACATTCCGAACGGCGTTGTTATTGCGGTCTTGGGGATATCCTCCGGTGCTACGGGTATCTGATGATATGCTCGCACTAGATCTATTTTAGAGAAAATGGTAGCACCATGCAGGAAGGAGGTCATGTCATGAATGTGCGGGACTGGGTAACGGTCTGGCACGGTTACCCGGTTCAGCGCTCGATAGTCCCCGCAAGGGCAATCACCGTCTGTTGATTTTGGGACCATGTGAAGAGGTGACGCATATGGGCTGGATGAAGGACGTACTATCCTGAGTTCCATCATGTGGGCAAATGCCTGTCGAGCCAACCGCAGCTTCTCGGGTGACAGGCGCCGTGGTCGCGCATAGACCGGTGGGCCTGTGGTTTTGATGTGATGCAGGACGCCGTGCTTTACTTCTGGAAATGCCTGTGGCTGTTGTGTCAGCTCTGGGAACTCTTGTAGTATTGCGGTGAAGTACGCTTCTCCAGCCGGACTGAGCAAGGCCGGGCTGATAGGGGGGTGCCAACACGGCGTGCCTTGTACCGCTCCCCGAGAAACGGGATCTTGAAGCCGTTTGTTGCGGACGTCGACCAACAGACCGAAGAACTGGAGAAAGTCTGCACCTAGTATGGCGAATTTGACATCAGCAGCTATGAACACCCAGCTAAACGTTCTGCCGAAACCGAAGTTCAGCGACGGTGAACGATGGCCATATGTTGATATCACCGTGTTATTGACAGCTTGCAAGGGCGATGTACTAGGCTTCTTTCTTTCAGCTTGTGACGCCGGTATAACGCTCACCTCGGCGCCTGTGTCCACTAAGAAACGTACTCCGTTGTTGCGGTCGGTAATAAAAAATACTGAGGGACGACTTGGAGGCAACGTAGTAGCACTGGTCGCCCTCAGTGCCTGCCGCGGCTGTTTCCCGAGTGCGCGCACGGTGGGACACATTAACGCGCACTACTTCCGAACCTCCGATGATACCAGCAGATATGCTCGTGCTGCTCTTGCGATAGCGGCGTGTTAGGCTCTGTTATCGTTTGCGCCCTCCTGCTAGCGTGCAAAGCTGATACTGTTTCGGCAAGTCGAGCAATCTCCTCACGTATCTCTTGAAGTTTGTTTAGAGGCTGTTGCGCTTGCACGGCAGCCATGGGTGTGGGCGGTGTCATTGCTACCAGTTTGTCAGCAAGTTCGGCGGCTGCGGTTAAATCCTTGTGCTCTGAGGCAGCGATGACCATGCGGACGCCTGAAGGCAACTTTTGCAAAAAAAGTTCTCGGAGCAATACTCCATTTATCGTGTTTGATGTTGCGCCAAGCAACTGTTGCATGTGCCGCAAAAGCCGACTAGGAGTACGGTCGCCGAGTTCCGTGCCGCGAAGCAATTGCTGCAGTCGTTGTGGTTCGGAGGGCGTAACTCGGTGAATAAGGGTTTCTTTTAGCGTTGCATATGCGTTTTCGAAAGGTGGTGCGAGCAACAGATCCCTGATTTCACTGGCTATGGCGGGCGGCAGACTGCTGACTACGTAGTGGTATTTCGTAAGGTCTGCGGCGATTCGTCTGGCTGCGAACTGAGATTCCACTTGTATGAACCAAAGTGCGGGGTCTGCAGTCCAAAAAGGGGGCAGCTTACCGTCGACTGAGGAGACTGTCGGAGGGGCGTCGGTCGTGGACGTTGAATCCATATTGTGGCTGGTTCGACACTCCGGTCGCTGTGTCTGTATTCCGAGTCCGGGTCACCAATGTTGAGACGCGTCGCTCGGCAGAGCTGCGCAAGTGAACAACTCGCGTCCCAAAACAACAACTGACTTTTATTATCACCCTTCCTCTCGAAGATAACTTTCTCGTGCGGGCGCATGCGCTCTCTGCACCGCACACAGAAGCACCGCTTTGCGTCGCCACATTACTTCGAGGAGGAGATCCCCACTGGCCATTCTTGTAGCCTGGTAACCTAGGCCAAGTGCAGTGGTGAGGCATTTGGAGACAACAAAAGGCGAGATTGTTCTAGCATTCTTTTCAGCAGTTTCGCAGAGAATTACATGGTAGCGGGGAGAAGATTCTTTCGTTTTTTTTTTTAAAATAACTGGAAATGTCTTCGGTGTGCCCTCTCTTCGAGAGAGGACGATCATGCAGTGAAGGAAGAGAAGTAAAATTCATAAAATAGGTGTCCATTCGGCAGCCATGCCAGCCACCCACCGTGGAGCCCAACACGGGGACGTGACAGGCCCTAAAATAGTATAGGCATGTCAACGTCAGCTGCACACAGCCGCTATAACCAAATATATTGTGCCCAAGACAGAGCACATACACAAGGTTAACCCTTGCCACCAGGAAAGATCGGAAGTAAACAGAAGAAAGAAGATGACAGGACAGATAAAAAGCGAGAGATAAAGAGGAAGATGTAGGGGAGGGACAGATAAGAAAAGGCCACTGAAGATGTTGGGAGGGACAGATAAGAAAAGGACACTGCCGATTTCCCCTGGGTGGGTCAGCCCAGGGCTGCCATCTGCATGAAGCCAGGGCCAAAGGGGTGTGTTGCCTCTGCCGGGGCAGGAAGGGGGGGGGCCTTAAAGGTCCAATCACCCTGCGTCCACTCAACCCCCAAGATCCCCTTTTCCCGGACACAGCAAAGCCACGCACGGCTAGGCGTGAGAGGGAGTCGACACTCCTCCATTAGCTCAGGTCCATGGTGTCGCAACACACCAAACGCCTGCTTACGAAGACGCCCCTGCGGGGTCTTTGGAAAGTTCCAATAGCAACATTCCAGCATGAATTGAATCTTATTGCAAACATTTTTAGGAAAGGGTTCAAAATTTTGAATATTTGCACACCCCTAATGAAAAGTCTTCATTTGCATTACAATCGTGGTCGTGTTACAACCGAGCAAATACGGTAACAGTTGGCAATGGTTCATCACTTCCATTCTGGCACTGCAGTATTCCGAAGAGAAAGACCTCGAGTAATAAACGAGAGATAATGGGGAAGTAGCGTGGCTGCTGCTGCCACTCTTGACACCATATCTGCACTTATCAGTAGTTTGTGCCTTATGGATTGACCTTTTCATAAATCAAACTTGTGCCCACTTCCACCACCCCAGAAAGTGTCCCCCCTGGCTAATTCTTGCTCTGAAGCCACTGCGAAAATCGTGTCACCTGCATATGGCACATTCTGAACTCCTGTTCTCACTTCCCAGTATACAGCGACAACAGAGTTTTTACGCGATAGTGTTAGAGAGCTCGTGTCACAGAAATTCCGCCGTTGGCACAGTTAGTTGCGAGTGAAAAATCGAGAAAGAAGCAAATAAAATAATAAAATTTTCGTTCCCATTGAGGATCGAACCCGGGCCATTCACCTGACAAGCAGGTGTCCTACCACAAAGCCATAATGTTACTTTGCAGAGGCTTTGAGAAAAAACACTACATAAACGCCATGTAGTGGAAGGAGTCTCCTTAACGCATTTTGTTCGACAGGTATCCTGATGAAAATGAGCCCATTAGGCGATTTGTAGGCACATTTGGGAGGCCATCAAACTACGTCGAAAAAGGCCAGATAGTTCAACCATCGCCGATAAGAACACACAGGAGCTTTCAAACAGCTCTGAAAATTGACAACTATGTCAATTTAGTGGAAAACATATGATGCCTTTCCACAGGTGTTGATCAAGCAAACAGCAACTGCTAGATAATCTGCTGCCATCTGTGAAGCATTGTAAGACTCTTTATAACCTCCAACACACACACGCACATGTGCACGCGTGTGTGTTTGTGTGCCATCTTTGAGACATTGTGAAAAATGTGTCTCGACTACAGCAGAGCGCCGTTCTAGCAGAGGGAAGTGGCCACACTGCACAGTCTTGCTCATCAATGAGTGCCCGCAGGACATTCATGTCAAGTAGTGTCCCACAACTAACGAGCCAGAACGATGATAACGTTCAAGCACGAGCAACTGGGAGCACTACCTGCACTGCCTTATCTGGGACACTTCATGCAGCATCTGTGTCAACTGGACATCGACGACGAGGGAGGCTACGCATGACCAAGGCACAGAAGCCAGAGCGAAGCTGAGGCAATGCAACGGAAATGGCGGGAGTGGCTGGACAGAGCGAGACAAAATGACAGCGACGATGGAGCTTTATACACTGTAAGCAAAACTATCAGAGTTTGGGGTTTTCACAGCTCATGACCTCTGAAAACTCTCTCACTTTTAAAATTACTACCTCGTGTTGGAGTAAAAGGTGATACATGACAGTTTTACCACCAGCTCCGATATACGTCGTAAAAAGAAGTCAAAATCCAGTTTTACCTCGTGGGGAGTCTTCCATCACGTGATTTTTTAACCTGCATTTCAGAGTTTATTACCATGTGACTGCAAGCTGCAGCTGCTTCGGCGGCTTTTTCCCCATACCCCCGGGCTGACGCTCTCGCTGAATCATGAAAGAACGAGAGAACCACAGATTTTTTTTTTTTTTTTCAAGGTTTGGTATGGCATCGTCCTGCCTCATTACTGACCTCAAGTCGATGCATTGTCACTGGAACTGGGAGCAAAATGGGCACAACGAGTGAGAAAAGCATTCTGTAAAAAAAAAACAACAAAAAAATGGCACCGAATTCGCATGTTTCTGCAAATGTCGTCGAAAGACGATAGTCTTGCGTGAGGAGAGAGTGAACGAGACATTTATTTGATGTTCTGCGCTAGAAAATCGGTGAGCGGTATTCTGGAGGTGATGCGTTAGAGTGCCCCGAGCGTACAGCGGAGGCGAACGAGCGCATCAGGTCACGTCACAAGTGAGACTTGAGCGCCACCTGGCAGTTCTTTAGAAAACAAAGCATGTGGCTCTGAGACGGGTGTGCGCACCCATCTCAGAGATAAGGTGTAGAACGCAAGGTGACGGGTAGGTGCCACCACCATCTCATCTTAGCAAAGCGTTGGAAATACTCCGTTCCGTGCAAGCGTTGCGTGGTCAGCGCAGCGTGATAAGAGCTACGGTCCTTAATATTACTTATGTATGCCTTTTCTAGTAAGAGACACACATGCAAAATATATACGAGTTGTTATGGTGCCCTAGACATGCGCAATAATTTCTTTTTATTGAACAATTGTGCAAGAATGAACGCTCAACCTTGAGCAACATTGGTGGGCGCTGCGTATGGGGTCGACCGTTTCAAGTACCCGATGCTGCTAAAAGTGGACAAACAGACAAATGTACAGACAGGTCCGGAGGGGGGGGGGGGCACTCCAAGAAAAAAAAAAAAAAAAACTGGTGGAATGTTGTCCTGCATATTTTTGCAAATCAATGGTTTTTGCTGTGCAGCAGCCCTGGAGAAAAACGTTGAAGGAAGCTCGGGAACTGTGTGTCTGGTTGAGCTGATGAACATCACGTGTTTCTTACATCATCGAGCGACCTAGCACTTCAGAGCGCGAGCCTCCGAACTTGTACGTCCTGGATATCTCGCTTTCGTGCTGATTCGCGAAGAGCTGCAAGCGGTAACAAAATCAAGCTGGTGTCATTGTCAGTGGTTGCTTCATGAAGAGAGATCAGTTACCGAAGCGATAAGCGAAAGGCTTCGCTACGTCGTCGGCACGAAGCCGGCCAGTGTGAGTGCATCGCCAGGGCAGGTGAAAGAAGCATCGCATATATTTTGTTCCACAGAAGACGATGTCTGCTGGAGTAAAGTGCAGCCCAAATCGTCCACCCCATGCGCCAATTGTAGTCAAACATGTAGCACGAAAGCGAGAGCTGATACGAGGCAGACGGAACCAACAAGCGGCTGCTGATGAGCACGAAGACAACCCAGACGGTGGTTCGTCTCTTTCGTTGGAAGTACATACATCGCCCCGCCCACGTAAAACTCCGCAGATAGCAGACACGTATTCATTTGTGCCTGAAATGATGATGAAATTCACACAGGAGATGTATTCTGTTATCCCCAGCTGTCGTTTATCGCAGAGCAGTGATCCTCGACAAGGCCTAGTACGTCGCCGCTAAGAAGCTTGTATACAGGTGTGCATTGCTCTTCTACGCCCGTTGTCACGAATACGTGTTGCTACTGTGTTTGTGCATTGCCGCTCAATGAAAACTATTGAGCTGCCGTGTTCTGTGTACATGGGTATATTTTATGGACTTGTGCATCAGCAGTGTTAACACGTGTGGGGCCAACAGGCCGGAGTGCGAGCTAATTGTTGGATATTCAAAAAGTGAGACCGGGTGGGTTTATAATAAAAGATCGGTGCGACTCCTAGCGACCTGCAGCCCTGAACTTTATGCTTGCACATTTAACCGTTGTTGTTAATCGATGCAAAAACAGCTCTCCTACCGACACTACACGGCACGTCAAAAAGTCGTGCCTATATATACCGGATCGTCGAAGTACAGTTGAATAATGCGTGCAGTCTGTTGAAGAGGTGTTTTATTCTGCATTTTTTGTATGTGTGTGTTTGTATGTTAACCTAAATGTCATCAATTCAGCCACCATTCGATATTTATTAAATTTGCAGACTCTTTGGGCGAATCCACCCGTCAACCTTAATTTTTTTTACAACCTGAAATAACTCCCAGAAATCGCCTCAACAACCTTGTGAAGGCAGTGAAAATTTACTCTCTCTATACTCGCTCAAAACCTCACTGGGATAAATAATTATTACCCTTCCTACGTTCAAGAACTCAGTTAGCATGAGAGTTAATTTTTACTTCAACTGGTAGGTGGTAAAAAAACCCAGAAAAAGTAGTTTGCTAGAGCACAAGTGTTTTACCCCGGTTTTGAGGTTATTTCATGTTATTTTCGTTTAGTGCATATGGTTACACCGTTCAAGCACAGGAAAGTGGCCACGTTGCACAGCCTTGCTCATCGATGAGGGCCGGCAAGACAATATTTTTATGAAGTTGTTATAAAAATGCTGTTAAATAGATTAAAAACCTGTACCATTACTATAGATACAACGCGCTTACATGCGTTTGTGTGTGTGTATGTGCGTGTGTAACAAAAGATATTAATAAGTGTGCACTTAGCGGTTGAAGTGCAGTGAGCTCTGTATCCGGCTTACTGTAAATAAAAATACTACTACTACTACTACTACTACTACTACTACTACTAGGGGCCAGATTTCGCTATCGCGTTCAACTGTTAAAGGCGAAGCTTAAGGGTTCCCCAATTGTTTTTTTTTTTGTAGATACACCAACTACTACCACAGATTCTTCACACACAATTTTAGTCTGGTCAAGTTCGCATTTATCTGGTGAGAGCAAACAGCAGAGGTGATCAGAGTCATGCACTACTCACCCCTCCTGGCGCTGTGCGAGTGGACTGGGTGGCCTGGTAGACCTGTGGTCGCCCGTTCTCATCAGTCGTCATCGTCATCACCGAAGATGACGAGAAGCTGTGGCAATTCGGGTCCTGAGAGAGGCAGTCCTGGAACCAAACATCACAGCCCACAAAAGAAATTCTTGAGAATACTAAATATAGAAGAAAGTAATTTCATTACAGTCAAGCCTAAATTCTGTGTATCATCTGCAAACACATGGTTTGAACAAGCGACTTCACCCATGCTATCCAACAATTTTAATATTCAGCCCAATCATGAAAACTCTGGCAATATGCTTTTTTTCCTCGTGATGATGATGATTATCGCCGTCAGCAGCAGCCTTACGAACGGCCACTGCAGGGCTAAAAACCTTTCCCAGGATTCTCCAATAAACCCAGTCCTACACTGGGTGTGGTCATATTACCTCCAACATAGTGTTATTCTCATCTGCCCACCTAGCCTCCTCCTAATTCCCCCTGACACACTTGCCTCCTCATAGAACTCAGGCGAGTGCTTTTGAAACCAGCCGCTATCTTGGCTTCTCTCTACATGTCATGCCCATTCCTTCTCGACAAACCTTTGTTTTTTACCCCTTAAATGGGCCCTGTGACGCAAATTAAACGTTTTGTTTATATAGACTTTCAAGTGCTTCCATGTGACTTTCACGCAACTTCCATGTGCAGGACAAAGGGCAGTGAAGGCAGCAAGCATAATGATGAACGTGAGGAACAAAACGACAATATGGCTGCTAACAAATCGTGCAACCTTCTAGCATCTTCTAAACATCAAGAAAAATGCCATCTTGTTCTATTGCAAACGGCCATAACATGGACAGAAGGTAAAGGAGAGTACGCAAAAATTTTATTCGACAGCGGAAGCCAAAGATCATTCATACATTGGAGGAAAAAAAAGTGAGAGTGTTATGAACGTTGTCGAAGTTGCACTGAAGGAAAATCCAAACGGGCAATCACTAGTAATGGAGGCTATTGAAATAGACATATCAGGAACGATACTCACTAGCCCAAACGACAATTCAAAGTCCCGTATTAAGAAGATGGGAATGAAAATCGCTGATGACAACCATGAAAAATGTACAACACAGGAAACAAGTTTACTTCTAGGGTCTGGTTTCTGCGGGGAGGCAATAACTAGACGTGTGAAAAGACTAAACCAACACACAATGCTAGTAGAAAGCATTCTGGGTCGATTCTTGTACATGGACCATGCGGTGTAAAATCAAATGCCAGAAAAGCAAGATCAGTTATGGTTCTTCACGCTACAAAGAACAGATGATATAGCGGATGCCATCCAAAGAATTTGGAAGCTTGAAAACACTGGAATAGCAGAAACGAAGAACAGGCAGCATAGAGTTGACCACCTTTTTGCATCGTTTGGAAAGACGGTGGAGAGGGATGGAGATAGATACAAAGTAGGACTACCATTGCAAGAAACAGTGAACATGGAAGCAACAAGGAAGTAGCAATCAGAAGATTGATGCAAGTATCAAGAAGACTTCAGAAAGACACTGTGCTAAGAGAAAGATACAACAGTGCTATGAAAGAATACTTTACATTGAGAGTGGCAGAGATAGCAATGTCGGGTGAACTTGAGCAGTTGCATACTACATGCCACATCAAGCAATCATTAAAGAAGATCGACTTACAACGAAAGTGAGAATAGTGTTTGACGCTTTGTCGCCAACCAGGAGAGTCGTTGAATGAAAACCTAAAAGCTGGAGAAAACTTGAACCCAGACATACTGGCACTGATAATAAACTTTCACAAACACTCAGTTGCAATGACGACAGACGTAGAAAAGGCGTTCTTGCAGATCAGCATTCACAAGGAAGATTGAGACGCCCTTCATTTTTTGTGGTGATAAAACGAACAGTGCGACCTAACTAAAGAAAACATCATTACAAAGAAGATGACCAGGGTGACATTTGGTACAATGCCAAGCAGTTTCTTGCCGGCAGCAACAATAAAACATCACCTAATTCAAGAACAGCAAGACTTTTCCAAAACTGTGGATAAACTTCGAAATTTAATTTACGTGGATGGTGTCATGACTGGAGCAACGCACGAGAGTCAAGCGAAAGGTTTATACTGGGCCACAAAGGAAAATTTTCGCAGACCAAAAGAAATGGACATCGAACAGTGAAGAGAGAAGGAAACATTTTTCGAGAATCAAAATGTCGTTCCTACATCATCAAGTGAAATTAACATTCTAGAAATGACATGGAATACGGATGACCATACTTTGTGCTATCCTGTGAAAAAATGGGTGACAGCAGAAGTGAGTGAAAGGCTGACCAAGCGCACAGTGCTTCAAGAAAGTGCCAAGATATTCAATCCATTGGGATTTCTAACACCTGTCACTGTAAGAGCAAACATAGAGATAAAAAGGCTCTGGAAGTCTGGAATTTCTTGGGATGATCATTTAACAGATCAAGATGAGAAGATATGGAGAAAATGGGTGAAGGTAATTAAATCAATCAAAATTATAAATGTACTACGGCAGTACGTCTCAAATAATAATCAGCATTTGAACACAGAAATGCACATTTTCTATGATGAAAGCCCTGCAGCGTATGGAAGTGCAGTTTACCTGGTAATGGCCTACAAGAACAGAGTCAAAAGAGACAGTGCTGATAATCACAAAAAGTAAAGTGTCTCCAATTAATGCAATCAGCCTAGCAAAATTAGAACTTCTAGGAGCAACACTACCTGTGAGAATGTGGAGTTACATCAAAAGTAACCTGAAACAAGAAACTGACCTGGTGAGGTTTTGGACGGATGCTACAATCGTGTTAAACTGGATAATAAAAATGCCGAGAAGAATTCGTTGAACATCAACAACAAGAAATAAGATAAGTACGTATCAGCAGAGAGTCAATACACATATGTGAGCAGTAATGGAAATTCAGCAGATCTAACTAGAGGTATCACCGTGGAACAACTTCCTTCAGCAGAAATTTGGTCGAAAAGACCAGAGTGGTTACAGAACAAAGGCTATCCAAGTTACAAAGAGCTAGGTGATACTGAAGAAACAAGGAAAGTTGAAATACTCTTTGAATATACGACGAAACAAGGCACAGAACAAGGAATCTAATTTGAAAAATTTGGCAATTACTCTGAGATGTTAAGCACAACAGCTTGGATGTTTCACTTCTACAGCAAAGTTCAACCAAGAAGGTATATGGCCCTCTAACAGCTGAACAGATCGAGGCTGTGGTGAGCCATATTATTCGGCAAGAACAAAATGTGGAGCTTACAAAGAACTGAAGAGAGTCTGAGCACATGAGACAATAAGGGGTTGGTTGAGGTATTCACAGACGAACACAGCATACTGAGACTAAAAGGACAACTTCGAGAGACAAGTATGACATTTAATGGAAAGCATCTGATAGTAATACATAGAGAAAATCATTTTACGAGAATACTGATTAGACATGTGCAAGGAGAGACTTTTCACGCAGAGTGCGAGACATGCTAGCCCGTTTAAGAACCAAGTTTTGGATTATCAGAGAATGACAGGACCGGAAGTAAAATATGTCATAAAAATGTGCATTATATGCAGAAGGTATAATTCCAGACCACTGCAACAAGAGATACGTCCTCTGGCTGCCGATTGAGTAACAAAGACTGCACCTTTTGAAATAGTTGGAATAGGCTTCACAAGTCTTCTGCAAGCAGCCAAAACAAAGGTAGAGATAATGAGGGTTTACATAATAATCTCTACATGAGCAGTTACGAGAGCTTTGCACTTGGAAATACCTAAAGACACTTCAGCTGAAAGTTTTCTGCAGGCTTTTGCCCCTCGTCCCTATAACATCAACGTATCGTGCCCTCGATTGTAACGCGCACTCGGTATTCACGACGAAAAAAAAAAAGTAAGACATCGATTGCAACGCATTTTTCTCGTTGGCCCGCACGATCACGCTACTCGGGAAAACGACTCCTTTCGGGGGCGTCTTCCATTTAAATATGAGGTATGGGGGAAGCTTGTGCCTATCTGACGTGCAATGGAGCATTGCCGTCACTCTTCTTTTACCGCGGCCCAATGTCAGCATGCGAACTTGCTACGCCCCCTTCTTCTCGACGGTTGTGGTGCCAGGCATGTCAAAGTAAAGAGGCGTCTGATCGGCATTCCCGATTTGCCCAAGCAGGTAGCCGTTGTTGTGCCGCAAGTTTAGGACGAACCTCTGAAAACTGTGAAGCTTTTCTTCGTACTCCTCCAGCATGTTTTGGCGCATGCCCGTTCGCTTTTGGAGGGAAAAGCCTTTCCTCTTCATAAAGTTAGTTAGCCAGCACCTGCTCGCTTTGAACTGGCTTCGCGTTAGCCCTTTTTCTAAAGCTAACTGCATAGCCCGCACTTGGAGCAGTTCTGTCGTCACGAGCCGCTGTACCGCTCGCTGCTCAAGCACATACTTGGCGAACAGCTCTTGAATTTGCGGAAACCGACCCTGCTGTGGTCCACTGAAGCCTTTGCATGAATCTTTGACAATCTTCTGCTTTTGTTTCCGCCAGTCCCACACGCACGTTTCGGGAACTCCGAACGACCGCGATGCGGCCCGATTTCCGTCTGTTTCGGCACATGCGATGACTTTTAAAAGCGGCATCGTGGTGCACTCGTCGAGTTTCTGGAGTCGGCCCTTCCATGCCATTGATGCTAATGAACTACAAGAAGACGAACTCCTCAGCACATGTACAAAGTGCTGCACATGGGAAACACATAGGCAAAAATGGCTGACGCGCCATGCCAAAGCACGTAGGGGGCAGCCATTTTGGAAATGCTGATGGCAATAGAATGACCGTATTCATTTTTTTCGCACTCGATTTCAACGCGCATGCGATTTATGAACTCGCTTAACCGGAAAAAAGGTGCGCGTTCGATTCGAGTAGTTACGGTATGTCACTCTATTAAGCTGGCTTTGTGCCACTCCCTCCGTGTGCACGCTATAACTAAGTACTAATTTTATTTCATTACGTGCACCATCACTGCTAACGAAGGAATAAATACCGTGCCACAGCAATTATTGCAAGTACCTACCATGAAGTTTGTCTGTCAAGAACTTTATTAAATGGTCCTGAAGAGTTTAAGTCACCAGGGTGTCCATGAGGGACACACTAGCAGCCGCTGCTGTAGGTGACGCCAGAGTCTAGGTGGGAACGTGGTGGCATTCCACCAGCTCTTGGGCCCTCTGGACTGCCTTTTGTTGGTTTCTGAGGCTGGGGCTCCTGAGTGCCTCCTCCCAGTCGGACTCATTTGTGAGAAGTCCTCGAGGTAGCGCGGGACATTGCTAGAGCATGTGTTCGAGTGAACAGTACACTTCTGAGCAGTGTGGGCATTGTGAATCTATGAGTTGCAACGGCTGAGTCGGCTCCGTGATGGGTACGGTCTCGTCTGTAGCATGCAAAAAGCTACCTCTTGCACGCGTTTGAGCTTTGCATGTGGTAAAGGGTATTGACTTCTATTGTTTGGGTAGTAAGAAGTAATGAAGTAATTTTTTTTTCTTCTTGCCCATGTTCAGAAATGACTGACATTCTCACATGGCCATCCGATGTGATGGTGGCACCGAAGAGCTTTTCAAAACTACTTGAAAGTTCGGGATACATCACCAAATAGCATTTCGAAACTACTTTGTAGTTCGCGATACGCAGCCAATGCAGCGACTGACATAGCGAATAGAAGCATAATCGGCTAGCCGCCCGCCGTCCGATGCAATGACGACACCGAAGAGCATTGCGAAACTACTTCAGAGTCCAGGATACGCAGCCAACGCAGCGACTAATATAGTGACAAAACCGACATAATTGACTGTCCGCAATACATTTGTCCCATAATATGCTACTTAGTGAAAACTGAAACGTTTTTGAGATGTGGTACGGTCCCAGGGAGCTGATCGTCTACTCGCTAGTTGCGTGCAGCGCTTCACCTACTTGGCATACACATCGTGCCGAGCCGCTTTCGCTTACTCCGCTGCAGACCGTCCACAAATGCAACTTTGTGCAAGCGATGCTCTAGCGCAGTGGTTCTCAAATGAGGGTCCCCGGACCCTTGGGGGCCCGCAAAGCCACTTCTATGATCCGCAACACCCTCACCCGCATTTTTTTTAAGCGTGACTATGCCACATATTGATGAACTGTCCAAAATGAAGTGATGTGGCATGTTTGTTCGATGTTTTTCGTAGTAATTAAAGGTAGGCTTGTGCGAATAAATGAAGTGATGTGGCATGTTTGTTTGATGTTTTTCGTAGTAATAAAAGGTAGGCTTATGCGAATATTCAAATCCTTCAAATATTCAAATTAATGGTAGAGTATACGAATTCGATTCTAATCTAAATTATTGAAAATTTCAAAGTATTTGCAATGAATTAACAGGTGTATATTAATCCGCATGTAACGGCTTGTAAAGGTAGTTTTGTAGCAGTGTCAGAGTGCTAAGCCGTGAAAGCACCCAACCAGAGAAAATCCGCTTTGCCGCGAAGTCCCCCTGCACATTTCAAGGGGCCCTGCAACACTTATTGAGCACAGTCACAAAACGCTTTCGATCGATAGTCAAGGCTTCTGAGAACACACAAGCCAAATATAGCGCCTAACGCGTCCTGCGATGCACAGTAAAGTCTCAAAGCTCGCTGAAAATTGCTCTCTCCTCTCGGCAAATGACACGACAAGCTCAAAAATCCCTCGTCACAGCTATTGCATCAGCCATTGGCTGATTTGAATCTGGTGCGCTTGGTCGTCAGTGGAGCCTCAGCGGGTTGCCGCGACGTGTCCATGCGTGCGGGTGCGATCACTCTGAAAAGCCGCATATTGTAAGAAAAAAATAAAAGAGGTGCTCACGGGCACGAGGTGCACGTGACGTATATTCTTTCGCCGTGCGATTCCTCCCTGCTTAGTTTTCAGCTATTTCGTCAGGACAAAAAGAGAGAATTAAATTGCAGCGTGCGACTGATTTTTGAAACTCTGCCACTCGTACTGGACTGATTCTAAAAATTTTGCAGTGGTAAATTTGCAAGGCAACAAGCTTGTTTACTGGCTCCATGGCTACTTGAAAAAGTGTTGCAGGGCCCCTTTAAATGATCATGTTACCCTCAAATCAATTCATCATTTTATTGAGCTTAAAAGCTTGTTATGACAGCTCATACACTCTATAAAAATAAAATTTAAAATGTTACTTATTTTACAAGAATCACTCGCATCCTACCGAAACTCATATCTCGCTACTACTCAAAGTTGTTTCAACTTCCAGTGAACCAAAAAAAAAAAAGACATTTGCATAGAGGCCTTATTTCAACACAAAAATATATTGTGCTGGTTATAGTTAGGTCATGATAAATATGCCCATTTTTCTTTGTATGTCATAACACTATTCAAATTTGATTCGAAATTATTTAACCAGAATCGCTATTCGCTTTGAACCTAAAATTCTCTATTTGCACAAGCCTAATAAAAGGCACCTGTTTAACGCTCCAGTTGTGTTACTTTACCTACGTACCCCCTCCCCCCCCCCCCCCCCACCTTTGGCCCCTCCGCTGCAAGGGGTCCCCAACACATCCATGGCTGAGAACCACTGCTCTAGCGGTTCGGCAGCGGACAGAGGCACGTTTAGGCTGCCGCCTCATGAAAGCGTCTGCTACGCTTGCTGTCTCAGTACAGGCAATCCACAATGCTCAACTCTGAAACAGCGAGCTGCTGTCGTATCTGCAAAGTGGTGCACGCTCAGCATGGTGCCGCACAACTATTGAGGCCGTAGCAAATGGCGCCTTAGAGCTCTCAGGTAGTTGCCGGCTTTTGAAGACATGCAGTAGGCTTAAAGCAGCGCTACGCCACACAAGTAGGCTATTTTTCAATGACAAGTTATACTGGCACGCTTTTCGGTTGTCGCCACATTGTCTTTGTTCTTTGCCAATGGTTGCCAGAAAAAAACACCAAGGCAATCGCACGGAAGTCAGAATAATTGATCGGCAGATTCCATGTTTTTGCAGCAGCGCAAGTGTACTTGAACGCAGTCGTGCAAATGCACCAGCACCAGTGTACAAGACGGCGACCATCACGTAATATTTGCTCATGTTGCGCGCTGTCAACATTACTTTCGCTTCCATAACCACTTTGTGGCGAAACTATGACAAAAATTATTCAAAAAAGACCATTTCGGATAAGTATGGCTCAGTAGTTTCCCGTTATCGCAAATGACACAGGTTTCCCACCACTGGTGTTGCACACTTGCCATAGTGGCTGCTGGTGGCACTGACTGATGCTCTAATGCTTAAATGCATACATACATACATATATATATATATATATATATATATAAAAAGTGGATGGGGGGATGACCACTGCTGTAACATTGGTAGAGCACTGGACATGTTATTCGAAGGTTGCAGGTTTGGTCTCTGCCGGTGGCAAGTAATGTTTTTGTCCACTCTTCTTTCCTCACAGTTAGATAACACTTATAATAACACCCTCTGTACTTTCCTTGCCATCATTGTCTGTTAACTATCATCATTAAAGTACATCATTGTCATGTGCATGCACAAACCATCATCATGCCTCTCGCCATGTATTGGCTCTTTGGCTTGCGTGGCTCTATTGAAATACATGAGAAAAGCAGTGTTCCAAATATCACAGAGGAGAGAAAATGTCCATTTCAGCAAAAAAAAAAAAAACAAGAAGTATTCTCTGTCAAGCTGCAATATACACACAAAATGTTTATTTTGGCTGATAATATCTGGGGTTTCACGTCATGAAACCACGACATGATTATGAGAGATGCTGTAGCGGAGGGCTCTGGGAAGTTTGACCATCAGGTGTTCTTCAACATGCATTCAAATCGCGCAGTACAAGGGCCTCTACCATTCTGCCTCCATTGAAATGGGACCGCCATTACTTTTGCAAAAGTAACTCATGTATGTCTTTCTGGGACACACATGAACGGACATGCTGCAGGCTATCATGAGCGTTCAGGTCAAAGATTTCCCTGACACCAAGTTAAAACTAATTGCCGATGTCCATTCCACACCAGTCACAAGCCGACAAGAACACACTTCGTGCCTTTTTACAGCTTTTCTGCCTTTCAACAGCTGCATTAGCCACGCACCTTTGGAGCTGTGCAGTCACTACCGATGATTGCATCGATTAAGTCCTGCGGTTTTGTGCACAGCAGTTACAACAAAAGGTAGTTTCGTTTTTGACCCGTGTGCACTGGCCGTGCTTGTGCCTGAAGAACTACATAGTTGCTATCGATGGTCGTGCATAATGCTGTTTTTTCTGCAGCAGTTGCAGCATGCCGCTTTTGACTGTATAAGCTTTAACACACATGTATCATCAGAGTTACATCTTCACCATAAGTGATCCTATCAATAGCGACCTCAGTTTCGTTCACAGCAGCTGTGGCCATTGGTAAGCCCAATTTCAACTATGGCCAGGCATGTACTTCCGAAGCGTCTGGAGCACTGCTGCCTCGTGCCTCTCAACAGTTTCAGTACCACCTATCAAAATGCGGACAAGTGTTCTGAACATCCCTAGCTTGGCCTGTTGGCCACAATGAAATTCGGCAAGGGATTGTACAAATTCAAATCAAAGAGAAATTGTATCAGCTAGGTTTGTATCTACTGTACATACTAACGCAACAAACATTTTCTTATAATACCCAGACACACATACAGGACACCTATTCCTCCAAATGTCACATGCATTTCAGTCTGGCTTGCAAATTAGAGGGAGGGTGCCTAGCATTGAAGGTTGTGGTTGCTCCCCTAATCTGTTTACCTGTATCATCAGCCTGTTCTGCTCACACTTGGAATAAAAGAAGCCAAAGCTATAGCGAAAATAGGAAACATGTGAGAGCTTGACATGAATAACTTTGAGAGAAAAGGAAATGATGTTTGTTGTGTTAAGGCAATGTGCAGGATGAGTTGTGTTTTTTCGCACATGCATGAGATGGGTGTGGAGGGCATGGAATAAAGAGATGGAAGTTTAGCATCTACCTTTCTTCTTGTGTTCGTTTGTTACATGTCCCACGCTAATGCAAGCTAAGTTTTGGCAAACCACATGCTTCGTGCAGCCCTCACCATGCTGCATATAGGAAGCTCATCTCCATAAAATATTTGGCTGTTGGAAAAAAATCTGTACGCACACGGACACACACTTGCACATTTAAAACATTCAACTATGCTGAACTGCACTACTATTCTATCTGTGAAGCACTGCGACGCCACTTCAATAGCTTGCCTTTAACAAGTGATCAGTTCTTGATAGCGAATAACTTTGAGCTACGCCCGATACTCATGCAACTGCACTCTATATAAGAAAGACAAGAAATACCTAGCTCAGCAGGCACAATTCGTGCCTGCTTCAAAAAAAAAATGCCACAGTATAGCACATGCATTCCTAGGGGCCTACACAAAACATTTTAGAATGCCTCAATTGTTGGCCAATGCAAAAACTAAGAGACACGTTAAGTGGGCACTTACAATAGTGGAAAACATGTCGGTTGGGAAGAGCCCAAGGCTAGCTGAACGCCGCGTGCCCCCGAGTCCCGGGAAGGCTCCGAGCATGGGGCCCAGCATGGCCTCCATCTGCCTCATGCCTTCAAATGGACTGTAGAAAAACAAGAGTGGTCATGCTTTCAAATGGGCTGCAAAAAAGCAAGTAAGAGTGGTGCATGGACAAAAAAGGAGACATATCCAGATTCCCAGTTGAAACATTTTTCTGCTATGTAAGGTATTCCTGCAAGGTATTTGTTGTTGGCTTTCCATGAGAGCTAAACTGTGCTAAGTTTACAGGGCACAGAAAGTTGGGCAGGACACAGAACGAAAAAGACACCACAAGTACAAGCTGGACATTTAGAAATGACAAGATAAGAACGCAAGGGAAAAGGTGCAAGAAACGATACAAATTGGGGAGAGAAAACTGTTCTCTGAAGCTACTCAAATGATGACGTCATAAACTACCCCTCTTCTTTTTGAGATGGCTGACTCCTTTGCTACATGCTGCACTGATAAAGTCACTACATGCACAGATAGGTCTCCACATTTCCTTCCAGCTAATTTCATTTCATTTTGTACCTTACCGAGACCACAAGGGGTGGTTAGTATGTTTACACCATAGCGTGATACAAGTTAGCACAGTGTCCAGGAATTCAGTCATTTGTTATGGCAGCAGAATTGTGGGGCAGATTTCTGCTATCTCTGGCTGCCCGAGATCTCCAAAGCTTTAATGAACCAGAGGCTTTTGTTGATGTGCATTCATTATTATCGGTATGTGTTTAGAATGTCCCTTATTTCCTCACCAAATAGCGTCCAGCTTCCCTCAGCTGTCTGCACAGGGAACTATGTCTCACAGGTTGAAAAGAATTTGCCTAATTAATGGCCTCATAGTTTCCTTTATCACATTAATGCACAGCTTAACTGAACTGTATCTTTCACATCAGTTAAAAGAAGAAGATGGCCTGTATTGCTCTGCAATCGCTTATCTCGTGGAGGTAAGTCAAAGATGGACTGTGAGGACGGCTTATTGGTGTAAGGCAGAGCACATTGGAGGTGTCTTTCATAAATGCTATATACTCTCCTATATACAAAATTATCGGACACATTAGCAATACTTTTAGCAGCATCATTTGCTGCAATTAAAGCACTACCGTTACTCCAGCTGATTTGCAGATAATTAAAATCGCCGAAAAGCAAAGCTTGTGCTTTAGCAGGTATTCTACTAAGTTCGCTCAAAGTGGTCAGTTTATGAGCAAAATTAGGAATGCTAAGCAGTAGCGTGTAGCAAACATACAAGAACACGTGTCGCTGAATTATGGTGGTCAGAAAAAAAGCACCACGTAACAATGGTAAGTTAGGAATGCTTAAAAGGACTTGACACTAATCGGTTTCCGTTGGGTAAGTGCCATATCGCATGGACTCTAGAGCCTCTTTTGAAACATTTATACCTACTGACTGGAGTGTATTAAAGTTGTGAATAAGGTACACTTTTGTAGGACCGTATATTTTTTCATCTATCAGGAACCAGAAGTTTGAAGGCTGTAAAGGTGGAGGTCATCAAAGTTGTGACCTGCTACATTAAAATGCTGTGAAACTGCTTTCGGCAATTTTTTTGCCGTGTCCGTGCAATGCCCATTTGGTCTAACCATGGCCTTTGAGATAGTGAGCGTGCAGTGTGTTTCTCCCTGGCTGTCCCAATCACCGCGCTCCCCAGCAAAACGAACGAATATCGCCTTGCGTGCCCTGCTACCACGAAAGGGTGCATTCAGTATGGATTCCAGCGGCAGTGGAGATTGCGGCAGAAAGCAGAATGCATGGGATTCCAGCGCGCGCGTGGATTTTTTTCCCCTGTAGGAGCAAGAATCACCGTGTGAATCTTGTGGCTGTAGTGATGTATTTTTTTTATTGTATTTATCTTGGTCCAATTTACAAAAAGCGTGACAACTGCTGAATTTTCTGGATCATTGCAAGGAGGTATGAATTAGTTTGTGGTAGTATATTTTTTTCATTACAGTCTATTTTATCTCTATGCTAAATACCTCGATTTGAGATATATAGAGGCATTCTAGCATTCCTCCTTTCTAGAAACATGTTGGGTGAAAACTGCACTAATAATAATCGTTGAATCGTATTGCTCTCCTATCCAGACTCGTTATTTTACTATTGTATCATGTACAAATATTTATGAGGTGGTTAACCGACGCACACTTATGCTCTAAATAAATGAGTGACCTGGTCATATCACTGAAATGTGGTGATAAGTAATTTAGTCGAAATATAATGGAAGGCTTCGATTAGCCAACCTACGTTCACTCCCCACGTCTTTCACAAAGAATGTGCCCAAGTTGTCATAGTCTTCTTTGTCATTTGTATTTTGATTATGTTTCGGTAGCACAACAGCAACAGCAGTATCATGCTGCTCTCAACTGTATAAAGGGTGGCACATGCGACAGAATGGAGTCTTTCTGAAGAAAACCAAGTATTCATTAAGGTACACTACTGAAGGAAAAAACATGGAAACTGTCACTGCTATGTAACCCTCAGTGTTTCATACCAGATACAACAAACTGAACGTGTACTGCGTTTTTCTTGAGCAAGCAAAAGATCTCTGTTCTTACTCGGCATGTAAAAACAGCACAAAAAAAGAGGCAAGGGCTGAAACCCAGACGACAAGGTGATTGCGCCTTGTCATCTTTGCTACAGTCTTTTTTACGCTGTTTTTATATGCCAAGCATGAACCAGCAACTAGCACAACTTCCGTTTCTAATGTACTCTTACATTGCCCAACATGTCCACTGAACACCGCAGAACTCGCAGCGCGAATGGCCAACCATTCCATTCGAATGGGTGACCATTGGAATGTGACCACTGCGCCACTGTGATTACATCAGTGTAACTACAAGAATCCTTGCAACTATGTACAGTGACAAGCAGTGCTAGTTTCATGAAAACAAAAGGAACCCATTTAATCGAGTGTAACCTGTGTGTGTAAAAAGCGGCACTCATCTGCCTTCACTTGCAGATCAGGCTGTCATTTTTTTTCTCCTTCACCAGTGCCCCCCATACTAACAGTCCGCAAACTTTGAAGCACAGTAACTTTCCAGCACATGCGGATCTCTCGAAGAGGCATTTCACTTATCAGTGCGGCGCAAATATACAGCAAAAAGCTACCCCATTTGAGAATATATACGTCGCAGCATTGAATTTGCCTCTCGTACATCTTAAGCATACATTTCCGAAGTGGCACAAAGTTACAGAAAAGCGCGAAACCATTTTTTTCCTTGCCACATGCAAACTACGCCCACAGTGTGGCAGCCTTTCCTATCCTCCTTGAGAGCGCCACAGTACAAAGAAAAGAGCAGGCCTCGCCCACCTCGGCAAACAAATGCCCTCCGTGCGACTGGGATGGCCGAAGAGAAACATTCCGCATGCCCATGATCTCAAAGGCCATGGTCTAACATTCACAGGCTGTGCTGTTTCGCAAATGTGCCATTTGTGACAATATGAACATTCAATCATGTAGAAATGTTTGAATTAGTGCAGGTAAAGCTGGATTTTATGTAATGTACTTAACCACTTCCAGTGCTTCCAACTATGACATCAATTAGAAGGGGTTTTGCAAGTTTTACATATTGGACAAAAACAAGGTGTTCTGAGTAATAGGATGATTTATTTTAGCATGCAGGAAATTCCTAGTGTGGCAACACATGACCTCTGGCACTTGAAAAAAATCTTTTCTATGACACTCGTTGCAACAGTTGATAAAAAAATGACACCATCTCAATCTCAAGGGGACCATGACGTGATGTGAGCCGGCACGGGAGATACGCGCCGCTCACGCGAGGAGGTTTTGCTCCCACCTCTTTGCGCTCACACATGAGTGGACCGACAATCAACTGCTACAGTGATGTTCCGTACAGTGAATCAACAGTGATGGGCCATACTACGCTGAATAATTCCCATTTTGAGACATGAAAATTTTCTATTCTGGGCATTTTTCCTTGTGTACGCTGAAAAAACTCACAGCATATATCCCTGCACATTATTTCTAAGATGCATGCAGCCCTTCACACACTACTTATTATGTTTGTTAACACGTGCAATAAACTTTAAATTGTGAGTGAGCATTTCCGGTGTGCATAATTTTTTTCCTAATCGCACTTCTTTTTTCTTTGTAGAACTTATTCCAACCTGCAGTTATACTGCCAATGGAAGTTGGTAGATGCATATGCTGCGAGCGGTGCGCAGTGATCTAGTCAATGCATTTTATTATATGGAATTGTGCGCATTTCTAAAGCACTCTTTGAATATACCAGAACTGTACAATTTACTCATAAACAGCATCAAAAGACATTGATTCCCAATTCCTAATACATCCGTGAATTCATGGACACTACTTGCACCTTTTAGGCAGCCCAGTTGTACTGCTTCTTTTTATTTATGCTGAAGGCGGACTGGCGCTATAGCATAATAATTACCTGAAGCTTCTGAGCCGCTCAGCTGGTTGAACAAGGGGACAAATGCAACTCGTAAACGGGCCATCGCACCCAAACACTGAAGTTTGTGAATGAATCACACAGTAATATATTACACATTGCCGAGTTCACTCGATCTGAGAAGCACTGGCTCGGTGCCAACCGAAAGTTGAAGCGCCAGGCCCGCGTGCTAGTCGCGGTCCCTGCTGCGCCGTTTTCCCAAAAGCGCTTGCGCACCCGTTGGCAGCGCTAGTGTGCTTGAAAAAGGTCTATTCCTTCCGCGGCGTTGAAAGCATTCACGAAGTTTCGCGACAGGGCGTTCGCGAAGGCACTATCGGTTTCTCTACGTGCAGCGGCGGATGTCTAGCGAGAACAGACCGCGTGCGTTCTGGTGTAGACAGACTGGTAGGGAAAATACAGTTCACGCCTGCAAATGCTGCAACGGCGTGCAGCTGGTGTGAGCTTCTCGGAGACCGGTGGCCGTCGCCGAGTTGTTGCAACACCATACCGACAGCTGACTCCGCGATGCTGAAAGACTTGGGAACGGGTTGTCATTGGCCGCGACCGTCAGGCCGCCACCTGATACAAGTCAAGCTCGATACAAGCATTCCATCACTACACGTGTATTTTCGCGCAATAACAAGAAGAAAACATAAGAACCTACCCCCTCATTTCTAGCTCGCAAGCCAAAAAAGTATGAAGATGCGGATCCCCTCGCTACATCCCAAAATGCACACGTCATCGGGTCCAAGGTTGCGTGGGTTCTTTCGTGCCCCGAGTAATCACGCCAAGTGTGTGTTTCGGCAAGTGCGCCATGTCCGTTAGATTACAGCTATTACAATCCCCGACGCTGGGTCTTCCGGAGTCGTGTGCCAGCCGAAAGAGCGACAATACCAGCGCAGTCGAGACAGCGCTCGCGACCACTGGCAGCGTCGGATAGCATTCACGGATGGATTCATGGCCGTGTGCTCGCATGGGAGACGCCTCTTTTGCGGCGGGGCCTTGTACGGCCGCCATTAAGAACGTTTCGACTCACCCGAAGAAGGGGTCATTCTCGAAGTCCCTCATGAGCGATCCGAAGAGGGCCATCCTGCTCCTCGACGAGATAAACCGCAGCCACCCACTAAGCCTACACAGCGACGATGAAAGCAACGCCTTCTCTAGGAAGATGCCTGCCGCATGAGAAAAAAAACAGCTGCCACACCCTTTCTCTCCTTCATATTGAAAATGTTCTCGGTCGCTAGCGTCACTTGTGGCGGACGGTGCAACAACGCCACACTTTGCATAGCCTCCGAAACAGTGATGCACTGTTGCAGGTCTCGAGCAACTCTCGACTGACGCGCCCCTATGGGTCGCAGATGAAGAACGCTTAGCTGGTACCATTAGATACCACCCGTCGCCGTGATAAAAGTGTCGGTCGCGAGCGTCACTGCGCGGAGCTTGTTTAAAACTGAAGGCAGGTCAACTCCGCTGGGAGCGCGAGCCATTCCTCAGGCATCTTTCTAGAGGAGGCGTTGATGAAAGTTAAAAGAAAGTGGTCGCAGCGCTGGCAGCAGCTGAACTATAGTGGCTAGAAGCTTTTCCTAGTGTCGTGAACGAGGCTCTGAGGCTGAAAGAGCTTACGATGCAGCCCCCAAAAGACGCAGCCACTCGCTGGCGTGCTTTGTTCGCGCGCGTCAGCTCACGTCCCGACGAGTTCCTAGCGTTGAAACCAAGTATTGTGGTAGCCGTATAAGCGCGTTGTGTTCGCCACACAAGGTGCCAATAAGTTTAAACGAGGGAAAAAGAGGTCTGGGGACTATGCGGGTAGGTTGGCGTCTTCAGAACGCCCCGTGCTGGCGGCATATAGTTGAGTGCGCAGATGTAGGATGTTTTGGGTTCCAACTCAATAAAAATAATTTTCACACAGTAATGTTTGAGTACGATGACAGAAATACCCACAGACAGTTATAGTGGTCACGTGAAGAACATGAAATATAATAAACAGTGGAAAAGACACAATGACAAACATTTTGGCATAGACTGCGTTTTAACAGTGCACTGAAAAAAAAAGGCGCATTGCAATCAAACGAACAAAATTAATTAAAAAGAAGAACACATAAACAATAAAACAGAATGCATGTACGCATAGGAACCCTTCTTGATGTTTTGTGCCTACTCTTGCAGCTGTACTAGTACTGTAGGAGCTCTGAATAGGGTGACCCAGTCCAACCATCAACAACAATTGGGAAAGCCAATTGGCCTCTATTTGACCCCAGTTGGTGTGACCCATTATTCAGTAGATTTCAATGAGATGCTTTGAATTGTCCAATTGGAATCCTAACCCAATGGCCATTCGCCGATTGGTCCTCCAACACAGTAAAAAAAAAAAAAAAAATCACTTGGTCCAATCGGCCATACCAAATTGGCCCCTATTAGGATTGGCTAAAACCAATTGGGACCTTGAAGTTCAATGGGAAATCCCAATTAGAATTAATATTTCCAAGATAATTGGTGTATTTTTTTCATTTTGCTGCCCTATTAAAATTTTCAATATTACAAATGCTTGTGCAATTCAAGTCAATCCTTATTGGAAGATTGTTATTCTGATCGGAATGTTTGGATATCATTATGCATGTTCATTTTATATTAGGCCTTCGATTTCTCTCTCTCTCTCTCACACACACACATACACACACACACACACATCACCAATTCAAGATTGTTTTAGGTCCAATTGGTGCTTCATATAGGATAGTTCCAGGTAGCACTATTACGTGCACTGAATCAATAATAATTATATTTGATATCCAGTCGAGAAAATTTTGCGTGAGGGTTTAAAAACATCCAATGAATAATCGAGAGCTTCATATAGGAGAACTTATAATGGGATTGGGCTGAGGACCCTTTACACCAGATATGGTTCTGATGGGAATTCCACCAATTGATTCCAGTTGGGCTTCAATGGTTGACAATTGGTTTCAATTGGACATAGCAGAATTGAGTAAAGCTGTAAGACAAGAAAATAGTCCATAGCAACATTTTTGCAACAACAATATTACTCCTGCAATAAAATATTTTTGCGTTTTAATATGATGCGCAAGGCGTGTCATTGATTTCATCTGTTCATTTTAAAGTCGGCCACAAAAATTACCCTATTGTTCTTGGGGCCCGGCACAACTCCTTTAGTTGAAATTACTGACATGTTGAGTGAGATTATGTTTAGAGATGAACGTATCATGTGTAGAGAAATTTTTCATTTCACGGTTGCCTTCACTAATATTATTGAAATCTGACAACATGGTTTCTTAATTTTGATGCATCTCCAATGAGATTAATAGATCAGACATCTAATTCAGAGCTACATGGTATTTCCAATTGGCGAGATTTGTCTCACCAATGAACCAAATTGGTCAAACCATTTGGATTAGGTTTTTTATGCTAACGATTGTTTGAGTTGTTTAGACCCATCAACACAATTGATAAATCGAATAAGAACTCTTTGTTGTTTCCAAAGGGTGAACTGTATTCGCCTGCTAGTCGAATTGGTCAATTCATTTGGGTATAGATTGTGTTACCGATCGGTTATATTTGTCAGACCCATTCAAACCTAAGAGAGTGACCCATTGAACCCATTGGAATTTTCCAATTGGTGTCCCAAAACACGATTGGAAACTTCTAATTGGGCCAATTGGAAACGTCCAGTTGGTTTAAATGAGATGTAATGAGAAATTTACAATTGGTCGGGGGCAGTTTTTTTTTACTGGGAATACATTTGCTTCGATCATGCGACTTAGTTTGCGTAACGATACAAAACAAGTTTTCTTTTTCTTTTTAGGAGCGGTTATAAAGATCTTTAGTTGCACGCGAGCATAATTCGAACTTCTCAAGACTCACCTCGGAATAAAATTGCAACAGCTACTAAAATATCAGTGTTGGCTCCAAGTTTAATAAAAAACGAGTTCCCCTAACCGAGCGCCTCCTTCCTTTAATTTTCTAAGAATATGCAGGCATTACATTTTTAACGTGATAGCGTTAAAGACCTCGTGTCAGAGAAACTCCGCCGTCGGCGTCGACAACGTTGATTGTGAGCGAATAATCGAGAAAGAAGCAAATAAAGAAAATAATAAAATTTTCGGCTCCATTGAGGACTGAACCCGGGCCATCCGCGTGACAAGCAAATGTCCGATTACAAAGCCATGATGCCTTTTTTTCTATGTTGCCTTGCATATCAAGACTGTTCACCTTTCACATATTTACATATTGCTCAAAATAGAACTGCGTCACAAAATACACCCACAAAATTTATTGAAGCACCGTCAGCTCTTAGGTGACTATTGATCAATACTTTGGAAATCATAACAATGCCTCATTGTGCACAACCCAGTCTGGTACATCCTCTTGGCCCTTCAGCACTTTAATAAAAGGGCACACAGATTACCAATAATACTGGCACACAGATAGCACTTCTACATGCGCGTTTTCAAAGGCACATCCGGTTTTTTATATACTGTGCAGGCCCAGAAGCATGATTAGATCATAAGGTACGCCAGCCTCGTTTTTAATTCAAAAACGAATGCCATGTTGACTTAACGGTAATTCCTTTTTCAAGGTTCTCTGCAATATGTCCCAGAAAAAGACCCCGTTTTAGCAATCTGTAAAGACGTGTTCAATTGTTTCTGGTTTATACATTAGTGTCAATGTGTGCTTCATGGGGCGAATAATCCCCTATCTTGCAACCACGTTTTAAGTGGTAAGGTACCGGTATGTAATTTAAGGAAAAAAGTTTTGACCCCTGGTGCTACAAGCATTCTTTTACAAAGTGCCTGATTGGGATGGTTGGTGCTGCATAGTAGGCGAAGAAACAGCGCAAACGATAGGAGGGGATAGATCCAAGCAACAATTTGTACTCGGCAAGAGGTCGGAGAGAGGTCTGCGACTGACTGCGAAGTGGTTGGCCCGACCTTGGCAATCAACATAGGGCTGTTCTTTGGAACTGATGTTGGCCTCATGCCGCCTGACATCGGACACAACGTAGGCCAGACCGCGTTGGCCGATGAGCCCGAGTGCCTGCCGCACGCGGATTGACCATGGTCCGACCTTACATAGGCGTCGATATACCGACGGCTGTAGGTCAGCTGCCAACGTTCCTTGCTCTGCTTTTCTTTTTCTTTTTTTTGTATGTTGTGCACATGACATTGGCTCAACGCACATGTAAGACGAAATCAAACACCTCGAAACTCTGCACTTGTTAGCGGGTATGTAACACGCAATAAAAGAAAGACGAATGTAAGCTTCGCCACTTCATACGTTTATTTCGCAGTTGTATAAATGCACTATGTTTTCATGCAACATCGTTTGCATGGAACGATTTGCAGCAGGTCTTGTGCAACCCAACTATACAATCGATGGAGTGGTATTCCTGCTAAATCAGTTCTCTTTTTTCGGTCAATTTTCGTGCTCTTGGCCGTGAATGCGTATTCAGTGTGCGACGTTTCACCACCGAGATGTGAGGCTTTTATCGTTATGTTGCTGAGTAAAGCAGGAGAAAACAAATAGAATGCTTAATACTTAGAGAAATACAAACTATTTACATGACTAGTTGCACAGTCACGTTGATTTCACGCATGCAACTGTGCACGCACAATTCGACAAAACAATTTTGTGGGTATATACACAAATCAGAAAAAAAAACTGTGCACTTACAATAATTATGTCAGTGCGTTGATGTTCTGAAACGTGCTTGAAGCCCCAGAGCACACAGTTCCCTCGTAATATGTCGCTGGGAAACAAACAGTACAACAAATAAATAACGAACAACACATCTTACCTTCAAGGTGGGCCAGGCAGGTATTTTTCAGTCGTCGTTTACAGCTCATTTGCAACCTTATGTAACGTGAAAAAAAATGCGTAGGACTTCAGCAACCAAGCACGCATCTTACCAGACTTCCTTTCAGCGCGGCGAGACGAGTGCATCGCACTATCCACACTTTTTGCAGTCCTTGTAGTAGTGCTCAATAATGAGGAAAAATATCAATATTTGTCATGCTCTTGCAGTATGAACAAATGAACAAAAAAAAACACGAAAGGCCCATATTTACTCGTAAACGATCAACGACAACTCATACAGTGGCCGTTCACCTGAACTACTCTTATCCGTCCGCTAGAGGAGACTAACGGATTGACACACCAGTTGCACAGATCAAAGTGAATTTTTCCAAAAGACAAAGCCGGCAATGTGTCAAAAACATTGTCACTTACGAGTATGCATGAAATCCTCAGTGGCGGGACGCGGCTGCCTCTAAGAACATGGCAAAGGAAATGCTGCTCAATGCATTTGCGACTTACGACTTCGCATGGTAGCGCTTCAGCAATTCGTCGGCGCTCCGAGGGCTGTCTCCTTCCTAACACCGCGACCTAGAAAAAGGGGGGGGGGGGAGTGGAGGGCCTGCATCCCTTTCCTCCATTCAGGTCTTCTTTTTCTGAGAGAGACGGGACGAGTGGTGTATGCGTTCTGTCCCCAAAGCCGAACTACAAGACTTCTTTCGAATGTTTCTCTGTGTGGTGAGAAAACAAATATCAAGAAGAGTTATTCCGTCTTCCCACTGGGAGCTTACGGGGCCACAGGCCAGGCCGCGTATTTGGAATTGCAGGTCCCGCATCGCACGAAAGAGGGAAAAGAAAGAGTGTGAGGAGGATGCCAGCGCCAGTGTCAGGATTGCTCGCGCGCTATTGGTTCCTCTCTGTAGATGACGTGTACGCCTGTAGGTGACGTGCAGGTGACGCACGCACGCACCCGCGATAGAATGTGCAGAATTTTTCCAGCTGTTCCATCGTACAGAAGCAGCCACAGCCTGCTGCCACACTCTCTCTACCTTTTCTTTCTGCCTTTCGGCGTCCCTCTTTCCCTCTTCCTGTAAGAGGTGAGCTGAATCGTGCTACCTGCAAGAGTTACAGAAGAGCGACCTTTTTTTTAAAGACGATAGTCTTTCTTGGAGACCTTCGACGCAAAAATTTTGGTCTGTCTGTCTGTACATTTGTCTGTTTGTCTTCTCGTAACGGCACTGGGTACTTGAAATGGCCGACCCCATCCGCAGCGCCCACCAACGTTGCTCAAGATTTAGCATTCATACTCGTGCAATTGCCAATTATTGAGCAATTATTGCGCAAGTCTGGGGCACGATAACGACACGTATGTAGTCTGCATGTGTATCTTTTACTAGAAAAGGCATACATAGGTAATTTTAAAGACCGTAGCGCTTATCACGCTGTGCTGAGCATGCCACGCTTGCACGAAAAGGTGAGTGTTTCCAGCGCTTTGCTAAAGCACGATGGTGCTGGCACCTACCCGTCGCCTTGCGTTCTACACCTTATCACCTCTGAGACAGGCGCGCCCACTTGTCTCAGAGCCGCGTGCTTCGTTTTCCAAGAACACTGCCAGGTGGCACTGATGTCTCACGCTCACGTATATTTCGGAACACGAAATATACGTGACGACTAAAGGTAACAGGAATGCAGCAGTGATGAAAAATAGGGCACTGTGGAATTAAAATAGGTATGATGTTGTGAGAGGAATATGGAAAGGGGTCATGGTTCTGGGCTGACGTTCGGCAATGTGGTCTTGTGCATGATATCAGAAGTTCAAGCAAGATTAGAAATTAAGCAACGTGGAATAGGTAGGCTTGCTTTAGCAGCTCACGGGAATACACCAAATCAGGGAGTACAAGGTGACATGGGTGGACATCATTTGAGGGCAGGGAAGCTAGCAGCAAGATAAAATTTGAGAAGCGATTGAGAGAAATGGGGGAGGAGCATTGGGCTTGGAAGGTATTCAGCTACTTGTACATGAAGAATGTCGATACAAAATGAAGGATTCTGGAGTCTGATTGTCTGTTCCATTCCAGAGATATACGGCCGGGGTGGGGGGGGGTTGAAATACGGGCCGCTGTTGTGCTTGCCAATGCCAAAATCAAGAAATGGTACCGGGGGACGGGAAATTACTTTCTGGACTTGGCGAAAGTGGTGCAGTCGACTGGTTTCCAAAACGACAGGCTACACTATAACGAGACGACAGCAATGGAAGTAGGCCGAGTCATAGGCAAGGTGTCGGCCCTCTTTTTAGGCCTTGGGGTATCCCATCTACGGGGAAAAAGGGCAACAAAAACCAAGGCGCCATGCCTCAGCAAAAGCCTCTGCAACGGCCCTCCTGGACCCCCGCATCGGAGCTGGGAACCGACACGACATCAGCTGTCGAACCATGGGAAGGGTGGATAAGGAAGCAGGACAGATCCGGAGCAAGGCAGACTGGCCCAGCTCATCGAGAAGACCCTCGAGAAGGTGCTCTCCAGGAAATGGCCCACTCTGTAAATGACGTACAGGGGGCCGACGGAGTGGTGCGAACGCGTGTGCGACGCCGACGGAAGAATCGAAAGCACCAACTTCTCTGTAGAGTGGGCTTCCTAAATATGAACTGTGTACGACATGCACTGAAATGGGAAGAGCTCTATCATACTATGACCGCAGAGCATATACTGCTGTATGCGGTAGCTGAAACACATCTCCGCGAACTTGAGGAGCCACCCATCCACCCCGAGTGGAGATAGAGGGCAAAAACAGAGCTGGTTACGGCCGAAAAGGAGGTGGTGTGGGATTCCTGTGGTGCCGAGAACAGCAGTGGCTGCGAGAGGACAGAGACTGTGCCGACCATATGTGGATGACGGGCGACTGGATGGGGATACCATCGGCAGTGTGTGTGATGTATATGGCTGTCCAGGGCGCACACTATGCGGAAAATGAGCGACTGTTGGAGTGTGTTCTTGAAGACGCGGAGCGCCTTGCAGGCTGCAGGTAAGTGCTCATTCTGGGCGACTGAAGTGGCCATATTTCCGAGTTGGATGGATATACAGACGCGAATGGCAAACTGCTAATCCAACTGACAGAACGTCTCCAGCTGGAAATCTTGAACAATATTCCGCGTTGCGAGGGTCAAACCACTTGGTGCGCTCGAGGAAGCGCCACATCTATCGACTACGCTTTGGCGTCCGATGGACTGGTGAAAGTCCTTCAGCGACTCCACATAGATGAGGAGGGTAAGCTCAGCATCGGGAGTGATCCCAATCAACTTCGGCTGGATTTCTTCAAAGCCTATCACCGAGAGCCAAATACAGAACAAAGGGTGACTCCTACTAGGTACCTGAAGTACGTGCCGGGCGACTCACTTCAAACAGTGGCGGAGCGATTCGAGGCGAGCCCGAAAAGAGAAGAAGTTAAGACATACGAAGAGTATGTGTCAGAACTATGTCGTATAATGGAAATGCATAAGGTTTGTGGCGGCACAAGACCTGCACGCCTGGGTGCACGTTAAAGAACCCCAGGTGGTCGAAATTTCCGGAGCCCTTCATTACGGCGTCTCTCATAATCATATGGTGGTTTTTGGGATGTTAAACCCCACATATCAAGACCTGCACACCACCATAGAAAACACTGGTGGGACAAAGAAGTGGCCGCAGCATGGCATGCCCGGCGGGAAGCAGATCGCTCCCATCGTCGAGCAGTCAAAACGAAGGACGCTGTACAAACTGTCCTCGCGTGCCAGCGCTACCTTCAGTTCAAGCGCGTCATGCAGGCCCTAGTGCAGGCTAAACTTGCCAGGTTCAATGCGTTGTTCCTGCAGAAGTTGAAGGCAGAGGGCAGGAATGCGGCCCAGAAATTCTGGAATTACGTTCGAATAATGGACCGGACTGAGCAGTCTGTACAGTTCATTGAGACAACAATGGCAACCCTACCCAGGACATGAAGGAGGATTTGACAGGACACCTGGAGGCTCTGTATGGTTCACGTGGGTGTACGAGGGACATTAAGTTGGATGAAGGAGACCCCCAGTGTGGTGAAGAGAAGGCTGAACAGGGTTCACCAGATGAAGGAGCCCTAAAAAGGAATTCAGTCATATCACTATAGACCGTGCTTTGTCCCATCTCCGAGCCCAAAAAGCCTCTGGGCCAGACGACATCCCATCTCGCTTACTTAAGTGCTTGGGGCAGGAGGCGAAAGAACAGCTCTAGCTGGCCTGTTCAGCGACATCGTTGCAGGAGAGGCCACTCCAGACGACTGGCATCAGAGCAGAGTCTCACTCTCATCATCAAGCATGGAGGCAGGGCAGGGAACCTTCAAGATAACCGACCACTCATGTGCTTAAGGACTGTATCAGTGCCTTGGCTGAATCTAAAGGGTGGCTGACAGAACTGCAGAACGGCTTTCGCAGAGGTCGACGACTTGAGGATAACCTTTTCGCCCTCACACAGTGTGCGGAGATCGCCAGAAAAGAATGGCGTATGCTTCTATGCTGCTTCATGGATGTGGAGAAAGCTTACGACAACGTCCCACATGACCTCCTGTTCACACGCCTGGACGCCTGGAGACACTGGGAATGCCGAAAGAGCTGTTGGCGAAAGTCAGACGCCTATACGCTGGCAATAGCGTCATTGCACACTTCGCCAATGTAGAGAGTCAACCGGTAGGCGTCTGCAGGGGTCTCCATCAGGGATGTCCGCTTTCGCCGATTCTATATCTGCTATACGTGTCGGGAATGGAACAAGCATTGCTCGAGTCCGGCCTTTGGTTCCGTTTGAAGTATAGCACAAGCGGAATCGACGAAAATCGACGGCTGCCTGGCTTGACATTTGCGGATGACGTGGTCCTAATGTCGGAGACCAAAGTAGAGCTGCAGGCTCCCCTGGACATCTGTGCCACAGAGATGACTGAGCTGGGACTATGCTTCAAGGCCAAGAAAACCAAGCCTGTACCGTTCACGGGCAACATGGCTCAGGTGCCAGACCTCAAGCTAGGAGGTGAAAGCATCGCCACTGACACTGCCTATAAGTACTTAGGCGTGCTACTGTGTTCCGAGAACAATATATACAGCCGGAAAGAAGTCCATGTCCGCCAAGTAGCGCTACGGGCACAGTGAATCCTTCGGCGCGGCATACTGTGGGGCTGCAACCGTTTCATCATAATCCAGGGCCTATGGAAACTCGATCACGTCCCCTGCTTGACGTTCGCAAATACAGTAGTCTAAACTGTAGAAGGAACGCATCCCTTCTGATCAATGGAAATATTGAAAGAAAGGGGGCTCAGTGGCTCGCAGAAGTACATAAAATGGATAAAATGGCAGCTGAGAATATTTGGAACCATCTAAACTCCATAAGAATTGAGACGGGCCTAGAGTGGAGGTTTATAACTACAGCTCAAGGTGCTAGGCTAGAAGGAGACAAAGCAACTGAATATATAGGAACAAGGGTGACCGAAAAATTTCCACAAAGAAGTGCCTTATGCAACAAAAGAGACAAGGATAAATCAAGTGGCGCAGTGGCTCCATTTTTTCGCAACGATAATGCGAAAGGGCTGAAAAGAGGGTTCCTAGTATTACAACAGGCTCAGATGGCATTCAAGTTATGCTGATAAATACATTGGGTCCAAAGTCTAAGCAGACTTTGAGAGAGGCAGTGAGCAAAATAATAATCGATGGTGAAGTCCCCGATAGATGGAAACTTAGCTGTATGAGAGTGATCTATGAAGGAAAGGGGGACAAAGATCACATAAACAACTACCGTCCTATAATAGTTACATCAGTGTTTTACAGGCTGGCGATGCAGGTTATAAAGGAAAAACTGCAGGCATGGATAGAGGTCAAGGGGGTTCTGGGGGAACTAAAGAATGGGTTTCGGAAACACAGGAGGTTGAAGACAATCAGTTCTCACGGATGCCGCGCATAGAAATAGCAGAAAAGGAACACAGGCCCCTGTGGCTAGAATTTTTGGATATCAAGGGAGCGTACGATAGTGTGGTTCAAGATGACTTGTGAGGAATACTGGACACACTAGGTGTGGAAGTTGGAGTCACTTATCTTTTAAAGGATGTCTGTAGAGGTAACAAGGTAGTTATAAAGTGGGAAAAACAGGTATCCAAGCCCACAGAGGTAAAGCGGGGGCTTAGGCAGGGGTGTCCTCTGTCACCCTTGTTATTCGTGATGTACCTACAAGGATTAGAGGCCAAATTAGAGGGAAGTTGACTTGGCTTCAACCTCTCTTTCGTCAAACAAGGAAACCTCATTGAGCAGGCACTACCAGCATTGATGTACGCAAATGATATAGTGCTAATGACTGCCAACAAGGAAGATTTGCAGAGATTTGCAGAGATTTGCAGATACAACAAATCAGGGAGTACAGGGTGACTTGGGATGGACATCGTTTGAGGGCAGGGAAGCTAGCGGCAAAACAAATTTTGAGAAGCGATTGAGAGAAATGGGGGAGGAGCATTGGGCTAGGAAGGTATTCAGCTACTTGTACTTGAAGAATGTCGATACAAAATGAAGGAAGCGCACCAGAAAATTGACTGGTAAATATTTAGAAAACAGCGGGGGGCCAAACCAAAAAGAAGTATCGGTCAAGAAGGTGAAGGAAGCTGAGACCAATTTGTGGAGAATTGGCATGATTAAGAAGTCCGCACTAGATATCTATCGAACTTTTAAGCTGGAAATTTCCAAGGAAAGGATCTATGATCATACTCGGGGTAGTTCTCTACTGTTTGAGGCCAGTACGTGAGCATTGCGAACCAAGACATATCGGGCCAAATATGAAGGGTAGTAGACACGGTATGCAGTGCGTGTTGAGAGGACGAAAAAACTGCCGCACTCTTGATAATGTTCTTTAAAGGGCTTCATCCTATAGTTCAGGATGGTGGCGCAGAGTTTTTCGAAGCACTGGGGTTCAAGGACAGGGAGGGCAAAATAGACTTTAAGCGGGTAGAATTAACTAGAAAGAGGTAGTCTGATTGGTGATTAAAGTTAAGGCACGAGTGAAAATAAACCCTTCACTGCAAAGTACGAGTCCTCAACCTCATATTTAAAGGAAAAAAAATAAATCTAGTTTTTAATTATCTAAGTGTTACGGCTGGGTGGCGTTAGCCATCACCCGATCTAAAGGGTACAGCCACATCCATCCATCCATCCATCCATCCATCCATCCATCCATCCATCCATCCATCCATCCATCCATCCATCCATCCATCCATCCATCCATCCATCCATCCATCCATCCATTCATCCATCCATCCATCCTTTCATCCAAACAGTTAAGTTCAAACTGGCACTGTAGATGGACGTGTGTTTTGAGCGCTCCCAATCGACTGCGCAGATAAGTGGTTTTTCATGTTTCGAGCTTGCCTTTATGATTAATAAGGCAGCAGTTAGAACCTTTGTAGCACTTCTTACATTCTACGGCTTTTTCGGGGATCAGTCACCAGGTATTTACTAGTTTGTGTGTGTGTTTGTTTGTTTGTCTTTTTTCTTGCCACCTAGGGGGGGGGGGTCGAGACGCACGTGTATTGAACACGCAAAGTTTTGTAGTGGAGCTAGACTTTCTCTTTGTCGTCCGGTAGGACTCATGTTTTGTAATTAACGAGTGAGACAATTCATAAGAGCAATTGGTGTCAGAAAACATGATTAAAAATGCTGTAAAGGGTTCAGGATGCTGGGTGGGTTTGAAAATGGACTGAAGTGCAGAAGCGAATGGTGAGGAGGCTGACACCAAGTGTAGGCAATGCGGGGTCAAGAAAAAATTGGAGAAAACAATGGTTGCCCAGAGTGAACTGCTGATGAGAATCACCAAGCTGAAGACGGTGTTGGCGACATAGCAAGAGAAAACGAGGGCTATGGGAAAAAAGCTAAAGTCCACCGAGGAGACACTGACGAATGTGAACAAAAGAGCGGCCGACGAAGAAGACAGTACGGCACCGACAACCAAATCAGCGGAGAAGAAAGAGCAAGCAAGTTTGGAAAAAAACAGGTTCTGCCGGCTCAATGGTCGCAAGACCCAGCTTCAGTGAAGTTGTGGTAGGGCTGGGACAAATCAGCCGGTGTCACAGATGCAACCAACCCCCAGTTGTAGGACGCACCAGCTGAAAAATCACAGCATGTGATAATCATCGGGGACTCGAATTTAAATCGATGCGCAGAAGCAATCAAAGAGAGGGTAAGAGGTGACGATAAGGCTGCAGTGGGGACGTTCCCAGGACGCAAGCTGGAAGGAGTCATGAGGCAAGCAAGCGCAAAACTCAAAACTACAGCTGATAGACGAAACGTCGTGATAATTCCAGGTGGTTTAAACGATGTCTTGCATGAAGATACGGCACGACTAGCGACCACACTGGCGAAAAGGGTCGAGCACATGCGCGCCACTTTTCCTCAGGTACAGGTAGTGATATGCACGATACCGGAGGTACTGTGCGCAACAGCAACCTGGAAAGAGCGGTTGTCAATGCAAATCAAGAAATATGGCGGATCAGTCGAGAGAAAGGCTTTGAGGTGGTGGAAATAAACAGAGAGGTGCATAGGTGGGGTAGTTTTCAACGAGACAGAATTCGTTTCGATGAGCGCCTAGGTCATGAGGTGGGTTGGCGACTTGCAGGACGCGCTGTAGCTTTTTTGGGGGGCAAGTGGGCCCTTCGGGGGGCAGGATAGCTAGTGACGAGGAAAACAACCAGAGAGATTTTTTGACGGGTGCTATAGATAGATATGATTCCAAATTGGCACCAGTATCTAAGATAGGTAGAGTCCGGGGCAGAAATAGACGTAGCCACGAGGGCCGAGCGAATTCAGGCGTAGGGTATATTAACATGCAGGGTGGCAGAAACAGGATGAAGTGGGAAGAGATAGAAGAACAACTAAGGGAAGAGAGGCCGATGGTATATGGTTTTGTAAAAATACATCTCAGGGATATAGGAACACCTCATAACAATCCGGACTACGCGTGGGAATATTGTAATAGAACAGAAGGCAGCAGAAATGGGGGTGGTATTGGGGCATTTATTCATAAAAGTACAGACTGGCAACAGGTCAAGCGGGAGTGCAAGGAAGATTTATGGCTAGAAGGGAGAGTGGCAGGGCAAATGACACTCCTTGGTTTTCTGTACTTGTAGACGGGAGCAAAAGCCAGAGAGGAGTGTATATCAAAGGGCATCGAGGAATTAGGAAGAAAGTGCGAGATAATTATACTAGAAGATATCAGCGCACACATAGAAGATATAGATAGGTATACCGACTCAACAGGCAAAGTGATCATGGATATGTGTGAAAGGCATAATTAGATCATCTGCAACAGTACTGGGAAGAGTGAAGGGCAAATAACATCGCAAGTAGGAAGGCTGCAGTCGATGATCGTTTACGCACTGATGTCGAACAGGATGGAAGATAGGCTCAGGAGAGTGCACATAAATGAATGTGGCTCCAGAAGTCTCGGTAGTGATCACAAACGTATCAAGCTAAGTTTTGGAAGAGCAGTGAAAGTGGGAAGGAGACAAGATGAGCACCCACAGGAAAATTTTAATTCAGAAAGGCAAATAGAAATAGCTATAGTACTAAAATTGAGAAAGCAATCAGTGGGGATAATAAAACAGTGTGGACGCACAAGAATCTAATTACTCTGAGCTAGAACTTGCTAAGGCGCGTGACAAGTCACCCTAGAAAAGAAGGCACAAACCCAAAAGTTGGTGGGATGAGGAAGTTAAGAGAGCCATAGGAAAACGTCAAGATGCCTCTAGGAAACAGAGACATGCTAAGCCGCGGGGTGAACCGACCGATGTTGTTGAAAGAAAATGTGACATCTTTCTAAGCTGTAGAAGGAAAGCATTCCTTCTGATCAATGAAAACATTAGAAGAAAGGTGGCTCAGTGGCTGGCAGAAGTACATAAAATGGATGGAAAGGTAGCTGCGAAATTTTCGAACCATCTAAGCTCCCTAAGAAATAAGACGAGCCTGGAGCAGAGGGTTATAACTACAGCTCAAGGTGCTAGGCTAGAAGGGGTCGAAACTATTGAATATATAAAAACAATGATGACAGAAAAATTTCAACAAAGAAGTGCCTTATGCACCACAATACACAAGGATGACTCAAGTGGCGCAATGGCTCCATTTTTCCCAACAATAATGTGAAAGGGCTGAGAAGAGGGTTCTTAGTAGCACAACTGGCCCAGATGGCATTCCAATTATGCTGATAAATACATTGGGTCCAAAGTCTAAGCAGTCTTTGAGAGAGGCAGTGAGAAAAATAATATTTCATGGTGAAGTCCCCGATAGATGGAAACTTAGCTGTATGCGCATGATCTATGAAGGAAAAGATGTAGTGGGGAAGAGGGAGAGAGTCATTATCTAGTTGGAGCACCTGAAAGACGACTACGACGAAGAGCTGAGCTCGTGACAGTGACTGACGCCTCTTGAACCGGCAAATGGTTTTATTCAATAAACCCCCTTATAATCTGGTGGAGGTGCTGGGTAGTCTTCGAAGCTAGAACTACGAAGTCGCACCTTACCTGCAGTGCCAGCAATGCCGGAAGAACCCTCCACCCAAGGTACCTCGCAAGTTCCCGCCTCTACATGCCCCGGCGTGTGGCCACTGCGTCACCCACCGATCTTCAGCGGCACTGACGGCCAAGACGTTGAGGAGTGGCTGGCTACTTAGCAAAAGGTGAGCGCAGCGAACAAGTGGGACAATGCGGCTAAGCTGACCTATGTAAGCTTTTACTTGTCCGGCGTCGCTAGTCTCTGGTTCCGCAATCACGAAGCCGACATCGCCAGCTGGGATTCATTCAAGGCCTCCTTTTCGCAAGTCTTCGACCGCCCTGCAGTGCGAAAACTGCGCGCAGAACAACGACTTCGTGAGCGCGCTCATCAGCCAGGAGAGACCTTTACCAGCTACATTGAAGACGTTGTTGACTTGTGCAAGCGGGTAAACCCAGCGATGCTCGAAGCCGACAAAATCAAACAAATCCCCAAGGGCATATGCGATGACGCATTTCAAATGTTGTTAGCCAAGGACCCACAAACCATTGCCGAACTCGTCAGCTTGTGCCAGAGTTTTGACGAATTTCGCAAGCAACGCGCCCAAACACGGTGCTTTCTGGAACAATGTAATTCGATCGCGGCCTTGACTCTCGGAGACCAGAACAACATGTTGGCTCGCATAAAACAGTTCGTGCGTGAGGAGGTCGCTCGGCAGCTCTCCATTTTATCAAGCGCGCCCGAGCCAGCACAAACGCATCCTTTGGCCCCAGATCATCTGGCCTCGGTCATAAGGCACGTCATACAAGATGAGGTAGCGGACGCTTTGCCTTTCGCTCGTTCACCACCTCTGGATGCCGCACCCTTGACGTGTGCGCAAGTCGTTGCAGCCAGAGCCCCTCGACAGCCCACTTATGCTACCTCACCGATCCTAGTTCGGCCATCACCAGTTCCGTTCAGCCGGCCGATTGCAGCGTTTCCGAATCCGTGGCGCACCGCAGACAACCGCCCGATTCGCTATTCATGCGGTTACGCAGGACATGTGGCTCGCTTGTGCCGCCGCCGCCCTCTCGTTCAGAGCGACAACATGCAAAGATTGTCGCACGACTTTCGGAGCTTTAACAACACGGCACGTCAACAAGGATCCTCTTCACCCGACCACCCTCCCTCAGTCAGTCACCGATCTCCATCTCCCCGACGTCGCTCCCTGTCGCCTATGCGCCATCGACCATGCCCTTCAGACGCGAAAAACTAGATGCCGCAGTTCCGGAGGCACGAACTGCGTCGTCGTCAAAAGAATCAAGTCCTCGCATTTCTCCGACAAACCTCATCGACGTTTTTGTGAATGGTTACCGTACCCTTGCGCTTGTGGACACTGGTGCTGCCGTTTCAGTAATTCATTTAAAACTTTGCCGAATGCTTCGGAAGGTTACCACGACGCCAAAGGGGTTGTCCCTCCGTACTGCTAGTGCTCATCATATTCGACCATCAGCTGCCTGTACCGCCCGCGTTCTCATCCAAGATGTTTTGTATACCATTGAATTTCTTGTGCTACAGGCGTGTTCTCATGATGTGATCCTCGGCTGGGATTTTCTGTCTCGTAATCATGCGGTTATCGACTGTGCTCGTGCTGAAGTGGCCTTCTCTGCGTTGTGTGCCTCGTCTCCGGAATTTCCGTTGAATAAGCTGTTTGTCGCTGACGACATCGACATACCGCCGGCTAGCGCAGCCTTTGTTCCCGTATCTTGTGCAGCTGTGTCTAAGCCTGCAGTGTTGTTTACGCCTTCTCAAACATTCCAAAGTCGCAAGAGCCTCGCGTTGCCGTTTGCAGTTCTAGATATTTCGGCGGGCGCTACCAATTTGTTTGTCACAAATCCCTTGCCGTCTCCCACAACCTTGCGTCGCGGAGAATGTATTGGAACATTCCAAGACTTAGACGTTTCCTCCATCTTCGACCTTGACGGTGAAAGTGATTTGCAGCTTAATGCACTGGCGCCATCTCCCATTCAATTGTCCACGAAAATAATAATTTATTTGGCCCCTCCATTGATGGCGAACTTGAACAACCACACCGCGAAAAGCTTCTAGAACTTCTTCACCAGTTTCGCGGCTCGTTCGATTGCCAGCAGACGTCCTTAGGCCGAACGCACATCGTTGTGCATCAGATTAACACCGGCTCCCAAGCGCCTATGCGACAGCGTCCCTACCGTGTATCTCCTGTGGAGCGTCGTGTAATCACCGAGCAAGTGGCTGACATGCTTAAACGTGGCGTCATTCGGCCGTCCAGCAGTCCCTGGTCTTCACCTGTGGTACTTGTGAGGAAAAAAGACGGCTCGATTCGCTTTTGCGTCGATTACCGCCGTTTAAACAAAGTCACGATTAAAGAAGTATACGCTTTGCCGCGCATCGATGATGCCCTGGACTGCTTGCAAGGCGCTGAATTCTTCTCATCACTAGACCTACGGTCCGGTTATCGGCAGGTCCCCATGGCACCATCAGATCGTCCAAAAACTGCTTTTGTGACGCCCGATGGGATATATGAATTTAATGTAATGCCCTTCGGCCTTTGTAATGCGCCAGCCACATTCGAAAGGATGATGGATAGTGTCTTGCGTGGGCTAAAATGGAAGACATGGCTATGCTACTTGGATGATGTCGTTGTTTTCTCCCCTGATTTCGACAGCCATCTCCAACGTCTCACCTAAGTCTTGAGCTGCCTCACGAGCGCAGGCCTTCAGCTAAACATCAAGAAGTGCCACTTTGGAGCTCGGAAGCTCACAATACTTAGTCACGTTGTCTCAAAACAGGGCGTCCTCCCAGAACCAGACAAGCTTCGTGCTGTCGCTGAGTTCCCGAAGCCTACGACTGTGAAAGCGCTTTGCAGCTTTGTCGGACTATGCTCTTACTTTCGCCGCTTTGTGAAGAACTTTGCTTCGATAATCGCACCACTGACGGAGCTCATCTCTGGCGATGGACACCTCTCTGATTGGTCGCCAGCATGCGGTGATGCTTTTGCAACATTACGCCATCTCCTTACTTCACCACCTACTTTACGCCACTTCGACCCCACTGCTCCAACTAGATACTGTCTCTCTCCCTCTTCCCCACTACAAAGAGGACAAACCTGACATAGACAACTACAGTCCTATAACAGTAACATCAGTGGTCTACAGGCTGGCGATGCAGGTTAAAAAGGAAAGGCTGCATGCATGGGTAGAGGATGAGGAGGTGCTGGGGGAGCTACAGAATGGTTTTCGGAAACACAGGAGGTTAGAAGAGAATGTGTTCTCACTGACGCAGTGCATCGAAATAGCAGAAAAGGAACACAGGCCCCTGTGGCTAGCATTTTCGGATATCAAGGGAGTGTACGATAGCGTGGTTCAAGAGGAATTGTGGGGAATACTGGACACACTAGGCGTGGAACATGTAGTCACTAATTTTTTAAAGGATGTCTATAAAGGTAACAAGGTAGTTATAAAGAGGGAAAATCAGGTATCCAAGCCTGCAGAGGTAAAACGGGGGCTTAGGCAGGGGTGTCCCCTGTGACCCTTATTATTCATGATGTACCTACAAGGATAAGAGGCCAAATTAGAGGGAAGTGGACTTGGCTTCAACCTCTCTTTCGTCAAAGAAGGAAAACTCATTGAGCAGGCACTTCCAGCATTGATGTACGCAGATGATATAGTGCTAATGGCTGCCAACAAGGAAGATTTGCAGAGATAGATGGACATCTGCGGTAATAAGGGAGACAAGTAAGATTTGAGATTCAGTAAGAAAAAATCACCAGTCATGATTTTTAATGAGAATGCACGTAATGGGCTTAAAATACAGGAGGTAATGCTACAGATAACAGATAAATACAAATATCTGGACGTATGGATAAGCAATGGCACCGAGTACTTAAGGGAACACGAAATATACGTGACGACTAAAGGTAACAGGAATGCAGCAGTGATCAAAAATAAGGCGCTTCGGAATTACAATAGGTATAATGTTGTGAGAGGAATATAGAAATGGGAAATAGTTCCTGGTCTGACGTTCGGCAATGTGGTCTTGTGCATGAGATCAGAAGTTCAACAAGATTAGAAATTAAGCAACGTGGCTTGCCTTAGGAGCTCACGGGAATACACAAAATCAGGAAGTACAAGGTGATATGGGATGGACATCATTTGAGGGCAGCTTTAGGGTCCTCTAATCTTGTTTTTTGCTTCTGTCACACCATTTTTCGAATTTCCAACTATGCATTACTGAAACTTAATGAAGCCATAATCAATGACTTTTCACATTGTTAAAAACTTGCCTGCTCTCTTGGACCTCTTGCTGAAAGTCAAAACTTCATGTGTATGTTTCGTCAGAAGAAAAAGACAGATTGGTTGAAAAGAAAACTCATTCGTACACAAAGGAAGTTCCTTGGATATGTGCTATAAAAAGAAGTCTACAAAACACACAGCTTAGCCCGCGTGTTGCTCCCGGCTGACTTCGTTTATAATTGAATGCAGCGAGTTAAACAGTAAACGCGTATGACTGATCACGCTAACTTAATGACACGCTCAGAGCAAATGTCCTGTGGCACATGCCTAAGTTTGTGCAATATGTCTGCAAGATGCTGCGTGGACGCAAGGCGTCTAAAAAACTGGTCAGCTTGTTCTCAAGCGACTGAATTGAGTGGTACAGCCCGCCTCACTGGTAAGAGAGACCACCACTGTCCCACTGCCCCCACTGGCCGAATAGGGATGCCGTTTTCTTTGATGTTGCACGAGGCAAGCCGCTTCGCGTAGTTCAATTAATGCGAAGAATACGTGTGCTGCGTTATCATATATAGCACGCAATGTAACAGAAAAGGTGGGCACCACTTATTCATCATCAGCTCTCGGTATCACGTACATTTGCCCACGTCTGAAGCAGCTCATTGCACGCCAATGCTCGGAAGACATTTTTTTTTTCTGTCGACGACCTGTATTTTTAGGGTTGTGCGAATAGCCAACTTTAGAATCGTCTCGAATACGAATGAAATAATATAAATTACAGCGAATCGAATACAAATTGATCATTATTTGAATAGTAACGGAGCAATTTTAAGAACAATTGTATGATTCAAGAATATTTAATTTGTAAATTTGTAATGACTGCTAACAACACTATTATTAAGACGAAAAAGAAACCGCTTTACCTTTCTATATCTGCTAGTTAATCACAAGTTACCCCTTGACCCTAGTCCATATGTATCTCCTCTGTCCACTAGGCATACACGTAATCATCACGCCCATTCTTTAACCCCGTATTTCGCCAAAACCAATGCACCTAAATGTTTGTTTTTCCGCGTACTGTGTCAGAGTAGAACTGCCTGAATGATCTCAGCTAACTTTCTGTTGTTTAGAGCTAAATAAGGTGCTGTAAATTTGTGTTCTGTTTCTCTTTTTATGTAATATTTTGCCATGTTGATTAACTATTATGCGTTATGTTAGTACAAGTTTTTGATTCTATTTCTCATAATAAATTCTTATGTTATCACATGTGTTTTTCTATTTATACCCCGCCTATCGTACCTGTCCTGCTTGGATCAGTTCTTCGCCTGCAGTATTCAATAAATAAAATAAAAATAAAAAATTTCGTTAGATCCCACGTACCTGGGAATCCAAGTTATGCGAACCATGCGGAGGAGAGGTGACCATCTTGCAATATTTTTATTGAGCGAACGTCATGAAATGACGCTAAATATATGTACAAATGTTGCATGCACAGACATATGTTGAAGAGTTGCAGATGTTCATACAACCAGTTGTTTGCACTTGCACAACGATATCAACTGAAACATGCGCATTAGCAACACCAGAGGCTGATATGAAGCGCTCATGCTCGCGAAGCTACTGGCCCCGGACACTGGCCTCGGACAAAAAAGATTTGAAATAGGTGGTGGTAGTGGTTAGAAGATGAGAAAAGGCACCTAATTTCTGCAGCCCGGTCGGGAGCACGGCGCAGTGCCTTGAAATAGGGAGAAGGAGAAGGTTTCGAAGAATCTGATGGCCATGACAGGTGGAGAGAAAGCGGCAGGGCAACCCGAGTCGCAAGACTTGGAAGGGTGGGGCTGCAGAAGACATCAAGTGGTCCTACAGCTTGAAAAAATGTGGCAGCAAAGGAATGACTTCGGTCAAATGAACACTGGACCGAACGCAGAGGCAGAACATTGTACGCGGGTTGGCCACTATACCGGTCCTGACAACGCGGTGATCTTCTAAACATAAAGAAACCTTCACCGGCGGCTCCCCTTTGCATCCTGGCACAGTCGGTAGATAGTGGGAGACAACAACCACACCACTGGGGACACTGCCCTCCCTCTACTTCCAGGGCAAACATCTCGGGCCTTCTCACCCCTGAAGAGAAAAGCCGATCAGGCTGCAAAACATCGGGTGTCTAATTATAAATATTGGCGTGAGTTTTCTTTTTTTTATTTTTTTGTTACCCCAACTAAGTAGAGGCTTCTGCGGAATGCTCACCTTTGAAATAATACAGATATCTGTGCGGCACGCGCTAAACCCGGAGAGTAGAGCTCGTTGCTGCGTTTTGTAGCCTGTCTGCATTCCTTGGGGCATACAAAGAGCGCAAAAGCTCAGGTATGAGTAACTTCAGCCTTGGAAAAGCCCGCGTTGTTAAGCTTTTCGCAGAATAGACTGGGCGAACACAATGGCAGGTGAGGAACCACCGAAATTGCTTCCGCGTGTCAAACCTGACTGTGAATGGAAAGAAGTTTGACCAAGAAAAAATACACAAGAAAAAAAAAACGGCGCTGCTATGCTGTGTCGATATGGAGACCTGAACTACAGGCGTGCTGGCAAAATGTTTACAAGTTCCTCAATTTCTTAGGGGGTCACAAAATTCTTTGACAGCATTACAGCTTGAAGGAATTTGTTTTTTCCAGTGACCAAGCGTCGCGTACGGCATGAGCGGTGTGTTAATCCCTGCCCCCTTCCTCCTTGGAATCCACTCAGAAAGCTTTCAACGTATCACATGGCAAGAAATGATATAAAAGCTGATAGAATGTGTTGTCAATACATTTACAACGCTTGAAATTTGTTGAGATTTAAACTTTTTTAGCTCAAAACAATACATCGAAAGGGCAATAACAAGTGCCTGTCCCGTCTTTCTCGTTCTTGTGAATATTTTGTTTAGCACTTTGTAATTTTCCGATCGCCACAATTATTCATGCAAAAACGGAAGTGGCGTCTGAGGAGAGGCAGTTTAAGACGCTCGTGAATCGTGCTGCTTGGTCACCTTGGAAGCCGCATGATTTATGAAGGTGGAATACAGTGTTCATGGTCCTTCGCTTTGGTTCATGATTGTAGATCAAACTCATTGTAAATCACGATGTTGCGTAATGAAATTTCCGGGAGTCACGCATGAGCCAGAACACTCTGCACAACCCACTTTCATGCCCTCTTAAAGCAATGTTCATTTATTTCGAACAATTGTTAATTACACCAGATACACAATAATGAAGTTACGAATGATTATTCAGTTTTCTCTTTCGTTATTATCGCAATCCGATATGCGTTTCGCTCTGAGAAATGATCGTACGAGTTTTGTAGCATGCATGAGAAAATTGCTCATTATACTTTGTCATAATATGCGAACGATGAGCTTTATAAACGCATTGTCTATTAAGCAATAATGTTAAAGCCAGTGCGATGCATAAAATCACTATCACATCACCGAAAATTACGAGTGTTTTAGGAGAAACTCGTAACGTCTAATTGGCAATACTAACTTCAAATTGTGAAATCACGCCGGCACTCTACGGCATTAGCTCCGTGACACTGCAAACAAATTTACAAATAGACGTTCACCTTGGAAGTAGGCAGTATGCATTAGCTCCCTAGTCATGCTAGAATTGTAATGTTGATATCTCATCTCAGTGGTGCATTTTATGTCGCCATTTCATTCCGTGCCTTCAATTTAAGGCTATCATCTTTATTCAAAGATATAAGCAAGAGGTTTTTAAATGCTACGCATTTCTTAGCGAACTTGGCAGCAGGAACAGCTTACGACGGGAACGCTCATTACTGTTGTTTTCCCACGTGTTCGAGGCGTACCGTGTCCGACTATCAACATTGATAGCGGAGCGTGCTGCATCCAGCGCCTTGAAAGAGTGCTGCACTGACCGACCGGCTACGTTTTTGCGCCCGGCACCCTACCACATGACATAAACCACCCCTGCTCCTTCATAAAGGCAGCGGCAACACCTCCCTCGATCACTTGGCAGCAGGGACAGCATACGACGGGGATGCTCATTGCTGTTGTTTTCCCAGGTTAGGCATTTGCCCTCCTGTTTTGTATAGTTCGTTCGCTATCCTAATCATGTCCTAGTGCTGTCTCTGTTGCCTATTTTCAAAGTTCGTGCTTGTTTTGCCCACTGTTGAATCGGTAAACTGGCCTTTAATCATGGGTACTGAGTTCGCGGACTTCAAACGCGACATTCGGAAAGAAATCGGATAATTAAATAAAAGCCTTGACTACATGAACAAAGACTACGAAAATATAAAACAAGAGGGTGCTGAAATTAGGAAGGGAAACGCTGCTCTCAGGCCGTCCCAAGATGCAATGCAATGTGAGATAGACCATTTGAGAAAGTTGCTGCTCGAAAATTGCATACGCCTAACTGCTCAGGATGAATACTCTCGAAACAAAACCTTGAAATTAAAGGGATCCCACGTGCCGCTAATGAAAACCTTGTAAAATTGCTTGCCAAAGTTGGTGACGCCTCGGGGGAGCCAATAAGTGAACAGGACATAGAAACATGCCACCGTTTGCCAGCGAGGAGTGCCGCTTTGCAAAGTAACACGGCACCAGACACAGGTTTTGCAAAGAACAACGAGGTACTACGTCCTCGTGCAAACGCTGTTCCTGATCGGGGTAGCAGAGCAGGCAGTGACACCTCCCTGAACGAAAACATAGTGGTTGTTTTCGATCGCCGAGCTAAGGGGGATGTCATCATTGAGAAAGCATGGAGAACTCGATTCACCGCTGAGGAACTGGGATTCACAACTAAACAGTCTGTTTTCGTAAATGAGCACCTTTGTCCCCAACTGAAAAAAATTGCTGGGTATGACGATTGCTCGGAAACGGGAAATGAACTGGCGCTTCGCGTGGGCAAGTGGTGGCAAAATATTTGCGCATGAAACGGAAGCATATCGTGCAGTTCAAATCACATGTGAAGCCGACTTGCATAAGATGCGCGCGGCTGCTTCAAGCAGCCGCGGGGCATCTAGCAGGCCGTAGGCTTATCTGATTAGCGCTTTCGTTTTTGCGGCGCGACCTTTTTTTGAACTTTACTTTCTTTTCTTCTTTCTTTTTTTCCTTTTGTGAAGATGGCGATATTACCACGTCATATCCATATACCTAACACTAGTGGATATTGCAGTATCATGCACTTAAATGCACGATCAGCTCGCAACAAGCACGATGATATAACTACGTTTCAATTGCAGACAAACTGGAGGACCGACGTGTGTCCAAAGCCGAAACAAAATAACTGTCATCGTTGTGGCGAAAGCCACCCGCAACGTACCGACAGCAAAGAACTCACTTGCCCGGCACGATGCGTCGTTTGTAAAGGCGGCCACCTAACCAGCAGTCGCAACTGTAAATACCGGTTCCTCAGAAAGAAGCTTCCAGGAAACGACAAGAGCACCGACAAAGCAACTCAGCACCTTTCCGACTCCCAGATCAAGGTTACCACTGCCGACAATAAGAACTGCCAAGAATCTTTTCCGCCGCTTGGGGGAAGGACCACCAGTGCTACCGTACCTGATAACGGGGCCAGTTCCCGATCCCCGTCAAGGACCCGGGATCACCACAACAGACTTCCGGCCGTCCCACATGCAAAGTGTGTTGCTTGGCAGACGGACAAGCAGCGACAGCCGCAGACACAACCATTCGAAAACCGACAGGTGAGGGAGTTGGCAGAACAGGTCAAACTATTGCAACAACAATTGGCTGCCGCTAATGATAAAGTTAAACAAGTGGAGCGCAAAGAAGCACCCGCTAGCGCCACTATTACGAACAGTACCGAACAGTTCGTGGCCTGTGCCGCACAAAATGAAAACACTGCCACAATGGACGTAGACGTGATCAGGGGCACGAAACGTAAGGCTGCCGAACTAACAGCCGTAATTATCATCACAGACCCGAACATCTCACAAATCAATGATCGAATTGAAAGGCTAGAAATTTTAATCGACAAAAAGTTTAGGGAGAAAACAACTCAAAACCAACAGCACACTGAAAGTATCGGTGCCATCGGTATGGCTCTCACTAACCTTACAGCTTGCTTAGATTCGCTTCCCGCTCTGCCCAAGAGTGCAGCTGCGGCCGGCGTAATCACATTACCGACACCGTCCTCAACTTCCACGCAGCCCATTGCTCACAAAAGTCCCAAAATGCCCTCGACCCAATCTGTCAGGGCAACGCAATAATCACGAAAAAATGGCCAACGTGACTAGCACGCTCTTCTGGCACTGGAATAGCAGGAGCTACCGCAACGAACAGGCAGCTTTGCCATTTCACCTCCAATCCACCGACCAGTCCCCTGATGTAATTGCTTACAGGAGACAGGCTATCCTGCGAAATTGTCTGGATATGCCGCATTCAACGAATTTACCACTGCCGGTAAGAAACCGGCTACTGCCATACTGGTGCAACGCAATCTCACGGCAATCCAACATGACTTGCAATATACAGAAATAGGTCACACTCTCGTAGAACTTCTCCCCCACAAACACTCAGATAGCAGTGTATACGTTTTAAATTTGTATAGTCCACCCAGAGATACTAGTATCCACGTTGCTTCACTTCTAAGAAAAGTTAGCAGAATAGCGGGTCACTCACAGCTGATAATAATGAGAGACTTCAATGCCAAACATACCGAATGGGGCTACCCCAAATGTGACCGCAAGGGCACTAAACTATGGGAAACGATTAGGGACTTGGGTCTTACCCTACTCACGCTCCCCGACCGACCAACCAGGACTGGGAATAGCGTCAGTCGCAACTCAACCCCCGACTTGACACTTGTTAAAAAAGCTTATGCAGTTACGTGGGAAACACTGAACGACATTTAGGAAGCGACCATTATCTGCTTTCCATCAACGTACCCACCAAAGGCTGCAAAAAAACAAAATTCACTGCTAAACACACGAAATAGGGTGTCTTTTGATTCCTGAGAGACAAGCACTTAACCACCACTATCCAAGATCTCAATGAGTGGACTACCGATCTCACTAATGATGCTAAACGGGCTACATGCGAAACGCCAATGGAGCGGTACAGCCCAGTCCGGAACTCGAAGCTTGTGCACCTGTGGGAAGCACAAGCCAGCTTACATCGCCGATGGCTCCGCCAAAAGCACAATAGAAAGTTGAAACGCCGACTTGCGCAAATTGACAGGGACATCAAGGAGTACTAAAAAAAAAAACTTAGTCAGACACAATGGCATCAGCTATGCGACAGGTTCAACGGTCAGCTAGGAAATAAAGAACACCTGGCATCTCCTCAGGCACCTATTGGATCCTGAGCAGACTAAAAGCACGTCGCACAATAAAATGCATCAGCTCGTTTATAAATACACGGGCACAAACCATGAATTAGTGAAATAACTGAAAAACAGGTATTTAAACACACAGGTTGACTTGTCAAAAATGCCTGAATACTCCGAAAATACTAACAGAACAGAACAGAACAGAACAGAAGGTTTTATTGTGCTAAATGAAGAAGAATACATGTGCATGATATACAGAAAGAGGTCCCATAGTCAGAGACTGCAAGGGGACCTCTTGTACAATGTAGAATTGAGAATGATTGTGATGTAAATAGCAGGGAGACAGAGCTACAGTAAAATGCAACTGAAACAAATAAAGTAAAAATATACCCTTGTAATCTCACAGAAACAATCGAAAAGCAAGAATAACGCGCTAACTTCAATGACAAGTGATTACAGAACGCAACTCACAATGAACAGGAATCAATTAAGAAACAGCAAAACAGGCTAGTTAGTTGACATGATATGATTTATGACCATGAGCTAGATCGAGATATAACTGAGGTGGAAATGCGTGCTGTTTTGAATAGTATTTGTACAACGGCTTCCCCAGGAGATGATCAAATTTCCAAGAAAATATTGCGTAACCTAGACGATAAATCTATTACGGCAATTACTGACCTTATAAACAAGCATTGGGCGTCTGGGACACTACCGCCAAGTTGGGAACATGCTCGAGTAATATTTATTCCCAAGCCGGGCAAGACATTGAGTCTGGAAAATCTTCGGCCTATTTCCCTTACATTATGTTTAGGGAAAGTAATGAAACAGGCAATTCTACGACGACTAACAGCTTATGCAGAGTCGAAGGACCTGCTACCCCCACGATGGTGGGGTTCCGAAAGCAATTATCCACACAGGATATAATGCTTCAACTTCACAATGATATATTAAATCCTAGACACACAGCGGCTACCAGGACCATCCTGGGCCTGGATATCACTAAAGCATTCGATAATGTGTCCCATGCTGCTGTATTTGACAACTTGGCCCAAATGAACGTCAACAGTCGCACTTACAATTATATCAGAACTTTTCTGCATGAACGCACGGCTGAACTAACCATTGGCGACCTAAAAAGCGACAAAATCACCCTTGGAACACGGGGCACTCCACAAGGAGCCGTGTTATCACCATTCCTCTTTAACATTACGATGCGTGGCCTGCCCGTTCTCTTGGATCAGATCCCACACATTAGGCACTCGCTTTATGCTGATGATATCACTATATGGACCTGCACAGGCTCAGATGGGCAAATCTGTGACGCCTTGCAAACAGCCGCCGACACTGTACAGGAGTACGTAAAGAAAGTGGGCCTTAGTTGTTCTCCCAACAAATCCGAGCTGTTAGTAATCAGAACCAAAAACAAGAAGGATCACCTCTACAGTGGAGCGCGCTCCACAATCGATATCACAGTAAATGGGAACGTTGTCCCCACTGTTCGCACAATCAGGGTTTTAGGAATGCTAATCCTGCATAATTCTCATAACACAGAAGCTATCAACACGTTACAGGCATATGTTCAGCAAACGACTAGGCTTTTAAGGAGAGTGGCAATGAAAAATAAGGGAATGAAGGAATCCGACCTATGCAAGTTAATCCACGCTTTTGTAATCAGTCGAGTAACCTACTCGTTCTCCTACTACCAACTCAGAAAGAATGATCTAGAGAAACTAAACTTCCTAATTAGACAATTATATAAACTTGCCCTAGACCTTACCAGATACGCAAGCACAGAAAAACTACTGCGCCTTGGTATACACAACACAGAGGAGGAACTAATAGAAGGGCATTTGACGGCCCAAGAAGAAAGGCTTTCACGAACCAAAACAGACTTGCACATACTCAATCGTCTCGAACGACGCACTAGTTGCATGCTCAAGAACAAGGTTTTCCTGCCAGCGGCGACTCGTTCAGACATTATAATTAAACCCGTGCCCAAAAATATGCTGGCAGGAATACATGACGAGAGACAAAAGGCAAAAGCAGAAAAACTTCGCGAAACAGTTTCAGGATCGCCCAAGCGTTCTGTATGTTGACGCCGCTCGACAAGCGAGAGACCTTTACTCCATATGCGCGGTGACCGGCAGTGGGGAACTTATTACTGCAGCCACCGTGAAAACGGCCTCAGCATTAGAAGCAAAAGAAGCCGCCATCGCACGGGCCACCTCAATTCCGGCTACCAATTCCATCCTGAGTGATTCGAAAAGAGCGCTCATGAATTTTACGATGGGCTGTGTTGGGCTGAAAGCGGCCAACATTATCATAAATAAGAAACAGGGAAATAAAATACAACTTTTATGGGTGGCCGCTCACGCGGGGAATCCAGGGAATGAGGCGGCCCAACGCGTAGCTCGAGGTTTAATCAACCGGGACGTGGACCCCTCGACCCTGGACTTTTCGTATAACGAAATTACAGCGTGTAACCGAGAGAACCGCAAGACATACGCGGCCCCGCAGGCAGATATGTCAAAGGAACAGGCCACGATCTAGAGGCAAATCCAAACTGATTCCTTGCCCAACCCTCATCGGCTGTCTAAAATTTATCCAGAAGAGATTACACCAAACTGCCGACATCGATTGCAGCTGCGTAAAAGCTACCCGAAATCACATTCTTTGGGAATGCGAGGTTAACCCCCACCAAGAACAATACTGCCAGCTTCCTCCCTCGAAGCGTGGGAGTCACTCCGGTCGTCAGCTGACTACCGTCTTCAGGCAGAAGTGGTTAACTGGGCCAAACGGTCGTGGCAAGCTTTTGGCCACCACCCTTCGAACCACCGGCAAATTAAGTTTACCGACCTTGCTATGCCATCAATAAAGTTGTTTCTCTCTTTTTCTCTCGTTCACATGGCATGTTGCAAACTTTGTATCGTATGACATGATTGCATGGCGAACACAAGCGACAGACCCTAACATGAAAATCATGACATGCGTGTAATGTAACAACATGACTACATGCCGCGCTCATGACGAGCTCGCGGCCGCTTCGCTAGCGTCACATATCAAATTTGGTATTACGCCCTGCCGCGGTGGTCTAGTGGCTAAGGTACTCGGCTGCTGACCCGCAGGTCGCGGGTTCGATTCCCGGCTGCGGCGGCTGCATTTCCGATGGAGGCGGAAATGTTGTAGGCCCGTGTGCTCAGATCTGGGCGCACGTTAAAGAACCCCAGGTGGTCGAAATTTCCGGAGCCCTCCACTACGGCGTCTCTCATAATCATATGGTGGTTTTGGGACGTTAAACCCCACAAATAATCATCAAATTTGGTATTACGAGACTTGAATGAATGACAAAAGTATGATACTGGTGCAGACATGATAAACGTGAGATGTGTGTCATGTAACATGACTACATGCTACGCTCATGATACGCTCACGGCTGCTTCGCTAGCTTCACATATACCAAACTCGGTATTACGCGACGCGAATGGACGACATAGGTAAATGACACATCCAAACTTGATAATCATGACATGCGCGCGTCATGTAGCAACATGACTACATGCCACACTGATGATGCACTCGCGGCCGTTTCGCTAGCTTCACATATGCCAAGTTTGGTATTGCGTGACGCCAATGGATAGCGAAGGTATGTGACTGGTGCAAACATGATAATCATAACATGCGTGTCATGTGAGGACATGACTACATGCCACAGTCAAGTCTCCAATACATTTCGACGTGACGCGGTGCGCATGCTCGCCGGCGTTCATTACGTCACGTCACGCCGGCGTTGTCACGCCACGCGCCGGTCCTGCCATACACTCGCAGGCGCGAGCCGTGCTGCGTTTCTATGATGCATGCGCACTTCAACGCGTCCGGCGTCCCTCCATCCCGGCCCCGCCGCGGTGGTCTAGTGGCTAAGGTACTCGGCTGCTGACCCGCAGGTCGCGGGTTCGAATCCCGGCTGCGGCGGCTGCATTTCCGATGGAGGCGGAAATGTTGCAGGCCCGTGTGCTCAGATTTGGGCGCACGTTAAAGAACCCCAGGTGGTCGAAATTTCCGGAGCCCTCCACTACGGCGTCTCTCATAATCATATAGTGGTTTTGGGACGTTAAACCCCACAAATCACTCAATCAATCAATCCCTCCATCCCAAAAAGAGGGAGACGCAGTAATGTCTGGGCAACGCATTGGGGCGAAATGCAGTATGTCGCATTTCGCGCCGATGGATGCTGGTCGCGCCTGGCGTCAAACTATAGAGTGCTCGCATTTTGCTAACGTAGCGTCGCTGTACCCAACGTGCGCGTGCGTCAACGCTACATTGGAGTATAATAGCCCCTTCATGATGTGCTCGCGGCCATTTCGCTAGCTCCACATATACCAAATTAGGTGTTACGTGGCGTCGATGGATGACGAAATATATGACTGGTGCAAACATGATAATCCTGACACCAATGCCGTGTAAGAACATGACAACATATCACGCTCATAGCGTGCTCGCGGACGTTCCGCTAGCTTCACATATACTAAATTTGGTATCCCGTGACGTGAATAGATGACGAAGGTAAACGACACATCTGAACATTATAATCATGACACGGAAGTCATGTACGGCATCATTATTACCTCCACGTCGTAATGTTGTGCTGATTGTAAAGTGACATATCAACATTTCTTGTTCGTGCTTCGCATATCATCGATTCCCACTGTGCGTGGAATCTGCCAATTTTTATCAAGGACCTTCACTGGAGCGAGTTTCAAGGGTGTGGGGAATTAGACAGATTTACAATTTGGAAAATCATCTCTATGGCTTTACAAGCCGGCACATACACGACTACAATGCACACAATAATATAAGACTAAATATTTGTAAGCATATGTCAGGAAAATAAAAAGGCGCCCTCAATAAATATGTTTTTTTTTCGCATATAGCACTCGCAAGGATCCAGACTTACCGAAATTTCGCTGAACCGAACTAGGAACTTGATCGAACTCCGACTCACCGTGGTAAAACTTAGCCGGGCTCACTTGGACTGAGGCTTACCTAAGTATAACCACGGCCGTACTCGACTCCTTCTCCGGTGCTCCCCTTACGGCCTTCGCATTGGGGCGTTTTGCTGCCTGCCGCCGAAAGTTCGGGGTGGCGCTTCTAAACCACTGTTGCTCCGCCGCCTCCAAGCGCGTTCACGGGCGCAGTGTGCGCGCCACAGCGCTATGGCCATCATAACAGCGCTGAGTACGAGAAACAGAACCAACTGCGGCTCCTGAATTCTTGAAGATGAACGTTTTATCCACACAATACAGCTCGGTCGTTGCATGTGATGAGGTTAAAATGGTATAGTCGACCTCTGAGAGCACCGCTTACCCAGTCGCAACCATTCCGGCAGCTTTCCTAGATTTTCACACACGCGTGTTGTCACAAGCAACAGTAATCCATTACAGCGCACAAAACTCAGAGAGAAAAAGCAATATTTATTTTGACGTAAGGTGGACTAGAACTTCCCGTAGGTAGACGGCGATGACTCCGCTTTCCGTTTCGTCGGCTGTCGAGGAGCCGAGGTGGCCGCGGGGCCACGCGCTGCAGGTTCTTTACGCGGCCTCTTCGTAGCCGGGACCACATACGAAGGATCCTGATCGAAGACCATGGGCACGGCTCCTGGACGCAGTTTCCGGATATGATATCCAGGAACACAGTCATTTTCCGTGAAGTGTTTGCTGCACACTACAGTCGATGCGGACTTGTCATTGATGACGAGGTTTTCACGTGAAACATTTTTCCTCCACTTCGAACACAGTTCCTCATCGCTAGGAAATTGGTGGTACGACACACCCGGTGTCTTCCCTTGCTGTGACTTACACAGCGGCACGCAACAATAAACCATGGCTACGCTAGTGCAGTTAGCATGCCTGAGCGTGTCTGATGCATTGTTTACCCGAGGTCATCGAACGCAGTCAAGAAAAGTCGCCGTCGGCGACGCGGGGAGCCGGCGGAGCTTACAGTGAGGTGGTGCTGCCCTCTACGCGTCAGAAAAAAATATATGCGTGGCGCAGGTATTGAGAAGGCCATAAGGAGCGTGTGGAAGGAGCGTCGAGTCCGGCCGTGGTATAACTCAGCCGGACTCACTCAGACTCTGACTCACGCTTCAATCTGAGTCTTTCAATACTTCTAAAAGACTCATCAGTGAGGTTGCCGACTTATAATTGGAACACGTCTCTCGTTCACGTCACGCGTTGATAAAGACCTTTTGTGAGCGTTCACGATGGTGAAATATGGGCGAATGAAGAAGGGGGTTGCTATGCCCACATGACGATAATATTGAAACGCGTCAAAAATATGGATGATATTTACCGATCTACGCAAAAAGAAATCAACGAAAAACACAAATGCAGCGTAGGAACCAGAAGAGACAAGTGCTTGACTTGAAGCTAAATGTTATTAAAGAAAGCCCCTACAAAAATTAACCAGAAGCACATGCTTAAAAGGCTATCCAAGCCACAGTTTCGCAATTAACCGTACATTTTTTCTTCCAACGAATGTTTCAAGGTAGTAGTATGAAGCCGCCGATATCCATGGAACACCAAAATATCAACGCCAAGTTTATCTGTGAGGAAAGCTGGGTGATCATTCACACATGACGGTTTGCTCTGTTTTTATTTTGAAGGCTTCGCGAGTTTCGCGTTCAATATTTTTTTTCCTTTGCAAATTACATTCGCTGATTTGAAAGATATTCATTTGTCATGTGGCCGCGTCTACAGAGATCAGACGGGTCAAAGCCTAGGGACACCTATAGGCAGTGTGAACATCCTTCAGGCACAAAACTGACCTCTTCGCCAGTCTCTGTTTCCCCAATATATCAGTGTCATCGGCAAAGGAAGAAATAGAATGAACGTGAGGATTTTGAAGCGTAAACAAAGTGCAACGCATGTATATGTGATCCTTCAGTTCTCCTTACAGCTAGATAAAACATTCGCATTGGTAGGTAGTGGGTGCACGTGGCGCTGATATGGAAGTGTGCTGTTTGTACCATTTTGACACGCTTCTTGCCTTTGTAGTGTTCGGTGTGCAGCTGTGGAACGCCTCAGCCCATTTTTTTTATGAATGCGCTTTGGTACATGGGTTTGTGGACTTTCCGCCATAAACATTTCACTTGATGTCCTCTCAGGTTAATCTCCTTAGTTTGCTCTTCCAAAAATATTATAAACCAACTCGCCGAGCAAGCTACGTATGTGGTGTCCTTTTTCAAACACAGTTGTGACAAATCGGCGTGTATAGTTAGTTGAATTAAGTCCGAGATAAAAACTGGTGAAGGAAACGCGGATTGCTTATTTTGATAGCGCGGCGTGGATCATCACACGGTATGCAGGACAAAGCACGTCGAAAAGACAAGATCACGCTCCAGTGTTTTGTCCGCATTCATCTTCTGTGTGTTACTTCACAGTTTACACAAACTTAATTTATGGTGATCACCATTTCATCCGATATTGTTGATCTTGCTCAACCTGCCGATACACTGGGGATTGTTTCTGTTTGATAAAACATTTCGTATAATAATTGTCGTTTTACCTTTCTTTGTTAATTAAAGGCCATGCATGTGGCCCAGTTTCTTAACTAATTTTTTCGTTGTTGTAAATATGCTCCAAACAGCTAGCCTTTCCTCAGTTATAAGAATATCTTCCATACAAATCACGCTTGTACTTTGCCTGTCCCCAGTTCTTGCCCCCAGTCTTCGCATTCAAACTGCCTTTGTTCTTCGACTCACTCGCACAGTCATAATTAGGAAAATTCTAGTACAGACTTTCCACACTTTTCATCATTTTTCAAAGCTCGCCTCACTTATTACAAATTCTCGTCAGCTAGAATATGTCGACAGTCCTCGCCAAACACCAACATTGGCGCGGTCACTGACTGGGATTCGCTGAAATATAGTGAACAGTATCTTTAAATTCACGTTTAATTCTGATCCAACTTTATTACGAGCAGTTGACAAGTTTTTTTTATAGTCCACTTATTTAACTTAGATTGGCAGGTGAACCAATTTTGATGCGTTTGCGAAGTGGACAGAATTAAAGCCAGTCTGGCGACAGAAGGTGCAAAATAAATGTAAGTAATAAGCAGAAATATATATATATATATATATATATATATATATATATATATATATATATATATATATATATATATATATATATATATATATATATATATATATATATATAAAGGTGGGAATAAAGATGATATAACTTCAGGTGCAAATTTAATCCTCACATACTGCGCCGCCGCCCCTCGGGTGAATTCTATACTAAACCGCCACTTCAACATACTTAAACAGAGTAGTCGCCTCTCTGCCATTTTTCAGACTCCGCCCAAGGTGGTTTACCGAAGAAATAAAAACCTGAGAGACTTACTGGTCAGGGCGAAAACACACAAATCCGACCACCATCAGGGCTGTAGACCGTGCGAGAAACCTCGCTGCAGGGTGTGCACACACATGGTGACCACAGATACGGCCGAAGCCTCCTGTTCAGACTATGTGTACAAAATTAAAGACGACCTTAACTGTGACTCAGCCAATGTGGTATACAAAATTTGCTGTGAGGTGTGCAAACAGGAATATATTGGACACACGGAAACCGCGTTCCGTTTGCGTTTCAACAACCACAGGGCACACGTAAAGGGCCTCCCCAATTTGCCGTTCTCCAAACATATCAATCTTCCTGGTCACTCTTTCGAATGCGTAAGTGTCATACTCCTACAATCCGGCTTCCAGAACACACGGGAGCGCGAACAGCGGGAGTCATACTTTATAAAGAAATTCAGATCACTTACCCACGGAATCAACGAGAGCCCTGGGCGACTGACGTGCCTCCGCGACGTTTCGTGAAACACAGAAATTGAATTACTCAATTAATTTATTTATACATACGGGAAGTCGCACACGCAAGTTGGTCAATATAGCGCGTGAAACTAAACGAATTCGATGCTACGTGAACCAAACGGCGTGTGTTAGTATTATTAGACTTTATTTTCATTGCTGAGTACTTTTTTAGTATTATTTATTTTTATATATTTTTTGTTTACGTTTTCATCCTTTACAAGAATACCAATTCATTTATTTTCAGTATGACTGGTTGTACATTATTCTGCAAGAGAGGGCAGGTGGAGGGAGGGGGAGAGGGCACATTAGCTTTCCAACGTGGCCATTATATTCCGAAAGCTGGAGCGGGTCGTATGCTTCTTGTGTGTGTGTGTGTGTGTGGCCCGATGCCACGGGCCAGCCGCCGAACCACGTGAAGTTAAACTCGATCCATGTGTGGGATGCGAGTAAGCGGCAACATGTTCCACATTTTTCCGTTTTTCTTGGTCGCTTCCGCTGGCGGCGCGTCTTAACCTATACCCAGTAACAATGCCAGAATTACCCGCTCGTTTCAGGCGGCTCTCCGTCGCTCCTTTCTAGTTCCTCTCCTTCTTCTGCTTCTTGTTGTCTGTTGCTACCTCGTTCGCCCGTTTGTCTTTTTTTCTTTTTGGAGGGTCTTTAAACTGTGAGGGTGACCCTCTGCTACGGGAACTTGTATCATTTCACTTACATCCTCCGAAGAAGGCTGGGCCACCAGCCGAAACTGTTAGGAATAAATAAATATTTTATTGTTTTGTTTCCTATACTGCACTATTCTCGAAGTTTATAACTTTTTTTACGGTAGCCGGAAGAAACTCTGATCATCTATTTCATTCACATATATATATATATATATATATATATATATATATATATATATATATATATATATATATATATATATATATATATATATATGTAAATAAGAAGAAAGAAAAGTGGATGAAAAAATTACCAACTGTAAGCAGGAATCGAACCTACGACCTTCGAATTACGCGTTCGATGCTCTAACCACTGAGCTATTACAGCGGCACTCCCTCCATCCACTTTTTTGGGTTTATCTGTGAATTTAGAAGTAGGAGCGACAGTCAGCGCCATCTATAAGCCAAACAACGAGTGTGAAAACACTCTTATGCGCATGTTTGGCGTCACGTAGCACGTGAACTTATTATGAGCGGGCAGCTGATTAATTGTCCCTCTTATACAACCTAAACACACCAAGTCTGCCAGTACGAGACCCTCGTTCAATGAAATAAGGGAAAGAAGTGTATACCTAAGGGCTCGTTTTTCCGTGTTTTTAACACAATAATAATGAGATATAACAGACAGTAATGCCAAGGAATGTACAGGGGAAGTTATTAACATTAATGGAATGTAAATAAGAAGAAAGAAAAGTGGATGAAAAAATTACCAACTGTAAGCAGGAATCGAACCTACGACCTTCGAATTACGCGTTCGATGCTCTAACCACTGAGCTATTACAGCGGCACTCCCTCCATCCACTTTTTTGGGTTTATCTGTGAATTTAGAAGTAGGAGCGACAGTCAGCGCCATCTATAAGCCAAACAACGAGTGTGAAAACACTCTTATGCGCATGTTTGGCGTCACGTAGCACGTGAACTTATTATGAGCGGGCAGCTGATTAATTGTCCCTCTTATACAACCTAAACACACCAAGTCTGCCAGTACGAGACCCTCGTTCAATGAAATAAGGGAAAGAAGTGTATACCTAAGGGCTCGTTTTTCCGTGTTTTTAACACAATAATAATGAGATATAACAGACAGTAATGCCAAGGAATGTACAGGGGAAGTTATTAACATTAATGGAATGTAAATAAGAAGAAAGAAAAGTGGATGAAAAAATTACCGACTGTAAGCAGGAATCGAACCTACGACCTTCGAATTACGCGTTCGATGCTCTAACCACTGAGCTATTACAGCGGCACTCCCTCCATCCACTTTTTTGGGTTTATCTGTGAATTTAGAAGTAGGAGCGACAGTCAGCGCCATGTATAAGCCAAACAACGAGTGTGAAAACACTCTTATGCGCATGTTTGGCGTCACGTAGCACGTGAACTTATTATGAGCGGGCAGCTGATTAATTGTCCCTCTTATACAACCTAAACACACCAAGTCTGCCAGTACGAGACCCTCGTTCAATGAAATAAGGGAAAGAAGTGTATACCTAAGGGCTCGTTTTTCCGTGTTTTTAACACAATAATAATGAGATATAACAGACAGTAATGCCAAGGAATGTACAGGGGAAGTTATTAACATTAATGGAATGTAAATAAGAAGAAAGAAAAGTGGATGAAAAAATTACCAACTGTAAGCAGGAATCGAACCTACGACCTTCGAATTACGCGTTCGATGCTCTAACCACTGAGCTATTACAGCGGCACTCCCTCCATCCACTTTTTTGGGTTTATCTGTGAATTTAGAAGTAGGAGCGACAGTCAGCGCCATCTATAAGCCAAACAACGAGTGTGAAAACACTCTTATGCGCATGTTTGGCGTCACGTAGCACGTGAACTTATTATGAGCGGGCAGCTGATTAATTGTCCCTCTTATACAACCTAAACACACCAAGTCTGCCAGTACGAGACCCTCGTTCAATGAAATAAGGGAAAGAAGTGTATACCTAAGGGCTCGTTTTTCCGTGTTTTTAACACAATAATAATGAGATATAACAGACAGTAATGCCAAGGAATGTACAGGGGAAGTTATTAACATTAATTGAATGTAAATAAGAAGAAAGAAAAGTGGATGAAAAAATTACGAACTGTAAGCAGGAATCGAACCTACGACCTTCGAATTACGCGTTCGATGCTCTAACCACTGAGCTATTACAGCGGCACTCCCTCCATCCACTTTTTTGGGTTTATCTGTGAATTTAGAAGTAGGAGCGACAGTCAGCGCCATCTATAAGCCAAACAACGAGTGTGAAAACACTCTTATGCGCATGTTTGGCGTCACGTAGCACGTGAACTTATTATGAGCGGGCAGCTGATTAATTGTCCCTCTTATACAACCTAAACACACCAAGTCTGCCAGTACGAGACCCTCGTTCAATGAAATAAGGGAAAGAAGTGTATACCTAAGGGCTCGTTTTTCCGTGTTTTTAACACAATAATAATGAGATATAACAGACAGTAATGCCAAGGAATGTACAGGGGAAGTTATTAACATTAATGGAATGTAAATAAGAAGAAAGAAAAGTGGATGAGAAAATTACCAACTGTAAGCAGGAATCGAACCTACGACCTTCGAATTACGCGTTCGATGCTCTAACCACTGAGCTATTACAGCGGCACTCCCTCCATCCACTTTTTTGGGTTTATCTGTGAATTTAGAAGTAGGAGCGACAGTCAGCGCCATCTATAAGCCAAACAACGAGTGTGAAAACACTCTTATGCGCATGTTTGGCGTCACGTAGCACGTGAACTTATTATGAGCGGGCAGCTGATTAATTGTCCCTCTTATACAACCTAAACACACCAAGTCTGCCAGTACGAGACCCTCGTTCAATGAAATAAGGGAAAGAAGTGTATACCTAAGGGCTCGTTTTTCCGTGTTTTTAACACAGTAATAATGAGATATAACAGACAGTAATGCCAAGGAATGTACAGGGGAAGTTATTAAATTAATGGAATGTAAATAAGAAGAAAGAAAAGTGGATGAAAAAATTACCAACTGTAAGCAGGAATCGAACCTACGACCTTCGAATTACGCGTTCGATGCTCTAACCACTGAGCTATTACAGCGGCACTCCCTCCATCCACTTTTTTGGGTTTATCTGTGAATTTAGAAGTAGGAGCGACAGTCAGCGCCAAACATTCCTTGGCATTACTGTCTGTTATATCTCATTATTATTATTGTGTTAAAAACACGGAAAAACGAGCCCTTAGGTATACACTTCTTTCCCTTATATATATATATATATATATATATATATATATATATATATATATATATATATATATATATATATATATATATATATATATATTATTTTTCATCCAATTTTCTTTCTTATTTACATTCAATTGGTTTTAATAACTTCCCCTGTACATTCCTTGGCATTACTGTCTGTTAGATCTCATTAATATTGTGTTAAAACACGGAAAAACGAATCCTTAGGTATACACTTCTTTCCCTTATATATATATATATATATATATATATATATATATATATATATATATATATATATATATATATATATATATATATATATATATATATATATATATATATATATATATATTTGAATGACGCGCCATGAAAAAATGTTGGCGGCGGCAGCGCACCGATTGGTTGGCGTGGGCGGCAGTGGCGTAGCAAAATTTGTTGGTGGCGGCGCGCCGACCTTTTGGCGCACACCTCTAATCATATGATTTAGGCACTGCGCCGTGCTCCCGACCAGGTTGCAGAAATTAGGTGCCTCTTCTCATCTTCTAACCACTACCACCACCCCCATATGATTCATATTTCAAGACACTCCTTCTTGTTGCAAGAGATGAATGGGGAAAATGCGGGGCCGCTAGGCTGAAAAAGGTCACACGATATATGCGCTTCTGGTCTGTTGCGTTTATTTTTGTTTTTTTTATGCAAGATGGCGGCGCCCATAGAGTGGTTTAAGCGAAGCTGGTTAAAGTTGTATGCCGTAAAAATTAGGGTTCTTCGCTCACGTGGGCTACGCATGGCTGTGCAGAACCAACACCACTTAGAGCCTCGTTGACACGTAAACTTTCTGCTATTTTCCTCCATATTAGATTTCCTATTCGTGTGCATACTGTTCGTAGCTTTTCATCAGGCTAGCGTATTAGACCTATAAGCAGAATGCTAGTACAATATTGTTTACTAAAGGCTAAATACTTCATTAAAGATGTGCTGTTTAACTTATAACCTATAACAGCTTCTTGATGAAGGCCAAAAAATAATTGAAGTAGCTTCGGTAAGCTATTAGCATCTGTCATTGCAAAATAAGCATCTGTTTTCAAAGTAGGTAATAAGTTATATAGGTGCTATAGTAATTTTTCTTTAAAAAATGTTGACAATTTTTTAACAAATTGAACAAGGATGGTTAACAGGTCAGGTAAGCTCTTCATTGAATAAATTATGATACATTTGACATTACTTGGCACTAACCAGTTTCTTAAGAGACATATGTATATGAAAGGAAGCGGGGTCGAAATATGCATTACTCATGTCGTTCTTTTTAAAAGGCATTTGTATCTCACACAAACAACAAGGTGCTCCATAATTGTCATGGCATGATGAACTATCAGTACGCATTAAGAATGCTTCCAGATTTCATGTATTTATGTTATCTGTAATGAATTGCACAATAATATTTCTGGAGAGGCAAGTCGGCATAAGCACTACAATAACAGAGATGAGCTAGTTTGTTTGTCTTCATGTTAAAAGACAGGGCATACAAACATGGACACCAGAGAGAAATAAAGGTGCACAAATGCAAACTAACAACTGAAAAGATACACAACAGAAAAAAAAAGCAGACATGCGAACTTGCTTGCGCATATTTCATGTATCTGTGTCTGCATGTCGCATATTTTAACTTCGTGCTTGTGAAAAATATAAACGTGTGGTAAAAATTCTAACCTACGCATTTTCATTCCAGTTCAAGCACTTTGTCATATCTTCATTGCTTCAGTGCTAAAATGCCGCTCAAGTTTTTTTTCCCAAGAACTATAGAATATGAAAACATTTCTTATGAAACGTTTGTAGATAAACGACAAGTAATCCATAACTTCCCTCCTTTCTTGGGAGCCCTTACCAGGTAAAATGTTAAGCATTAAGCTTGGCGGGTTTTAATAAAGAAACAAAGCCTTCATAAGTCTCATTCATACGGCCAGATTCACAAACATACATAAATTTACTAAAGAAATTGTGTTTTTAAGCTGTTCTATGTCTCAATAGATATTGTGAATAGTTGTACTATGTCTCAAAAGACAAAATTTACTTTTCAGCGACACTAAGGTCAGCTAGCTTAGCTTCACGTGCAGAGTCGTGTACTTTGTCTTTTTGTAAACCCCATGCTCTTACTAAAAAAGTGTATCTGTTGTGGTTACTAAATAACTGACACATTCTTATGGGTAGGACCAATTCATCTGGTAGTATCCTTGCTGTGAATAATGGTTGGTGTTGAGCAAAGCAATATAAATGAGTCCCGAAACAAACTAGATTACGAACAAGTTTATTTGCTGTAAGTAGAAGAAAAATACCTGTAATCTATTACAATGAAAACTGTTAAGTGTGAAGTCATCATTTATTGCAATAGGAGAAAAAGCGACAAAAGACACCTGGGAGAGGAGGGGAAAGGGGGAGGGCTTCGTGTCACATCACAGTATCTTCTGCAATCTAATGTTAAATAACATTTCCAGTGCAGTGTCCTGGCTCTCTTCTGAAAATGAAAATAGGAGCAAGACAATGGCAATTAAAAGAAAACAGCAGACTGCAGGGTTCTTCAAGCTTTCACAGCACCAAAAACTTTGTAAAGTATTTCTCTTTGAGCATCTTTAAACAAAAGCAAATTTCTTTTTTCATGTCATTGCTGGCAGTAACTTCCACACCTGCCGAACCAAAGGGAACATGTTTCCTTCTGAACCATTTTTATTAACAAGTAAACACCTCTATGCAAACTGGCACACATCATAACTTGCAGTTTCAAAAATTTTGTGAGGCAAGGCCTACAGCAGACTACTAGAGTTAATGATCAATACTAGACTATTCATCACTTTGTAAAAGTGTAAATGCAGGCTGTAAAATTATACCATAATTTTATAAATATGTGTTCACTTTGACTGTGCATATATATATTCATAGTTAACTAGTACACAACAGTCACACATGACATAGGACCCTTCAGGTTGGGGTTACAGAAAGCAGCAGGTTTCAACCAACTGTGTAATGAGCTTAGAGATAACAACAGGAAGTGAGCTACAGTAACATCTATTTCTCTTTCTTTCTATTGGTACTTTTTGTTGAACTGACAAAGAGTAAAAAAGTGGTTGAAAAAATCACCATGAAAAAAATTCCTCACACAAGAAGAAGTGGGCTAAAGATGTCAGGCCTGTGTGGACGACGTAGGACAATCACAGCATAAGGTAGGGGAGTCGCCTTCCATAGAGCCTTCAGTAAACTCTCATGGGGTGCCTACTGCAGGTGCACTAGCTGGGTACCCACTACACCAATCTCCGTCATTTTGCATAATAACAAAGCACCTATAGGATGACTGCCAGTTGTGCGTGTTGGTAAAGCTTCATGATGAAACAAGCGCAAAAATACACACACTCAGAGAGGACACAGACAAGCGCTTACTAGCAACTGAAAATTTTATTTCGAAGTGAACACTAATAAATACATCACACGCATGTACGTCATTCCCGACTTCCCCTGTCATCATAAACAACGTGATATAACAAAACATGCACGCGCCCACAACCGGAAACAAACACGTGTCAAGAACTAAGAAAAGAAAATGTGAAAAAAGGAGGGTTACTTTGTGATTTTGCCAGAAAAGCTATATTTGGAGAAGGCCCAGGCTGCTATAGAAAAGAATTTCCGCAAAGTTGATGAAAAGGTCAGCTTTGTAAAACATCGGGCGGTTAGGAAGCTAGCTTCCTAACCTTGAGCCTGAGCAGGCTGTCTTCAGCGGTAAAAAGCGAAAAAGGCTTGTTGCTGGAAGCGTTCTTTACGGTAAAAACACACAAGGAGAACCTTCCGTTCCGAACCATTGTCTCAGAAAGGGGTTCCTGGCTACGTCTCGTGTCCTAATTTTTGCAAAAACATCTGAAAACGCTCCAGTTTTGTGACCCGTTTTTGGTTTCAAACTCTACGGAAGTAGTGGACTACTTAAAGGGAGATGATGTAAGGGTCTCTGATGCCTTCAGTATTGATGTCGTCGATCTGTATTATTCCATTCCGCATGGTCCGTTACTACAAAGCGTACAAGAGTGCATCACGGAAAAAAATGATGAAGTGGCTTTTTATAACGCCTGTGGTGTGTCTGTAGAAGGTTTTATGAAGATTTTGGCCATGTATCTGAGTTCCACGCTAGTGGGGTGGAATGAAGAATTGTACGTCCAGAAGGATGGGATTTGCTTTGGGTCTAGTGTCACCCCGATCTTATGCAATGTTTTTTTGAGCAAACTTGACACAACAGTAGGTAAGGAGCTAGACGTTATAGATCTGAAGCTGTTCAGATTCGTAGTTGACTACCTTGTTTAATAAAAAATGATCCGGGTATGAGCACGTTAGTGACTGTTTTAAAAGCTTTTAGGAAAAAACAGGTGTGGTTTACAGTTTACCTTTGAGGTGCCAAAGGAACGACGCATTCAGTTTCTGGACCTAAAAATTAATTTGTCTCCTTATGTATCACCCTTGATCGGAAAAACCATTGCTGAGCTATCATTCGGCACATTCGAAGATAGTAAAAAATGGGATTGCAGCTTCTTGCATCAAAGCTGCCCTCATGAAATCGTGCGTACACTCAATGAACGAGAGTGTTTCCGCACAGATCAAGCGCTGGAGGAGAGCTGGTTACCACGATGAATGTATCCTTTTGGCATGTGAGAAGAATCTTCGGGAAGTAAAAAATGCAATCATTGGCCCAAACGAAGAGAGAAGACAAGTTGAGGGTGAAAGAGAGCGGGCAGTGGTCATCCCGTATCTGCACAATATTTCACATAGGTTGAAAAAAGTTGAATTAGGTATGGCGTGCGGGTTGCTTTTTTTTAGCTGAAAACAAACGATCAGAGATTTGTCCAGCAGTAGAAAGGCTAGTCAACAAGAAAGGAACTGGAGAATCCAACAGATGTAGCATAAAGCATGGCAGGTGGTACGTTGAGTGCAAAAAAGATGTTGTATACGGAACTCCTTTCACATGTGGAAAGGAATACGTTGGTCAGACGGGTCGGTGCATAAATGTGCGCCTTCGTGAGCATAAGAGTTCACTAAAGGGGGCCCCTTACTCACACTTAGTGATGCACTGCAAGGAGTGCACCTGCCAACCGAAATTTTCCGACACACGAATAATTGACAGGCACAACAAGCGGACAACGAGAGAAATAATGGAAGCGTGTAGAATAAGGAAAGGAGGGGACAGTTGCGTCAGCCAAGCGTTAGCCAAGCGTCAGTTCTACTAACAGACGCGAAATTTCCTTTTTTAGACGTCACATAACCCAGTGTTTCTATCTGTCTTACGTTTTTTGTTTTACGTTTTTTTGTTTTTTGTTTTTTGGTTTTCTGTTTTTTGTATTTGTTTTTTGTTTTTGTGTTTTTTCCACATTTTCTTTTGTTAGTTCTTGAAACGTGTTTGTTTCCTGTTGTGGGCGCGTGCATATTTTGTTATATCACGCTGTTGATGATGACAGGGGAAGTCGGGAATGACGTACATGCGTGCGATGTATTTATTAGTGATCGCTTCGAAATAAAATTTTCAGTTGCTAGTAAGCACTTGTCTGTGTCCTCTCTGAGTGTGTGTATTTTTGCGCTTGTTTCATCATGAACAAAGCACCCAGTGTGCATCTGTAAAGCGTTTACGTAGCTTTCACGCAGCGTTGATGCTGCGGTTGATGATGATGAGGTTGGTGAATTATGGTTCGACCCTTCGTAACTAGTGGGACGCTTTCGACCATCCACTCATAAAGCAGTACACATGAAGTGAAGTCTTGTGCAAATTTCCTCTCCTTCCCAGCAGTTAATGTGATTCGTCACCTAACCTGGTGCCTGCAAAGGGTGTTTCTGCGAAGAATATTCAAGCCTCACGTTTTACGCTATGACTTTCTTGCACGAGTTTAACCTGACAACTTCCTTATGACCAAGACAGAGCAGTGGGTTATAAGAGGCTTGCTGGATGACAAAGAGAATCTGATAAGACTTGAGAGAATTAGAGCTCGCTGCTGTCTCTGCAATCATGCACAATGCACGCATTCAACACTTTTTCCACGACTTTATGGCAGGGTGAATGAACACCATTTTGATTCCAGCTCCAATTGCTCACACACTGAGCTTCCTTTCTCAGTAAGGATGACAGCTGAATACAATATTGCCTATGAAACTGGCTATTGTGAGCTCATAACCTACACTTCAAAAAGTTTTTTTTTTGTGTGTACAGAAATTATATGGCCTCACCAATGAAGAACAGCTGCGTGATATGATTATACGCTTATCATGCGAGAAATCGCACACTTCGACAGTTTTTACAGCACCGTTTCTAGCAAAAGTACATAATCTTATTCCAAATTATTCATTTGCTGGAACCAAGTTAGGCCTTGGGGCCATTCCTAAATTCTGTACTTTTGAGCAACAATGCGCCTCACATTGTATGCTCTGACCTTCATGTACAAGTTTAAATTGACAACTTCCTCACGACCATGACCTAGCAGTAGGTTTTAAGAGGCTTACTGGATGACAAGGAGAATCTGATAGGACTTGTCACTGTTAGAGCTGGCTGCTGTCTCTGCAATCATGCACAATACATGCGCTCAACACTTTTTCTATGGCCCACGACGAACGCATGTCAATTTCAGTTAATCTCAGCTAGATACCCTTTTTAATTGAAATGCCTTTTTTAAATTAAAAAGCCCTTTAAATTTTGTAGTCTTTACAATATAAATTAAGATATAAAGTAAAATCCTAACTTTTTAAAACCTTGGTCATGGAACATCACTTGGATGTTCCTTTGAGTCTCCAACCATCTTACTAATTTTGCAACTCGTTCTTGAATCGTATTCTCTACTGCGGCACACTTTTCACCCTTTTTTTCACGGTCTTTGAGTAACGCAAGTGTATTCTGGATGAGAGACAGGTGTGTTTGGACACTCCTGCATTTCAATTTGAAATTCAGATTTTATGTAAAGCCTTAATTTCTGTGACAGTATTTAAGATCTTCCATGCAAAATTGCTATTAGGCCCTGAGTTTTTCTCATCACCCTTCGTAATTAACCATAGCAGAATTATGCAATAAAACAAAAAGGGCTCTGCGAAAACCCAAGGAATGCATATCTCGTCCTAAAACACTTTGCGTAATGATATTTTGCACCAACCTGTACACAGAAGAGCACAAAATTCAGCCTAGTGCGCCTGGCAATGCCACTGAAGGTGCTGGAGCAGTGTAGAAATTTCGGCTAGTTGGTGTGGGTTCATCTTGGTCAAGCTGCATGTTGGGGCAGGATACTAAAAAGAAGTGAGAAAAACAAGTGCAGAATCACAAGTTTTTATGTCATGCCATTCTGTTATGTGAGGAGTGATTGTGTTAACTACAGAAAGAAGTACACATATGAAATCAGAACACGTCACATGAGTTAAGTAATTTTAGAAAAATTTAGATTTTTACTTCTTCTGACTTATATCATGTTTATGCAGGTCACTGAAGTTTAATTTATCATGCTATATGGACCGCGTATTGCCGCGAACGATGCATTGGGTTTGCTTATTTGTGTTTTGCTTTTTCGGCCTGGCTGCGCCGGCCTGTGTTTTCACTGTTTTCACAGCGTTTCGAACAAACGCTATCACAGCGTTTCGAACAAACGCTATCGGACAGCGTTTCGAGCGTTCCGAACAAACAGCGTTTCGAACAAACGCTATCACAGCGTCTCGATACAATTCGGCTATTCGAAAAACGCTCGCGCCGAGGGATATAAATTCCCGCACAGCCGATGCGGCGACATTTGATCACCGACGCTCACTAGCGTGCACGTCGTTTTGCCGACCGCTGCTTCGCCGCCTGTGTATTCTTTCAGTTGTTAGGGGAGCACAAGCTCGCTCCAATAAACTTGTTTTCCTTATAGACAACTGCGTCGTCCTTTGCTGCGTGACATCTGGTGAAGGTGCGGGGTACATGAACCCTAAGCCATTGCCAAGCCGACAAGCAAGCCCAACACGACAAGCACGCCCAACTCGTGTCAGCCGCCGACAGCAAGGCCTTCAGCCAGAGTTTAGACTGCTTCCGGATAAAAAGAGGAAAGAAGACGTAAAAACCACGATGATCAACGCAGGCACCATGACCAGCGCTACCAACCCTCCCGTCGTTCTGCAACAACCTCGTGAGCCCCCATCATTCCGAGGATCTCCTGGTGAAGACCCGGAAGAGTGGCTGGAGAAGCTGGAGCGCATCCGAATATTTAACACGTGGGATGGCGAAGAAACGTTTCGTCATGTCTTCTTCTATTTGGAGGATGCAGTTCGAACGTGGTTTGAGAACCATGAAGGCTCCCTAACCGACTGGACTGTCTTTAAGAGCGAATTCCTCAAAACATTCGCTACGGTTGTGCGGAAAGAACGAGCCGCCCTTTTGTTGGAGACGCGAATGCAACACCTTAACGAAGGTGTTGTACTGTTCGCTGAGGAGATGAAGATGCTGTTCCGGAGAGCTGACCCCGAAATGGCAGAAGAGAAGAAGGTGCGCTTTCTGATGCGGGGAGTTAAACAAGAGCTCTTCGCTGGACTCATCCGCAACCCCCCTTAAGACCGTCGCTGAGTTCGTCACCGAGGCTTCGATGATCAAGAGGACCTTGGATATGTGTTCGCGGCAATACGATAGACCACTCAACACCCTTTCGGTGAACCCAGTAAACGCCCCTGGACTGGCGATGGAAGACTTGCGGGAGATCATCCGCGCCGTCGTTCGCGAGGAACTGAGGAAATTGTTCCCAGCAACGCCACAGCCCCAAGTCGCCTCCCTTACTGACGTCGTCCACGAGGAGGTTCAGCAAGCACTGGGGAATTCTACGCCGTCGGAAGCATCTTATGAACCACAAGCGATGACCTACTCCGCTGCTGCTCGTCGACCCCGACCCGTCCCAACCCGTTATCAAGAGGCCCCGCCGTACCGCCGCCCAATGTCGCCCGCCCGACCCCCTGTAACTCGAAACCAGGCGCCCAGGAAGACCGAGGTGTGGCGAACGCCAGATAATCGTCCGCTGTGCTACCACTGTGGAGAGGCCGACCACGTCGACCGCCGCTGCCCGTACAAGAGGCTGGGTTTGCGTGGGTTCTCCGTCGACGCAACCCGCCCGCGAGCCGGCCAGCGCCCATTTGAGATCGAAGAATACCTGTCGAACACCAGCCGTGGACCATCCCGTTTCAACCGTTCGCCGTTGCCCTACCCGTACCAATCCCCCAACCGTCGCAGCAATGCTGACTTCGCCCGTGGAAGGTCCCCCAGCCCATGAGGGGGAAACTAAAAGCAGCAACTTCTGGAGGTGAAGTTGCACAACGGCGAGAAAATGAAAACCCTCCAACGACGCAAGACCGTGATTCACGACACGCCCTCATCCCGACTACCCGACGACGCCCTGACGAGACCCCCGAAAACGACGACAGCTACGCTGCGCGACGCGTACCCGAAATGACGAAGCCTGCCGCTGAGAAGACGACGATGATGACGCATAGTGCCCGACCATCAACACGCGCAAGCCGCGATACGACGCTCCGACGCACCCAAAATTTGAGGAAAGCGGCATCTGACGTCCAGTTGTCCATCGATGGCCTTGACGTAGTCGCCCTCATCGACACGGGAGCCGACTACTCGGTCATGAGCGGGTCATTCGCGTCCAAGCTAAAGAAAGTTACGACCAGATGAGACGGTCCCCACATACGCACAGCAGGAGGCCACCTCGTGACCCCAAGTAGAATGTGCACATCGCGCGTCACCATAGACGGCACTACGTACCCTGCGGAGTTCGTCATTTTGCCTAACTGGTCCCGCGACGTAATTCTCGAAATGGACTTTTTGACGGACAATGGCGCAATAATTGATCTGCAGACCAGGTCGATAACGTTTTCTTCCGATCACTCCACGACGCCGCAGCCGAACCTCGGACACCGTGCTGCTGTAAGGATCGCCGACGATCATGTCACCCTGCCACCCCGCGCAAGCTTGATGATCGCCGTCTATTGTGAAGGTGCTGCTCCTGACGTCGACGCTATCCTGGAGACTGACCAAAGGTTGCTTCTAGACCGCGGTGTGTCTGTCGCAAGAGGCATTGCGCGGTTTAAACAACGCAGATCCCACGTTTTGGTTACCAATTTCACCGAGGAGTACCAGCATCTAAACAAGAGCGCTCCAATTGCGTTCCTCGAAGAAACGCAAGAAGCGAGTCAAGTGATCGCGGTCGCCACCTTTGAACGCGCACGCGCAGATGCTTCCAGGCTGCCACATCCTTTCGACGTGAACGCGGCGCTGTCACAAGAAAATCGGGACAGATTACTGGAGTTGCTCCGTCGCTACAGCGAGTGTTTTTCCTCGAACTCGAAATTACGGCAGACTCCTTTGGCGAAGCACCGGATAATAACCGAAGATGGAGCCAGACCTACCAGACAGTCACCATACCGCGTTTCTTCACACGAGCGCGAAGCCATCCGGACTCAAGTAGATGACATGCTCAGTGACGACATAATACAGCCATCGAAAAGTCCGTGGGCTGCGCCGGTTGTACTCGTGAAGAAAAAAGATGGCACTTTAAGATTCTGCGTTGACTACCGGAGACTAAACAAAATCACCAAAAAGGACGTGTACCCCCTGCCACAAATCGACGACGCCCTCGACCACCTCTGCCACGCCAAGTACTTCTCATCCATGGATCTGAAGAGCCGCTACTGGCAAATTGAAGTGGACGAGAGAGACCGAGAGAAGACTGCATTTATAACCCCGGACGGTCTATACGAGTTCAAGGTGATGCTGTTTGGGCTGTGCACGGCGCCCGCAACGTTTCAGAGAGTCATGGACACTGTGCTAGCAGGCCTGAAGTGGCACACTTGCCTCGTATACCTCGACGATGTTGTCGTATTCGCCCGGACTTTCGACGAACACCTCACAAGGTTGGAATCTGTACTCGAGGCCATTCGTACATCGGGGTTAACGCTGAAGCCTGAGAAGTGCCGTTTCGTGTACGAGGAACTCAAGTTCTTGGGTCACGTCGTGAACGCCGCGGGAGTCCTACCTGACCCGGCAAAAACATCAGTCATTGCGAACTTCCCGAGGCTGAAAGATAAAAAGGGTGTGCGAAGGTTTCTCGGACTGTGCGCATACTACCAGCGCTTCGTCGCAAACTTCGCACGCATTGCAGAGCCACCCACGCGCCTGACGAAAGAAATCGCCCCTTTCAGCTGGGAAAACGACCAAGAAAAGGCATTCTGCGAGCTGCAACAACCAACGCCTGCAAAACCCGCCCGTGCTCGCTCATTTCGACAAAAACGCCGAAACGGAAATGCACACGGACGCCAGTGATATCGGTTTGGGTGCCGTCCTCGTCCAAAAGCAAAGCGGTTACGAAAAGGTAATCGCCTATGCAAGCCGTGGTCTGTCGAAGGAGGAGAGAAACTACTCTGCCTCCGACAAAGAGTGCCTGGCTATCATATGGGCAATTTCAAAATTTCGCCCATACGTGTATCGTAGACCGTTTAAGGTTATGACAGACCATCATGCGCTGTGTTGGCTCGCCAATTTGAAGGACCCCTCTGGCCGTCTTGGGCGGTGGAGCTTGCGCCTGCAAGAGTTTGACGTTACAATATTCTACAAATCCGGCAGAAAACACTCCGACGCCGACTGCCTGTCCCGCGCCCCCGTCGGCCCACCACCACAGGACTCCGATGAAGACAGCGCGTTCTTCGGAGTCGTGACAGAGAGCGACCTAGCCGCCCAGCAGCGTGCCGACCCTCACCTCCGCGCCATGATCGACTACCTCGAAGGACGCAACGTCGCCGTGCCTAGGGCGTTCAAGCGCAACTTACCAGCGTTCAGCCTCAAAAACTCCATCCTAGTGAAGAAGAATTTCAACCCCGGAACGAGAACGAATTAGCTACTTGTCATCCCCGCAGATCTTCGTGACGAAATTTTGGAAGCGTGCCACGACGACCCGTCTTCTGGACATCTCGAAACAGCTCGCACGATTACAAAAATTAAGGCGAAATACTTCTGGCCCCGCCTTACATCCGATGTCACCCACTACGTCCGGAGCTGCCGTGACTGCCAGTGACGAAAAACACCACCGACGAGACCCGCCGGACTTCTGCAGCCGATCGCTGTCCCAACGAGGCCCTTCCAACAGATCGGAATGGACCTTCTGGGCCCGTTCCCTACATCCCGATCCGCGAACAAATGGATTGTCGTAGCGACAGACTACATGACGTGCTACGCAGAGACCACCGCTCTTCCGAGGGGAACTGCACAAGAAGTTGCAAAGTTCTTTATTAACCAAGTTGTGCTGCGACATGGAGCCCCTGAGGTCCTAATCACAGACCGCGGAACGACCTTCACTGCGGAGCTCATGCAAGGAATCTTACGCTACAGCAACACGGATCACCGAAGAACGACGGCGTACCACCCCCAAACGAACGGACTAATGGAACGGCTGAATAAGACAATCGTGGATATGCTGTCTATGTATGTCGACGTTGAACATAAGACGTGGGACGAAGTCCTCCCGTACGTCACGTTTGCGTACAACACGACTGTCCAAGAAACCACGCAGATGACACCGTTCGAGCTCGTCTACGGAAGACGGCCGACTACGATGCTCGACGCCATGCTTCCGCACGTAGAAGACGACGACCTCAACGCCGACGTCCAAGGATACCTCCAACATGCGGAGGAGGCCCGCCAGCTTGCTCGAGTTTGTATAACGGACCAGCAACTGGTGGATGCCGGACGCTACAAGCTCCGACGCCGAGACGCCGAGTACCATCCTGGAGATCGTGTGTGGGTTTCGACTCCCATTCGACGACGTGGACTCATTGAGAAACTTATACGACGCTATTTCGGACCCTACCGGATTCTACGACGTGTTGGCGAACTAACGTACGAAGTGATCCCCGATGGTGACTCTCGTACATCACGACGACGCACGCGGCTCGAAGTCGTCCATGTGGTTCGCTTAAAACCTTTCTACGGACGATGACGAACTTTTATTTTAATTTGTTTGGACTGTCCCTTATGTTAGCATCGAGTCGATGCACTCTTAGAGGGGGGGAGGGGTAATGCCGCGAACTATGCATTGGGTTTGCTTATTTGTGTTTTGCTTTTTCGGCCTGGCTGCGCCAGCCTGTGCTATCACTGTTTTCACAGCGTTTTGAACAAACGCTATCACAGCGTTTCGAACAAACGCTATCGAACAGCGTTTCGAGTGTTCCGAACAAACAGCGTTTCGAACAAACGCTATCACAGCGTCTCGATACAATTCGACTATTCGAGAAACGCTCGCGCCGAGGGATATAAATTCCCGCACAGCCGATGCCGCGACATTCGATCGCCGACGCTCACTAGCGTGCACGTCGTTTTGCTGACCGCTGCTTCGCCGCCTGTGTATTCTTTCAGTTGTTAGGGGAGCACAAGCTCGCTCCAATAAACTTGTTTTCCTTATAGACAACTGCGTCGTCCTTTGCTGCGTGGCAATATATAAAGAATGCCAGCCGCTATAGTGGCCAGATTTTGCTGTTGTAGCACAGTGAAATACCGCCCTTGTATAGCGGTGCTGCTTCTTTGACATGAGTGCAAGTTAAAAAAAAAACCTGTCTGAACGAAAAGCAAAGCCCCTTCATTCTAGTGAATTTCATGTTGCATATTGTTAGAATTTGCGATATACCATTGCTTCATAAAGTGCAAAGGAACCAAGAGCCTAATGAGTGTGTCTATAAAGTGCAACAGCAGGTACTTCTCCACGTAACTCTTATTCCAAGGTTGCATTGAAAGCACAGACGTAATCACATGGCTAGTTCTTTCTAATAGTAAACATAATATGTGTGGAAAATGTATGCATGTGGAAGCATCAGAGAAAGTCGTACTGATTAGCAAACGAAATGTGTATCACAAGGAAGTGCCAAGAAGCCTGATGCCAAGACCATACAGAAAACTATGGTTGTCAGCAGGAAACCGAGAAGCTGTGGGTTAACTTCGCTTTTGTGGCATCTTATACAAGTGTGCATGCATATATTTATTTTGTTAAACATGACAAACCATTTGAGCTTTGAGACCTAAAAGGTATGTTTGAAAATGTGACTGTCAAGTGCCAGAAAAGGCTGATTTGCTGCTCAAAACTGAGGTTTTAGCTGGTCCAGATTTTGCGCCAAAATGCTTAGGATCGATTGCATCACTAAGCACGCAATAAACCCCATCATTTGAAATGACCCCATGATGGTCGTATGCAAGTTCGTATTTCATTTTTAAAAACAAGCAACAGAAGTGAATTCTATTGTACCAAAATCCTGTCAAACCTTTCTGAAATTTTGGTCACCAACACACTGAAATTCAGAGTTACGGTGGTCGAGGTAGATAGCCGGATTAGATAAGAAACAGAGCTAGGAGCAGATCAGAAACAATGCTTTCCACCAGTACGGAAGTAGCGAATCTGGGCCTTTTGTCCAATAAAGGTTAGCGGATATCAGCACAAAAGATGGCTCATCTGCAGAAGTGCCATATTTGAAAGAATCCGCCTGTCGAGCTGGTTGAATGCCAGACTAGTTCATTTTTATTCAGCGCATTTGATTGTTCATAATTATTGGTTCTGGGCCTTCCGTACACTTTTCATGCAACTTCAATTTACAGTAATTCTTTTCAGACTGCTTTAACAAGCCTTGACTATTAGTCCTTACTTCTCATATGCGAGGACATAAGGATGTCAATTTTTGACATGCAATCTCACACTGCTTGCTGTCATTTCCCTGCTCATGTCTTTCTACCTTGTTTATGATCAACTATCTGCGTAATTGTATTCTGATGTAACGGTGGAGGCAACCTTTATTAGGCCCAGAAGACACGATGAAGCGACCACGCCCAAGGCACAGAACTCAGACAAGCCAAGTCCCCACAGCAGATGAAGATGACGATTACTCATGATGATGAATATGTGTAAAGAAAGTAGATGTGCTTAATGAATGCCTACACTAACTTCCCCCCACGTGAAAGCGGTCATCCTGACCGCAGCTCTTGGCCGCATTTTAAAGCGAAGATGAACGCCGTATGAAAGGCTTCATGCGGGATACGTGGACTATTTCTGCTGCCCTGTAGCGGCGGTCCATCGGAAGAAGAACGGGTGCCACGCGATAATTCACAGAAGATGTTTGCTCCAAGACAGTGTAGGGGCCAATAAAACGTAATTGAAACTTCTCGCACAGTCCGGGAGTGCGAATGGGTGTAAGAAGGAGGACTTCGTCCCCAGGGCTGAAAGACACGGCACAATGAGAGGCATCATATTCAAGCTTGCGATCCTGTTGCTTGGCTTCAGTGTTGACGCGAGCCAGCTGGCGGCAATGAAGTAGACGAGACACGCATTCTTCACTTGAAGATGAACATGGTTTGACAGGCGCAGAGAAGAACGAAACATCGAGGAAAGAAGAGGGGAAGCGACCGTGGACGAGGTAGAACGGCGAGTAACCGGTTGTGCGCTGTACAGAGGTATTATACGCAAAAGTGACAAATGGCAAAATGGTGTCCCAGTTTCTGTGGTCGGGTTCGATATACATCGCAATCATATCTGACAGTGTACGATGGAAGCGCTCAGTCAGGCCGTTCGTCTGAGGATGGTAACTGGAGCTTGTTTTGTGTGTAGTGCCGGCTGCCTTGAGCACTTCTTCGACGAGTGCTGAAAGAAATACTCTTCCACGGTCGCTCATAATTACACGAGGAGCTCCGTGTCGAAGGATTATTACTCGAAGAATGAAGTCGGCCACTTCCGAAGCTGATGCAGAAGGCACGGGAGCTGTTTCGGCGTAGCGTGTCAGGTGGTCGACTGCTGTAACTATCCATCGATTGCCCGTGACAGTCATAGGAAGCGGACCATACAGGTCAATGCCAACTACCTCGAATGGTTGCAGGGGACACGGGAGCGGTTGTAATTGTCCACTTCGAGTTGATGTAGGTAGCTTGCGACGCTGACAAAGGGCGCATGAGGCAACGTACTTCGCGACACAGGTGGACAAGCCCGGCCAGTAGTAGTGACATCTTATGCGGTCATACGTTTTCTGGAAACCCATGTGTCCAGCAGACATGTCGCCGTGATATGTCTTGAGGACTTGAGCCCGAAGAGAGCGAGGTAAAACGAGCACCCAGCGTTGACCATCAGGGTGGTAGATATGACGGTACAGGACGTGGTTGTTGAGCTTGAATTGCGTCAGCTGTCGGCGAAGACGGGCGTTAAGGGGCCGGCAAGTCCCGTCAAGACGGTCCATGATGCGGCGACAGTAATGGTCAGCACGTTGGTGAGATAAGAACAAACCACACTCGTTTGGAAAAGTTGGGTCCAAAGTAGTTAATGACGAAACATGTAGGGAAGAGACGGCTGAAAGCTTCTCGTGTGCGGCAGTGGCGGGTTTGTTAAGCGGCTCCGAAGAGAGCGGGCAACGCGAAAGTGCGTCGGCGTCTTGGTGCTTGTTTCCCGACTTGTATGTGATAGTGAAGTCGTATTCTTGTAGGCGAAGAATCCAGCGACCAAGGTGGCCGGACAAGTTCTTGATTGTCGAGAGCCAGCACAAGGCGTGATGGTCCGTAACCACAGTAAAGTGGCGGCCGTGGAGATAAGGTCGAAACTTTTGTATTGATCATACGACCGCTAGGCACTCCTGTTCGGTGATGGTATAATTCTTTTCAGCAGGGGTCAGTGCACGACTCGCGTATGCGACGACTTTCTCACGTGAAGATTTGTCTCGCTGTAGGAGAATTCCACCAATGCCTCGATCACTAGCGTCTGTATGCAGGAGCGTAGGCGCGTTTTCGTCGAAATGGCAGAGGACTGGTTCGAATGTGAGTGCACACTTCAGTTGGGCAAACGCCGCTTCACATTCAGGAGACCACACAAAGGCGACGCCTGATCCGAGCAACTTGTGCAATGGTGAAGCTATTGAGGCGAAGTCCCGAATGAATCGGCGAAAATAAGAAGTGAGGCCGAGGAAACTGCGCAAATCTTTGGCTTTTTCAGGACGCGGGAAGTGTTGGACAGCGAAAATCTTGTCAGGATCGGGACGAATACCGTCCTTGCTTACGATGTGGCCTAACACTTTAATCGTCTTGCTCGCAAAACGGCACTTCTTGGTGTTCAGCTGAAGGCCTGCGTTTGCAAGGCACGTAAGAACTTCGTCCAGTCGTTGCAAGTGCTGAGGGAAGGTTGACGAGAAAATAACGATATCGTCTAAATAGCACAAGCAAGTCTTCCACTTCAAGCCTCGTAAAACTGTGTCGATCATCCGCTCGAATGTTGCTGGAGCATTGCAAAGGCCGAATGGCATGACGTTGAATTCATACAGCCCATCTGGTGTGGAAAACGCTGTCTTTTCTTTGTCATCCTCGTGCATGGGTATTTGCCAGTAACCTGAACGCAGGTCTAGGCTTGAGAAGTACTCAGCACCTTGCAGTGAATCCAAAGCATCGTCTATGCGCGGCATGGGGTAGACATCCTTGTGGGTAATCTTATTAAGTGCTCTGTAGTCCACGCAGAATCGCACGGAGCCATCTTTTTTCCTTACTAAAACAACAGGGGATGACCAAGGACTCGTGGAGGGACGTATAATGTTACGTTGCAGCATATCGGCTACATTTTGTTCAATGATGTCACGCTCCGATGAAGAGACGCGATATGGTCGACGGCGTACGATGGAAGTGCCATCGGTCTGGATACGATGGGTAATAATGGACGTCTGTCCCAGAGATGAGGAATGGGTATCAAACAATCTGCTATGCTTTTGTAGCAAGGAAAGCAACTCATCTGTCTGTGAAGAGGTCAGTTCTGGACTAATAGTCGCAGCAAGAACAGAAACGCTTGGTGAACGTCCAATAGAAGGAAGGTCAGACCACGCTGACATAAGCGGGACAACAGAGACAGGTTGAGATTCAGAAACGCAAGCCATTGTGGTGCCTTTAGGAATGAGAATTTTCTCAGAAGTCTGGTTTGTAGCGTAGAGAAGTCCGGAGCCATTGTGGAATCGCGCTAGACCTGAAGCAAGGGCTATACCTTTTGTGAGACAGCGTGCAGATGGTTGGACAAACACGTCACCAGAGTCGATCACATTAGAAGTGATGGCAACTATCCGCTGATGACCAGGTGGTAGCTCGGTCTCTTCAGCAGCGAGCAAGTGAACGGCCTTGTCATCCGCATACAGGGCATAGTCAGTTTCCATCATATGAACATTTTCTCGACAGCAGATGGAAGCGTTCGCTGTAGACAGAAAATCCCAGCCTAATATAATCTGGTGGGCACACGAATTCAGCACAGCAAATTGTACAAAATGAAGAATACCAGCTATGAAAACACGAGCGGTGCACATAGCGGCAGGTCTAATGGCGTCCCCTTGAGCAGCGTGCAGTGTAGGTCCATCATAAGGGGTGGTGACTTTTCGTAGACGTGAGCACAAAGAACGATGAATCACAGACAAAGAAGCACCAGTGTCTATTAAAGCGTCCACGTACACACCTTCTATTAAAACAGCTATCGTATTATATGGACGCACTGGAGGAATTTCTGTCTTTTCGTTCGATGCAGCTTTTCCTCCAAAAGCTGCAGAGGTTAGTTTTCCGGGCGTTATTGGTTGGTGAATTACGAGACAGGTCGCAATGGAGACGTGGAACGGCGGAGGGGTGAGGGTGAGCGGCGTCTAGCAGAGTGGTAGGAACTGGTTGGCTCAGATGTCGCAGTTGGAGACGGTGAGCGGCGTAGCGGCGGATCATAAGGACGACGTTGGAAAGCGTACCAGCTTGTCCCATCATCCCGTACATAGGTGTCGAGTCCACGACGCTCGTCCTGCTGACGCTTCCGACAGACGCGTGCAATGTGGCCCCGATAGCCGCAGTAATAACAGATCGGACGATGCGGCCGCCACGCTGGGTGAAAGGGCTGGCTAGTCAGTCACATTCGGAGTTAAAGAAGCCAGCGGGACAGGCGTCGAGTGTGCGGGCATCGGTTACACCACGTGTGGTGAGCCAGCGAGGACTTGTGCGTACGTCGGCTGGAGTCGAGGTACTGGAGACTCTACAGACGCTCGCCCGGTCATGGACGCCAACTCCTCTTTGATAACATCCCGCAAAACAGTGTTGGAGGGGGGAGGTGGACTCGGTGTCATTGAGAGGGCGAAAGATTGCAGCTCTTCCCGTATAATCACCCGGATCATGGCACGCAATGAGGCATCAGTCGTGGTAGTGTTTTCAGAGCTGTCCGGCGGTAACCGTTGGGATTCAAGTTCCTCTAGGCGTTGGCACGTGGCAACAACGTCAGCGACTGTAGTTGATTTTTGAATGACCAAGGCACTGAACGCGACCGTGCCTATCCCTTTCAATAGATGACGAACTCTCTCTGATTCTGACATAGACGTGCTGAAACGGTGACAGAGAGCAAGCACACCCTCTATGTACGACGTGTAGGACTCACCGCATTGTTGCTTGCGAGAATCCAGTGTCTTCTTCGCGAGAGCTGAACGAACCGCCAGGTTGCCGAAAATTTGGCGAAGCTGTTGCTTGAAGCGTGTCCAGTCCGTAATGTCCGTTTCATGATTGAAAAACCATGTTTTCGCTACGCCTGTGAGGTAGAAAGAAACACGGCGAAGCTTGGTAGGATCATCCCAGTTGTTAGTGGAACTCGCTCGATTGAACTGGTCCAATCAATCTTCCACATCTCCACCTCGAAGTCCGGCGAACGTGGGCGGCTCACGCTGGTGCGCGGTGATAATCCACGTTGGATAGGCCGTGGTAGCCGGGGCCGTGGAGGTAGACGCAGAAGCGCCGGTTGGCTCGTCCTGAGGCATGTTACCGGACACCTGGTACAAGCGACGACCTGAGCGCAGCTCCAGGAGGCAGATCGGGCTGGGAGAGGACGGAAGATCGTAGAGCACACTCCACCACTTGTGATGTAACGGTGAAGGCAACCTTTATAAGGCCCAGAAGACACGATGAAGCGACCACGCCCAAGGCACAGAACTCAGACAAGCTAAGTCCCCACAGCAGATGAAGGTGACGATTACTCATGATGATGAATATGTGTAAAGAAAGTAGATGTGTTTAATGAATGCCTACAGTATTCTTTGCTTGCTTTTCATTAACCAGGTATGTAATTCAACAATTACTTTGTCAAATGCAGCACCGAGTGCTGTCACATGCAGCACTATGGTTGATTGATATGTGGGGTCCAACGTCCCAAAACCACTATATGATTATGAGAGACGCCGTAGTGGAGGGCTCCGGAAACTTCGATCACCTGGGGTTCTTTAATGTGCGCCCAAATCTGAGCACATGGGCCTACAGCATTTCCGCCTCCATCGGAAATGCCGCCGCCACAGCGGAGATTCTATCCCGCAACCTGCGGGTCAGCAGCCGAGTACCTTAACCACTAGACCACTGCGGCAGGGCTGCAGCCCTAAGGTTCCGTATACAGTAATTTCTCAGATATATTCGCATGTTGTTTCAATAACGCATACATTGTTTTTAAATTTACTTCTGCTCAAGACTGGCAATGTGTACAAGATAACTAAAACAAAAAAAAACAATAACAAATAATTCAAATGCTCACACTCACGTCTGTCCTTACAAAGTGGTATCGTAAGCATTGTACAACCTCTAAGGCAACACTAATGTTCATGCACAATTTCTAGTGGGTGTTCATGCTTGCTGAATAACACCATATCATACAAAAAATCACTAGGAAAAAGATTAAAGCTAGCTAAGCTGTGGACTAACTGTAAAGAAAGCTACATTAGGTGGACTGTGCATTCGCATGAACTGGACGAAGAAAGAGACTATTTCAGCAAGATGGATTGATTGATTAATTGATATGTAGGGTTTAACGTCCCAAAACCACCATATGATAATGAGAGACATCGTGGTAGAGGACTCCGGAAATTTTGACCACCTGGGCTTCTTGAACGTTGTAGGGAGGGAGGGTTTTCGAAGCCGTTCGGCCCAGAACCCCACAGGGAAGACGCGGAGACAGTCCAGGAACCTTCTTTGTTGACCGGAACCAGGGCCGCACAACTGCCCGCTGCCAGCGGCTGCCACGTGCCATGCCACTCCGTGCACACCTGACTGTCCGTGTCCCCCGCAGGGGCGCCTGCGCAAGTAGGCGTTTGGTGTGTAGCGACACCACGGACCCGAGCTAACGGGGGAGTTTCTACTCCCTCCCACGCCTAGCCGTGCGTGGCTTTGCCGTGTCCGGGGAAAAGGGGATCCTGGGGGTTGAGCTGATGCTGGGTCATTGGACCTTTAAGGCCCCCCGGCAGAGGCAACACACCCCTTTGGCCTCGGCTTCACGTAGACGGCACCCCTGGGCTGACCCACCCAGGGGAAATCGGCAGTCGCCTTTTCCTATCTCTCTCTCCCTACATCTTCGTCTTTATCTCTTACTATTTATCTGTCCTGTCTTCTACTCTCTTCCGTTTACTTCCAAACTTCCTGGCGGCTAGGGTTAACCCTGTGCAAATAGCCTGCCTTGGTCAAGATGGATTGGGTTATAGTAGCGTTGTACGGCTGGCGTCTAAAGGTTTTAGCATCCGCAAACTTGTAGCGTCCCCTCGTTGGGCTCCGTGGTGGGTGGCCACCAACGCTTCTGAAGAAAATTAAACTGGCATGCATAGAGCATTTCCCTTATTAAGTGATCGTACCACCTTAAAGCGCGTACGCACCGAAGACTTAGGCCTTTTCAACCAATCAAGTGAAAACTTCCCCCATTTGCATGTTATACATAGTGAGATAAGCAGCAAGCAAGCCAGAATTGTATCCCCTTTTGTAGTAGTCAGATGTCTCACAGAAATTCTTGGAGGCGGGTACAAAGTTACCAAAATGGCCAGCGGAGACCTCCTCCTTGAAGTTCGCGAAAAAGAACAGTTTGAAAAGCTACAGAATCTCTCAACTTTTGGTGACACTCCCATCACTGTAACGCCACAAAGATCTATGAACACAACCCGTGGAGTAGTATCTGATGCTGATTTGCTCGGCTTGACTGAAGAGGAACTTCTGGAGGGGTGGAAGAGTCAGAATGTAACCAATGTACAAAGGATCACCATTAGAAGAGACAACAAGGTAACACCAACGAAACACCTAATACTCACGTTCGCTTCCAGTAATCTGCCAGAAAGTATTCAAACAGGGTACACGAACACGTCGATCTGACCATACATACCTAACCCGCGTCGTTGTTTTAAATGCCAGAAGTATGGCCACGGCTCACAAAGCTGTCGTGGTCACCAAACTTGTGCACAATGTGGAGTGTCAGGCCACAATTCTGACAATTGCGAAGAACCATCACACTGTGTGAACTGTGGCGGAAATCATGCCGCATACTCACGGTCTTGCTCATTTTGGAAAAAAGAAAAAGAAATCATCACATTGAAAATTAAAGAAAATATCACATTCAAGGAAGCAAGACAAAGAGTCGCCATTTTATGGCGCTACATATGCTGATGCGGCGCGTCAGGGGGCAACGCCGCACCAGCCCTCGCCACTCCTTCGGCCAGCGCAAAGCGAGCCTTCGGCTGTGGCGCCTGCCCCCAAGGCGGCAGTAGTTTAGTCTACTCCGCCTCCTAGCGAATTGAGGCCGGAGACTCCAGGGTCCTCTGGTCTCAAGCCCTCCCCTCACCAGGCGAGGCCTAAAATCCGAACCACCAGCTCGCATGTGTGGGGACCCAGTGCTTCTGAGGAGGCAATGGACACAACGGTACCCTTGGTACCAAAACTGCGGCGCGGCTCTTTGGAGCGCGCCAACAAAAATAAAAAACCAATAACGGGGTCGGATTACCGTCCTGCCACCTAAATTAACGAGCTCATTCCAACACAGGATACTCATTGTACACACAGCAGCATCTCTCTTGTTTAAATATGCAGACAGAAATATTACAGTGGAACATCCAAGGCCTTCTTCGAAACCTCGATGACTTACAACAACTCCTCCATGAACACAATTCAAGAGTGCTGTGTGTACAAGAGACACACCTAAAACGAACAAACACCAACTTTTTACGTAACTACGTAATCTTCCGAAAGGATAGAGATGATGCCATGCCACCATCCGGTGGTGTATTGATTGATTTGTGGGGTTTAACGTCCCAAAACCACCATTTGATTATGAGAGACGCAATCCGGTGGTGTAGTGGTTATAGTTAGTCAAGGTATAGCACGCACACAATTACCCCTTCAAACTTCCCTCGAGGCGGTGGCTGTCCGAGCAGTTATTCAAAACAAACTTGTCACTGTCTGCTCTTTGTACATACCTCCGCACAACCGTCTTGAAATACTTCAATTCCAGTCTTTAATAGACGAACTACCTGAACCTTATCTGGTCCTTGGGGACCTGAACGCACATAATGGTCTGTGGGGTGACTCTCGCTGGGATGCACGAGGTCGTCTTATTGAACAATTCCTCATTTCATCAGGTGCTTGGCTGTTGAATGGGAAAGAGGCAACATACTATAACCTTGCCAACAAAACTTACTCTTCCATAGTCCTCAGTATCGCATCTCCTTCACTTGTACCATTACTTCAGTGGAAAGTCATAAAAAATCCATATGGAAGTGACCATTTTACTTTACTTTTGAGTACACCTATAATATATGAATGTCCTCCACATGTTCCCAAATGGCTAGTAAACAAAGCCGAATGGGAACAATTTCAAAAGATTACTCACTTAAGTTGGACTGACATATGCGGATTAGGCATAGATGAAGCTGTGCAGTACTTCACGGCTTTTCTTACTGACGCAGCAGCCAAGTGCATTCCACAAATATCTGGACTGCCCGGCAAACGACACGTCCCGTGGTGGAACACTGAGTGTCAGAATGCGCGAAAGGAACAGAACAGGGCATGGAGGCTGCTGCGAAACTCGCCGACAGCGGAAAACGTTGAGAGCTTTAAGAAAATAAAATCTCAAGGAAGGAGAACGTTCCATTGATGTTCTGGCCAGAATTGGCCAGAACATCAATGGGCAACTGCTTTGAGTACTTGCTTGAGTGGTGAAGCGCTCAGTGTGTACGGTAGGCTGACGCCGACCGATGCAGCCAACTATGCAAAGGTGAAAGCTGCTTTGCTGAAGCGATTAAGATTTACCGTAGAAGGATTCCGGGACAGATTTCGGACAGGAAAGTCAGCTGATGGTGAGACGGCTACGCAGTATGCCGCCCGACTTTGTCATTATTTCGACAGATGGATTGAACTTTCCGGGACAGCGCAGGAGTACGATGAGCTTAGAGAGCTCCTAATTAAAGAACAATTTCTTACTGGTTGCCACCCAAGTCTGTCGCTGTACTTGAAAGAAAGGAAGGCTGAGTCACTTGAAGGAATGCTTGAATTGGCTGATCAATTCTTGGAAGCGCAAGGTGGCACTAATTTGGCCAAGGTCAAGAAAGATTGTCCCGATGAGTAGAGAAAATGTAGAGGCATGATCAAGCGGGTAAATAAACAGACAGGACCCGTCGAATGTAATGACGCGTTAACGGTGTCGGAAGAGACAACGATGGCTGAGACAACGCCTCAGATATCGTCGTTGGAAAGGGCTCGCCGAAAAAGAACGTGGAAGCACAAGAAGTATCGAGCGAGCACCGCAAAAAGGGGCGCAAGCGCTGCTCGAAGTACGCAGGATAAATGCTGAGGTCAAAGCAGAATGTGGTTGGCAGTGTTGAGTGCCATATGTTGTGTTGATGTTGTGGTATCCTGTGTCACAAGTGTCGAAGTGTTGTGCTGTGATGTGATGTATAGTATTGTACCATTGTTGTAGTGAGAGACTTTGTACATTTGTATTATTGGGAATGTGTGGTGGAGTGTTGTACTCATGTGCTTGTGGTTGTGTTTTCACGTGTTGTGTAATTGAATTACAATGTACAATTGTATTAAGTGATCTATTGTGAATGTGAAGTGTCATGAGCGACTGATGGTGTTACAGTCTGTGAGAGTGTGTGATGACTTTTCGCGCTCGTTTGTGTGGTTTTGAATATTATGAGATAATATTCTTAAAGTGGGGGGCAGTGTCACAGAACGAGCGCTAAAAATGAGCGCGACGCCAAATTCTTGCGACGACGGGCGGGAGAAACGCCGCGAAGTCAAAAGAAAAAAAAAGAAAGAAAAAAAGAAAGCAAACGTCCGAGGCTCCCCGGGCGCGCGCTCTCCCCGCGGAAGCGTGGCGTCGCAGACGAACCTCCTCACCCCGCATCGGCGGCCCAGCAAGCCCGCGATTTTTCTAGAACGAACGGGGCGGGGTCATACCGAGTTGAATCATCCTCCGGGGAGGGCAGTCGAGCCGTCTCGCACCTCTCCCCAGCTTTCGCTGCGTATCGCGCCGACGAAATGACGAGAAGCGTCTGGAATGTCGCGCACAAGGTATTTAACCGAGCAGCCGAGATGAGAGATCAGGAGGAGACGGAAGTGAGCGCCCGAGCGCGTAGGGATTCCGCCGTGTAGTCGGCGAAGTTTTGGTCCGTAGGGACGAGGCTGGAGGTGAAGAGAATTTCCACCTGTGGGGCGACGACTCGAGCTACCGGCAAGAGTGTGTGTTTACCGCTATCGAGCGAAGACGCGGGGCAACAGCTGCGTGTGTGAAGCCGACGTGTTCCGGCGAAGAAGTTGAAGTTGGAAGAGTGGCCAATTGAAGACGGGAGGTTTCCTGGAAGAGAAACTTCGAGAGCTGCAGAACGACAATAACGCTGGACTTTGAGTGAGTGATTCTCGGAAGAGTATCATCTCGACTTTGGTTCCAAGAACTTTGGACTGAATAGGTTTTCTATCTCTTTAGTCTTTAAGTGTCTTGGTTGTTCAATGCATGCGACTGCATTGTAGTGCGTATTGTTGTCCGTGTCCGTTGTTTCACGTGTGGCTGATTGTATTGTGTAGCACGTTGATTGATTGGTTTGATTGGTGACATATTGTATGCAACTATTGTGGAGTGTGCATTTTTGTGTATTGTTTTCGATCTGCCATTATTGAGAATATAATTTGTTTGTTTATCAACTCTCGGCTCTGACTTGTTCTTTGGGCCACAGCCGGCGTCCGCTGGCGCGCCAAAAAGGACCATTTCTAAATTGTCCACGCTTTCGTGGTGCGGTTCGGGGGGCCGATACATCGGCTCTTGGAATTAGCCCGGCGATTGCCTCCCTAATTAACGGGACAGGTGTGACAACATTATTCATAAACGTATAATTACCTTCCTTAATTATCATAAAGTATTAACAAATGTTCAACATAGGTTCAGGCGGGGCTTTTCAACGAATACTCAATTAGTGGAAATTACGCATGACTTTACTCAAGCAATTAACAAAGGAAAGCAGACGGATGCCATATTTATGGATTTTCAAAAAGCCTTCGATAAAGTTTCGCATAGTAAATTACTTCACAAACTAACTTGTATTCTACAAAACAAAAAGATCCTTGATTGGATAACAGCATACCTAGCAAACAGGCATCAATTTGTTACGGTAAAAAATACATCTTCTAAACAAGCTCCTGTAAACTCAGGAGTTCCTCAAGGATCCGTCCTTGGGCCTATTTTTTTCTGTTATATATAAATGATATCGTCACTGACCTTTCTGTTCACATTAGGTTGTACGCCGACGACTGTGTCTTATATAAAAAGATCACCTCAGTTGACGATCAAATTAAACTAAATCGGAACTTTCTAAAAGTAATTTCGTGGTGTGACAAATGGCAGATGCCTGTTAATTTTGCTAAAACAGTTTTTATGAGAATTTCCCTTAAAAAAGACCCTCTTTTGTTCCAGTACTCAACCAACAATACAATTCTGTCAGAAGTAACTCCATACAAGTACCTTGGTCTCTGGATTACAAAAAATCTATCCTGGTCAAATCACATAGATTTTGTAGTAGCTAAATCTCTCCGTAAACTTTTTTCCTAAGGCGTTCTTTAAGATCAACCAAACCAAGTATTCGTCTCCTCGCTTACAATGCCATTATCCGTCCTATACTGGAGTATGCTGTGGTCATATGGGACCCGTTCACTCAGACTGATAACCAAAAACTTGAAAGGGTGCAAAAAAAGGTTGTTAGGTTCATTTATAAATCGTACGGTCCTACTTCGATTACAAAACTTCTCTTGAAAAGCAAATTTCCAAACATTCCGGACCAAAATCGAATATTGCGCTTAAAATTTTTTTCCAGTTAATAAAAGGTCACTATGCAGTTGACACATCACATATCATTCACTTTTCATTGGGTTACGGAACAAGACAGAGACACAATCTTACTATCTCTCCATTGATGCAACGAACAAATTGTTTCAAATATTCTTTTTTTTCCGAGGACTATCGTGGATTGGAACAATCTACATAACGATGTTGTTACCCTAAATACATTGTCTGCATTTGAAGAGTCACTGCAGAAATGATTGTTATCTATGTTTGTACCTTGCTTTTTGTTGATTCTCTTGTCTCGAAGAATCACTGCAGCTATCAGTTGCATAAGTTTGTATTACATTTGTTTTTTGATTGTTTGTTTGCCTGTTTCCACTGATGTTTATGTTTATGTTTTGTACCACCCCTGCTATGATCTTGTAAAAGATCGCAGTACTAATAAATAAATAAAAAAATACCGATCCCGCCCCTTGATTTTAAGCTGACCCTCAAACGAAAGCTCAGGGACTACTGGCAGAGCAAGTGGAATAGACACACGCAAAACAAGCTACACGTTATCAAGTCACACCTTGGCCATCGGCCACCAGTATCAAAATCACGTATAACAGAGGTAACACTAACAAGACTCAGGATAGGACACACATACACGACACACACACACACATCTTTTGTCTGGTGGCGATCCACCATTGTGTGATAAATGTGGTGAAGCATTAACAGTTCTTCCCGTTTTAATCAAATGTAAACAATTAAACACTCTAAGAAGACAACACTTTCCATTACCCTACCGACAACATATACCTTTACACCCTGCAATGTTCGTCGGTAGGTAACCGCTTTTTAGTCATAAATCATTGTTAGCGTTTTTAAAAGAAATTCATAGTTTTCATATCATATACCCGGACATTCGTAGCAGGACCTCTCCAGAGGGGTTTTTGCTGCAGTGGCTACACAGGAAAGCACTTGCCTCATGGCCCTTGGACGCAAGGGTATGAACGAGTGAGGCACTTGTGCTATTGCCATACATGTGCACCATCGCTTTTATTATCACCAACTTTTGTCATCTATTTGTACCACACACACCTTTCACGGCATGGTCATGATTTTATTACTTGTATGTTTTTACCCGCCTTACCTCGAGGAATTTTATGGCCCTTATACAGCCGCTTATCACAATCATTGTCCACATTCCTTGTCCCATGAACTGGCGCTCTTTGGCCATCAAATGGCCCTTGCGCCAAAAAAACACCATATACCATTATCATCATCTGATCGCCCTTGTCCTCTTCCTTTCTTCTACAGTTGGCGTGCTCGGGGCCGCCGCTCTCATACTGCCTGCTCTCCTCGGAAAAAGCGGAGAGGACATGCTGCATAGATAGAGGGGCTATGCCTGGCCACGGCGGACCGCACGTAGCGGACACAACCACATGCCTGGGCAGTCAAGCGACGATATCACATAAGCTCCAGACGTCATAGTCGCTGACTCACGCAGGAATACCCTCTCCGCCGCCTTCCGAAGACGGAGGCGCACCGGTCTCACTCAGGTTAGTGGATATGGTCGTCGGTGGCAACATGACAGGAAGCTGTTGCTTCCGGTGCAGATCCGGTCCCACCGAGCTAGCGGGACCAAAGTAGTCAAAGTAGACCTCCTGATGCTGACATTGTTCCACGGTGCTGTGGTTGTAGTAAGCATCTCGCTGTATGTTCTGCCGTTGTAGCCGCCGAGACCTCTGAAGTCTGAGTGGTGGCCACTCCTCAACGTATTATTCATTGAACGCTGGTGAGCTCGGCAGCCGTGGAAGTGTGACATCCCCGCAGAGGCTCTGACTGGTAGTGCCTCTGGCGCTCACATCTCCACCTTCGCTGATGTTGATGCCAGATTGCTTTTCATTGCCTTTCTCGACGTATTTTCAGACCTCGAGGACAGCCACTTTGCACTCTAGGGCACACACATTTGTGCAATTACTCGCATTGGCCGAACCTTACTTCTTGAACCTGTTCACCCTTTCTGTCACTCTTTCCAAGGACTCCTGGAAGTCTTCTTTTTCTGCCTGCAGTTTGTTCACAATGGCGCTGAGGCTTCTCAGCTGCTTCATCACTTCAAACCGCTCGTACAGGATGTCCTCCGCGGAAATGTCTGACAATTCTGCCGAGGCCTCTCTATTTTTTGTCACAGAAGCGGTGGCGTGATATTTTGACTCAAGTGCTTCTTGAGTGGTTATTTTCTTGGCTTTTTCTTCAGGAAGCTTTCTATCTAAACTATTGAGCGACAGAGCCATCACAGGCTTTTCTGCCGTAAACAGACTGGTTGTCGCAGCAACCACTTCCTCCTGCCTTGGTGGGTCCTTTTCGTGCCGTTGACCCAAGGAACGCCGGAGCTGCTCCACCTTCCAATTTGTCATGCAGCGGCTTGACTCCTGTGGCACACTACGCATGCGGTATCCACGATCTCTGTGTAGTGAGCCTTTGGTTTTCTTTTCACTTCCTAGATAGCAGACGTCTTCCCGGCCATGTGTTGTGCCAGCTGCGCTCTTTCCATGGCCAGTTGTTCCACGACACTCGCGTGCTTTTCCTTCATCTTCTCAATCTGCGCTTTGTGTGCCTTCTTAAGGGCCTCCAGTGGCAGCCAGAACTGTGCCTTTGGCGAGGTAGCCACCAAGCTGTGCTTGGTTCTGCGCAGCTTCCACTGCCCTTTTTTGTAGCCAGCCTTGACGTCCTGCAGCTCTTGTTGCAGGCTCTCTCTCAGCACCTCAATGTTGGCCCTGTACTCCAACCTCAGTGCATCCATCTGTGCGGCGTGCCTGACCTTCAGCCTCCTCTCGATGTTTTCCAACTCCTGGGCATACTCGAGACTCTGGGAGCCCAGCGTATCGGCGTACTGGTCGACTTCGTGCTTCAGCCGGGGCAGCTCTTCGTCTTCCTGGTACTGTTCCTGGCTCGCAAGCAGTTCTTCTACAAGCCTCCTGTGCTTGGTCTTAGTCTCCTGAAGCTTCCCCCTGAGAGTGCAGCGTGGACTCGTACCCAATGCGGACAGCCTCCCCTATGCATTCCAGTCTTGATTACTCAGAGAGCAGCTTCTCGTACTCAGCTTGCGTTGACTGAGCCTCCCGTCGCAGCGCCGCATTCTCTTCCGCAAGTCGTCAAATTGCGGTGCTCGGGTTGAGTGCCGAGTTTTAGCTGGTGCTCCCGATGCTCTCTGCAATCTCATCCCTTTTCTTTTTTACAGAGTTGAATGCGCTTTGGAGTGTTTCAGTCCTTTTCTGCTTCTTCTCGAGTGCAGAGGAGAGTTTCGAGACCTCCTCAGCATGCCTGTCGATGAGCGCCACCTTTTCGACGGAAGCCTTTGCATGTTCTTCAACGGCATTCTTGTCCCTCTCAATGTCACGTGCGAGGGCCGCCTCTGTACCAGACTCCGATTCATCTGGTGTTATCGTCGTGTCCCTGCGTCCCGTTACTTTCGGTTCCTTCCTCTTATTCCTCGTCTTCTTCCTTTTCTTCACGTATACTATTTCATAATCTCGGGACTTTGGGACCACACTCATGATCGCTGCCCTCACTCGCTGCGCAGGGCTGTGTCGCGTCCCTTCAACGTCCCACCTCGCTTCAGCGTACGCTCCAACATCAGTGATATCCCATGAACCCTGTCGACACAAATGGGCTTCTGCCTTGTCTCCATGCAGCTACCTCCCTCCTATGCGACAATGGGTACGATCAATGTAGACGGCTCGGCAATTTGCGGAGCGAAGCGAGCAAGCTCCTCAAGAAAAGGAAAAAGAGCAGCCTAAAAGATGTAGCTGGAAACGAGGGTGGCATCGTTGATTAACATGTGAAACCTTTACCGCCTCAAGTGCAGTGGGGTCCGCTCAATGAAAAAGCGTCTGCATGACCCGACGATGATCTCGCAGACCCTCCTGTGGGTGTTGCGTTCGGGTGTAGAACTCTAGCCTGATACGGTAATCGTAAGCGACCAGTAAAAACTCTTCCAGGAATGCCGCGATGAACTGGTTTCAGGACTGAAAGGGTGGTTGAAGCCACCATCATCGTTCTGCGGTACCATGCAGAGCAACTGGGAGCACCCGCCGGAGCACGCCAGACTCTGAGAAGCCGCTAACAGTCGAGTATTACACGAAAAGATCATCAATGAAGTTGAGGACCGATTCCTTCGTGTCTTGACCAGAAAAAGCGGGCACGGTCAGCGGGGTCGTCAGGGGCATGGTCGTGGACTGCCAGCTACCTCGATGCCCGTGGTCCAGGGGCAGGGTTCTTTCCGTTGGGTGCCAAATGAAGGGGGCGGTTTCGAGGCCGCTCAGCCCAGAACCCCGCAAGGAAGATACGGAGTCAGACCAGGAACCTTCTTTATTGACCGGAACCCGGGCCGCAACTGCCCGCTGCCAGCAGCTGCCACGTGCCACTTCGTGCACACCCGATCGTCCTTGTCCTCTTCATTGCTTCTACGGCCGGCGCGCTTGCGGCCGCCGCTCCCATAACATGCACCCAAATCTGGGCACACGTGCCTATAGCATTTTCGCCTCCATCGGCAATGCAGCCATTGCAGCTGGGATTCGATCCCACAACCTGCGGGTTAGCAGCTGAGTGTCTTAGTCATTGCAACCACCACCGTGAGGCTTGAGCAAAAGATAGGAGGACAGATCTTTCTGTGAATGACATTCTGGTGCAATTTCATGGCATCTGCACAAGGTATCGAACACACAATGTGCTCAAAAATTTAATATTGCTTCACATATCGGGGCGTTTTATTCCTGCTTTCAGTAAAAGATCATTCAAGTTTGGCTGCTGCATGGTATGTTAAGTTGCAAACAAAAGTGTCATTTTAATGTGATCATGACATTATGTCTCCCTTAGATAACATGCAATGCAAAGTACTTTTATTTCACATGATCACTCCTTTCAAAACATGTCACAGTTTAAGAAACCTAATTTCAGTCAATAGGTTTGTAGACTACTTGGTTTTGAAACACCGTGAAGTGACGAATGGCATGAAAATACACAGACAAAAGGAGACATACGTATGCAGTGACTCACAAATTATTTCATTTTCAGACGTTCATGTGATATAAAGCAGTTTATTTTTTATTTAGTCGACACATCTGCCTCTCTTTTTCTGTGTTTTCATAGTGTGTATTATTTCACTAATTTTTGCTAGTTCTTTTTTCTCGCAAAGCAAATGTTTTGCAGTTCATGTGTCGATGTTCGTTTCAACAAAACTTTTGTGTAATATATGTTCAGTAACAGTAATAAAGAATGGGCACAAGATTTCCCATAACTGTGTCTGCAAATACCACGTGTGTCTGCTCTTTACAACTATGTTTCTGAATTCAGTAGCCATGTTTTTTGTTTCACAATACAATATTTTTAAATATTGAGGTTGTATGGACAACAGTGCATGTACACTACTACATGCACTGCATGTTTTATTCAACATGACAAAGTTATGCATTGAGTGACATGTACCGTTTCGCACTTCATGTTTCAATTTTTTTCAGAACAACCCAAAACATTTTTAAACGTTAGATTACCCATCAGTCTGGGATGGACAACTGCGTTATATAATTTTTAATGCGGTAAAGCCCACGCTATGCTTTCAATGTCTTTCTTAAGTCCAGAGTCGCGTCTGGGGAACGCTTAGGCTCCAACCACTCTACTCTACTACATGAGCTTCATGAGCACTGTGCGCGTTAACAGCACGCAAGCTTGCGATGCGTCGCGTGATAAAAAGAGAAATAAGACGGCAAAGGACCCTTGGGCGAATGCGCGGCGTAGCGAAAAACAGCACACCGTCACAAACCAACTAACGTCGAAACAATTTCGTCTTGCCTTAGTTTACGCGCGGAACACGGAAGACCACTGAACGAATTCCACAGGTGATACAACCCACTTACCTTAGAACAGCTGACATTTGAAGTAGTTCAAGTGGAGCGTCTTCTTCGCCGGCTGGCAGCCCAAATAAACGCGTAATGAATAAAAAATTAGAACACACCATCTGCGTAAGAACACAACTCTTTTCAGCGACACTGTCAGTGAAAAGCTCACACGTTTTGGCATAATTTCTACGGTGTACTGCTTCAACAAGCTTCACCAGCGTGTTGCAAAACCAGCGTTACGCTAGCGTCTATGTGCGCCGCCATCTTGAATAAAAACAACAATAAAAAGACTCGGAGTGTCTTTAGATCATGTGACTGCTTTCAGCCAATAGCGGTGCCGCATTTTCCCCATACATCTCCTGGAATATGATACGGAAAAACGCGTTTGGGCTTATCAGCACCATAATGCAGCCGTTTAATGTGTGCGTCTCCCTTTATGCTGGAGGCGTTAGGTGAGCCTCCGTTTACGCTGCTGGTACGCCGCTATGTCGAAAGACGAGGTGACACCGACTGTGAAATCTTGGCACACTGCAGGCTACACGCGTGTTCTCCCCGTCTGGCTGAAGTTCATTTCCTTCACGCTGTCTAATAAAAGCTCGCTGACGGCAAGCAGGACCGAAGTGCGAACAGCCAGAGCGCTAGAAACTACGACTCATAAACTGCGTTGTAAATAAAATACATAAATGTGGTCGGCTGCTGACCCGTAGGCCACGCATTCGATATCGGCTGTGGTAGTGACGTGTTGATGAAGGGGGAAATGGTAAAGGCCCGTGTATTGTGCAATGTCGGTGCACAATAAATATGACCGCTTAAGTGAAATTTCCGGAGCAGTCCACCGCAGCGTCCTTCATAATGGTATTGTGGTTTTGGGACGTAAAACCCCAGGAATGATTTTGGAAAATATGTGTATCTCCTATTCAGTTAGAACGAAATTTCCTGTGTAGAACAATGGAAGGATTTTCAGTATATGAAGAATATGGTTCATATTGGTGATTTTTTATAGGGATAATATTTAGTGAAATATAATAGTTCATATTAGTTAATCATCGGGCAGTTTTTTTTTCTGTAGGCAGAAAATAGTTTGATATGTGTACAGTGCAAAATTATTTTCCCATCTGGTGATAAAAGTTGCAAAGAGGTTGGTTCTCGTACTTGTTTGGTTGTAAATTTAGCATTGCGGTCGTCCTAGTAACAAAATATGGTAAATAACACATTTAGTAGTAACCTTCATTGGTTACTGCCTGATAAAGTCGTCAAATTGCTTTTTATTTTAAGCGATAAAAATATTTTTGATGTGGTTGCTGTACTCTGTGCTTGCCCGTCTTTATATCAATGTGTCCTAGTGGTGAGTACTAGCTGCACAGGCATGAGGAACATTTAGACAACTTATCAGTTTTGTTCATGCTTACTTAAATAGTTTACTATCTAGTATTAGCCTGAGTAAACAAGAGATCCAAACCGCACTAGGGTACATTTAACAAAGTGCAGCTATGGTATCTTCTGACAGTTTGCATAGTGCGCTTACGCAACGCTGATAAGTGACACTGATGCACACAACAGCCCATTACCTGTACGCTAAGATTTGGAAGTGGGAAGAACACCACAATTAAGAAATGATCTATTGAAATAAAAGAAAGGATATGTTTTTGTCATGAACCAACACAATTGTATTGAAGTGACCATGCATGTCGAATAGTTGCAGCAAAGTTTAGATGCACGGATGAAAAAACTGAACACGAAGACACTGCTAAATACTAGCATTCAACAAAGCCCCCGCAGATTATATGGTTGCTGTTATCTGCAGCTAAATTGCTCGTCAAAAATTGAAAAAGTGACAAAACATTTAAGCAATAATGGGGCACTTGTCATAAAGGTAGTCAGTTCTTTATACCATGAAGCTTTATTAACAAGTTATGTTCTTTCTCTTCAGTTCTGTTTGAAGTTTGCAGAGTGAGAGATACTATCTTTGATGTCACTACCACTTTGAAAGAAACAGAGTAAATGCCTTAACTTTCGTAATGAAATAGAATCAATCCTTTTCTACACTTGGAAACAGAGTTGATACATTATTATTCCTAATGAAATCGAATCAACTTTTTTCTTCAATTAGAAACATTTCAGTCTATATTTCTCAATTCACCATGCTTTGCGAGGCCAAACGACTTCTTTCAGAAAGTAGGGTAGCTTGCGGAGGGCGCCAGTACACTTCAGCATCAGAACTGCTGAGCACCATTCAAAGACAGTAAGTGTTTGGGTGTTTATAGCTGTGCTGTATTTGCACAGACTTCAGCTTTATCGGAATCAGGTGCATGCCTCGGTGCAATGATGTGCATATCATAATTTCTGCCAGGGAAAACAGCGCTTCACTTTAGCTTTTTAAGTCATATATGAATACTGTAAGCACAATATTGACAACGTTTGACCTTCATCTTCTTCATCTGTATATAATCATCACGGAAAAACGTCGTCTTTGTTCGAAGGGTTGATCAGGCGATTTGGCCTAATAAACGCCGTCGAGACTCCAACGCTGCTACTGTCTTACAGAGTTATCAGCGATGTCGTATGAATGTAGTCAAGGCAAGGTTCGAATTTTAAGAAAAACTGCATCGTGCTAAGTTACAGGTGAATTGGCAGTGGTTACATGTATAAGGAAACTGGACTCGGTGCAGGAGCTCGATCGAATACGTCTGACGCCACTCGCGTCTCGGCTCGCTCTGCGATGCGTTGCTCTGCGGTCCCGGCTCGAATCTCGGCTCGTTCTCCTCTCTCTGGCGATGCGTTGCTATGCGGTCCCGGCTCGAAGGCTCAATTTTGTTTTTTAAATGTTCGTTGAACCAATAGGCAACCGCGCCCAGTGGACGCGCTCAGGGCTCGGAGTTCGCGTTAACGCAGTGCAGCGTTTCCCGAGCAAGCACGGAGACGCTGCCGGAGAAGGAGACGCTGCCGGAGAATTCAGCTGTGCGAACTCGAGTGCCGCTGACAGAGTGGTGGAAGTGCTTTAATCTCCAAGTCCTCTCCGACGTCACGTTCCCCTGGAGCTTCGTTCGGGTCGCCGCTTGCTCCCCCGTCCGCTGTCATGGCTCAAGAACCGCTGCCGGGAACATCCAGCATCCCTGTCCAACAAACCATTCCTGCGTGGATTGTCAACGCCTGGCAGCGCGACCCATCCATCTTCTGTGGTCTTCCTCGCGACGACGTCGAGGTATGGCTAAAAGAATACGACATGACCAGTGTTTATAACCAATGGAATGAGCCTCAAAAACTTCGTTACGTCGCCTTCTATCTGTCCGATGTCGCGAAAACGTGGTTTTTTAACCGCGAGAGCAGCTTCCCGGATTGCCCTACTTTTGCTCAACAAGTCCGTAGGATTTTTGGAAAACCGAACATCCATTCCGAAGTGTCGAAACGAAAGCTCGATGGGCACGCCCAACTTCCCGGGGAGACGTACATTTCGTACATTGAAGACGTTCTTGCCCTTTGCAACCGCGTGAACTCGGCGATGACAGAAGCTGATCGTGTTCGCCACATCATGAAAGGGATAGGCCACGTCGCGTTTAACGCTCCGGCTGTTAAAAGCTTCACCACCGTTGAGGACGTCATCACGACATGTCAGCATCTTGATGAACTCCAAGCCATTGGATTGCACCCAGACTAACCAGACGCCAGTGAAAGCCGGCCTTCCTCGGATGCGGATTTGTGCGCGCTGATACGCACTCTGATTCGCGAGGAACTTCAAGCGCAAGGGTTGTCATGTGCACCCGCCCCTCAGCCTCACTTTCAATCTGCTGGTCTGCGTGACATCATCAAAGCGGAGCTCTCATCTATGGCTGGTGCTCTCCTATCGGAAACTACGGCACGACCAACACCACCCATGACGTATGCGCAAGTCGCTGCCATGCCACCTGCTTTGGTTCAGCACGCGCATCCTGTTCCTGCACAGTTCAACGTAGCAGCATTTGCACCACACTCGCCTGTCCCAGCACCAGTACCAGCACCTGTGACAGCTCCAGCACACTACGCCTCCTGGCGCTCGCCTAGCCCAATATGTTACTATTGTGGCATTCGAGGCCAGATTTCACGATTTTGCCGCAAGCGCCAACAGGACGAACGCCGTGGCTACGATGTTTACGAAAGGGATTCGGAGCCATCCCCTAACCAGTACCAGCGACGCCCTACGACACGTTCCATCTCTCCGACTTCTCCACTCGCCGCACCTCGCCCCTGCTATCCAGGACGCCGCCAGTCCCCTTCACCTCTACGACGCTCAACATCTCCTCTGAGACCAGCTGTACCTACTTCTGTCTACCACTCGGTAAACTAGCTGGTGCAGTTTTTGGAGGGAAAGCTGCATCGCTCGAACAAACACCAAGACCTCCAGAGGGCCCAGCCGATTTGTTATTAGTGTATGCGGAAGGGGTACCAGTTCAGGCATTGGTGGACACGGGGGCTGCTATTTCTGTTATTGATGCGGAGTTGTGTACTCGTCTACGTAAGGTTACCACAGCTTATACTGGCACTCTCTTACGTAGCGCAAATGACTCGCAGATACGGTCATCAGCACAGTGCACCGTTAGAGCTGTCATTGATGGGAACTGGCATCATATTCAGTTTGCCGTGCTGGATTCTTGTGCTTTTATGCTTATTTTAGGATGGGACTTTCTTTCTGATGCTGCTGCTTCCATCTCTTGTCGACAACGACTTATAGTTATGCGAGAGACATATGATATTTCCACGAAATTATCACGTGACCGGCTACGAACAGCAAATGACTTCCTTGTGCCACCTAACCACGAGCACGTTATCACGGTTATGTCTGACTCCATTGACCAGGGTGACGTCCTAGTCAGTCCATCAGCCTGTTGTCTATCCAGAGGGCTTGCACTTTCATCGAGTGTTGTCCGCTTCTCCAACGGCACCGCGTTTCTCGCAGTACTGAATATCACCAATGAGCCGATTCTGCTGACCAAGTGCACTGTTGTAGTTTCCAGCGTGGACACACAACCTATCTCTGTAGTGGATTCGGATACCAGTGTGGCGGAATCACGTTCAATACCAACAGATGCTCCACCCACTACGGATCTCGTCAATACCATCAGCACGAATCTCACTCCCCCGCAAGCAGACGAACTACTGGCGTTGTTGTATAAGCATAAATTTTTTTTCGACGTACATTCCAGTGCTCTAAGCCAGACTTCTGCGGTGGCTCATCGCATACACACCGACGGAACTTCTATTGTCCGTCGTCGACCATACCGTGTTTCTTCCAGCGAACGCGAGGTCATCAGCAAGCACGTTGCTAATATGCTCAAGCAAAACATCATCCGCCCCTCCTCAAGCCCTTGGCCGTCACCTGTCGTTCTCGTAAGAAAAAAAATATGGTTCAGTGCGATTCTGCGTTGACTACCGCGCATTAAACAAAGTAACCAGAAAAGACGTATATCCCTTGCCTCGCATTGATGATGCTTTAGAGTCCTTACAAGGAGCGGAATATTTTTCGAGCCTTGACCTACGCTCCGGTGATTGGCAAATTTCGATGCACGAGGATGACAAGGAAAAACTGACTTTGCCACACCCGATGGGCTTCACGAATTTAAAGTCATGCCTTTCGGCCTCTGCAAGCGCCATCGACGTTTCAACGACTGATAGACACTGTATTGCGGGGCCTTAAGTGCAAAACGTGCTTATGTTACCTTGACGACATCGTCATAGTTTTTTCAACATTCGAACAGCACTTGCAGCGCCTAGATGAAGTACTGACGTGTTTCGCAGCTGCTGGCCTTCAGCTCAACACCAAGAAGTGCCACTTCGCTAGCAAAAGTAGTAAAGTACTCGGACATCTCGCCAGCAAAGATAGAATCCGGCCTGATCCCGACAAGATTACCACCGTTCTTCACTTCCCGGTGCCTCCACGCGTCAAAGAGCTCCGAACCTTTCTTGGCCTTGCGTCGTACTTCCGGCGCTTTATACAAGACTTCGCCACCATTGCTGCGCCACTTCACCACCTCCTTTCTTCGGGAGCGTCATACGTATAGTTGGACGAATGCCAAATGGCTTTTGACACCTTGAAACGTGCCCTCACGTTTGAGCCAGTGCTTTGTCATTTCGATAACGCCGCACCCACTCTCCTCCATACTGATGCCAGCGGACATGGACTCGGCGCTGCACTTCTGCAACGAACAGAGCGTTATGACGAACGTGTGATCGCATACGCAAATTGCACCCTCACAGCAGCAGAGAAAAACTACACCCTCACCGAGCAGGAGTGTCTCGCCATTGTCTGGGCCATCCAGCAGTTTCCACCATATCTTCACCAACGCCACTTTACCATCGTCCCTGACCACCACGCTTTGTGCTGGCTGTCAAGATTGAAGAATTTTCTGGACTTCTCGGTCGCTGGATATTCGTCTCCAAGAATACGAGTTTGACGTTATCTACAAATCCGGCAAGAAGCACAACGATGCCGATGTCCTTAGCCGCTGTCCTTTACAATCATCATCAGGCACTTCTGGCCTGTCGCCAACTGTGAGTGAACCCGTCAAAGTGTCTCCGTCAGTTCATTCACTCGCCGCTGTCGATTTTCTTTCTATCTTCAACAACGACACGTTTGCATCCCATCAACGCAGCGACACTTACTTTCGCTCTATAATGCAGCGCCTTCAAGGCTCCTCTCGTCCTCCCAACGCTCGCGCCCATCGACAGCTGCGGAACTTCAAGACTGAAAACTCAATCCTTCACCGCTTTGTCTTCCACCCCGAAGGACAGCGCTGGGTTCCTGTTGCTCCTCGTTCCCTAAGGGCGCAGATTTTGGAGGCGTTTTACGATGACCCCAAGGCTTGTCATCTCGGTTTTCAAAAAACCTATGAACGCATCCGTAGTCGTTTTGCATGGCCTGGCCTTTCCAACTGCGTAGCGCGATATGTTGCGTCATGCTCGCTACCCAACGCCGCAAGCGACCCACTTCCTGCCCGGCTGGTCTTCTACAACCTCATCCGTGTCCTCACGCTCCCTTCGATGTCATTGGCATTCACCTCTATGCACCGCTACCAATATCAGCTAGCGGCAAGCACTGTATTGTCACAGCAGTTGACCACTTAACAAGGTACGCCGAAACAGCTGCACTTCCTTCAGGATTAGCACAGTACATTGCCACATTTTTTCCTGGGGCAATCTTTCTAAGACATGGTGCACCACGCATCTTATTGAGGGATCGCGGCAAGGCGTTTCTCTCGAAACTACTCGAACAAGTCCTCCACGCATGTAATACGATTCATAAGACGACATCCAGCTACCATCCCCAGACTAACGGCCTCACACAGCGCTTCCATCGAACTTTGAGCGACATGATATCTATGTATATCAACGCCGACCACACTAACTGAGATACCATCCTGCCATTCGTGACTTTTGCGTACAATACCGCTACGCAGTGAACCACGGACTATTCCCCATTCTTTCTCGTCTATGGCCGTCCACCAACATCTCCGCTCGACATCTCCTTTTTTGACGTCCCTGTGAACTCGTCATTGTCATCGAGGGAGCACTTAATCTCTCACCTGGCCGATTGTCGCCGACGCACCCATCTCAACACACAGGCAAGCCAACAAGAGCGGAAGACTCGCTACGATGGCGTCCACCACGTAGTTCACTTCAAAACTGGAGGCGAAGTACTGTTGTGGACCCCAACGCGGGTTCCCGGTCTGTCTGATAAGTTTCACTCACGTTTCATCGGCCCCTACGCTATATTCGAGCAGACGTCTCCTGTTAACTATCGAGTAACCCCTGTTGTCATGCCTCCCGACGGCCGTTTTCATGGTACAGATGCTGTTCACGTGTCGCGCTTAAAACCATTCGTGCGTCGTACACCACCGTCATAAACAGCGGCCTAATTGGCCGCTTCCTCGCGAGGGGGAAATTAGTGTAAGCACAACATTGAAAACGTTTGACCTTCGTCTTCTTCATCTGAATACAATCATCATCACGAAAAAACGTCGTCTTTGTTCGAAGGGTTGATCAGGCGATTCGGCCTAATAAACGCCGTCGAGACTCTAACGCTGCTACTGTCTTACAATACATATTTATTGTTTATTACATTGTTTTGAACGAGGATAACTTACTTTGCAAACACACTCGACATTGCTCCAATGCTTAGACTCTTTTCATTTACAACCACCAGTGCAGCTATATGTACACCACCTGGAATTCCAGGGTTCAAATGCAGCCACAACTATGATATTTACTGTGTCATGATCGTTCAGCGAACCGGGAGCGCGGGGGTAAACACAGACACAAAGCAAAGAGGAGGCACACAGCACGAGTGCTCCTCCTTGCTTTGTGTCTGTGTTTACCCCCGTGCTCCCAGTTCGCAGAAGAATCATAAATTACCAACTAGCCCACCTTTCCATCCTATTTACTGTATCCTTTCATTGAGATTTTTCGCTTGTTGTGAGGCTGTTGTTATTGCCAACAGATGTGCTGTTGTAATGTCTCCTGAATGCTTACTCACTGAGATTTCCAAAGTGCATTCTTGCTGTTCCTGAATTACCATAGGCAGTGAATCACATGTGGGTCTTATCTATATACCACAGGCAGTACTGTACAGGTATGCACACACGAGGCTGATGAAAAAGGTTTTGCAATGTGTTGGACAAGCATGTCACGTTATTCATGTCATGGGACCATGAAACAGCAATCACAATGTCATGCTCACCATTTGTTTTCTTCAAGGTGCTGCTTCTCCTGTTCTTGGGCCAGCTGTCGCGCCTTATGCCAACGCCACTATGACTGCTTATGCCACAAGTCTCTTGGTGTCTTGATATTGCAGAAATTTGTGTCAATGCATCACCAGCAAAGTATCGAGCGGCATCATTTTCGCTGCATCCCCAACTGCCGATTCTGGACGGTTCAGCATTCTCAGTCTAGCAGCATGGAACAGTGACAGGTGTTCAAGCAGCTCATAAGCACACCCATATCTTTGTTGCATGAGGATATAGCACTGCAGCAGTCAAGATGCCATACTTATTGTTGATGTTTTTCCACATTAGCGAGTATGAAACATACCTGTACCATAAATATGATGTTTACTTTGTCGTTATCTACAGTAAAACTTCGTTAATTCAAACTCGGTTATTTAGAAATCCCGTTCAATTCGAAGATTTTCTGCGGTCCCGTACTTTGCAATGTAAGTTTGAGTAAACAATTCGAAGCGGCGGCCGGCACCAGTCCAGTTATTTAGAAAACTTTGGGTGGAGAGTGCCAGTTTCGAATCCCGATTTCGCCGAAAATCCGCTGAAACGACGGCTCTTAATAGCCACAAAACAACGCAACATATCGATACGCTATGCTCGACAGCAAACGGGAATTCATCTACAGCGACTCCAGGCCGGCCATCAAAGCCTTCGAACGCGGAGTCATCTCCGACCAGGCATTACGTATCCTGCACAATGCGGACCCGAGTGCCCTGAAGCACCACACTGTCATCTGGTTCCCCGCCCATCTCGGCCAGGTGCCGGGTGCCCTATCCAACCTCAACGAGATCGCCCATGATGCAGCGCGCGCACTTACCGACCGCACTGCCACAGGGCAACCTCATCTTGCTGGGTTGGATACCAATCGGGATGCACCAATTACGTACAATGAAATTACAAAGCACTTTTACTTAGAACGCCGCATTTTTCCACCCCCCCATCCGAAACTTAACCGACCGCAGGCATTAACCCTACGCCTATTACAGACACACACGTACCCAAACCTTGCCACGCTTCACGTTTATTATCCCGATGCATACCCCAGCGACACATGCCCATCATGTGGACGCACAGCGACACTCGAACACATGCTCTGGGAGTGTAGAACAACTCCTCCCGACTCTACCTCAAGCAAGTGGGAGAGGTCCCTCAGGAGCTCACTTCTCGCCGACCAGCGATGGGCCGTCCAGCAGGCCCACGAAGCGGCCGCCAGGTACTCCCTGTCGGTCCCTACGTGGGAGACGCCCGCTACGCGCTAAGCGCGTCCTGCAGGACCGAAAGAAAGTTTTTTCATTCCATTCTATATCGATACTAATTAGTGGTAGCTGAAGCACCCCAGCCGCGTTTTCCAGCGAAAAAAAAGGAAGAAGAAAACGGTCTCGTGGTCAACCAAAACGCGCGCCTGCGGAAACCTGAGCGTGCTTCACTGAAATACAGCGTTGACGCGCGGGCAGCATATTCCGTATTTCTAGGAACGTTAGCGGGCGATGGTTCACTCATTCTTGCTGAGATCGTAAAGAATTTAATAAAGGACAGTTTGAAAGAATTCACGATGTACGCGAACCTCCGATTGCTGGTTGCCCCAGCAATTCGCATTTTTGCACTGCTGGCGGAGTTCATGCGAGCAACACCTTCTTAGAAAAACTAAGTTTGAAAGTTTAAAAGATTATTTTTCCCAGCCAGAACACATCGCAAAATTCTTTATGCTGGTTGTTATTAAATTCATAATTATACCAGAAGGAATGTGCGAATGGTCGCATCATGACGTGCTGACGCAGCGAGGTGCAGAGACATGCTGCCCGCCTGTCACTACTGTGCTGCAGTGAACATGTCTTGCTTCCGCGGGCGGACACTTCAGTTGATCACGGCGGCAGCGTTTTTTTTTCAGTGGCAGCTGTTGCATATGTAGATTCATTGATGGCCAGACGGTAGTGAATACCGTGAAGAGTAGGCTATCAGGCCCGCTAGGAACACGAGAACATGTTGAGCCCTTAGCCCAGAACGAACTCTGGTTTATTGTTACCAAAACGGCCACCCCGCCGCTGTGCCGGGCTTGCACAGCTCAACACAACTATCAGCGCCGCGTGGGGGCGCTGCATTTGAACCAACATTGTAACACTCCTCCCATCTTAGGAGGAAGACTACGGGGAGTACCTATTGACTAGTTTCCTAGTTCTTGTGCAACGTCGCAACTTTGGCGTGCTAGGCGTAGGCACAACAGAGTGACTGTTCACATGCACACCACTGTTGAGCGCAGTCCCGTCGCTCTCCGTGGCACAGCTACTCCCAGTGAAGCTAGTTCCAGGTAGCTGTTCATGATGAGGCACTTCTGGAACAGCTAGCGCATGATGAAGCGGCGGCTCCAACTGTAGTGGAGCTGCAGCGATAGCACTTTCAGGAGAGGCCAATGTTTCAGTCTGCACAAGGTGCAAGTGGTCGCTGTGTCGGTTTCTCAAGGTGCCATCTTCAAAACGTACACTGGCTGATGATGGAGTGACGTCCACGACACTGGCAGGCACCCAGGATGTGCCCCTGCGAAAGGTTTGTGCGTACACATCATCACCTGACAGCAGTGATGGAGCCTGCCGGGACCCTCTGGCAGCATACAACTTAAGCTTGAGTTGTTTTAGGAATACAGATGCCTCCAGGCTTGGCCTGAGGACATCCAACGGAGTCTTGAACATTCTTCCTGTCAAGAGTTCACATGGTGGCCGACCTGTCACTTCATGGGGTGTGGTCCTATAGTGGAACAGAAACCTGGAGATCTGCGTTGGGAAGTTCCCAGAGCCAGACTTCTCGAGTTTGTTCTTCACAGTTTCTACAACTCTTTCAGCTGCACAATTTGAGGCAGGGTGATACGGCGGTACAAGCATGCGGCGTATTCCATTTTGAGTTAAGAACTCAAGGTACTGGGCACTGGTGAATGTCGGACCGTTGTCTGTAACTATGACATCAGGCAGGCCATGTTGAGCAAATGCAATTCTAAATGCAGAAATGGTAGCTTCTGCAGATGTGGAAGACACAGGAAAAACTTCTATCCACTTTGAAAACGCATTCACAATAACCAAGAATGTGTGACCTAGAAATGGTCCCCCGAAATTCATAGGAAGCCTTGACCAGGGTCGCTGTGGGAAAGGCCATGGCGTCTGCTGAACCAGCTGTGCAGCTCGATGTTGAGCCTGGCACGTAGCGCAGCTCTTCACGCTGTTGGCAATATCATTGTCAATGCCTGGCCACCAAACATGGCTCCTGGCAATCATCTTGCTCTTCTCGATACCTGGGTGGCTGGAATGAAGAACACCAAGAACTCGGGCCTGCAATGACTTTGGGATCACTACTTTTGATCCCCAGAGTAGGCAATCGTCATGGAGACTGAGTTCTAAGCTTCTGGTATTGAAAGGGTTCCACTCTGGTTCTACTGGGAGGCTTTCTTCTTTCAGAACAGCAAAAACAACGTGGCCCAGAAGTGGGTCATTTCGTGTGGCTTGGGCCACAACACCTGGTGAAAGGAGTCTCGGTTATGCCTCCTCTAGCAAGAAGATTTCAGCAGGTCATGGTAATGCAGTAGTGTCAGTTGGGAGAGGCAGCCTACTAGAAGCATCAGCGTGGCCGAACACTTTGCCAGGCTTGTATACAAGTTTGTACTTGTAAGCAGACCGTTTCAGAGCCCACCTGACCACTCGAGGCGAAGCTTGCACGGGAACGGGCTTGTTGGCACCCAGCAGTCCAAGAAGTGGCTTGTGGTCAGTGTGTGCTTCGAATGAGATACCCCACAAATACTGGTGGAACCGATCCACAACAAACACTAAAGCCAGTGCCTCCTTGTCGAGTTGACTGTAGTTTTGTACTGCTTTTGACAAGCTCCTCGAGGCAAAAGCGGTGGGATATTCCCCGCCTTCAGCATTTTTGTGCGCCAGAACTGCACCTATACCATAAGGCATTGCGTCACAGCTGAGGCAAACAGGCCTGACAGGGTTGAAGGGCACAAGAACTGGAGCTGATGTCAACAAGTGCTTGCTGGCATTGAATGCATCTTGTTGTTTATGTCTCCACTCCCACTTCTTCCCTTCACAAAGAAGTAAATGCAGTAGATGAAGGAGTGACGAGAGATTGGGTAAGAAGCGCCTGTAGAGTTTACAAGTCCCAAGAAACTCTGAAGTTCTCCGACATCTTGAGGCACAGGAGCATGCAGAATGGCTGCTACCTTGTCAACATTCGGGGAAAGGCCTGCCTTGCTGATGATGTGCCCGAGATACTCAACTTGCGGCACGAAGAAATGGCATTTTTCAAGTTTAAGCTTCAGGCCTGATTCCTGAAGCTTGCTAAGTACAGCACGAAAGTTGCGAAGGTGCTCAGCATCATTTGTGCCAGTCACAAGAATGTCGTCAAAATAGACTGCTACATGGCGCAGTCCCCTGAACAAGTTCTCCATCTCGCGCTGAAGTATCGCAGGAGCAGATGAGACACCAAAAGGCAACCGGGTTTACTGAAATAACTCCCTATGCATCGAAATTGTGACGTACTTCCTAGAGGCCTCGTCAAGGACAACTTGCTGGTATGCATCTCGCAAATCCAATTTTGTGAATTTCTCACCTCCAGCAAGTACAGTCGACAGGTCCTCGATCCATGGAATGGGGTACTGCTCCACTGTTGCCACTGGGTTTATGGTGACACCTAAGTCTCCACAGATTCTGATGCGTCTATCCCTTTTGGCCACAGGAAAAATAGGTGCAGTCCACTTTGCTGTCTTGACTGGAACAAGAATGGAATCTCTTCTTAGTCTATGAATTTCTCGAGTTACTCCATCTGTAAAGGCGTACGGCAGTAAACGTGGCTTGAAGAACCGAGGCGGAGCATCTGGAGGAACGTGTAGAGAAGCTTTAGCACCTTTGAATGTACCCAGGCCTTCTTCAAACACGTCGGTGTAGTCTCTATCGAAAAGTGCGTGCATGTCCACTTCAACGTCGGAGACGCCCATGCCCAGCTGGCGCATCCAGTTGCGTCCATGAAGAGTGGGCGATCCGTCTGCGGTCAGAAAAAAGGTAGGTCAGCCTCCCTGCCATTAAAATTCACACTGACGTCAGCTTTGCCCTGAACCTTTTTTAGTTCCCCGGAATAGCTTCGCAGAAGCACTTGTGACGGCTGCACAGGAACCGAAGGCAAAAGCTTAAGAAGACGCAACTTGGCCATCACAGAGACACTTGCCCCCGTGTCCACTTCCATGCGGAGTGGCTTGCCGCAAACGTGAACAGTGACAGTGAAAGGCGGAGGCGGCGTGGCGTAGTCGACCAGCCACATGTCAAAAACTTCGTAAGATGAAGTGGTAGCGACGTCCTGCTTGCGTACCGTATTAACACGATGACGGTTACTCGACGACGGTGTACTGCAAGCCGAGAACGAACGTGCCTTGGTAGGGCTGTTGCTTTGGGCTTGGCTGTCCCTTCGTGGTGAATCGCGCACCTTCGCCAAATGACTTCGTTTGTGGCAGTAATTGCAGATTGTCTTCACATGTTTGCATTTTGATGCAAGATGTCCATCCCCATAGCGGTAGCAGGTGACGCCCCCAAAACCTGACGAGACACAGTGAGTCGAGGAAGCGCTGCTTGTGTTCGCTTGCGCTATCTCACCTGCGTCCCTTTTTGCTGCTTCTATTGCCAGGGTGGTCTGCACAGCATCTTCGAAGGTGAGGTCTGGTTTTTCCAGAAGTCTTGTTTGGACATCCACGTTGTTTATGCCACACACGACGTGGTCGCGGAGCATGTTTTCGAGTTCAGCCCCGAAGCTGCAGTGCTCGGACAGGCTTTTTAGTGTTGCGATAAAATTGCTGACTGATTCCCCTTCCGCGCGAACGCGCGACTTAAAACGAAAACGCTGCACGACGGCAGAGGGCTTCGGACAATAATGGCTTCCAAGTACTTGAAGAATCTCGTCCAGATTCTTGCCACTGGGCTTGGCAGGCTTGACCAAATTGCGGAGCAAAGCATACGTTTTCTGCCCACAGCAGCTAATGAAAACGGCAGTACGCTTGTCTGGGGCGACATCATTCACCAGGAAAAATGCTTTGAGCCGGTCCACGTAACAAGGCCAGTCGTCTCCTCCCTCCTCAAATGGCTCGAGGTTGCCGAAACTTGGCATGGTGAACACATGGCAGAGAGCTGCGGGAACGAAGACTCACATACTTCCTTTCATCCTCGTCGCCAGTTGTTACATGTGTAGATTAATTGATGGCCAGGCGGTAGTGACTACCATGAACAGTAGGCCATCAGGCCCTCGAAGAACACGAGAACGTGTTAAGCCCTTAGCCTAGAACGAACTGTGGTTTATTGTTTCCAAAACAGCCATCCCGCCGCCTGGCCTGGCTTGCACAGCTCAACACAACTATCAGCGTCGCGTGGGGGGGGGGGCTGCATTTGAACCAACATTGTAACATCAGCAGTGAGGCTCACCGTTTCCCCGTGTTTGCAGCAAAATTAAGACCAGGTATAGCTGGAAAACTTAACTTTTGTCTTCGCAAGCTAACTGGCACAGCAAACCATGAGCACTGATCACATTGTAAAGTTCTAAGCTCGTTGCATCCCGCATTTTGAACGTTCTGTTAATTCAAAAACCTGCTTAATTCGAAGATTTTTCGCGGCCCCAGTGACTTCGAATTAACGAGGTTTTACTGTAGATCAAAGTTTGCTTTTCACATCGCACATTCAACACATAGCCCTTGAAAGGAGACCTTCGAGACCTAAAGTTGTAATTTCTGAAGTGAATTTCGCACTCACAACCTCAACCCGTAGTGAGTGCTAAATTTTAGTGCTGGAAACCTAGCAAGAGTATTGTAAACATCGCTGACATCTTGTTACTGTGTTTGACAGCATACCAAATTAGTGAGCAGGAGCACAAAAAGTCAGAACAGCACCAACTGAGGCATCCAAATTTTTGTTTATAATTTTACATTACTTCAATAAATGAGTTGTGGTGCCATGAAGAAGTTTAAATGAAAGATCAGAAACTATACCGTCAATTCTCTGAGCGCATGTTTGGGAAACTGTTCAATTAGTAAGATCAGTTCCAGTATTGCCACCTCGTACAACATTTAAGAAGTTGAATCTGTGACGAGTAGCAGCTTTCCTGTTGTCAAGAGAGGTCATTAACTAGTTGGAAGTTTATAACGTTATTTTCAATTATGCGTGCGGCTTTCGTAAGCTTTTGTCATGTGAAACTATACTTGCTGGCCCTGTTGAATCTATATGTTTGTAAATTAACATGGGCTCTCAGGTTGATGCATTCTTTCCGTATTTATCTAAAGCTCTGTGATAGGGTTTCTCACTAGATATTTTGATGACACAGCAAAAAATTCCTTTTAATGTGCTCACTTGAATTAAATACTTTCTTTTGTGCAGAACTCTGTTTACATCTGCTAACAATTGCAACTTTTCTTCTGCTTATGTGATATCTGGTGTATCCCAAGGAAGTGTTCTCAGTGTAGGCCTGTAGCCAGGGAGATGCCCCAAGGGTTTTTCTCTTCCCCCCCTAAATTCACATGTTGCTGGTGGTCCTGTTGAGTGTAAGTAATGAGGAAAGTCATTGTTCATGGCCATCAACATGTGTCCCCCCTCCCGCCACCCCCGAAAAAATTCCTGGCTACGGGCTTGTCTCTTCATGGGTTCATTATTTCTCGTTGCTCATTTCTCATATACTTTATACTTTACCTTGCATTGTCTGCATGTGTACAAAATACAGGGTGCTTCAAGAAATGTGTTCCATATTTTTTAAAAACTCAAGTGAAGAGGTATTTGCGTGCTACTTGCGATGTTGCCTTTCCTGTGACAGAACAAATCCTCAGGTGCGTTCAAACATTAAATATGGCAGTAATTATAGAAAATAACACAAAACTTTTTAACCAGTGGTAGTTGTGGTTTGAGTTAAATTGGTCAGTTCAAGTCGTTTCTACGAAAAGTCTAGAGCCACTTCGAAATTGTGGAAAAGCAGCCACTGATAATCACCGTGGAGAGATGCAATCTGCCTAATTTAGCTGGCAAAATGGAAGCCAATGCAACAAACATTGCATCTCTCATTCATTTCAACAACGTCCTCAATGACGACACTGTTTTCTTCATCGTTATCAACCTTCAATTCAGTCACTTCACTTCGTGGCCGCTTATCGACGCTCGTTTATCCTTCTCCCCGCAATGAAAGGGAAACAATGTTGTCATTGAGTGTGTTGTCGAATTGAATGTTAGATGCGCTGTTTGGTGTGTTGGTTTCGGTTCCGCCAGCTAAGGCAGATAGCATAGTTTCGCGTTGATTACCAGCGGCCGCTTTTCCGAAATTTAAAAGTGGTTATGAACTATTCGTAGGAAGGGCTTGAATTTGCCCATTTGACTCGACCGCCTATTACCACAGCTTAAAAAGCTTATTGTGTTAATTGTTATGGTTACTGTAGTAATTATTGCTTGTACGCATTTAAAGACTCCTTCTGTCATAGGAAAGGCAACACCGCAAGTGGCACGCCAATATTTCTTTTTATTATTATTTTAAAGAATATTGGACACATTTCTTTAAATATCCTGTATATCTGTCGATGTTATTTTTAATGAGTCATTCCTTGCCAAATAATCCAACGTTTTTTTGACCATCACGAATATGGCTGAAAAAACTTCCACATGTTTCTGAAATTGCGAAACTCTTCCTGGTAATTTATTTCCGTTGCCAAAAAATTTTATACCTATTTTTGAGAGTGTAGTTTTACCGCCTTGTGGGGTAAAAGGCATCAAAAACCAATTTTTTTCAAAAGACATTTTCGGAATACACAAGATAAATGTCATTATCAAATGTACTCAACTGCATTTCATATTATTCAACTGATTTTTGTGCACATGCTGGTACAGTTCCATTTCTTGCAGATGCCTCAACTATTCCACCAATGGAAGACATAATAATAGGAGCTAAGCCATTAATTGCAGAAATGACTTTCAGTTTTCGTGCCTGAATTGAAAACTTCCACTGATGTCAAAGAATTGCAGCCGCTTCCGAGTTGTACATGTTTATCGAGGTGCTGGAATTTGTGCTTCCAGCTACACAGTCTGTGAATGAAAGTCATCAGGGTGGACAAAAAGAACATTTCAAGTGTAGCTCAGTGAAGATGAACACACAGCACTGACCAACTGTAGCCCTCTACCGACCTTATTGTAGATGCATGGTTTATTGAAGAAGCACACTTCTGTAATGCAAGTCTGCTTTTTCACCTGTGTAAAGGCACAATTTTCTTATGCCATTGTGACAATAGAGGAGGCAGCTTTATTGCATTTGTTATAAACAGTTGCTGGTTTGCTCTTCCAATTGTGTGCTTTATGTTGTTTTCTACTGTAAACAAAAAGGTGCCCTGCAACACTTTTCCAAATAAATGGCTTCTTCAACGGAGTTTGTCGTCTCATAAATTCACCACTGCATAAATTTTAGACATCATCAAGTACAAGTGAAGTTGCAGAGAGTTGTCATAGCTTTCTCTTATAGCAGTAAGTGCACTGGAAGCTAAAACAGGGAAGAAAAATGGCATGGTGGAAAGCAGTTGTGTCTCATGCACGTCATAACCTTCAGCACTTCATCTTTTTTTCTATTTTGAACATGCGGCTTACTTTCAGTGTGATTGCGAGGGCGCAGACGTGACGACCATAGTAACTATGCAGCTCACATTGGCTCAAATCAACCGATGGCTGTAGTTGAGTTATGGCATCTTATGTAAAAAAGGGGGAGCAACTCCTAGATGACTTTGAGAATTATTTGTTTATTGCAGGCCACATGCTGCCCAAGAATATTTTGCTCATATGTTTCCAGATTTTATCGGTAAGCAGTGCTTGCTGACAATGTTGAAAAAGTGGTGCAGGGCTTCCTAAGTATGTGCTCATCCAAATAAGTGGTCCCAGTTTCAAGTCTACTTTGGTACAGCCCGTTTAGCAAATGCATCTTCTCGCATGCTATTATTTATGATGGTAAGTTTGCCTGGTTTTTGTTGTTTAAAGGGGCAGCATATCTTCGAAAAGCGTGGCATATATGGTGAACGCTACATTTATGCAAATGAGGGTCATGGGCTCAGCTTAGTTTATCACTTGTACATGTCAGCATCAGTCAAAAATGTGAATTGGTTGAAATGTTACATCCACCGGCCAAAGTACTCTTGTACTGATGCAACATGCAAGCAGGGTCAAAAGCCCATAGGATGCAAGTTGAATAAAGGAGTGTGTATATCTGCCCAGTGTGAGCTTGTATGCTGTAGAAGAACAACACAGAGACAACGTCCGTTCGTGTGCCGGCTGTACTGTCATCTGACTTTGTCTTCCGCTTTTTCGCAGTCTAGCATATAGCGGTAGCCCCAGAGGCGCTGTAATTCTTACAATCCTTGAATTCCTCAGTGCTCACTACACTAGAGTGTGCAACGAACCGAATATTGTAGATATTTACTGCGGGCTTGGTAATACCAGGTTCGTATACTACATTTTGTTGAGCCTATATCTCACAAAAATATTTCTCTGCTTGTATAAAGTTCTGCAAGTGCACTGCTATTACTGTCTAACACAGAGGCAGAAAACTACATCTTACTATATTCAAGTAATGGCTTCAAGATACTCGAGTTGTGTCATGAGCTGATCACAAGTGAATGCTGTTTTGCCAAAAATGTATTCCGAGGTAAAACAAGTTTCATGAAAAAGAAGAGTATATGCGTGATGGCTTCCTGTATTTCGCTGAATTTGAAAAGATCACATGTGTCTATATTGCTACTCTTATGTTCATATGTGGCAGTTCATATGTTCATATGTGGCATATGTGGCAGCACCAAACTAGACATTAAGTTGCTTGGATAGTAATGCTAAAAATGCTAACATAATTGAGGTAACTAATGAAACTGACAGACAGTTAAGCCAAGGAGGCTTCTATTGGGCTTTTGTAAAAGAGCCCTGCAACACTATCAAGTAACCATGCAATAAATTTACTGAAGAAGCCTATTTCCTCAAGAATTGACGATTGCTAAAATTTTTATAGCCAGTACAGTACAGTACGAGCGGAGTTACGAAGATTTGCGCACTCTGCAATTCTTTTCTCTCTCCTCCCGTCTAAACGAAAGTTCTGGAAGCTAAACAGGGAGGCATGGCAGGGGAAAGAAGGCACGTCACGTGCGCCTCGCGTCTTCGATAACTTCCTCCTTTTTTTTTCATGAGTGGCTAACTTTCAGTGTGATTGCAAGGGCACGAACGGGCAGTTCAGCGTTCTGTCTCGTCTCTTCTATCCCATCTTGTTGTTTGCGCTATAAAGCACTCTTTATCATGTTATACCAGCACGCCTAATCCTACTGTAACCCACAACATTCAAATTACAGCCCCGCCGTGGTGGTCTAGTGGCTAAGGTACTCGGCTGCTGACCCGCAGGTTGCGGGATCGAATCCCGGCTGCGGTGGCTGCATTTCCGATGGAGGTGGAAATGTTGCAGGGCCGTGTGCTCAGATTTGGGTGTGCGTTAAAGAACCCCAGGTGGTCGAAATTTCTGAAGCCTTCCATTACGGCGTCTCTCATAACCATATGGTGGTTTTGGGACGTCAAACCACACATATCAATCAATCAATCAATCAATCAATCAATCAATCAATAAAATCAATCAAATTACATAATTAGGGCTCTACCATTTGAGCTACAACAGAGGTTTCTGTGCCTTGTTTGCTCTTTTAGCGTAATTATGTGTACCTGGACGCCACTCCAAGCACAGGCAGCGAGTGTAGAACTCTCTTGCTTTGCCCCAGGTGTGTATTTGAGATGTATGTTGGTACCCATTACAGGCCTCTTTTGTATAGCCAAGCCTCTGGGCGCAGCTTGGCTGTGCTCTCCTGAGGGACACCATATTGTTTTGGAACCCCATTTGTTCTGGTGCGCACCTCTGAGATTTTGAAAGTACTGATTCTTTACTGCCTAGATGCATAAAAGCTTCGAAGAAAACATACGTTGTTCTGGAAAACTGTGTTATCAGGACTGCATGATCTCATAGGTCTCGGTTATACAATAACATGATGACCAAAAATGAATGACCAACCTCTCCTTACATACATTTATTAAAACAAAAAAATGAATGCAAGTTTGAGCCTTGGTACACTAAAGTATACAGAATGTATACTTTAGGTACACTAAAGTATACAGAATGTATGCGGAGTACCTTCTAGCATAATATGTGCGCTAATAAAACAAACATTTACTGGTACCAGTGCTCGGTAGCTAGTGGATGTAGGCAGTGCTGACGGTATCGTTGAGCTACGCCTGCATTGTGGTTCTTGCACTGAATTGAATTGTCTCGATGGCAGGCACTATGAGATAGCGGCACGTTATGATCAGCACGTGGTGTACAACTCCTCTGCGACAATAATGGGGCAAGATTTCTCACCCACTGAAGATGGTGAAGGCTGCAACCTGCGCATGTCAATAACTTGTTGTGGTTATTCCTTCATGATATTTGTTGGCCTGAACATGCGCCAATGCATTCACAGTGTAGCTTGTTGAATAAATGCAATGACATGGGAGGAGAAAACATGCCACTTTTGCCTCCATGGCTGTATTGCGCTTTTTACAGCACAGGAACCACGAGCAATTGACGGGAACATATCAGATGGTGATAAATGTAGGAGGAGATTCTCGAAAGACTGATGTCCTTGTTTGTCACCAGTTACTTTGTTAGATGCATCAGGTGGAGGCGATTCTTGAGAGAGGCCTCTTAACATATGGATATGTGATAGAGGAGACAAGTCACGGCTTACCCGGTAGATAAAGCAAAGTGTGAACAAAAAAATGATGAGTGTTAGCAATGTGCACAAAATGTCTTCAACTCTCTCAAGCATAAATAGAAGGACCATTTCATAATGAACTTCATGCTCGAGTTGTTCTTTAACGTATGACGTGCCTCTTGTGATAATCGTGTAAATAAAACCACCACCACCAAAATGTTGCGAAAACATTTCTGAAGTATTTTCAGTATGAAACAGTTCAACAGTGACTATGGCAGTTGTTCACCAGCCAGTTTAGTCCTCCTTTTCTTCCCTCAATCGAGCACAGTGGTCACTGCAACACAGCAACAATATGTTGTGACTAAGGGCAGTCTTTCAAATAAACAAAAAAGTTAGGTCAGAATATTTATCATTTTCTAAATAATGTGCAAATTAAGGCAGCAAAAATGAGCTTTCCTGCCATAATAATATGCACGTCCAAAAAGCAGGTAAAAAAACAACTTTGGAAAGTGATTTCTCCTGCATCTGCTAAAGAGTGGCTTTTGTTTGACATTAAGTCTGGGAAGCAATTGATGTAATGAATATTGATGATTGGTTTATTTCTTAGCAGTGCACTTCATGACAAAAATATTCTCAACAAGTCAAAAGTGATTTCCAATAGCGTTTATGATTATAAAATGCATTACTGTGACCAGTGACACTATTGGTTAAGTCATTTAGTGTTTGACATCATTGTCATGTCTCGACAGTATTTGTACTGAGCTACTAAATATTGAGACTTATGTATAATAACGGCGCCCAAACAAACCAACCAATCACAGACCCATATCGTTAGAAGTAGCACATAAGCTTTCGCTAGTTGGTAGAAATTGTTACTTGCAAATGTGTGTACTTCACTATTCTTTTGACAATAGGAGAATGGAACTTGTCAAGTTTCTTCTGATTTTTCTCAGATTTAGACTGTATCATGGATTATAACTGCCATGCTTTTTCCACGAGCCGATTTTTTCTCGGCTGACACCATTACAATGTTGAGCTGTAGAACTGGTTTGCTCACCAATTGTGCATTGCTGTGCCTATTTGAGTTGCGCAGATTTGGCTGCTGTACCTCACTTGGGATATCATCGGGCAAAGCAGTTGCTGGAGTGCCTTGTCTGTGGCTACACCACGAGGTATAGGCCTCGCATGTAGAGACACCGGAAGACGCACACAGATGAGAGCCCATACAAGTGCCACCACTGCAACAAGCCCTTGCACATGAGCACCCACAATGGTGAACAGTTCTTCTGACCCAGGTGAACTTTACCCACCATTTGCAAGCTCAGAAACATTCCTTGTACATGAAAGCAATAAACTGCAGTGGTAAAGGCGGAAAAGGTATGCTACTTTTGAATCTCATTCCAAGTCACCAGTGGCAAAGCTAGAGGGGCCGACATCTGGAGTAGACAGTAACAAGCTTTTGATAATAAATCATTCCAGCGAAGCCATAGCTATCGCAAAGTATTTCCACCTTGCCAAAGAGTCATGTCTGTCATAGGATATTTATCCCGAATATCTATATTGCCTAAGAAGAAACACCCTGCCAGTGGAAATGGTGGCAGTCGCAAGTTATCGCAACTGTCTTCAGAAAATATTTTGCGGGTGGCTGCTATCTTAACAGTATCCAAGAATCAGACAATGCCTTGTTTATGCACAAGGGCCAACCAGAACAACAAGGCTTGGGCCGGACACCAATTTTCCAGGCCCTGGCTGTGTACAAGGGTCATGTTTAAAAACAATGGGTGGGGCTCAAGCTGGCCGGATTATGGCCCCTTTGTGTGCGACCGCAAAAACGGGTGCACATTCCTCTGGTACTATCAACACTGCACACATAGCAGCTTTTAGGCATATGTTTTCTTCACATTTTACTTGCACGCATCTACTGTTTTTCTTTCACCTCATGACACATGCATACAGTGGGTATTTGGCTGTCGGACGGCTACATTACGGCTTTACAGCAGGCTGTCGCTAAATGGAACCTCAAGGGGCCAGGAGAAAGTGTTCCATTAGACAAGAGTTCTATCTACTGAAAAATGGACGAATGTGGAGAGTATGTAACCAATTGTGCTGGAGGCAGCTCCTCCATTTAAACAGCAGTTCCATTTCACAGATTAGCGTTTACTGGGAATCTGTGGAGAAAGATTTACTGGTGATGGTTAAAGAAGTTTTCTCAATGAGAACTGCTTTGCTGTTAGCTGTGCTGTTGATCGTTTTTTATAACCAAGATAATACTATGTGCAGTTGGTCACCTCTCATACTTAGGTGGATGGTGTACATTAAGTGGGCAAAGGTAAGGCCTGCACCATGTCCGGGTCCTGCCAATACTTTCTGGTGTCGCACTGTGCCCATACCATTAAACTCGAGGTGTGCAGTACCTTGGCTTCTTGTCCTTTTATGTGGACTTATTTGCATTGGTGTAGGAGAGTCGAACGAACCTTATGGTGAATGTTAAAGTTATGTTCATGTATACAGTAGGCTCTCAATAATTCAAACTCAGGGGGACGATAGGATTTTATGTGAATAATAAAGAAACAGTTTTATTGTGAGAGAAAGACAGAGAAGTCGGCTCGAAACACTTTTATAACCCGTTACTCAGCGTTAAGCAAAGGAAGAGGATGTTAAAGATACTAGTATAGAGATGGTGTTGATGATAATGAGGATGAAGGTGGTGGTGGATGGAATCTTTGAAAGCCTGAAAGCTATATACAGTCTTTGTTGGAGTTCTGTATCTCACAAAAACTTGTTGTGAGCTTAGAAAACATCACAATGATGATGACGTGTAGGCCCCGAAATAGCTTTTTTCGATACTTGTTACTTTGCAGTATGCATGGAAACATTGGTCATTGATTTTCTTTGTGTGCTATATCGCTGGCACACACACAAGAGGTGTTCAATGGTCTCGGGAGGTGCCACATACCTCGCAGTTCGGACTGTCTGCATGGTCGATAAGGTGCATGCATCGACGAGTGAACGCCACACCTAGGCGCAGTCTGTGTAGTAAGCTTGAACTGCACCTCTAAATGGTCGACAGTTTTTTTAATTTGCGTATCTGGGTTCTTAAAGACGGCGGTGACGATTACTTGATTAAGACCAATATGCTATACATTAGCAGTTTCGTGGAGGAGAGTATATATAAAGGCGTTAGTGTGCGGCCATGAAAGTGGAATTGGCAATGTCATGGTGTTAATGTGGGCTTCCTTTGCCTCCGCGTTGGCTTGCTCGTTTTCATGTAGGCCACAATACTCTAGAATCCACTGATACGTTATACGATGGCCTGTTATCAGGGCTGCACTGTGGAATTCAGCCACCTCTTGAGCAAGAAGATAATGTGGCCTTCGTTTTTGCAGTGAATCTATTACTTGAAGAGCTGCGATTGATTCACAAAACATAGTCCAGTTGTGAGGAGTCTGCATCGATATGTAACGAATAACCTCGCGGATGGCCACAACCTCTGCTGCTGTTTATGTTGTTCAGTTGTCTAGACGAAAGCGTTCGCTAGAATTCAAACTTGGGATGACGAACACTGCTGTTGAGGAGGTTGGTAAAACCGATCCGTCAGTGAACACGTGCATGACAGTAGCATATTCAGTAGATATATATGATAAGGTTAATTGCTCTAGGCCACATAACGGTAAATGCAATTTTTTTACCCATCTCGGGAATATATATGCATGCTTTTTGCCTTGATAAAGTCCATGCTGGGATCTTTGCAACTTTTGCTGGAGCCAAGCCTGAAGGAATTGTGCTCTCATGGCCCGAAATCGATGCTGCGGAAGTGCTTTCTAGTCGGTGGGTATGAATTGTCGATAAGGGATGATGATCATGAGGGGTTAACAGTCGGAGATATATCCGTAAAGGCTCGCATGAAAGGTCTGTGGGAATTATGTATGCTTCTGCAATAACTCCCTGTGTTGATGTATAACATGGGAGCCCAAGGCATCTTCTCAATACGACTCAGGGCAGTCGGCCGACTTGTGTTCTAATGTTTTATGTTTCTCAGGGATGCTGCACCATCACATGCTGTGAGTAATTCTCAGTGAAGTTATTAGATGGCAGTGATCATTGGTGCTCGTTTCTATACAGCACGTGTGTGTGTGTGTTAAGTAAAGGGGCCTCGCAATGCTTTTGCAAGTAATAGTCTGATGTCGCCATGGTGCAAGGGCTGTTTGATGGCCAAAGAGCATGGGTAAAAATATAGAAGAATTAAAGTTGTGACAGTGACATGAAATGTGTGTGGCGAGAACAAATGGCGAAAGGTCATGATAGAACCATGGTGGAGTTGTAGGCACTGCAGCGGCGACCTCCCTTCAGAAGTCATGCTACGGAAGGCACGGGTATATGACATCAAAACTACCTACGCCTCTTACAAATTTTAAAAATGATTTATTTGTAAAAAGTGGTTCCCCACCGACAGACATTGCAGGATGATGTGGTAACTGTTGCCGGCAGAGTAATGGAAAGTGTTGTCTTCTAAGCGTGTGTAGTTCTTTGCACTGGATTAAAATATGAAGCACTGTTAGCACTTCACCACATCTTCCACACATAGGAGGATCACCAGCAGACAGAAGGTGTGAATCTGTTGTGCATGTGTGTCCTATCCCCAGCCTTGTTAGTGAAACGTCTATGTGGCGTAATTTGATACTGGTGGCCAATGACCAAGTTGAAGTTTAATTACGAGCAGTTTATTTTGTGTTCGCCTATTTCATGTGCTCTGCTGATAAGCTCCAACTTTTGTCTAAGAAAAGGTTTTAGATCAAGACTGTGATCGCTTATGCTGGATTGGGGGCGGTTTTGTTGGTGGGGGCAGCTAGCGGTGTCCTGGCACTCAGCACTCAACGACATGTTTCTTGAGTGAGTAGACCATGCACAGGAATCAGTAGAGCTAGTCTACGATGAGTTTTTTGTGTCTTCTCAGGCTTTACAGGGCTTTTACTACGCTCAGAGAGTCTGGGTACATTACTCTACTGTGTAGATTTGCTAGTTGTTTTATGTGTTTTACAGCCGCAAGCATTGCGCAGGCTTCTGCTGTGAAGATGCTGATGTTAAGATACAGAATGCGGGCACTTGTAAAGGATGGACCGACTGCTGCGTAGGACACTGAAGTGTGTGTGGGTTTCTGAGGCATCTGTAAATAATTCAGGTCATTTTCACAGACGGGTTCAAGACATAAAGCCAAAGTGGACATTTTCACACGAATGCAGTAAATCATGTTGCGAGGAATAGACAGGTGCAACGAATCCATTTTGATTATAAAAAGAATACAGCTCAGTACACCATACTAGGGCATCCTTGTCTCCTGACCAAATGTTCGGAACAAGACAGGACCTACAAGAACATGGAATGTCCGACTTAAAAGGTAACTTTCAATTCTACCCCATATAGCATTCTACTGCATAAGTATTGTACCCCATATACCTAAATCTGAGAGGTCTCGCAGTATGCCAAAGCACGATGTCGTTTCACAAGTGGTTTGAATATATAGGAACACAGAGAGGAATTGTTTGTGAAGGAAAGAGTCTCAAATCTGTGCCTGAATACGTACCACGTCGTCAATGGAGTATTTACCTTCTCGAAAGACACTCTGGCACGGGTCAACTAGACTGTTTCTAGGAAGTGCATAAGTCGGTGATTTATCATCTTTTCAGAGTTTACATAAGCAGCTTATCAGTGCGATAAGCATGTAACTCTTAACGGGGGACGAACCGTTGTCTTGTTTCAAAGTAGAAATGATGATAGCCTCTTTCGAAGTGGGAGGGATTTCACCAGAAAATCGGATGGCATTGTATAGGAAAAGTAAGATTTTTTGGTTTCAGTACGTAGGTTTTTCCAACGTTTCATAGATTAGACGGTGAGATTCTGGGGCGGAATATCCGCAGCAGTCAGGAGATGCCTGTAGCTCAGCTAAGCCAAATGGTTGGCTATATGCGTCGAATTTTTTTGCATTTGGTCTCTCGTTTCTGTTTCTCCACACTTGCCTTGTGCCATTGTAACTCTTGAGAAGAGCTGGAAACTTGCTCAAGGTGTGTGACCACGTAGTTCGCCTGCTCTTCCAAGCTGTCTTCTTGTGTGTTTACTAAAGGGAGTGGATATGCTTTTTTTTATTCTACTCTCTCATCCTGTTTCATACTTCACCCTCCTGTGTATATGCCTTGTAGCGACGTGACGGCGTCTGACATAGACGTGCCATCGTTGCTGGTTTAATGAAAGGACGACTCAGGGAGGAAGCGAGCTGTTGAAGTAGAGCAGAAGCCGTGGCGTCCAGTTAGCCAGAAGCTAAACAAACGTTCTAGGCTCCTCGCGCCACAAGCCACCAGCGCTCATCTTTTTCTCGAGCCGGCTGGCCACCGCGCGCTACACTACAAAGGCTTCACGCCTAGCGTGTTAGGCAATAAAAAAGGAATGTAAAAAAATGTAAGAAAAACGTATTGCCACATTGAATATGCACCACGAAGAGAACAACGAAGAACACGCGCAGCGAGAGAAGAAGACGAGGTTCTCTCTTCGCTCGGCAGTAATGGGGGATTCTCAGCACTTCGACGATTCGCAACCTTCCCCCCTGAGGTCGCTGCTTTTAGTTTCCCCGGCGTGAACTAGGAGATCTCCCTCTTGGCATGTCACTGGTGCTCCGTCTAGAGGATGGAGAATAACGCCCAGGAGAGGGTGAGCGTGACCGAAACCCAGGAGGAACAACCCGCGGGGTCATGACACTCGTGTCGCCGTCAGGTGTTCCGTTGAAATGGCGCCGAGGAATCGTAGAAGGAAACCCTTGGTACCCTGCAGCGCGATACGGGCAATACCGAACGATGTGGCCTGCTTTCCCACAGTGAAAGCACAGAGCCCTATGATCAGGGGTACGCCAGATGTCAGTTTTGCGAAGTAGTGGCGGCCTCGGCATCGAAGATTCTCTGTAGTACCAAGGCGCTGTCGGCGGATGTTGCTGGTGGTACTGATGTGGTGTCGGCACGTTCGCTGGCTGTCGGCGGACTACGTCTGTATAGCTTGCCCTGGGAGTGCTCTTGTTCGGCTCAGGAAGCGAGAGCGCTTGCCTGATCTCCTGGCGTACAACTTCCGTTACTGAGGCAATCGCGCAGTCATTCGGTTTGGCGACGAGTTTCTTCACCTCTTTTTGTACGATTTCTCGTATTAGTTGGCGCAAAGAACCTTCGTCGGGTGTTGTTGCTGTGGTAGAGGCTGCCACGATGATCGGTGGACTGTGGGTTAGGCGGTCATACTGGCGATAACGTAGATGCAGTGGGCGTTCGATAGATGTCGCCTCCTTGGAGAATTCATCCACACTTGTAGGCGGGTATCGTACGAGGCCGGCGAACAGCTGCTCCTTGACACCTCGCATGAGGTGCCTAACCTTTTTGGCTTCGGGCATATTAGGATCTGCTCGACGAAATAGCCGCGCCATGTCCTCAACAAACATCGCAATGGACTCATTTGGTTTCTGAATCCGTGACTTGAGGAGACGCTGTGCGATTTCTCGCCTTTCAGTGCTCGCAAACGTGTCGAGAAACTTCTGCCGGAACTCGTCCCAAGACGACCACACGCGATTCGTGAACCACGTTCAGGCTCCGTCTTGAAGCGGAAAATAAACGTAGCCCAATTTCTGTGTGGTGTTCCAACCGTTAACATTCACTGTGTGCTCGAATTCCTCGAGCCAGTCATGTGCATCCTCATATGCGTTTCCGTGGAAGTCAACCGGAAGTCGAGGGTTCAAAACAGTCACCTGTGTCGTGCTTGGGCTGGACATGTTGGGGCCAGTGCTTCCAGGTGCCGTCATGCTTTCTGGTGCAGTCACGCTTTCCGGCAATGGACCAAACTCCACGCTGAGGCCTAACAGGCGCCGGCTGCTGCGGTGAACGGGGGTGTCGATGCGCGGAAGTCTTTCTTGACCAGATGCGGGGCTGTTGTCAGGCGTCCCGAACATGTACCCAGCACCTCCACCAGTGTCACAATGCAGAATCAGCATCAGTCGAATCCAGGGAACTCAGTTTAATTGTACCAGAACACTGGCAAACTGATCGGAAGAGAACCTCGTCTTCTTCTCTCACTGCGCGTGTTCTTCGTTGTTCTCTTCGTGCTGCATATTCAATGTGGCATATTCAATGTGACGAATTTTACCAACGAGCGACGACACATTACACAAGGCACTACAGTTGCCTACTTCGACGAGATCATCGAAATCCGTGAGTGCTGTGTAGTACAACAGGACGAGCCGCAAGCCACGTCAGCCCCACCACCTATTGACGTAAGCTCGGATTTGTCACCAGCGCAGAGACAGCGGCTAGTAGATCTCCTTCACCAGTTCAAAGACTGTTTTTCATCGACCTCGAGGGTCAGTCAAACGCCACTGACGAAGCATCGGATAATAACGGAGGAGACGGCAAGGCCAATACGACAGAACCCATACCGCGTAGCACCGAAAGAGCGTGAAGCGATCCAGGAACAAGTGAAGAAAATGCTCGATGATGACGTCATCCAGCCGTCAAGAAGTCCTTGGGCATCGCCGGTAGTGCTGGTTAAAAAGACAGACGGAAGCTTGCGATTTTGTGTCGACTACCGCAAGCTGAACCGTGTGACAAAGAAAGACGTATACCCATTACCGCGCATCGATGATTCACTCGACAGGCTGAGGTATGCACGCTACTTTTCGTCAATGGACCTCAAAAGTGGGTAATGGCAAATTGAGGTCGACAAGCGAGATAGAGAAAAAACGGCTTTTGTAACGCCTGACGGGCTTTATGAATTTAAAGTCTTGCCATTCGGATTGTGCTCAGCCCCCGCAACATTTCAGAGACTGATAGATACTGTTCTGTCAGGCCTTAAGTGGCAGACATGTCTGGTCTATCTGGACGACGTCATTGTTTTTTCAAAAACATTTGAGGAACACTTGAGCAGGCTGCTATCGGTAGTCAGGGCAATAAGGTCTGCCGGTCTGACACTGAAACCCGAGAAGTGTCATTTCGGTTTCAAGGAGCTTCAATTTTTAGGCCATGTGGTGAGCCATGAAGGTGTTCGACCTGATCCCGACAAGATTGCGGCCGTCAGAAACTTTCCGGTACCAAAAGACAAGAAAGCAGTCAGGCGTTTCCTTGGCCTATGCGCATACTACCGAAGGTTTATTGCCAATTTCTCTCACACAGCCTCGCCAATAACACGACTCCCAAGAGAAGACGTGTCGTTCACTTGGGGCGACGATCAACAGGTGGCATTTGACGATCTCCGACAACGCCTGCAGACTCCGCCTGTGCTTGCTCACTTTGATGAGGATGCTCCTACCATGGTCCATACAGATGCCAGCAATGTGGGTTTAGGCGCTGTACTCGTCCAGTGGCAAGACTCAGCCGAGCGTGTGATCGCATATGCTAGTAGGACGCTTTCACGCGCCGAGTCCAACTACTCCACAACGGAAAAAGAGTGTCTTGCTGCCGTATGGGCGGTTATGAAGTTTCGTCCGTACCTCTATGGTCGTTCCTTCCACGTAGTCAGCGACCATCATTCCCTCTGCTGGCTGACCAACTTGAAAGACCCGTCTGGTCGGCTCGCACGGTGGAGCTTACGCCTCCAAGAGTTTGATATGACGGTCGTGTATAAGTCCGGACGGCAGCATGCCGACGCCGATTGCTTATCAAGGTCACCGACAATGCGCGACGATGACACAGAAGATGACAGCATGGCGTTTGTAGGAGTCGTTGACACCACTACGATTTCGTGCAAGCAGAAAGAAGACAGTGAGTTACTTCCTCTTATTGAATTTTTGAATGGCCGGACAACAACCGTCCCTAGAAGATTTGCAAGGAGCCTGCCGTCATTCTGCTTACGTAGTGGTGTTCTCTATAAGAACTTTTCTCCCAGAGGAAGAACCCACCTACTTGTCGTTCCGACGTCACTTCGTGAGGAGATACTTTGTGCTTGCCACGATGAGCCAACGTCTAATCATCTCGGATACACACGCACATTGGCCAGAATCCAACAGAAATACTACTGGCCAAGACTTCCAGCCATTGTGAAGCATTACATGCGCACGTGCCTCAATTGCCAACGACGAAAATCGCCACCGTTAAAACCAGCTGGGCTATTACAACCAATTCAAGTGCCCACGGTACCTTTTGCCCAAATTGGAATGGATCTCCTTGGACCATATCCGACTTCCCATGCTGGCAACAAGTGGGTAATAGTCGCCACTGATTATCTTACGCGCTATGCCGAAACAAAGGCTTTGTCAAGTGGCACCGCCGTTGAAACCGCACGATTCTTCGTAGAAAATATCGTCCTGAGGCACGGTGCTCCAACAATCATAATAACGGATCGAGGTGCCGCTTTCACGGCCGCGCTCCTGAAGACAGTGCTTGAGCTCAGTGGAACAGCCCATCGGAAAACCACTTCCTATCATCTACAAACCAACGACTTAACAGAACGCCTCAACAAGACTATTGCCGACACGTTGAGTATGTACGTTGAAGTGGATCACAAGTACTGGGACGACATTCTACCGTACATCACGTTCGCCTATAATACAGCGCCGCAAGAAACTACTCGAAAAACGCCATTCACTCTCCTTCATGGCCGTGTAGTGACGACGATGCTTGACGCCATGTTACTGCACGACTGCAATGACATCGATTTGGACGCTGCATCTTTTATCCAACGAGCAGAAGAAGCGAGGCAGCTTGCGCGCGTCCGAATCACCCAGCAGCAAAATTATGACGCCCAACGTTATAATCTGCGACACCGACATGTCGTCTATCGGGCCGGCAACAAAGTCTGGGTATGGAGTCCTATTCGCCACCGGGGACTGCCTGAAAAATTGCTGAAGAAGTATTTTGGCCCCTACACAGTTTTACAACGCCTGAGCGACGTTATTTACGTGGTCGTTCCTGACAGCCCCTCGACAACTCGCCAGCAAAAACCAGAAATCGTGCACGTTGTGCGAATGAAGCCCTACTTTTCGGATTGATTTACACCATACATCTACTACACCGTCTTTTGTAGAAGAGCATCGGGACGCTGCTCTCTGGAAGGGGGAAAATACCACATTGAATATGCAGCACGAAGAGAACAACGAAGAACACGCGCAGCGAGAGAAGAAGACGAGGTTCTCTTCCGATCAGTTTGCCAGTGTTCTGGTACAATTAAAGTGAGTTCCCTTGATTCGACTGCTGCTGATTCTGCATTGTGACAATATAAACACTATGTACATGTGCGGAAGTTCCTAAAGTGTCCACTGTGAAGTCTGAATGCCGTCAGGGGGAAAGGTGTACAGAGGAGTTCGACAGTCCCGGCGGGCAGCACAGGGAACCACGCAGTGGGCAAGGACCACTATGATTGCGCGTCTCTAGGAGCAGCGAGCAAGGCAATGAGGAGCATTCGAAACGATGGTGGTTGAAGTTGTGGGAACATCATGACCTACGTTGCTCCAAGCTTCGCGCGTTTCAGCTTCTTGGGTACCGACAACAGTGCGTCTGTCGACAACTCGATGTGTGTTCTGGATGGAGACAGAGTCATGCACTGCGCGTAAACGTGATTCTGCCTCTCCTGACTCGATGACAAGCTTACGGCGGTAATGAGGAATGATTGTTTACGACACTCGATGGTGTCGGTGGTGTGGTTTGGCCACAAGGTGCGGGGATTCGCTGCTCAGAAAGATCAAAGGAAATTGACGCAAGCAGATGTTGGAAAACCTGGCTGCCTCTTGAGGCCTTGGAGTAAAAGTCGTGATCCGGCTGGCAGTCTACAAGCCTTTGAGCAGCAGGGGTCACTGGGTTGGGAAAAGTCAGGGCGTGCAGTTCGACAACAAGCTTTCAGTCCATGGTGGCATTGTTGTCGCCGGCTTCCACTAAGTGTTGGGACAGGCGCCGACTCAGCAGGCTGATCAGCTGGCTTGGCTGGAATCGTCGAATTGCTCGGAGCAGATAGTGCAGTCGCCCAGGCCTCTGTAGCGAATTCGAGAGAAGTGGCAATGCCTTTGTTGGCAAAACTGGCACATCAGAGGTAGAATTTGTGAACTCCGGGATCATGGATTTGTTGATAAACAGCTTGATCAAAGCGGGAGGGTAGTCTTTATCGCCTGCGTAGCCGGTAGCTGGCAGGATAATGGTTTCAAGTGGCCATAGTGCCGGAGGCGAGCTGGAATTTGATGAGCCAGGTGCCGCAGTGTCGCCTTTAGGAAAAGGATCACGTGTGATGCCGTAAAACTTGAGCACGGCATCTCACAGATCATCATACAGTAGAGGACTCCAGGAGAGGTATGTGAGGTGGCGTTTGAGGTCATGTGGAAGATGATATTCTAATACCTCGTACATGAACCATAACTCTAGGCAAGAGGCCCGAAAGGGTGGCAGGTCAAATTGGGACTTCCAGGCTTGCACTGACTGGAACATGGACATGGAGCTCGGTGGCAGTAGTGGAGCACCGGTCGCTTGTCTGTGTGTCCGTGGTCACCAATTTGTAGCGACGTGGCCGCGTGTGACATAGACATGTCGTCGTCGTAAAACAAAAAATATGTAAAACAAAAAAGTCACTTTCGCCGTAAGGGTGAAGCACTGAATGCGACAGCAACAACTTGGAATGTCACGCTGAGAACGGCAAGCAGATAAAAACATGCAGCGCGCTGCTCATGCACAAATAATTCACGAAAACGATACACACAGGATGAGAGCGAACTCACGACGTTTACCGCTCAACTTGTAACGTGCTCTTTGAACAAAAAGAATGCACGACACGTAATCACAGGTACAGATGCATATATACTAACAAGTGTCCCAGTTATCCTTTGCTCTGTATAAAAAGCACACTCTTTTCGCGAATGGTGCCTGTGCAGAGACCAAAGTGACCTTTGTGGGCCCGGCAACTAGCGCAATCGTTCCAGTGAAAGCCGAAGGCGCGCGATTGTCTTCGCTAAAGGATAAGCGCGCGCGCACAAGCGCCTAACCCCTTCCACCTATACGCGAAGCAAAGTACGCATGAGAAATAAGCGCGCGTCATGGCTCATAACAAGCTGGGCGCCAAGCATGTGATGCGTTTTTTTTTCTTTCTTGAGTGTTTATATATGTATACATATACGATGAATGACGGTGGTGATGACAGTGGCAAAAAAGCAGCCTAGAATGTCTATATTAATTGCTATCACAGTAAAAAGGGACCAGACGCGTTTTCGTGTTCCTGTCAAAAGAATCTAGTAGTAGTGTGAAAACGTGTGACCCGCTCTTTCGGGGTAGCCGGCTGCGCCATCCCGTTCGTCCCTGTGTGTCCCAGGAAGACATACGCGAATTATTTTGATGGAAATAGATTCTCCTAGCGGTGTTGATCCTTTGACACTCTCACCTTAGTGGGAACCATGTGTTCACCCAATGCTGATGTTGGCGCTTGCGATTGAGGACCCCCCCCCCCCCCCCCCCAACCCCGTATTGTTTTTCTGGTATACGAAGAAAGTGCTTAACAGCGCAAACGACAGGAGGGGATAGAAGAGACGAGAACAGAGCGCTGAATTCCCAGCGCTTTGTTCTCGTCTCTTCTATGTCTCCTGTCGTTTGCGCTGTTAAGCACTTTCTTTGTCTACCATGCAGCACCAACCATCCCAATCAAGCACCTTGTTATTGTTTTTCTGAGGTTGCTCTCTTTTTTTTGGTGCCGGAAAAAAAATAGAGACAAATAATTCAGTGCCCCCCCCTCCCCGGTTTTGGAAATCTCCGGGATGCAGCATCCTTCAACTTGGCAGGTATGCAACTGCGAAAACTCTTTGCATATGACAATGTTATCCACAACGTTAACGTGCTTTGAGATGAACATGCTCGGCTTGCCTCGACATAAGGCTTATTCCGAAAAAAAATGTGGTGCAGCACGTTGCAATGACAAACGCTTGACAGAACTAATTGTTTTTGCTGAAATCCGTCCCAAAACATAACCGAAGAACCGACATTGAAGGCAAGGTCTCGCTCGGCTAATCTTTTTGCGAAGGTTCTTCTAAATAGCCCATCTTTCCTATACCGTACGTTACCTACGAAAACAACCATGACAGTCCGTCATTAAACCGTTTTTTTTCTTCACATGGCGAAGAACACCGCATGCAACAGTGAAAGCACAGCAGCAACTGCGTTAAGCGCAACGGCTTTTGCCTCTCACGAGAAACCAAACACCCGACAACAGCACCACTGTATTTTCATGACGTATGTTTATTGGAATTCGTCTATAGGAAAAATGATCCCTTTCATAAGGATTATTGATGAATTTTCATTTGAGTAGCATGAAAAGCAATGGAGATGTAATGCTAAGGTGTATAGACGAGTACGTGTTGTCAGCAATGTTGTAATTAGTTGGCGTTGTCATTAAAAGACATGCACCAGAAGGAAACAAAATATTGTTTGATTAGACAACCTCATGCATCACAGTGGGAGTCTCTCCATAAACTGATATGGAGGAGGAGGGAAGAAATAAAAGGCAAGGAGGTCAACTACATGCACGTCCGGTTTGCTACCCCGCACTGGGGGAAGGGATGAGGGGATTAAAAGAGAAGAAAGAGAGAAGTGAAGGGCAACGTGTGGGTACTAGTGACCTTGTCCGTTGCACGCTTATAAGCGGTCACGTAGTCTGGTCGTCTTTAGAAAACCTAGCAACGCCGGCGTTGCTTTGCTGGCCTGTGACGTGTAGAGCGATGAACCGAGGATCTTCTCTTCGAAAAAAGGTCTACTATCTAGTGTCTCTAACGTTTCGCGTAGCAAGTTGCATTCGCTCACGAAAGGATCACATGAACACAGTACATGTTCTATTGTCTCGTCAGTATTGCACGATTCACATCAGGAGCTATCCGCCATTCCGAGAATGCACTATAATGTCTCCAAGGCGAAGATACCCCTCTGGAAGTTCATTAATTAGAGACTAGAATTCGTGTTTATTCGGTTGAAGGTGTGCAGGTATGTAAATACAGCAAATTGTCACCAGTAGTTTGTTGAAGATAACAGCTGAAACAGCTTCTGCCTCAAAAGATGATCGAAGCAATATATATGTGCAGGCTGTTTCTTGATAAACTATAATGGCAACACAACCGGATGACGTGACAGCATCATTCCGGTTCTTTCGAAATATAATGTAATGGCGTAGAAAGTTCGTATGCTTTGTTTTCAAATGTGTTTTTTGTACACGCAGATCTTTCGGTGTGAGTTTGTGTAAATCTTCATATTGTCAAAGTTTTCGCAGCAGTCCTCTGACGTTCTACTGTAGTATTTGTGACTTTAAATAAAATGGAAGCGATTTGCGAAAACCATGGACTGACATACCTGACGCATTCTGGAAGTCTATCGACCCAAAGGGATCAATGCGTCCTCCTATTCACTGGAGCAGTGCGTTATGTGGAAGCGAATGATATAAATGTTTTACGTCTACAGTTGAACCTTGTTACAACGAAACTGACGGGGCACGGAAAAAATTTCAATGAAGGGAATCTTTCGTTGTAGTGAAATAGAAAGAAATATCGCTGATCTGAGCTAGCAAAACAAAAGAATGTTTATTCTCTAAATTCAAAAAAGTGTCTGCTGCTTCCTATTCTTTTCCAGCAGCGTGTTGTAGCGTTCTTTTAGAACATAGTTTGTTTTGTAGCTGTTCTTTCCATTGTGCGAACTTTTGTTGTTTTTCTTAAGGTAACTTTCGTCAACTCCTTGCAATTATCATGGTTTTAAATAAATACTTGTTTAATTTGTATGAAATCTCCATGTCTGCTCAATGAATACGTCAGTCAGGTCCATACGTCACCACATGTGCTTCCCCGCACGAGTCAACCAACCTGCAAATAAATTTGAGATGTACCACTTCGAAGCCTTTCAGGCGTCGCAGGCTGAAACGTAAAGTGGAAGCCTGCGAGTCTGTGGCACGTCGATGTTAGATCGGCGAGTTTCTCCAGAAAAGTGTGACAACAACGCTTCGAAGAGCCGAATAAAGAAGCGCTCACATTGATTGCGCATTAATTCGAATGAGCCAGTGGAGGATTCAGCATGTAGTGCGCACCGTGCCGGCCAGGAGAGGGTTGAAATCCGAGAAAAATCAAGAAGGAAAACTGGCGTGCGGAGGAGTGCGTCGCCACTTTCGAGATCCAGGGACACTACTGCGGCTTTGTGGTTAGATTGAAAGATCGCTGGTCCGACGCCCACAACAAAAGATTTTCTTCTTGTTTTTAAAGTCGATAGTCTTTCTTGGGGACCTTCGACGCAAAAATTTTGGTCAGTCAGGGTGTCTTTGCATTTGCCCGTTTGTCCACTCTTAACGGCATCGGGTACTTGAAACGGTCGACCCTATTGGCTGCGCCCACCAATGTTGCTCAAGATTTAGCATTCATAATTGTGCAATTGTCAACTAAAAAGCAATTATTGCGCATGGCTGGGGCACCATAACAACACATACATAATCTGCATGTGCGTCTTTTTTTAGAAAAGGCACACATAAGTAATTTTCAGTACCCTAGCACTTATCACGCTGCGCTGACAATGCAATGCTTGCACGAAAAGGTGAGAGTTTTCAACGCTTCGTCAAGAAGAGACGGTGGTGGCACCTACCCATCGTCTTGCATTCTACACCTTATCCCCTCTGAGACGGGTGCGCGCACCCGTCTCAAAGCCATGCGCTTCGTTTTCCAGGAAAACTGCCAGATGGAGCTCATGTCTTACGCTTGACGTGACTTAATGGGCTCGTTCGCCTCCGCTGCCCGCTCGAGGCACTCTAACACGGCGTCTCCAGAATACCATTCACTGATTTTCTTGCGCATAACATCAAATAAATGTTTTATTTACTCTCTCCACACGCAAAACTATCGTCTTTCGACAAAAACGGCAGATTAGCATGCAGATAGGGGCCAATTTTTTCATTGCGATCCGATTGTGACTTATTTTACACTCTCATATCCATGATGGAAGGAGGTCAGCAGAGCCGTGGTGGACTCCGGACAAAACACTTTGGCGTTAAAAGAAAGAAGCATTTTTTACAGTACGTCATAGAGCAAAGACCATCGCAAACTCTGTCAAAGGATACTTCTGGCCCTTGAGTTCGAGCTCGCCGATTTTGTGAGGCAGATACAAGTAAACCACACATGTGTGTGCGACCAACGAAGTGGCAAGTCCTTCCCGATGATGTAGCAGTTGCGGTGCTTGGCTGCTGACCCGAAGGTCAAGCTTTTCATCCTGGCTGAGGTGGTTGCATTTTGGTTTAAGTAAAATGGTAGAGGCCTGTGTAGAGTACAATGCCAGTGCACGTTAAAAAACACGGGATAGTGTGCGTTAGGAACACAAGCGGGAATCAGGGGTTTTCGATTCCCCCCACCAAAAGTCTACCCCTCCTCCCTCCCGTAAGTGCAGCCTTGTTTTCAAGTTGTAGTTTTAGTCCAAGAAGTGGCTTAAGTGCAAAATTGCCTGATTGTTTCTATTAATTAAGTCATATGCACCTACACTAAATGAGCAGAAACCACATGCTCTGTGGCTCGAGCTGCAATCACTTGAAGTGAAACAGGTTTGTATAAAATAAATAAAAAATGTGATTTCGCGAGTCGTCAGTCTGACCGTTTTTATTTTATTCTTGGTGGAAGAGGGGCTGTGTACAATGACAATGCCCTGCGTGACTTGGCTTCGGCGCAAAGTGCATGTCACTTCAAAATGTATTACATCTAGCAGCTCAACCAGCTGTGTATGCAGTGCTACATACATGTATGTTGCAAATGAGACACATTTGCAACACACATTTGTAATACTTGTGTCTATGTGCTCCGAGTTGTCGATGAGTACACCCTCACGCTGTCAAATGCTAGCTTCCTGGTTAGCTCAATTGGCAGAGCGACTGTCCCAGATAGGTGTTGGTCCTGGTTCAAAGCACGTACCAGGATGAATTTTTCGACAACTAAGAGGCTTTCTTTGTGAGAAATCCATATGAATTTTCTTGTGGCTTCTTGCTACAAACGGGTGGTTGTTTTCTTTCCCTTTCATACATGTATGTTCAGAAGAAGAGTTGGCAGTGTTGTTGACCGTTTATAACATTATCCGGTTCACACAGGCAAACCTACTGCACTGACTTGCATACATGCAAATACCTGGTTCACTTGGATGCTCCTAATGCAATTAGAGATTAAGATCTCAAGTGCCTAGATACCACTGAATTATCGTCTTCACAAGGCTTGATTGAATGGCCCTAAAGGTGTGATGTGACGAAGCTGCAAAGTAATAACATTACGCTCAAGTTGCCTCAAATGTGCAACCTTATTCAAATAAAAAAGTCATGACGCTAATATTGTCACGGGCTAAGTAGCGTCAGCGCGCCAGGACACAACCTCGGTGCTGTTTCAATGATACAGGCCGTGGTTCGCCAAGAGATCGCGAATATGGGCATTTCGCCACCTCATCAAAATGCCTCTGCTACTTCCAGCTCGGCTCCAGTCGTTGCGGCTGCCACTCCGAACCGCACGTTCGCGCCACGACAAAACCCAGCTGAATGGCGCACTCATGATGATCGGCCCATATGTTTTACGTGCCATCGGATAGGACACATCGCTCGCCATTGCCGCAGCCGGTGGACCTCATCACCTCGACCGAGCTTCTATGATTGGCGGCCTCGCTCTGAACGTGCACCTTATGCCCCGTCCTACCGTGCTGAGACAGGTGCAGAGTATAATCCAGAACGTCGGACCAGCCGCTCGCCATCGCCCGTGCGTCGTCAGTCCCGCTCGCCCCAACCCCGCCGTTCTCGGTCTCCTTACGACCGTCGCTCGGAAAACTAGCCGGTGCAGCCCCCGGAGGTGACGCTGCATACACGACTTGGACTGCAAATCCTCTGATTACTCCCGACCAGCGGTGCAACCTCCTAACAATTCTCGTTGATGATTTACCTATAACGGCTCTTATTGATACCGGTGCACAAATATCTGTGATGAGCTCAGACCTCCGCCGCCGCCTCAAAAAAGTTCTGACGCCTGCGATTGCACCTACCGTTCGTACCGCGGATGGGAGTACTCCTGCTGTGCTTGGAATGTGCACTGCGCGATTAACAATTTCTAAGCATCAAACTTCAGTTCTGTTCGCTGTACTGGAAAATTGCCCTCATGACCTAATCCTTGGACTCGACTTTCTGACTTCACACGCTGCGCTCATTGACTGTTCCAAAGGTCTTCTTCAGCTCGAACTACCATCCTTTTCGGAGACCGTCTCTACCAGCCCACCTCGTCTACGCTCTGTCGATTTCCTTAGACTTCCGCCGCAAGCCGCAGTCCAAGTCCAACTCTCGCCATATCCTGCAGTACCCGATGGTGATTATGTTGCTGCCCCGATTTCTGACGTCGCCATGACACGCAATGTTGCACTCCCCAACACGGTGGTTACCGTTAAGGACAACCGAACTTCGTTTCCCGTCCTCAATTTCGGCCTCTCAGCGCAAGTTATTCCTCGCGGCATATCACTTGCGCATCTTGCACCACTGGTCGACCACACAGTTTCCGCTCTAACCACCAATTCGCCACCCGATTTTTCATCAACGTCGTTCTCGTCACGTTCCTGTTCCGACCTTTTCAAGCCAATGCTATCTGACAAGCTCACCTCTGAACAAGTCTCTGCTTTCTGCCGTGTGCTTCCTCCTTATCAGGACATCTTTGACTTCGGCGACCGTAATTTGGGCCAGACACCTGTAGTAACCCATCGCATCGACACCGGTGACGCTCGACCCATTCGCCGACGACCCTACCGTGTGTCAGCCCCGGAGCGTGCTATTATACAGCGAGAAGTCGATAAAATGCTTGATAAAGGCATAATCGAACCCTCATCTAGTCCCTGGTCCTCACCCGTTGTACTTGTTAAAAAGAAGGACAATAGCTGGAGATTCTGTGTTGATTACCGCCATCTCAACCATATTACCAAGAAAGATGTCTATCCCCTACCGCGCATAGATGATGCACTCGATTGCTTGCACGGTGCCAAATATTTCTCTTCAATAGACCTTCGCACAGGCTACTGGCAGATCGCTGTGGACGACAAAGACAGAGAGAAGACGGCCTTCGTGACTCCTGATGGTCTTTATCAGTTCAAGATGATGCCTTTTGGATTATGCAATGCCCCCGCGACATTTGAGCGCATGATGGACTCTCTCCTTCGAGGCATGAAGTGGACCATCTGCCTCTGCTATCTTGACGACGTTATTGTTTTTTCGACTACTTTCGACGGCCATCTTACCCGTCTGTCCGCAGTGCTTGATGTTTTTCGCCGTGCCAACTTGCAACTTAACTCGTCCAAATGCCGCTTTGGGCAACGCCAAATTTGCGTACTCGGCCATCTTGTTAACGCTGCGGGCGTTCAACCAGACCCTGCGAAAGTCCGAGCAGTTCGCGACTTCCCCACACCCCGCTCAGTCAAGGACGTCCGAAGTTTTCTGGGACTGTGCTCCTATTTCCGTCGTTTTGTCGAGAAGTTCGCTGAAGTAGCCCGTCCTCTAACCTGCCTCCTCAAAACGGATGTCGCATTCACCTGGGGCCAACAGCAAGCAAACGCCTTCTCGTCGCTCGTCGACATTCTCACCAATCCACCAGTCCTAGCACACTTCGACCCATCTGCTGCTACGGAGCTTCGTACTGACGCCAGTGGCCACGGCATAGGCGCAGTGCTCGCGCAGCGGCAACAAGGAATGCACCGCGTCGTCGCGTATGCAAGCCGTCTGTTGTCGCGCTCGGAACAAAATTATTCCATCACAGAACGCGAGTGCTTAGCTCTCGTCTGGGCCATTGCGAAATTCCGACCGTACCTGTATGGCCGACCATTCTCAGTTATTACGGACCACCATGCGCTTTGCTGGCTCTCCTCACTCAAGGACCCTACGGGACGCCTTGGTCGCTGGGCGCTGCGCTTACAAGAGTACACTTTTTCCGTATCCTATAAATCCGGACAACTTCACAAGGATGCCGACTGCTTGTCCCGTTACCCAGTCGATCCCCCTGACACGAGGGAAGATGAGCAAGAGGCCCTCGTTCTTTCAATTACCGACTTCACCGACATAGCTGCTGAACAACGCCGCGACCCCTCTTTGCGTGCTATTATCAATGGTCTGCACTCTCCCCACCCTGACCACTCCTTACAACTGTTCGTTCTTCACAACGACATCTTGCACCGCTACAACACCCGCCCTGATGGTGCTGAGCTTTTACTCGTTGTTCCTGTGCATCTTCGCTCAGACGTTTTGGCCCAGCTGCATGATGCCCCCTCCGCTGGACACCTAGGGGTGTCACGCACGTATGACCGCATTCGCCGCCGATTCTTTTGGCCTGGCCTCTACCGTTCTGTGCGACAGTACGTTGCGGCATACGACCTCTGCCAGCGCCGCAAGACACCTGCTCTGAGACCTGCTGGTACCCTCCAGCCCATTGAAGTACCAGATGAGCCATTTTTCCGAGTCGGCCTCGATCTTCTAGGACCCTTTCCCGTGTCGGCCACCGGTAATAAGTGGATTGTTATTGCTACCGACTACGCAACGCGGTATGCCGTTACACGCGCCCTCCCCACCAGCTGCGCTACTGATGTAGCCGATTTCCTTCTTCATGACATCATTCTGCGTCATGGTGCTCCTCGTCAGTTGATCACCGACCGCGGCAGCTGTTTTCTATCTAAAGTAGTCGACGAGCTCCTGCGATCCTGCTCTACCCACCACAAGTTCACTACAGCGTACCATCCGCAAACCAATGGCCTCACGGAACGCCTCAACCGTACCTTGACGAATATGTTAGCGATGTACGTTTCCAAGGATCACAAAGATTGGGACATCCACTTACCTTTCGTTACCTTCGCATACAACAGTTCACGTCATGATACAGCTGGATTTTCCCCTTTTTACCTACTGTTCGGTTATGACCCGCCTTTGCCCATGGACACCATGCTCCAATCTGACGCCGCCTCATCGACTGCTTATGCTCGTGATGTCCTGGCCCGAGCTGACGTCGCCCGCCAAGTCGCCCGGGATCGTTTATGTGCCTCGCAGCTTAACCAAAAGAGTGCTTACGATCGCCGGCACCGCGACGTACAGTACTCTCCGGGGTCACTCGTCTTGCTGTGGTTACCATCACGTCATGTTGGTCTCAGCGAAAAACTGATGTCCCGTTACGTTGACCCCTACCGCGTCATGCGCAAGGTCACCAGCGTGACCTATGAGATAGCTCCACTTCATACCACGTCAGTACCAGCTTCAGTCCCGACCGATATAGTGCACGTCTCACGGCTTAAGCCATACTTCTCACGCCCCGAGAATTGATCGCACCGGGACGGTGCTTCTGCCGCCGGCGGGTAATGTCACGGGCTAAGTAGATGCCTGAGGATGACGACGACGAAGTGCTGAACGGGAACGTGCTCGGACTGCAGCAGCGTCGTACGCATTAGCTCGCCAGTATATTCGCCAGTGCACATTTGTTCATCAGTGTATACTTTATTCCCCGTAACATCAACATAGATATAACAGGTAAGTTCATTCAATGGCCTTACTCGCTATAAAAGTGAAACACGTGGTGCCCATTTCTAGTTTTGATGCCAGTGGCAGTTTCATTACTTTTTCCAAATATTTTACTATATAGAGAACATGAATTGTGTCTGCCATATAGCTTGTTTTCCTTTAAATAGTTAACAATAAGCACACTATTTGCCGAAAAACGTTCTCTTTGCATGATAAATAAGCTCCTCAAAATACGAAGTAAGAACGAAGGCAAACGTGTGTCGCCGCTACAATTCTCTTTAGATTTTAAGTCTTTTCAATTAGCTTCATTGTTGATGTGCAAGCGGTGTATAATTCAAATGAGCAGGATGAAATAAAGTTTACTATCGATCCTCTGAGACTAAAAAAAAAGAACAGAAGTATTTTAGGCACCCTTGCCTTTCCAGATACATTGTGTGACTCTTCTTTTTCTTGCCTCAGAACAATGCATTTAGTTTCATTGTGCATTATGCAGAGAAGCGTAGAACGCAGTCTACGCTTGTTTTGTCTCGTTTCTGCAACAGCCCTGGTACTAATTTCAACCAACATTTTTTTTATCGAAATCCGCTTATGTCACTTAATGCGCGGTTTCAATAATAAATGTCCTCATTCACTTTGTTCACGAAGTACAATGGTTCACAGTGGCCTAGCTGAACGGGCTGCTTTTACTGGTGCGATGACACCCTTTGGCTTGTGAATCCTTACGCTGTTTCTTAAAAGTAGGAAAAATAGCAGCCAATGGTTGGTACAAACTGAGAATGATTTACGTGCATTTTTGTTATGGTAATAAGAGAGAACATGGTTTCTGCTTTGTGTTCTCGGATTCAAAACAGAATTGGACACTTCTTGGGGGCTCAAATAAGTTTATTTGAGTTGCCAAGGTTTCATTTCCGTCAGCTGGCTGGCGGTAGTTCTCGCAACAGGCAGCATATGTCTACTTGATTCATCACGCGCATGCATCCACACATGCCATGACTGAATTCCCAGCACACACGGCACTGATTTTCACTCCACTGACTACTGCTGACGATGCTCCTCGATGGCTGCAGCGGGTGCATCAACCAAAATCACAATATCCAGCTTGTTGCTAAGTTGAGACGCCATCTCTTGAGCTGACTGAATGGAATCAGTGCTTCCAGACCTCAGGCTGTGCAGGGATGCCTTATGCTTAACGAGTCTATCTACACCATCACAGGCATTCTTTCCATGCCCGGTTGCGGAAAAGAACCTTATGGACATGCATTTGGTGCGGCACAACTCTTGAAGTTGATACATATTGTCATGGTTTAAGGCCAGGCAAGAAGACAGAGGATGACGAAGTGATGAGCGTGGACAGCACCCACGGTTGTTCCGAGGAAGACGACGTCGAAGCGGTTGCTCTTTTGTTCTGTTAATACAGACCTTGTTTCTCCTGGTCACACCGTCGTCCAGTATCTTGTTATTTTCACGTCGCGACATTGCTGGAAGTGTTGGACTTCTCCAACTGATGGTTGGGTCACCTACGCGCCCTGGCACTTCAAAACCGTCATCGCAACCTGTTCCTGCAGTAGATAATCCTGTCCACCGCTACAGTAACCGACAGTCAGGCCTTAGTCTCGAGGCAATCCCCCTCGAACTTCACCAGCATTCTTGAAGTGGCTCTCTGCACCATCACTGACATGTGTCACGTGGCTGTAGATATGTGCTCTCTCATCCAAAATTTCATGCACTCTAGGGTGCAACAGCCATGTGCTGCATCGTCATGCATATCGTCACTTATGACTGCAAAGTTGCGTGTGCATTTCCTTGTTTCGGTTGTGAAGTTTGCATTTCGATAGTGGCAAAGTGGTGCAGGTGACGCACTTTAGATTTCGGCGCACGTTAATAAATAAAAGGTGGTCAAAATTTCCAGAGGCCTCCGCTCAAAGCATTGCTCATAATGATTTGGTGGGTTTGCGACGTAAAAGGTCACTTATCCATTGTTCTGGATGTGCGTAAACATGTAAGAAATGAGCAAACAAATTATATTCTAAGTAGATTATGGCACAATCATGAAGCACTTCACGTTTTCAAACAGCGAAAACGCAGGGGTAAAGGTCGTGGTAATACAGATAGAAGTTACCTGGCAGGGAAGCGGTTGAAGTGATAATGGGGAACGAAATGAATGGCTCGGTGGATGACTGAGGTAACGTGTCCAAAAGCTAGTTTACGTACCTTGTTCATGCACTACGTAGTTGAAGGTCCCCTTATCTGCTGCACGGGGTCCAGGCAAAGATAAACAGGCAGTGAGAAAGCACCTCCATAAGGACACACGTACTTAATATGGAAGCCGGCAGTTACGGAGAAGGCTTCCTTGGCGCCGATCGTACATAGGCTGGACTGTGTGCACCTGCTTCATTTTGCCAAGGTCATCCAAGATATCCTCCCCCAGTGCTTCGCATGTTTTTGACAACAAAGTAACGGTGGCGTGGGTTCCTATTGTAGGTTGCAAAAAGGGGACATGCTATCACTTCATAGGATAGTCGTGCTCCGGTCTGGCATGCAGGGGGTGATCAAGATCCTACAAAATCTCAATGTAAATTTGTTCAACACAAGCTATGAAAATGAAGTTCTTCTGCTGCTGCAAAAAACCAGAATCTTGGGTTTTTGTAGAATTCAGGCTTATGAACAACCAGTTAGGGCCGTAAAATAAGCACCCTCAGCAAGAGCCACTTTGGCATGCTGTATTTCGCGAAGAAAGAAATTGAGAAAGTGATATAAGTGGATTTCGTTAAAAAATTTTGGTTAAAATTGGGATAGGCTTTTTTATTTTATTTTTTGAAAATGAGCTTTTTCAAAAAAGTCGCTTTTTAAACTATTTTTTTCCTCTATCACGCAGGGTCTAGGGAAACAATGTTTTGCAGGAATGTAGAAAAGATAGTTCTCTCTATTTGGCACATTTCTGACATTTTTGCGTGAAATTAGAAATGCGCCAAGGCACACCAAAGATAGCGAACTTTTTTTTGACTGAGTTTGCCATTTTTTCAGAATTTTTTTGGTTCTAAAGACAGCTTAAAAAAGCATGGTTGTGATTCACTGTGATGCATATTGAAACAAGAGAAAAAAGTTTTGACACTACGTTTGCAGTTAGCATTTATTTCGCCTGCGAAAATGGGAATTGTTGCGCAAGACGCTTGTGCCGCAACTTTGACACATTTTTTAGGCGTTGGGATCAGTTTCTGGAAATAACATTTTCGGTTCTGTGCACCTTATATATAAGCACACAACATATAAAGAAAGAAAACAAAACTACCATCCGGACACACATGTTCGATCTCTCATGGAATATAGCAACGGTGTGAAGTTGGCTCCTTTCTTTGTGTTCAATTGCAAAACACTTGCCATTGAACCTAAGACTACAGACTTTCCGCAAAGTGTGATAGCACATGCCAAAGAGGATGTTGTAATTGACTGGAAGAACTGAGGCATCGATTGAGACTGTGCTCCATTCTTGTGGCTGATACCTTCAGTGCCACAACGAAGTGTGCGCTGAAGGACAAACTTGCCACACAAACTTAATACTGGGCAGCATGGCATCTCAGCTGCATCCATAGGTCTGTGAAGGAGTGCATATGGACAGATAGTGTGTCATGCTTGTTCTTAACCTTTTCGTAATTACATCTTTCCTTATTCTTCACTTCTCATTCTTATCTTACGATAATGCAGAGCAGTTTTGCTAGCTAGCCTTCCTATTTTGCTTTGCAACATTACTCTGCCTTTGCTGATATCGCTTGAATTTGGCTTTTTCAGACTTCTTACATTGTCATCCTGGCCGACTGCCTCGTCCTGGTGCTCAGAAAAAAAATTAGTGCCGAACTGCCTTCAGTGTGGCTATGCTTCAAGTGACAGAAACAACATGAAGAGACATCAAAGAACGCACACGGACGAGCGCCCATACAAGTGCGACCACTGTGGCAAAACATTCAGCCAGAAGGAAAACTTGCACCAACATGCTAACATCCACACCAGCCAGCGACCTTTTCAGTGCCACCTCTGCCCCATGGATTTTACCCAGCAGAGCAACCTAACACACCACTTGCGAGGTCACAAATGGAAAGCGGCTGTTGCTGATGAGGACGCTGTTTTGTTGTGAACCACAAAACACACTGAGAAGCCATGCAATGTGCATTTGTTTTACAGTAAAAGTTGTTATGAGATCACAACTCGGGTCATGCGCAGTTGTCGGCTGCCGCGGCCACAGTTGTCCGTATCTACATCACGCGAAATTAGAAAGAAAAACCTAGCACCAAAGACACAGTTGGCTCGATACCCGGGTCTGCTGTGTGTCAGCCCAGTATTCAGCCACTGTACTACGCTGGTGCTTGTGACTTGTTGGAAAACCTAGCACCAAAGACACAGCGAGGCTCGAACTCAGGTCCGCTTGGTGCCAGCCCAGTATTCTACCACTGCGCTACGCTGGTTTTTTTCTTTATTGTCTTCTTGACGACAGCTCAAGTTAATCTGACAATCACACATCACATGCGTTTCACGTGTGTTAACGCATCAAACAGATATCATATCTTCAACGCAGTCGGTAGTCTTATACACATCTTGAACTTCGATAACAGCTTCCACGAAACACTCATGAACAGATAGAACTCTTGCATCACAGTGTCTGTACAATAACACACTAAGCCAAACCGAATGAAAACCGAGCAAGAAAATAACGTCAAAATGTTGCACAGCACTTTCAAAAGGCGAAAAACGGATTCCGTGTGGAGTAAAAGGTAAATCTTTCTTAAAGCCCTCTGTGAAATGTGCCGAAAGAAAATGGCATTCTTACAATCAATAAATACATTTTCAAAGGTTTAAGGTTTGTTACTCAGGAGACAGCTGCTTGCCCATGGTACATACATCCCTCTCTCCTCACGCCACGTTTTCACTGGCAAGGTTCCCGTATGAAGCTTCAAAAAGAAAGTTTTAAAATTGGGTGGTATACACTAGTTTTTTACTTGCTTAAGTACGCCTTGCCCATATGATTTTTCATACATTAAAGGGTAAAGGGGCACAGAAAAAGCATTCTGTATTAAGTTTTTCATAAGGTGCTTTCTTTTCACTTTAATTAGGTAATCCATCGTAAACCTTGCCCTTAAGAACAATAAGAGAACACAACGTCGCGCAAGAATGGTGACAAGGTGTGTCGTCCTCCCTTAATTGAAGATACAAAGAAGTCGGGCATGTGGTGTAATTGTGTTCTTTGAAATAAAGAACATAAAAAAGAGTCTCTATGGTCTCTTATTAGCAGGAAACGTGATATTACTTGGTTAAGAAACAGATGGTCCTCTTTGCTTAACAAGCCGAAACAAGTTCGTTCTAGATGTTCGCTCGCATGTAGAGCTCCAGATGAACGTAACGAATATCCTGTGAATTTCATGGATAATTTTACGCGTACAACTAAGTGCTTGAAAAAGGTACATTATTTTAGCAGCAAGAAACACGTTACATACAGCTGACAGAGAGAAAATGGATAAGTCACGACCGCTCCATCCTTCGACTATAGCACGCAGTTCTTCAGCCTTTTCAAGCCAAAACGCTTCACTGTCTTGATACCTGTCCAACGGTACTCCTATGTAAAGTCTAGGTGTCGTGAGCCACTGAATATTTCCGATGGACCTGGGCGTGAGCTCCCAATTGCCATGCCATAAACCAATGCTTTTCTTGTTAATTAAGCTTCTACTTGTGTCACAAAAAACTTTCAGTGATTCCTAATAACAAAGTGATACTCCCTCTGTCAACAGCAAAAAAAAAGGCAATGTCGTCGGCGTATGGCAAAACACGCACTTCAGATGACTCAAACTTGAAACCATGAATCCCTGCTTGGTGAATCACTTTTTGACACAAAGGTTCCAAAAATAGAGCGAAAAGTAAAGGACTTAAAGAAAACCCCTGGTGCACAGAGGAAAGTACTTGTATGCGCTGTGAGAGTTCTCCATTCACAATAAATATGAGGTTGAACTTTTGTATGCCGATCTAATACCCTTACATATGGTCGTTACAAGACCTTTGACGTTGACCTTTGACGTTGAACTTTTGTATGCCGATCTAATACCTTTACATATGGTCGTTACAAGACCAGCGTACTCAGCTAGCGTAAAGAGTATATTGTGTGGAACCATGTCGAAAGCTTTGGCTAGATCAATTTGTAACATGGATACTTTCAGAAGTGCTTTTGACTTGTTGGCCAACTTTCCTTAGGCAGCTTGAAGTCGGGAGTGCAATCGCGTTAATACGACTTATGAAGCATTTTAAAACAGCAAAAGAACGACCAGTCATCGCGCAGTGCGAATAGCGTAACAAGTGGGCCGTCCAGTGATCCAACACATTACAAAAGCTTGTTCTTGTTCCCCTATAAGCTGTGGCGCATAACCACTTCAGCCATTATTCCTCATCGTCGCCAGCCACTGCATGAACGATTGGCACAAAATTCCTTGCAAGTGTTTAGCGGATACCATACTTCTCAGAAGATTGACGAAAAATAGCATATCGAATGCCGGCCTACTACCCCGAAGTTTACTATTAATGCTCCAGTGGGTATCAAGCAAGAATGCTAGCAGTAGTGACCCAATGAGTGTTTGAAAAGGCTCTGAAAGGCCGCTCTTCTAGCTTTCCCTGTGACTGTGCTGAGTCTTTCGTGCAGGCCTGCCTTTTTTTTACAGGTGCAGAAGCACTGTTCATTTCGCTCAATTCTGCTCTCGACGTCACACCTACTCCAAAACGGCACAGTTGAGGAAGCTGAGTAAAGGCCATGTCTTTATTGTGGCTATCAAATACGTTTCACGGGTTGCCACTGGCCCTTTCGTTTACATTTTAGTCAGCCATATCGCTCACTGCAAGTTTGGTGCTGTTCACTTGAGCGTCATCCCTCTCTAAGTCAACCAAAGCTGATATACTCTGACGGTGTCTGTACATTGCACAATGTTGTTCTTCACATGGCAGCACAGCTATTCTGTACCATTCAGTCTTCCAAAAGCACTCTAAGCACTTCCAATGAAACAGTGCAAGTGTGAAAGGGTGCTTATCAAAAGTCCTATGCTTCAGAGCAGGTGAGGTTTGCGAACCTTGCAGCACCAGTGTCTTTGCGCACTTCACATTGATGTTGAAAATGCAGCAATGATAATTTTTTTCCATTGCATGTTTCTTTTAGTATCAGTAATAAACTTAAGGCCTAAATTAGAGTAGAAGTGCCAAAGACCTTTGTTTTGTACAGAAAAACAAAACGTTTTGATACACAGGGTAGAGGAAAAAGGTCACTTTTGTTTGCTTTGCGTTAGGGGATTGCTGTCCCTTTATGTATATTTTCCACATTAGTGCAACATCAATTTTTCCAGTTTTTCAAAAACAAGTAGCGAGTAAAAATACACCCTAACGCCCCTTAAGGCCTCTTTTTCTAAAAATAACCTCATGTACTAAAGTCAAAATGTTTGTCTATAGTCAGCTAAGTAACTTCTAAGGCAGTTCGAAGGTACTGTCAGCCTTTATACTCGCAGTTCACGTTCGGAGCGCATCTTTTCGAACACTTCCAGCTCATAGCTTCATTCTACCTTGTATTTCTCGTGGTTGTTGATGAGCTTAGATGTTGAGGGTAAAGAAGGTCTTCAGCAAATGTTGATTTCACAACAAACCGGACAGTTCTTTTGTGTGAGTAAATTCCAGTGGCGTACTGAGGTGCCAAACACTGAACCAGCAAGCTCGTCATTGTTGAAACTCTAGAATTTTCAGCATTCTTTGAGGCCAATCACTTGCAGTGCAGTGCGACAACAGGTATGCTTTAATGAATGTGACTATCATTTGTCACGCAGTTGGCCTGAATAGCACATGTGAACAGCCCGGTTTAAGTGTTGTGTTAATAGGAACTGAGTCACACAGCCTTTGCTGTCTTTGGTTAATGTCAGAGTCTTAAGAAGTGAGACATTGAATACTATTCTTGCATTATAGATGGTAGTATCTTGTGAGCCAAAATTCTAAAATAGTGGGAATTGAAACATCGCTAAACTATAGTAAGTTCGCTGGAAAGCGTGTACCACACTCGACACAATGCAAATAAAACTGCATGACATCTCACAAAAGAAGATAAACAAGCATTACAAGGGGCTACAATGTGAAAATTTACTTCAGAACTGATTAACAAGCTTGTAGCTACAAAATTAATTAGTTGAACAGTGTTTGTAGCAAAGTGCAATAGCTTTTTTGTCCATTTTTTACCTTAAATGTGATGATCTCAAAAGCATGTTTTTATTATGCACCATTATTTCCTCTGTACTCCAAGATGAACTTTTCATAACTTCATTTTGTATTCTGCTTAAATACATACAGCTACTGAACCAGAATTGAAGTTATGCACTTTACAGTTTTTGTGTGACAAATTTTGATAAATGCGAAATGACTGAAAAGTTGAGTCTTGGTGCTAAAAAGTATCAACAAAATTCTAATATTATCTTGTTAGCAGAATAAGCCGAAATAAGCAGAAATTTTGAAAGAAAATGCTGCATGGATTATGTGAATATTCCTTGTTGTCACTCAGATAATGGTGCCTCAACCCCACAGGGGCGCCTGCGCAAGTAGGCGTTTGGTGTGTAGCGACACCATGGACCCGAGCTAACGGGGGAGTTTCGACTCCCTCCCACGCCTAGCGGTGCGTGGCTTTGCCGTGTCCGGGGAAAAGGGGATCCTGGGGGTTGAGCCGACGCTGGGTGATTGGACCGTTAAGGCCCCCCGGCAGAGGCAACACACCTCTTTGGCCCCGGCTTCACGTAGACGGCACCCCTGGGCTGACCCACCCAGGGGAAATCGGCAGTCGCCTTTTCCTATCTCTCTCTCCCTACATCTTCGTCTTTATCTCTTACTATTTATCTGTCCTGTCTTCTACTCTCTTCTGTTTACTTCCAAACTTCCTGGCGGCTAGGGTTAACCCTGTGCAAATAGCCTACCTTGGTCTACGCGAATTGGGTTATAGTGGCGTTGTACGGCTGGCGTCTGCAGTATTCAGCATCTGTAAACTTGTAGCGTCCCCTCGTTGGGCTCCGTGGTGGGTGGCCGCCAACGCTGCTGAACAAAAATAAGAAAGGCATGCATAGAGCATTCCCCCTACTGTCTGATCGTACCGGCTTAAAGCGGGTACGCATCGATGATATAAATTTTTTCAACCAGCCAAAAGAAACATATCCTAACTTTCATGTTATCCACTGTGAAAAAACTGAAAAGCGAGCCAGGACCGTCTCTCCTTTCCTAGTTTCCAGATGTCTCACCGAAACTCTTCGCACAGGATACAAGGTAACCAAAAGGGCTAGTGGAGACCTTCTCCTCGAAATCCGCTACAAAGAACAATTTGAAAAGCTAGACCGTCTTTCAGATTTCGGTGGCATACCGATAACCATAACACCACATAGATCAATGAACACAACACGCGGAGTGGTATCTGACATAGACTTAATTGACTTGACTGAGACTGAACTTTTGGAGGGGTGGAAGAGCCAAAATGTCACTAATGTACAGAGAATCATCATCAGAAGAGATAATAAGGAAACACCGACAAAACAATTAATACTCACGTTTGCATCCAGTAAACTACCAGAATATATTCAAACAGGGTACACGAAGACATCTATCAGGTTGTAGATACCAAACCCTCGTCGTTGCTTCCAATGCCAGAGGTATGGCCATGGCTCTAAAACCTGTCGTGGTCGCCAGACTTGTGCACAATGTGGAGTCCTAGGCCACGTGTCTGAGAACTACAAACAACTGCCACACTGTGTAAACCGCGAAGAAAACATGCCGCATATTCACGCTCCTACACATACTGAAAAAAAGAAAAAGAAATAATTACATTAAAGGTAAAGGAGAACATAACGTTTAAGGAAGCACGGCGAAGAGTCGCTCCATTCTATGGACCTACATATGCTGATGCGGCGCGTCAGGGGGCAACGCCGCACCAGCCCTCGCCACTCCTTTGGCCAGCGCAGAGCGAGCCGTCGGCTGTGGCGCCTGCCCCCAAGGCGGCAGTAGTTTAGTCTACTCCGCCTCCTAGCGAATTGAGGCCGGAGACTCCAGGGTCCTCTGGTCTCAAGCCCTCCCCTCACCAGGCGAGGCCTAAAATCCGAACCACCAGCTCGCATGTGTGGGGACCCAGTGCTTCTGAGGAGGCAATGGACACAACGGTACCCTTGGTACCAAAACTGCGGCGCGGCTCTTTGGAGCGCGCCAAGAAAACAAAAAAGCAGATAACAGGGCCTGGTGACGGCCCTTTTAGGTGAACTCAAACTCCCTGTCTAAACAGCCACTCGCTTTTCGTGCACACAGCACTATTTTACATTCATCATGAACACTCAAATTATACAATGGAACGTCAGGGGCCTTCTCAGAAACCTTGACGATATCCAAGAACTCTTACACGAACACTCACCAAAAGTGCTGTGTGTACAAGAAACACACCTCAATTCAAAACACACAAATTTTCTTCGTAAATACGTTATTTTCCGAAAGGACCGTGTTGATGCCATGACATCATCCGGAGGTGTTGCCATCATAGTGAATCAAGGAATTGCATGCACACGCTTACAACTCCAAACATCCCTTGAGGCAGTGGCTGTCCGAGCAGTTCTTTTTTTTGATAAACTGATCACAATCTGCACTATTTACATTCCTCCTAGCTATCAGCTGCAAAAACGTGATTTACACTCTCTAATTGATGAACTTCCGGAGCCTTAAGTTCTCCTTGGAGACTTTAATGCGCATAGCAGGCTATGGGGTGACTCTCGGTATGACGCGCGAGGTCGACTGATCGAACAGTTCCTTCTCTCGTCGAGCGCGTGTCTCCTGAATCGAAAAGAACCAACCTATTATAATCTCGCTAATAACACCTACTCCTCCATAGCATAGTATCTCCATCTCTAAGCATAGCATCTCCATCTCTTGTGGCCCCGCCGCGGTGGTCTAGTTGCTAAGGTACTCGGCTGCTGACCCGCAGGGCGCGGGTTCAAATCCCGGCTGCGGCGGCTGCATTTCCGATGGAGGCGGAAATGTTGTAGGCCCGTGTGCTCAGATTTGGGTGCACGTAAAGAACCCCAGGTGGTCGAAATTTCCGGAGCCCTCCACTACGGCGTCTCTCATAATCATATAGTGGTTTTGGGACGTTAAACCCCACATATCAATCGATCAATCCATCTCTTGTGCCTCTACTCCAGTGGAATGTCGTCAGTAATCTGTACGGAAGTGACCACTTCCCCGTAGTTTTGAGCACAACTACAGCAACTGAGTGCCCACCACGTGTTCCCAAGTGGCTCATAAATAGAGCCGACTGGGAACAGTTTTATACCATCGCTCGTCTAGGTTGGAATGACATATGTACTTTGAACATTAATGTTGCTGTCAACTACGTCACAGCCTTTTTGATTGATGCTGCAACAAAATGCATCCCACAAACAAATGGACACCCTGAAAAACGGCGTGTGCCATGGTGGAACTCTGAATGCCGAAACGCGCGCAAACAGCAAAACAGAGCTTGGAGGTTGCTTCGGAACTCACCGACAGCCAAAAATCTCGACACTTTCAAGAAAATAAAGTCTCAACGCAGGAGAACGCGTCGGCAGGCCAGAAGGGAAAGCTGGCAGAAGTTTTTGTCAGGGATCAATTCATACACACAGGAAGCTAAAGTCTGGATCATGGTTGGTAGGATAGCAGGAAAACAAGTACACACACTTCCACTCGTAAACACTCAGGGTGATACCTTGGAAGATCAGGCAAACTTCCTCGGTGAACACTTCGAACAGGTGTCCAGCTCATCCCACTATACTGACACTTTCCAAAAATACAGAACAAGAATAGAAAAGCAGAAACTCGAACAGAAATGCACTAGATACGAGGCATATAACCAAGCTTTCAGTCTAGCTGAGCTGCGAACGTCACTAAACTCCTGCAGTACTTCTGCCCCAGGTTCTGACCGTGTGGTGTATGAAATGTTAAAAAACCTACCAATCGAAACACGAAAAACCTTACTTTGTTTGTACAATGCTATCTGGTTTTCTGGCACTATCCCTACCTCCTGGACACAGGCTAGTATTATTGCCATTTTGAAAGAAGGCAAGGACCTTTCTTTACCTTCGAGTTATAGGCCTATTGTACTTACAAGCTGCTTGTGCAAAGTCTTCGAAAAAATGATAAACTGCTGACTCGTACATATCCTTGAAACAAACAATTTGCTCGACCTATTTCAGTGCGGGTTTCGAGAGAGTAGATCCACCACAGACCACCTTGTTCGTATCGAGGCACAGATCAGAGACGCTTTCGTCCATAAACAATATTTTCTCTCTGTGTTTCTCGATATCGAAAAGGCTTATGATACAACATGGCGCTTTGGAATTCTAAGAGACCTGTCCCACCTTGGCGTGCGCGGTAGAATGTTTTCCATAATCGAGAGTTACTTGTCCAATCGGACATTCCGTGTCCGAGTGGGCACGGTTCTTTCCAAATTATTTGTCCAGGAAACAGGCGTGCCACAAGGTGGGGTACTTAGCTGCACACTTTTTCTTATCAAAATGAATTCCTTGCGCTTGTCCATTCCTGGCAATATGTTTTATTGTACATATGTCGATGACGTCCAGCTTGGCTTTAGATCTTGCAATCTGGCAATGTGTGAGCGGCAGGTTCAGTTAGCTTTAAACAAGGTCTCCAAATGGGCAGAGGAAAACGCATTCCGACTGAACCCACAAAAGAGCACGTGTGTCTTGTTCTCCCGAAAGAGAGGCATGCACTCAGAACCCGACATTGAACTGAATGGTCAATGTCTGTCTGTTAATACGGAGCATAAATTCTTAGGATTAATCTTGGACAACAAGTTGACCTTCGTACCACACATCAAGTATCTAAAAACAAAATGTTTAAAAGCCATGAATGTTTTAAAAGTGTTGTCACGTACTAGGTGGGGTAGTGACAGGCAATGTCTCATGAACCTAAATAGAAGCCTTATTCGCACCCGCTTAGATAATGGGACCGTTGTTTATCAATCTGCGACTCAAAGTGCTTTGAAGATGCTTGACCCCGTGCTCCATTTGGGCATCCGCCTTTCTACGGGTGCTTTTCGCACCAGCCCCGTAGAAAGCCTTTATGTTGAGTCAAATGAGTGGTCGCTTCACCTGCAGAGAACTTACATGTCCTTTGTTTATTTCCTTAAGGTAAAAGCAGACAAGAAGCACCCCTCATACTCTACTAATAATAATTTGTCGAGCTCAATTCTGTTTCAAAACAGGCCTTCGATGAGGCAGCCTTTCTCAGTTCGCCTGAAGAGTCTAGCTGACGAAACTGGAGTCTCACTTGAACACAGTTTAATGGCTCCTGTAGCATACCCACCACCGTGGCAATGGCAGACAATAGACTGCGATGTGTCTTTTCTAGAAGCTACAAAACATGCGCCTATTGCCCATATCCGAACACACTTCCTGGAACTTCAAGACAAATAAACACGTCCTGAGTTCTTTACAGATGCCTCCAAGTCTAACTCCTCTATGTCCTACGCTGCTGTCGGCCCATCCTTTTCGGATGCTGGCCCTCTACATCTAGACATAAGTATCTTCACAGCGGAAGCTTATGCAATACTTGTGGTGGCTAAACACATCCAGCAATTACAAATACAAAAAACAGTAATTTATACGGACTCCCTCAGTGTGGTAACGGCTCTGCACACTCTTAAAAAACACAAAAACCCAGTCCTTGTCTCACATTACTCCATTTTGTGCACACCCTACACACTCAAACAACATGTTGTAGTGTGCTGGGTGCCAGGGCACCGTGAGATTCAAGGCAACGTGAGGGCGGATCAGCTTGCTGGATCCGTCCAGAAAAGCACTGCCCCTACACCCATATCAATTCCGGCCCTTGATCTTAAGCCGTCTCTCAAACGAAACCTCAGGGAATACTGGCAGAGCAAGTGGGATACACACACACAAAACGAACTACTCGTTATCAAGCCACACCTTGGCCATTGGCCACCAGTATTAAAATCACGTCTAACAGAGGTAACACTAACAAGACTCAGGATAGGACACACATACACGACACACACACATCTTTTGTCCGGAGGTGATCCACCATTGTGTGATAAATGTGGTGAGGCATTAACAGTTCTTCACGTTTTAATTCAATGTAAACATTTAGACACTCTAAGAAGACAACAATTTCCATTACCCTACCGACAACCCATACCTTTACACCCTGCAATGTTCCTTGGTAGGGAACCACTTTTTAGTAATAAATCATTGTTAGCGTTTTAAAAGAAATTCATAATTTTCATATCATATACCCGGGCATTCCGTAGCACAACCTCTCCAGAGAGGTTTTTGCTGCGGTGGCTACACAGGAAAGCACTTGCCTCACGGCCCTTGGACGCAAGGTTATGAACGAGTGAGGTACTTGTGCTAATGCCATACATGTCCACCATCGTTTTTCATTATCACCAACTTTTGTCACCTATTCACACCACCCACACCTTTCATGGCATGTTCATGATTTTATTACTTGTATGTTTTTACCCGCCTTACTGCGAGGAATTTTATAGCCCTTATACAGCCGCTAATCACAATCCTTGTCCACATTCTTTGTCCCATGAACTGGCGCTCTTTGGCCATCAAATGGCCCTTGCGCCAAAAAAAACACCATATATCATCATTAATGGTGCCTCAAAAGGACCCAAAATGTCATTAGACCTTTGGTTGATATTATAGTTCTACATTTGATTTGAGAACAATGTTGTGCTTCCATATGTGTTATTTTGGTAGCCTCACGATTGCCAAACCTGGTCAGAAAAGCAATTCATGTGTTTTAAGCTGCTCCAAAAATTCAATTTTGCTGTTCCGAAACACTCCCGCCTGTTTCCATTCCTCTTTAGGGCTTCACGTGCCGTGTGAGAGGGCCTTAGATGAAAGCCAGTTTGTCCATGTGCTAGCTAAATTTGCCACTATGTACGTACTTGAAAGCAAGAAATGACATGAAGTATACTTGGGCAACTGTAGCAGCACATTCAAGAAAATTGAATGGCTGTTAAATGATAAACTCTTTTCGCATTGGCCTAAGCCTGCATTCAGCTGAACATATTGCTTTTATGGAATTATGTATAGATATATATATGTGTTTATACGTACAAAAGTGATGTTGAAGGAAGGAACGAGTTTGGGAAGTACTCGCATATTGGTGTTTGGTTCGCAAGATTGCAGCACTATTGAGAATAAACGGTTACGTTTTATGCAAACACAGATACAGTAAAGTCCTACTAGAATGAAATCGACAGGATTGAGAAAAGAATTCATTTTCACTCAATTAGTTGCAGCTAAATTTTATGTATAGCACTCACAAGCTCAAAATTTCAATCAATATTCTCACAGCGATATTATGCAGTATTTCTTGGCATCGCACTCCCGCGGATCACAATGTACACCGTGACATGGATGCATATTAGATGCACATAGAGTTATGCGAGTTTACCTTACCGCGTGCCGAGTGCAAATCGCCATGAATGTACAGTCTGTTTCACACTTAAGGAAAATCTCGGAGCACGTGGCCTTTGAATGCGGCGAGCGCTGCAGTCGCGCGCCTGCAGCCCAGTGAACTACTGATATCTTTTCAACATAGAAACAAGATCCAAACGTGTACGTCTATCAGTAACATCTAATCAACATCCCCATAATGTGCTATCCTTACAGTCTAGAGAGCCTTTACGTAGTAGTAACGTCGTGTGCGCTTCCAACTTAGACAAAAACTAGACGTCGCAAATGATGTCGCATAACGTGTTCACATCATCAAATGCATAGCAGAACTATTGTCTTATAAAACCGCTTTATTGGACATTTAGAACGATAAATATATTCTGGGCCGTGAAACCTAGAAAGTGTTCGAGAATAAATGTAGATGTAACGTTCAAGCGTGCGTCATGCGTCACTTACATGCGCGAAGAGATGAAGCGGGCAAACGACCATTAAATTAACATGCGTGTCATTAGTGCTGCCATACACGATAGTGCGAAATCATGCAGCCTGAAGGGGCTCTTATTTGGGAAGCACTTGAGGGGCCTAGACTGTAATCGGCTTCTCGTAATGCAAGCAAAACCACATAAAAAATAGAAAAGAGGAAGCAAGCGAGAATTAGAAAGAAATAGAGAAGGAAGAAATAGGAAAAAAAATAAAATGGACAAGAGGAATAGACGAAAATTAAGGAGAAAAAACACAGAACATACTGAAAAAGAAGGAGAGAAGGAAAGGAAGCTCAAGAGAAACAAAGCAGACTTACCAGCCCCACACTTCCTTCGGGCTTGTCCGCTAGAGACCTGCGCTCCGGCTGAAGTCTGGCTCTTAGTTGGTGTGCTATACAATTACAGAAAGCTTCAACATTGTGAGGCTAGCCTTAAATTTGCCGTCTTACTGCAATGCGGCCAGCCTCGCCCCGCCGCAGTCGTCTACTCGTTGATGTACTCGGCTGCTGACCCGCAGGTGGCGGGGTCGAATTCCGGCAGCTGCGGCTGCACTTTCGATAGAGGCGAAAATGCTGTAGGCCCATGTGCTGAGATTTGGGTGCCCGTTAAAGAACCCCTGGTGGTCAAAATTTACGGAATCCTTCACTACAGCGTCTCTCATAATCATGTGGCGGTTTTAGGACATTGAACCCCACATATCCATCAATCCGGCTTGCCGGCTCCTTTTTATTAAGCACACCTGAGAGGCAATGAGGAAGACTGCCATGGGATTGCATGTTAACACACTAACTACATGCGGTAAATGTGCGAAGTCACGAAAAAAGCTTTTATTTACTAAATGACAATATCTATGTATATCTACTATATAAAAGTCAATTCAGTGTCCATGTGCAACGTATATCTACGACCTTACTCAGTCGAGCTTTTTATAGTTGCGGGTACATTTAATCTTCGTAAGTTGAATTTCTATGTAAGAGAAATTTACATTCTCAAAAGGAAACATACCATAGATGTCTACGCAATGGTTCACTGCGAGCAACTCGCTCGAGTGCAAACGTTTGAGTGGCGTAGTGTTGAACCGCCTCATCGGCTGCTGCAGCGTGCGCTAGCTGCGTTATTGGGGAGCGGGCGGATTTCATTGTTACTGTCGAAACTGAGTCGATATCGCTCGTTGAGTCACTCTATACAGAGTTAATGTATATGCTCCACACCGGATCGAAGTTGCGCCTATATGTTCAACGGCCGCGCAGTGAAGCCGAAATTACGGCGCGATGTTCCGGCGCGTGCCGCAGACTTCACGCGCGTTGAGCAAGATTGCACTGTTACAGTGAGGCGGTATACACTGCTATAGGTAGCGAAAATGCTTGTGGCCCTTGTACTTAGATTTAGATGCACGTTAAAAGAACCCCAGGTGGTCAAAACGTCCGGAGCCCAATCTTAAGAACTCTGAAGAGAAGCCGTGTCGCATCATCTTCTCTCCGGAACACACGCAAGCGCCTGGTTCGAGAATCGGGAGTCTTCAGTTGAAACCTACCGTCTCTTCCGCGGTGCATTTCTGTACATGTTCACTAGCGTCGTCCGCAAAGAAAGGGCTGCTTCTTTGCTGGAGAAACGGGTACAACTACTGAACGAAAACGTCAGTATCTAGACAGAAGAGATAACCCGACTTTTCCGCCAGGCTGACCTTGCTCAAGACAAAAAGGTTCAGCAGCGTATATGAGCTGTGAAACAAGAACTGTTCGCAGGACCTGTACCAGCCCAAGATTGTCACGGAATTCTTCACGGAGGCTTGGACGATTGCAAAATAAATTGGGTGAGGGCTGTTGCGACCAGAGTTTTCAGGTACCGGAGATCCGAGATGAAGATGTCGAGACAGGAGGAAGTGAACTTAATAGAAAGGGTTTATTTACATTATTTACACGGCAAGAACTCTCTGGCCCGAAGCTCTACCTTGAAAATCTCTACATTGAAAAACTGTCCATTGAACAAGGACCACCTTGAACAAGCTCTGAGCAGCCCGCGAAGGCTGATTTTAAACAGTCTCATCTCCCCAGATCCCTGTATCGGGGAATAGGTCCATATTGCACTGTCCAGTAAAAGGTCCACAGCACATACGAGGGTCATTATGCCAGCACCACCCCCAACCACGGCCGGTCTGGAGGCGTGCACTCGCTCCCTTCCTTTACGGCCTGCGCATGGGGGGCTGTTGCTACCAATGGGCGCATTACGCGTGAACCACAATTTGTTTAGCGCACATAGCCTTACGCAACTCAGCGCAAGCGGATTCCGAGCTTTGCGGGAACAACACAGCATTATTACAGCCGTATGCAGCCTCAACTGTCTTGTTATGATTGTGGGCGAATGCGAGAATTACGCACGCGCGTGCCTCATTCAGAGTTGTAACTTTTCTTTGTGGCTCGATTGTAATATTTATTACGCAAAATTTCTATGGTGGTCACATGTGGTACCTTCGATCGCCATCAAGCCCCACATTTGTAAAAATTATGAATGGTTGGTTCAGTTGCAGAGCTTCTTTAAATCATCAAAAATACTGATCGCATTTTTAAAATCGTGATAAAAAATACGATCAGTCAGCCGTATTGTTTTGCGCTCTTTAATGTGCATGCTGCGACGTTTTGCATACAGTGATCTAAACGGCTATTTCATGTTTCAGTAAAACTGCCAAGGTCTGTTTTTTTTCTTTCTTTTTACATTTTGGTGATATTTCACGGCAGCACTTAGAAGATGAATTGGTTTTCAAAGCTAACCACGTTTTCGCCTGTAGATGAAAAATTGAGATGAAGTGACAGTAGCTGTGGCCCAATCTATACAGACGTAATCTATAAGCAAGGAATTAAACCTTCGAGTGGAAGCCGTGGACGGCAGGGGCGTTGGCAGAAATTTTTTTCGGACGGGGAACCACCTTGATTAGAGTTGGGCCCGGGCAGGCAGCGGTGGTATATCATTATTTTATGCGCATATGCCTTGAAATTTTTCCCGGGGGGGGGGGAGGGTGGCACGGGCTTGGTGTGCCAGCCCTTGGCTACGCCGCCACTGGCGGATGGAAACCCGTGTTGCCTGGTAGAAACACGGGGATGGACGACCGAGGAGGAGGATGGTGGTGGCGCAGACTGTGGTAAAGGTTAACTTGGCGAGAGAAGTAAGCTTTAGCAAATACTGGAGCGGCACATGTATGATGTGAGGAAGAAGGTTTTGTTGAACGCTCTGGTCAAACACGCAGAAGCAACTGGCCACAAAATAGACCGAAAATAGGGTGAAAATAGGAAAAATAAATGGAAAACCTATATTATTTTAATATATAACATAATAAAGATATATAATGGACTTCCGGGCTTTTTTGATTCTTTGAGAATTCAAACATAGGCGCAAATTTTTAAAATGTATAATGAAGGAATGATGACAACACCAGGGAACAACAAGCATCATCGCAGAGTAAGACACCACGAGATCGGCGCTCGAGTTCCACCATCTTCCTCGCCCTGTCGCTATCTCGAATCTTCCACATGCCCGTTAGGTTCGCCCAATAAACCTCTTTACATTTGGTGGATCGTGCTGGGTAGCCCCATCGCCTACACCCTAGAACTCCAATCCCGCACCCTGCCATCGACCATGCAAGTTGTAGCTGCCCAACGAACAGTACCTCTCGTGGCCGCTACTTGCCCCGACACGGTTCACCAGCGAGACCCCCCTATCTTTGCGGGTACCGAAGACCAGGACGTGGAGGACTGGCTGTCGTCATACGAGAAAATCAGTGGACCCAACAGGTGGGATGACGGTGCTAAGTTGGGCACTGTAAAACTTTATCTAACCACCAAGCTGTGGTATACGAATCACAAAACCGAGTTCGCGAGCTGGTCCGCCTTCAAGGAGGCGAAATGTGCCGTTTTCGGTCGCCCTGCCTTACGGAAGCTACGCGCCGAACAACGTCTGCGCACACGGGCACAGGAGCCAGGTGAAACTTTCACCTCATATATAGAAAATGTGATCGATCTCTGCCGGCACATCGATGCTTTCATGAGGGAGAGTGCAAGGATACAGCACAATATAAAGGGCATCGACGCGATGACGTTTTCCAGATGCTTCTCGCGAAGTGTCCTAGCACTGTGGCCGAAGTAGTGACCTTGTGTCGAAGCTATGATGAATTGCGGAGGCAACGAGCTCAGACGTGACGCTCATTCCAGACAATCCAACCAGTGACCGCACTGGACGTCATGACTGACCATACAAACCTCGCACAAATGAAAGACTTCGTGCGAGAGCAAGTGACTCGGCAGCTTTCTCTACTGCCTTTTGCTCAACGCCAGGAGCTCTCGCAGTAACAGCCACTGCGACACTCACCACTATTTGCTCCCATGCTTCGACATGTGGTAAAGGAGTAGATTTCCGAGGCTACGCCAGTGCCCTTGCAGCAGCCCACCGTCACCGCGCCTCTTACTTACGCTGAGGCACTAAAGTTGCAGCAGCTACCCCAGCCCCCACCGTTCCAGGGACTGCCGCATACCTCAACCCCGACTCAGCCATCCACCACCTGGGTTCCTCCCATTGCTACCACAGCCTCAACTCACCCCTCTGCCGCATGGGCTGCTTCCCTCGTCGCCAATACTTGGAGTACGCGCGATAACCGGCCCATCTGTTTTGCGTGCGGCGGTCCTGGCCATATCGCCTGATACTGCCGTCGTCGCGTGCCGGGATACACAGACGCCGGGACACATAACAACTTCATGGACCTTCCTCCATCTTGTCTGGAAAATTCGGATCCTCAGTCAAGCTCGTCTGCACGGGAATGTCCGCGTACTATGTCTGGTCGCTCACCTTCACCCCGTCGTCACTCCCCGTCACCCATGCGTCGTCGGCCAGCTGCTGAACACGATGGGAACTAACCACCGCAGTTCAGGAGGCAAGAACTGCGCTGTTGAAAAGCTCAAGTTCTCAGACATTGCCGTTGAATGTTGTCGAAGTTTTTGTAGAAGGTACTCGAGCATATGCTCTAGTGGATATCGGTGCTGCCGTTTCTACGATGAACGCTAAACTTTGCCGAAAGCTCCGAAAAGTGACTACGCCTCTAGATATGATGTCCTTGCAAACCGTGAATTGGGACTCGGTTCAGCTTGCAGCCACCTGTAGCCGCCTGTACTGTCCGACTGACCATCCCGGAGGACCACTACACTGTTGAGTTTATTGTCTTTTCATTAAGGTCACATGAGATCATACTTACATGGGATATTTTATGGCGTAACCACGCCGTTATTGCTTGTGCAAGATCGGAACTTGAACTCTTCCCGTTTTACGACCAACCAACCAACTGCATTCAGCCTGCCGTACACAAAATCGTCGTCAAGGAAGGCACTGAAATCCCACCGACAGCAGCTAAGTTGCTCCCCGTATTCTTTGACGGCATTAGAGACGAAGCTGCATTCTTTGAACCATCCAGCCTTTTTCTCAGTCGAAGATCACTTGTTCTGCCTTATTCAACCCTCTACATTTCTGAAGGAAACAGTGCTCTTTGCCTCATCAATCCCCTTCCGCATCCCGTAGAACTGTTTCAAGGTTAATCTCTTGGACACGTGCATGCCATTGATAAAGAACACATTTTTACCACGCCGCTAGATTGTTCCGGTGACTACGACGCCATCAGGGCCCTAAACCCTTTCAATGCGCCACCTTCTGAGCTTTTCGATTCATCGATCACCGATGGACTATCGCCATCTGAACGCTCTGAGCTTCTTCAGCTGCTCTGCCAGTTCCGTGAATCCCTTGACGTTGCTCAACCTACCCTTGGCCGAGCTCCCAGTTTTTTTCACTGCATTGACACAGGCTTCAACGCGCCAGTACGACAGTGACCATACCGTGTTTCCGCCGCGGAACGTCAGGTTATCACCGAACAATTTGACGATATGCTCAAGCGCGACGTTATCCGACCTCCCAAAGTCCATGGACATTATGTGTCGTTCTTGTTAAGAAGAAGGATGGTACAATTGGCTTCTGCGTTCATTGCGGGCACTTAAATAAGATCATTTGCAAAGACGTATAACCTTTTTCCAGGATTGATGACGCCCTTGATTGCTTACAAGGTGCCAAGTTGTTTTCGTCGTTGGATTTGCGCTCGTGGTATTGGCAGGTGCACTTAGCTGATGCCGATCGTCAAAAAACAACCTTCGTGACACCGGATGGCTATATGAGTTCAATGTCATGCCCTTCGGCCTCTGCAATGCGCCGGACACATTCAAGTGCATGATGGACTCGGTTCTGTGGGGTTTGAAATATAACATATGCCTTTGCTACCTCGACGATGTCGTTGTCTTTGCACCCGATTTCACAACACATCTTGTGCGCCTGTAACATGTCCTCACGTGTCTGATGAATGCGCAGCTCTAACTGAATCTCAAGAAATGCCACTTCGCTGCTCGGAAGCTCACCATTCTCGGTCACGTCGTATCAAAGGATGGCGTTTTTCCCGACCGGGCTATGCTACGCGCTGTCGCTGAATTCCCCAAACGGACGACAGTAAAACAGTTACGCAGCTTCGTAGGATTGTGCCCCTACTTTCGTCGGTTTGTGCGCAACTTTGCCTCCATAATTGTCCCTTGACCCAACTTTTAAGCAGTACCAACGAGATCTCGTCATGGTCTTCCGATTGTGATCACGCATTTACCACTCTTCGCCGTCTCCTGACATTAACGCCTATGTAGCGCCACCTTGATCCCACGGCTGCAACTGAGATCCATACAGACGCCAGCGGTGTCGGTTTTGGTGCAGTTCTCCCTCAACGCAAGCCTGCATCACCTGAGTATGTCGTCACCTACGCCAGCAGAACGCTCAACAAGGCTGAGGTAAAGTATACCGTATTCCTGAAAACGAGTGCTTAGCCGTATACTTTGGGCGATTGTCAAGTTCCGCCCATACTTATATGGCCACACGTTTGCTGTAGTTATAGACCATCATGCCTTATGTTGGTTGTCGTAGCTGAAGGATCCATCAGGTCGCTTTGCTCGTTGGGTTCTGCGACTTCAAGAGCATAACATCCGCGCCCTGTACCGTTCTGGCCACCAACAAGCCGATGCTGATGCGCTTTCGCGATCACCACTGTCCACTGAGGCTGCCACTATATCTTCTATAGAACATGCGCTGTCCGCTCTTGACATCGACGCAATGTCCTCTGCACAGCGTGACGATCCACGGGTAACTTTGCTTCAGGACGTTTTATTAGGGGTACTGACACTTTCAACCACTCGAGCAATGCGACGCCAGGCTTCGCACTTCACCATTCGAGGCGGCCTCTTGTACCGGTGCAATTACTCACCAGACGGCAGGAAGTGGCTGCTCGTTATTCCCCGAAAGCTGAGCTCTACAATCTGTGCATCATTTCACTCTGACACGCAAAGCGCTCACGCCGGTGTCTTCAAGACCTACGAATGTTTAAGGAAGCGGTTCTACTGGCGTGGGATGTCTACTTTTGTTCGACACTTTATTCGCGGCTGCCACGAGTGTCAGCGACGGAAACAGCCACCGAATCTAGTAGCAGCTCCACTACAGCCGCTTGCGTGCCCCAACCGCCCATTCGATCGCGTCGAAATTGGCCTTTATGGACCACTTCCATTGACCACAGCAGGTAACCGGTGGGCTATCGTTGCTGTAGATCACCTGACATGGTGCGCCGAAAGCACTGCTCTTTCTGCGACGAACGCTCAGGACGTCGCATCTTACCTCCCCCGTCGGTTTGTGTTGTGCCACGGCCCTCCTCGCGAGCTCCTCAGCGACAGGGCCGTGTATTTCTATCCGACATAATCCAAGCACTTCTCCGTCAGTGCCATATTGTACAGCGGATGAGTACTGCTTACCACCCTCAGATTAATGGCCTAACTGAGCGGTTTAATCGGATTCTGGGTGACATGCTCGCGACGCATGTGTCATCTGACCAAACGAACTGGGACCTGGCTCTTCCGTTTGCGACCTACGCGTACAACACCACTACCCAAGTCACCACCGGCTTTTCCCCATTCTTCCATCTATACGGACGTCAACCGTCGCACACAATTGACACTTTGCTGCCATACGTACCAGATGCATCTGAACAGTGTCCGAAGCCGCCCGTCCCGCCGAAGAATGCTGCCGACTAGTAAAACTGTTTACTACGGCTGACCAGCAACGCCAGAAAAAGTCCCGCGATGACGACCACCCTCCTGCCGCAAATTTCGCTCTTGGAACCCTTGTATGGCTTTATGCACCACCCTGTGCTCCTGGTTTGTCTACCCAGCTACTTTCAAATTACCATGGTCCACCGCGTGGTAGAGCGCACATCGCCCGTCAATTACGCCATTGAATCGCTCACGCCACTCGGTGAGCATCGTCGGCGTGGACATGATATTGTTCACGTGGATCGCTTGAAGCCGTACTTCAACCCGCTCGTTGCCACTTGTTAGGTCGCCAAGATGGCTTCATATTTCTCGACGGAGGCAATTATAATGAAGGAATGATGACAACACCAGAGAACAACAAGCATCATCGCAGTGTAAGGCACCACGAGATCGGCGCTCGAGCTCCACCATCTTCCTCGTACTGTTGCTATCTCGAATTTTCCACCAGTGCGTTAGGTTCACCCAATAAACCTCCTTACAAATGTAATAACAGCAACTTCCAGCTCATGTACGGTTGATGGATGGATGTGGGGTTTAAAGTCCCAAAACCATCATATGATTATGAGAGACGCCGTAGTGAAGGGCTCCGGAAATTTTTCCCACCTGGGGTTCTTTAATGTGCGCCCAAAGCTGAGCACACGGGCCTACAGCATTTCCGCCTCCATCAGAAATGCAGCCGCCGCAGCCGCAATTCGATCCCGTGACCTGTGGGTTAGCAGCAAGGCACCTTAGCCACTAGACCACCACGGAAGGGCCATATGTATGGTTGTACGTCCTTTTTAAAATATACATAATCAGACCGTTTGCACGTTCATTTTTCGTTGTGAATGAGGGTCCCTTGCGGAAACCGAAACGATCTGTTTTTATGTAAATATTTACGGTCTGTGCTCATTTCAACACTATAGGCTTGAAATAACAACCACAACAAAAAAAGAGGGAGGTAACAGGTGCACTGGCAGCGGCTGTGACAGTGGAATTGCATACGCAGCGAATTGTGCCACGTCGCGGGTAACATTTTACTGCGGCTTTTCACAATGTGTAGACTGCAGAAGTCCACGCACTGTAAGTCAGAACAATACAACGCTGTTCAAAAATGAAAACGGCACGAAGTCGCGGCTAAAAACAACGCATCCGACCACCAGCTTTCCTTCACTAGAGCGAGGCGGGATCACGTGATCCAACCGTCATGTCACAGCGATTACAGTGCTGACGCCTCCAGTGGTGGGCCTCGCGCCCAATAGCATGTATACCCTGTTCTAACTAATAAGCGCATTCATACATGCAGCACTGACACCAACGCAAACAGGAGCAACCTCGCGCCACACAAAATCTCGAATTATCGGTTAGCGCAGTGTAACTATTTTCTTACAACGCCTGAACTCTGACGAGAACTGCCAGCGCATGAAAAACGAGTTTACATGCGCTTCACTGTGCACCATCCATGCCTGTCGGTTGTCTGTTTCGGGCATTCTGAGGTGAGCTGCTGGGATTTCACTGCCAACAACAACTTATTCGAGTGCATTCAGGTTTATGGTATGGAAGCACAACACAACAGGAACTTTTCTTAGGGGCGCAATAACAAAGGCAAGACGTTTCGCGCACAGAGTAAACTAGTGGGCGAGCGCGACCTTACCAGCACCTGAAGGTAAGCGGAGAAAATGTGTCCGCGAATCTTGCCGCCACGACGTGTATCGTCGCTGAAGTTCTCGTTTATTGCACTCAGTGTCGCTGCCGGAAGTTCGCTGAGCGCGTTGCTTTCTAGCAATGGGAAGTCACCCCCTTGAAACACGCTGCCTACACGTATTGCTGAATAGTTCTTCTGTGTCAATTAGCGCCCTTACATGAGACTCGATGGCCGCGCCGAAACGCCGGAAGGTAACGCTTGATTATTTCTCGAAAGGCGACGCTGCTCCCAGTGCACCCTGTTTTGACTGGCGCCGTGGCTGACGAGGGAGTGGCGCTCTTTGGATCTTCAAACAAGTAGCCGACAGGCATTGTCCCTCCTTGCCGGAGGGTGAGACGTCGTGTCGACACGACGCCATAAGACGTTCGAGAGAGGGCAACAAGTACAGCACCTTCCTTGAAAAAGACAGTGGCAGCCACTGCAATTTACCCCGCTAATTAAGCGAGCAGTTCGGCGGAACCTTTCAAGTATGCTGTCTTGAGCTAGGGACCCCTCGACCAGTGGAACACACACGACGAGGAAGAGCCCCACTGGCGCCACCTTGGATTGCAGTGATCACGGCACAATATTGGATGTTCACGTGGGTCGTGCATGCTCGTCCCCCTCACTAGTTGTGCGTGATCTGTAATTGGACAGTACCATCTGCACGTGTTTCCTGGTCAAGGGATTTTGGGAGTGCATACCCTTTATAATGAGCCACCCGGCTCATTCGAGGGAGTGTCATGTAGAGGATCGCGAGATTCGAGAGCTCGCCATGCAAGAAAGAGCTCGTCATGTACGAGAGCTCACCTTGTATATAATGTTAATAAACCCTCATCAAGTTAATCTTCCTCCTGCCTCGACAACTTCATCCCAGACCCCCATTGCCTGCAATCACCAGCCGCAACAACCCTCGACAACTTACGAAAAAGCTTCAGCAGCCGAAGTAGCAGTGCCCAGCTAGTTCAACGCTGCAAAAATACCGCTTGTGTACAGGAAGAACGGCTCAAAACCGATCGCAGCATGAACCACGCACAGAAACCAAATATCAGGAGAGAGGTCTCTCCTGATATTCCTTTTTTCCAAAAGGATGAGTCCTTTTTGGAAAAAAAAACGTTCAGGCAAGGGGACTCGCCAAGTTCTTGGTGCCTGGGTCATCTCTCCGTTCACACGAGAACATGCTAGAAAATTTCAGAAGCCACAACGAGTGTGACTACGACAAGACCACTGCTTTCTACGCGACAAACTTTATAGTATCACTCAAAGGTGAGTCAATCGCTGAAAAGATGCAGTCATCAGTGCAAGCGCAAAATGAATTAAACAAAAAAAAACTGATCTCCTTCATAGACACTGTGGTCTTCTGTGGGTGACAAGGTGTACTTCTGAGGGGCCATTGAGATGCTGGATCTCTTCCTCTTAAGGAGTCCGCTGAAAATAAAGGCAATTTTCGTGCTCTATTACGGTTCAAGGTACGAAGTGGGGATACCGCACTAAGAAAGCACTTTTAATCAGCTGGCAGCAACGCGACCTATCTCAGTCCACAGACTCAGAATGAAATACAGCAGCAGAAAATCTCGTTCTGGAGGAAATTGTGAGAAAGGTCACCTCAGCAAAGTGCTTTTCACTGCTTGCAGACAAAACCATGGATATTTCAGATGATGATTGTGTTTACAAAGTTGAAAGTTTTTTGTGTTTTGTTGGGGGGAGTAAGGAGTTGCGTGGGTATGCATATATATATATATATATATATATATATATATATATATATATATATATATAAGAAAAGGTGCAAAGATAACTTACCGTGAGGAGGAACCGAAGCTGCGACCTTCGAATAACGCGTTAGATGCTATACCACTGAGATACCATATGCCGGCTATCACCCAGCCACTTTACTGGGTTTATATGTGAATTTAAACGTGAAAGTGTCAGTCAGCGCCACCTGCACAGGTGGCGCTGACTGACACTTTCACGTTTAAATTCACATAAAAACTCAATAAAGTCGCTGGGGGGATGGATAGCCGCCATGGTAGCTCAGTGGTAGAACATCGAACGCGTTATTCGAAGGTCGCAGGCTCGGTTCCTGCACACGGCAAGTTACCCTGCCACCCACTTTTCTTTCTTCACATTTACATTACGATTGGGTCTAATAACTTCCCCCATACATTCCTTAGCATTATTGTCTGTTAGATCTCGTTAATATTGTGTCAGAACACTAAAAAACGAACCCTTAAATATGTGATTCTTTCCCTTATATATATATATATATATATATATATATATATATATATATATATATATATATATATATATAATGTAACAGACTAGAAAAAGGTAGAGAAGAGAAGCAGAGGAAGACGAAGAGTCTTGGCACGATCGCAGTGTGCTGCCGCAAACGACCATCGGTCACCTCCTGTAAATAAAACCGTCTTATCACAGCTCGCTGTTGCAGTTGTGGTGGACATGCTGGGTAATCGACACCCGAAGGCGGAAGGTGAACCGCACGTTCTTCAACGGAGCCGTCGCATTGCTGGACTTCCACCGAATTCATCTGGTCTGGACATGTCCCACAACGCAAATGAACATCGACCCCTCTCGACTTCTGCGCCGACCAGGTCGGCTCCACAACTGAGAGATGCTCGTCCCTTTGCCGGCAGACCAGATGAAGACGTCGAAGCTTGGCTCATCCGTTACAATCGGGTGAGCGCCGCTAACAGATGGGATGCCGCTTCTCAGCATTTGTACGTCGCGTTCTTTCTGACGAATACTGCATTAATGTGGTACGAGAATCGGGAGGAAACGCTAACGACGTGGGACAGATTTGTTTCTGAAATCAAAGAGTGTTTCGGTGACCAAACAACGATAAAGAAAAGAGCAGAACAGACGCTGATGCAACGCGCTCAAGTGCCAGGTGAAACTTGCACGACCTACATTGAGGAAGTCATAAAGCTATGTAGGACCATTGACTCCGAAATGTCTGAGGAAGACAAAGTCGAGCACATTCTAAAAGGAATCGCCGAGGATGTTTACAGTTTCCTCATCGCGAAAGACACCTTGACATCTGTCACCGATGTCATTCGTCATGGCTGCAATTTTGAGCAACTAAAGACGAGGCGCATCACGCCAAAGTTCGGCAGGCTACCCAATGTGACGACCATCGCGAGCATAGACAGCAACCAGGCGCTTGATCTTGCAACAACAATCCGGCAGATAGTACGTGAAGAACTCGGCCTGTACGCGCAAGTGGCAAACCGCCCAAGCACTCATCCCCCCTATCAGCTGCCAGAGTTCGAGCGAAACGTTGCTTCATTCTCCTCGCACCGAGTGGCGGAGGGCTTTGAGGATTCTGATGCCACACCTCAGTATCAGCCACGTCTATACGATAGAGGCCCTGCCTATGACGCACGATCACGACGAGCACAGCCACATTCTTATACTCAGGGCTCTCAGCCGGACTACGCCCCGCTGCGGCAAGGACAGTACCAACCCTACGACCAACCCTACTACGAATACAATGAATTCCAGAGAGTGGCAGAAACCCGTTCTTCGTGTGATAACGAAGTTCCTCGCCGACAGCAGCGGCCCAGGATTCCTCCCATTGAATATAGCATAAATCGTGACCCTCCCGTGTGCTACAACTGTGGTTTCAGTGGGCATATTGCTCGGTATTGCCGCCAACAACGCCGCCAATCACGAAGGACACCAGCCATGTCTTCGCCACCAAGACCCGGTGCTTCATATGACCTGCGGACAACCGACTTGTTTCCAAGGGATCGTTTTTCGCGCGAGACCAGACGCAATGATTCGCCAGCATCCGAGCGGAGCTTAACACCATCCAACCGTTCTCGTCACTCGCCGTCTCCTCTGCGTCGTTCTTCTCCGCCGCCGGGAAACTAGCATCCGCGGCCAATGGAGCTGAGGTCGCCGGACGGTCTTTTCAAGATATACCTCTGCCTATTGTTATGATCAAAAACAAAGTGAGTGTGTTGATTGATGGAATACCGACGATGGCGTTAGTCGACACTGGGGCGACTGTGTCTGTGATGAGCTTCGCCTTCAGAAACCACTTAGGTCGCAAAGTTATGTTTTCATGGGACGATACAATCACCTTTCGTGGTGTAGGCGGCGAGTGGCTTAATCCTCTTGGTGTATGTGCTGTCAGTGTTTCAATGGCTGGAAAAGTATTTGTATCGAAATTTCTGGTTCTATCTCGTTGTTCGCACGATGTCATTCTTGGTATCGATTTTCTGGAGCAACGCGGCGCTTCCTTTGACTGTGGTAGTGGGGAAATATCACTAAACAATTTTTTTATACCGTCGCTTTCCGAAGAAGACTACCGTGGCGAAGACAGGAACACACTTAGTGTGATTGATGAAGTGATAGCACCATCTTGGTGCTTGACACCCGTTCGAGTCTCTTCCACAGCGGATGATGATGCTTGTGTTGACCTCGTAGCGGGATCACTACGCAAGAACTGTTTTAAGAAGGACATACTTGTGCCTTGTTTTGTGGTGTGCATGACAAAAGGAGTAGCAACATTGTGGGCGCTGAACTGTTCTGCCACGCCGGTTGTGCTTCCTCGCGGGATGAAGATAGCTCTCTTTGATGAAGCCTCATGCAACTCGATAGCAGCAATAGCTACGGACCTCCCCACCTCTTCCTCTACTTGTGATATTCGCCATAATGAAGATCTAATGCTCACTATGATCAGCAAGACTCTCAGTACGACGGAACGGCAAGCGCTGGTGCAGGTCCTTTCCCGGCATGTTGCTGCTTTCGACTTCAAACATAGAGATGCACCCCTTCAGTTACCCTCGTCCCGCGCTCGTCACAGAATAGACACTGGCTCTGCACACCCCATCCGCCAAAAGCCCTACCGAGTGTCATCCTCTGAGCGCAAAGTTATCGCCGAACAAGTAAAGGACATGCTGAACAAAGGGGTCGTGCAAGAGTCGTCCAGCCCGTGGGCAGCCCCGGTAGTTCTTGTCAGGAAAAAGGATGGTTCGTGGAGATTCTGCGTAGATTACAGGCGTGTAAACACTGTGACGAAGAAAGATGTATATCCCTTACCACGGATTGATGACGTCATAGATTGCTTACATGCCACTTCCTATTTTTCAACGCTTGATTTGCGGTCAGGTTATTGGCAAATACCTATGGAACTCGGCGACAAAGAAAAGACTGCTTTCATAACTCCGGATGGCTTATTTGAATTTAATGTCATGCCTTTTGGCCTTTGTAATGCTCCAGCCACCTTTGAAAGATTTATGGACACAGTATTACGTGGTCTAAAATGGGAGATATGCATGTGCTACCTTGACGATGTTGTGATCTTTGGCCGTACGTTTGAGGAACATGACAACCGCCCCAGTCTTGTTCTCGACTGCATCGAAAAAGCCGGGCTGGTTCTGAATTCTAAAAAAATGTCGCTTTGGCGAACGTCAAACTCTCGTGCTGGGGCACTTGGTCGACAAGGAATGCGTCAGACCCGATCCTCGCAAGATAGAAGCAGTGAGCTCTTTTAAATCACCGCAGTCCGCACGAGACCTTCGCTCATTTGTCGGCCTATGCTCATATTTTCGTCGTTTTGTTCCACGATTCGCGCAGATCGTGTATCCGCTGACAAACGTCTTGCTACAGGATGCAACCTTCAACTGGACGCCAGAGCGTGACGCCGCATTCTCACAACTTAACTTTGTACTAACGTCAGCACCACTGTTGCGTCACTTCGATCCATCTTGCCCGACTGAGGTCCACACGGACGCTAGTGGTATCGGTGTAGGCGCGGGGCTTGTACAACGTCACAATGGCGCAGAGCATGTCGTGGCATATGCCAGCCGTTGCCTGAGCAAATCAGAACACAATTACACAGTTACGGAACAGGAATGTCTTGCAGCTGTTTTCGCTGTACAGAAGTTTTGTTGTTATCTTTACGGGAGGCCATTTAAGATAATTACCGATCGCCATTCGTTATGCTGGCTGGTCGGTTTGCGTGACCCATCTGGCCGCCTTGCACGTTAGGCGCTGCGACTTCAGGAATACGACTTTACGGTGTCGTACAAGAGTGGCCGTCGTCACGCTGACGCAGACTGCCTCTCCCGGATTCCTCTTGCGACTACTGACTGCAATGCTGAGAATTTTGACGACTGCCTTGCTGCTGTCACAAGCACGTTCCCCAACGCGGCTGATTTCCAGAGAGAACAACGCAACGATCTCAACTTGGATCCTCTTTTTGCCGCCGCACGTGCCTCCTAATACAGCGGTCGCTTTACTGTCCGAGACAAGTTGCTCTATAAAACTAACTACACCAGACCTGGAGCACGTTTTCTTCTAGTTGTCCCCGAGAGCCTTCGCTCCGATGTTCTACGTGCCATGCATGACGATGCGACGTCCGGTCACTTCGGCTTTATTAGAACGCTGAACCGCACGCAGGAACGCTTTTATTGGCCAAAGATATACGAAACGACGAAGCGTTACGTCGCTAGCTGCGAGACGTGCCAACGTCACAAGCGCCCGGCCACCGCTACACCAGGTCCCCTTCAGCCGTTAACACCACCCAGCACACCTTTTGAACAAGTGGGAATTGACATTATGGGTCCGTTTCCGTTATCTAACAATAAGAAGCGTTGGTTAATCGTCTGCGTAGATCATCTTACGCGGTATGCCGAAACCGCAGCTATTCCCTCCTCTACCGCTGCATCCGTGGTGGACTTTTTGCTTCACTCCGTGGTCCTTCGCCATGGCCCACCGCGTGTTAGTATCAGCGACCGTGGCCGCCAGTTCACTGCCGATGCCGTTGAAGAATTACTACGCATGTGCGCGACACAGTTCCGTCATTCCACACCGTATTACCCACAGACGAATGGCCTCGTTGAACGGACAAACAGAACGCTGACCAACATGCTTGCCATGTACGTTTCTTCCAATCACAAGAACTGGGATGAAGTGCTGCCTTTTATCACGTACGCGTACAACACGGCAAAACATGAAATAACGAACTTCAGCCCATTTTATCTGTTGTACGCCAGGTTGCCACTAAGCCCTCTAGACACTTTCTTACCCTTCAATCTTCACAATGACGACTCTGTATCAAACACCCTGTGCCTCGCGGAAGAAGCCCGTCAAATTGCTCGTCTTCGTACTTTGGCCTCTCAACATCGTTCGAAGGAACGATACGACGACCGTCACGAACCGGTTTTATTCGAAAAAGGTGACTTGGTGTTACTTTGGAGACCGCAACGCAAGCGTGGATTGTGTCAAAAGCTTCTGTCACGATATCCAGGCCCATTTGTAGTTTTGCAGCGTCTAAGCCAGCTCACTTACGTAATAGCTCATCTTTTGTCCAATGGTCGACAATCGAGCAGAACGCAGCTCACTCACGTTGCTCGCCTGAAACGTTTCCACCCTCCTTGTGGATCATAACTCGCCCTACGGGCTTCGTCTGCTTGCGGGGGAATGTAACAGACTAGAAAAAGGTAGAGAAGAGAAGCAGAGGAAGACGAAGAGTCTTGGCACGATCGCAGTGTGCTGCCGCAAACGACCATCGTTCACCTCCTGTAAATAAAACCATCTTATCACAGCTCGCTGTTACAATATATATATATATATATATATATATATATATATATTAGTTATAAACTTCGAGAATAGTGCAGTATAGGAAACAAAACAATAAAATATTTATTTAATCCTAACAGTTTCGGCTGGTGGACCAGCCTTCTTCGGCTGGTCTGTTGTTGTCTGTTGCTACCTCGTTCGCCCGCTTGTCTTTTTCTCTCTCTCTTTTTTTGGAGGGTCTTTAAACTGTGAGGGTGACCCTCTGCTACGGGAACTTGTATCATTTCACTTACATCCTCCGAAGAAGGCTGGTCCACCAGCCGAAACTGTTAGGATTAAATAAATATTTTATTGTTTTGTTTCCTATACTGCACTATTCTCGAAGTTTATAACTTTTATTACGGTAGCCGGAAGAAACTCTGATCATCTATTTCATCTATATATATATATATATATATATATATAAGGTAGTAGGTTCAATTCGTGCTCATGGCAGTTTACTTTTTCATCCACTTTTCTTTCTTATTTACATTACATTGGTTCTAATAACTTCCCCTATACATTCCTTGCATTATTGTCTGTTAGATGTCATTATTATTGTGTCAAAAACACGTAAAAATGAGCCCTTGGGTATACACTTTTAAGTGTGAATGCACTTTATAAGTGACCCCAAACCATCCACCGCCGTCAGTGGCGTCCGCAGTCTTCTCTCTATCTTTAAAAGAAAGAGGACTTGGCGGGCCGCAGCGCGACGCTCTACCGAATAAGCAACGGACGCGACGCTGATATCGGTGTCAGTAACGCGCCTTATACCCCCTCCCACTTCGCTCGCTCCTCCGCTCTCCTCGCTCGCTGCAGCTGCGCGCGCACTCCTCTCTCTCGCGCGCCCGCCTTTTCTCTCAGTCTCCCGTCGAGAGCGGGTCGTGAGGGGGGAGTAAAGTTAAAATCCGTTGGCATTCGCCAGTGAGTTAACGTAAACTCCCCCGTGTGATCAAATTGCGATTCCCAGGAACCATTACACCATAAAGGCACCATAGTGTGATTAATAAATATAATAGTGCGAATTATTAAATACCCCTCATAGCATCACCCCGTGTATTCGCACTTAACCATGTTCACCCTCTGGGGGGAAATGCTTGGGAGTTTTTTCCCATATATATATATATATATATATATATATATATATATATATATATTGTCATGACCAAGAAAGACGCTGGCGCTACGGCGCGCGGGTAGCTAGAGCATAGAAGAGAAGAACGAAGACAGAATAAGAACAGCTGGCCCAGGATCGGGTGTTGTCTCTTGTTCTCTGTCTCGCTCATCACAATGGCGCAGTCGACGAAGAAGTCCTACGTTCCGGCTTCGTCATCCAGGACAGCCGCGATAAGCACCGCTTCAGGACGGCGTCCTTGAGGAAGGCCTCCTCGGCAGCTGTTCACCTGCCGCGACTGCCACCACTGTTCGGGGACGGTGTCAAGGCCTCCTCGGCGGCTGCAGTACACGTTACCGGTACCATTTCACAAGGGACGCTGTCCACGCGTCCTTGGCTATGGATTCTGCCGTCAGCGCAAGCCGACAAGGGAACCCTCGGCGGGAAGCCATCGGTACGTGTCTTCGTGGTTCGTCGGCAGTGTGGGCTTCTCCATCCAGAAACGCCGTTCACGCTTCTTTGGCGATGGAGTCAACAACCCAGCCGCCACTTCAGCTGCCCATCGGACCATCAGTGGACGGTGTCCATGCCTCCTCTGTGGTACCAGGGCATCACCCAATGGAGACTATGCTACCACTTCGCGGCCGTAATACGCACGGGCTCCTGTCCTTTGGGAATGCTGTTTAAGCTTCCCACGGCCTGCATTCCCTGTCCGGTACTCTTCCAACACATAAGCCGCCAAGAAACGCTGTTCATGCTTCCTTGGACGTGCGTGTCACCACCGTGAGTACTACTAGAACCACGTACTTCACGGATGCGAACCAAAGCGGTTCAGAAGCCTCGTGCGACAGTGCCGTGAAGCTGCGGCGTACCATTGCACTGCTCCGCGCCGAGACTAACGAACTGACAGCGTTGATCGCCGAGCAAGCTCTTATAATGTTGCCAGCATTGTGTGAAATTAACGCAGTGTTTAATGTAGCTGCCTCATACGACCTTGAGGCAAGCACACCGGAGCAACGCAGGGAGCTTCGGTCTTCTCTCCTCGAGCTCTTACACAAGCTCGACTGCTTTGCGTCGGTGATCTCTGCATTGCCACCTGCTACCCCACAATCACCAGCCGTCTGCGAACTACCAGAATTCCACGGGGTCCGGAATGACGCCGACAGCTGGGTGGCAACCGTCAACGCGCTAGCAATGCGCGCGGCCTGGACAGAGAATCAGAAATGGTATGTGGCCATAGACGATCTTCAGGAAGGTGCAGCAGCATTGCACCGGTATGAAGGCTGGAAGCAGCAGTCATGGGCGGAGTGGAGCTGCAAGCTCATAGCCGCTTTTGGTCGAAATCTCTACCACCTCTCTAGCACCACCCCGTCCAACCTGACCGGTATCGAGGAGCAAGCTTCAGAGGCCTTCCACCGCGAGGCTGCAGCTGTGCGCTGCAGCTTACCACACGAGAAGTTAGACACCTTGTCGATACCCGAAGCAAGTTCACTGCGGCCAGAGGCCGCTACCGAAGTCGGAACTACTGAAGGGCATTGCTCCAACGAAACAGCCGCAGAGAATCATCTCGACTGTGCTGCATTGCCCTTCGCCGACGCACCCCCATTCGTACACTGAGCTGAATTCGAGCAACACCTCGAAGGTTCCTCGGAGCCCTCTAGCCGCGCGGGAGAAAATTTCTCCACCTGTCCTAGGAATGACGTCATACGTAGGTGCGACATGCCACTGTTGCTCTCAGTACCCGCGCTGGTACGCGGCGCCATCATGTCAGTGGAAGAAGCTGATACCAGTCCTCACACAGCTCAGTTAGAGAGGCCAGCCCCAATATCACTTTTACTGAGGCAAGTGGAGACGCCAGCATCGCCTATGCTTGAACCGCCTACAGTAATGGCGCCGGTAAAAGCAAGGTACCCAGCGCGCCTTTTGGGATACTCTTTCGGCTACCCTCATCCGGAGTTCAACGTATGCCGCTGATTTTGCGGCCCGTCCGAAGCGCGCTATCAGGTGCATGTTTAGCTGCTTCCCACAGAGAATCTCTGCATGGCCGAGACCGACCACAACGATGCAGCCAGTCTCGACCTCCCAATGAACTTGTGGAAGACTCTGGCACCCAGTTTCAGCGTGGCCAAGGCCTACCTCCAAGATGCAGCCAGTATATCGACCACCAGATCTACCTTTGGGATACCGGGACTGAATCGCGACACGGCCGAGAGCGTCGGCCGCAACGGGGCAGCCAGTGCCGGCCGCCTGAGTCCACAGCATTTTTTCAAGAGACATCGTGGTGTGCAAAAGAGCTACCAACTCCAGGCAGCCAGTGCCGTCCACCAGAGACGCTTCCCCCAGACCGTCGCTCCATGTTGCATTGTGGTCCGGGCCGACCACCACGATGCAGCCAAGCCCGCCCACCAGAAACTTTGCCGCCAGCTCCGCGCGCGCGCAGTCATGGCCGAGTGTCATGACCAAGAGAGACGCTGGCGCTATGGCACGCGGGTAGCTAGAGCAAAGAAGAGAAGAACGAAGACAGAATAAGAACAGCTGGCCCAGGATCGGGTGTTGTCTCTTGTTCTCTGTTTCGCTCATCACAATATATATATATATATATATATATATATATATATATATATATATATATATATATATATATATATATATATATATATATATATATATATATATATATATACAGTAGCATAGTGGCGCAAGCTCTGTGCCCGCGTGAAAGAAGACGTTGACGTACGTGTGGCTCGTGCTTTCCGGGTTCCTGCCTGTACCAGCTCGTTGCGGCTAACGCTTCTTGATTAATAACAAGTATTTTTACGTGAACTCGCTCGTTGCATTTGGTGGAAACGTGCTGGGTAACATCCTGGAGCTCCGCAGCCGTAAGCTACCATCTGGTTCCGCAAAGACCGAGCGCATCGATCCGCCACAAGCCTCTCCCACGTCGCCGCCTGTCATGTGCCCTGGCGTACTTCGTCTGCGTGACCCACCAGTCTACAACGTCACTTAAGATCACGATGTCGAGGACTGGCTGGCAGAGTACGAGCGTGCCAGCGTGATTAACAAGTGGGATGACCCTGCGAAGCTGACTCACGTCATCTTCTATCTGACAGATTTTGCCAACCTATGGTTCACCAACCACCAAGCCGACATCCCCACCTGGTCGGTTTTCGAAGAAACTGTGACCTCGTTTTTCGGTCGTCCAGCTATGCGCAAGCTTCGTGCTGAACTTGGCCTGCGGGGACAATTTCAGCGAAATGGTGAGAGCTTCACAAGCTACATTGAGGATGTGATCGGCCTCCGTAGGCGAGTGGATGCGAGGATGACGGAGGCTGATGGATTAAAGCATTTAATGAAAGGCATTGATTGCGACGCTTTTCACATGCTTGTGGCCATAAACCCACAAACCGTCACGGCCGTGATTCAGCTCTGTCAAATTTTTGATGAGCTGCGCAAGCAGCGAATTTATACACGTCGTGCTAATACGCACACAGCAGATATTTCGGCTTTGGAGTGCAAAAGAAATGGCCCCGACTACACCGTATTGATGCCTCAAATTCAACAGTATATCCGCGAAGAAGTTGCTCGACAGCTCTCTCTTGTGGCCACCATGAACGAGACCCCCACAGCACTGGACCACTCACTTCGCCGTGCTATTCAGACGCAAGTTGTCGAGGCTCTCCCTTCGCCAACGTCCCCAATATCAGGTACTACACCGCTGACTTATGCAAAAGCCGTTCGCCGACCTCCTGCCCAACCGCTGCTCTCTTCATACTGTCCAGCCACCAACTACTACAGGTTGCCTGTTTCAGGTTATCCGGTAAATCAACCCTTCCCGTCACCTGGAGCACCTGTTCACTCTTGGCGTACTCTGGATAACCGGCATGTCTGCTACAACTGCGGTATTCCAGGGCATGTCGCGCGCTACGGTCTTCGCCGTAGATTCTATTTTAATGAGGCTCAACGTTCCGGCAATGTTCCCCGGCAACCAGAATCACAAGTTACACCTGATGCACCTGACCCCCGCTCACGTCAACCAGACTTCAGCCCACGTCAATCTTCACCCCGTCTTCGGTCTCCTTCTCCCATGCTTCGCCGTTCCAACCATGCCCAGGAGGAAAACTAACAGTCGCAGTTCCCGAGGCAAGAACTGCGCCACCGACGAAATTTCCAATGCCTCAACTTTCGCCCCCAAACGAGATTGCCGTGTTTGTGGACGGTTTCGCCACAACTGCTCTTGTCGACACAGGTGCCGCTATTTGTGTAATCAGTGGAGTGTTATGCCGCAAACTGAACAAAGTGACGACTCCACTGGTTGATATTTCCTTACGCACAGCGAGGTCGCAGCACGTCCAGCCTTCTGCCACATGCACTGCTCGTGTTGTGATTCAGGGGGTGCTGTACATCATTGAATTTGCCATCCTTCCGCACGCATCTCATGAAATTATCCTGGGATGGAACTTTCTTTCCGGTATACATGCGGTTGTCGACTGCGCCCATGCGCAGCTCATTTTAATTCCGTTCATCACGAAATTCATATATCTCCTTTGCTCAGCTAAAAAGAGAACTGTCGCCACTGACGTTGTCAGCTCTGCTTTTTCGGTCGCCGTGGTGTCTAGTTTGTGCAACTCCGTCCCTGATTCAACTGCCCTCTTTATACCATCGCAAGAATGCGCTCGTCACCGGAACCTTGTCGTCCCGTTTGCCGTCATAACGCTTGCCGATGGTTCCAGTGCCGTGTACGTGTGCAATCTGTTCCCTTGTCCTGCTACCTTATTACATGGCGAATGTATTGGGCATCTTGACGCTTATGATGCCATTTTTCCTTTCCATGCCCCTTCCGATACGACGCCGATGTCCGTGGGTGCTGTCACGGCTGCTACCGCACCCTCGCTACCTGACGAAGACGTTCTGTCGCGCAACGTGAACACCGGGCTTACGCAAGACCAGCGCAATCAGCTCATTAAACTACTTGACCGTTTCCGAGCCTCCTTCGACCACGGACAACCTCCCTTGGGGCGCACGTTAGTTGTCGCTTACCATATCGACACCGGCCATCATAATCCACTTCGTCAGCGCCCCTACCGCGTCTCGCAGGCTGAGCGTGACGTCATCACTAAACACGTCAATGAGATGCTCCAACGTGGTGTCATTCAACACTCACACAGTCATTGGGCTTCGCCAGTGGTCCTCGTGCGAAAAAAAGATGGCTCCATTAGGTTTTGCGTAGATTATCGGTGACTAAACAAGATCACACACAAGGATGTTTTTACCCTGCCACGCATTGATGACGCCCTGGATTGCCTTCAAGATGCGGAGTTTTTCTCTTCACTGGATCTGCGCTATGGATATTGGCAAGTGCCAATGGCCGAACCAGACCGTCCAAAAACAGCGTTTGTGTCCTCTGATGGCTTATATGAATTTATTGTAATCTCCTTCGGTCTCTGCAATGCGCCGGCGACTTTTTAAAGGATTATGGACAGTGTCCTCAGGGGACTTAAGCGGCACATCTGTCTTTCCGTCTGGAACAAGTCATCTCATCTTTCCGTCTGGAACAAGTTCTCCAGTGCCTTACAGCAGCCGGGTTGCAATTGAACTACAAAAAATGTCATTTTGGCACCCGCAAACTCACAATTCTCGGCCACGTCGTCTCGAAAGAAGAAGTATCGCCGGACGCGGCCAAACTGCGTGCCGTTGCCGAGTACCCCAAGCCTACCACCCTAAGGAGCTCCGTAGCTTCGTAGGCTTGTGCTTGTATTTTCGGCGTTTCATCCGCCATTTCGCTTGTATAATCGCCCCCCTAAAAGCTTCTTTCCAGTAGCGTGGTACTCTCGGACTGGAATTCCCATTGCGATGTCGCATTCACGAAGCTATGCCGGCTACTCACGTCTCCACCAGTTCTCCGGCACTTCGATCCCATTGCACCTACTGAAGTTCACACAGATGCTAGCGGTGTCGGCCTCGGTGCCATTCTCGCTCAACGCAAGGATGGCTGCCACGAGTACGTTGTCGCCTATGCCAGCCGTACCCTAATGAAGGCAGAGTTCAACTATTCCGTCACGGAAAAGGAGTGCTTGGCTATCATTTGGGCTATAGGAAAATTTCGCACTTACCTTTATGGACGCCAGTTTGATGTTGTCACAGATCACCATGCCTTATGCTGGCCAGCGTCCATGAAAGACCCTACTGGCCGTCGCGCTCGTTGGGCTTTACGCCTTCAGAAATTCGACATCCGTATTGTTTATCGCTCAGGACGCAGTCATTCAGACGCCGATGCCCTATCCCGTTCTCCGCTGCCTCCTGACATTGCCTGTTTACCAACTGCCATCCGCGACTCGTCATCGCTGAGCATCACCGACATATCAGCCGAGCAGCGGAAGGATCCCTGGATCAATTCTCTGCTCAACTTCCTCTCTCACAGTTCGGTAGAATCGACTTCACGGCCCCTCTCTTGTCAAGCAAGACACTTTGCTGTCCGTGAAGGCTTGTTGTATCGCCGCAATTACGAGACGGATGCTGTAGGTGGCTCCTTGTCATCCCGCGTCATTTGCACTCGGAGATCTGCGCTGCCTTTCACGATGAACCCCAGTGTGGCCACGCTGAAGTATTCAAGACCTACTCTCGCCTTCGTCTAAGATACTACTGGCGCGGCATGTATCGGCACGTTCGCCAGTACGTTCGGTCATGTGCTACGTGTCAACCCCGCAAGACGTCTTCTCACAGCACTACTGGCCCTTCGCAACACTTAACCTGTCCAGCGAAACCATTCGACCGCGTCGGAATTAATATTTATGGTCCTCTACCCAACACTCTTCGACGCAACCGGTGGATTATCGTCGCCGTTGATTATTTGACACGCTACGGTGAAACATCTGCGCTGCCTGCTGCCACTGCGAACGGCGTTGCGTCCTTTCTTCTACACCATCAGATTTTGCGGCACGGTGCACCTCCTGAATTACTGAGTGACCGTGGACGCGTGTTTCTTTCGAACGACGTTGACGAGCTGCTCAAGGATTGCCGCACTGTCCATCGGAAAACCTCGGCATACCATCCTCAAACCAATGGCTTGACAGAAAGCTTTAATCGTACCCTTGAAGATATGCTTGCCATGTACGCTTCTGACGACCACACTAATTGGGACCAAGTGCTCCCTTTTGTAACGTACGCGTACAACTCTGCGCCATAAACAACCACCGGCTTCTCTCCTTTCTTCCTCCTGTACGGACGTGAACCATCATGCTCCATGGACACCATTCTCCCATACAAACGTGACGTTTTCGAAGCGACGCTCGTTTCCGAAGCAGCTGCTTATGCCGAAGAGTGTCATCAACTCGCTCGCTCGTTTACAGCGCAAGACCGATGCCGCCAGAAAACTGATCACGTTGCCTCTGCATCTAGTGCCCACTATAACCCAGGAATGTTGGCTTGGCTCTGCGTCCCGTCTACCCCTCCTGGTCTTTCCCCAACGCTTTCGTCGAAATACCATGGCACCTACCGTGTGCTGCGACAACCATCTCCCGTCAACTTTGAAGTTGAGCCCATCGATCCACCTTCGGGCCAATGCTGCCGTGGGCGTGAAACGGTTCACGTATCACGCCTCAAACCGTGCTATGACCGTGCTGCGTCGTGTCATTTCCCTAGGTCGCCAGGTTGGCTCCTTTCTGCGCGGGGAGTAATTGTACTGGAGCATAGTGGTGCCAGCTCTGTGCCCGCGTGAAAGAGGACGTCGACATCCGTGGGTGGCTCGTGCTTGCCGGGTTCCTGCCTGTACCAGCTTGTTGCGACTAACGCTCCTTGAATAATAACCTGTGTTTTTACGTAACCTCGCTCGTTGCATTATATATATATATATATATATATATATATATATATATATATATATATATATATATATATATATATATATATGTATATATGTATATATTGTCACGTTACACCGTAACTGTAACCTGTAACCTGTAATGGCACACAAGGACGTCAAACTGATTCGAACGACGGCAATATGACTATTGTTTTTCTCTGCACGCGCATCTTCGTCCTCCTCTGAACAGCGGCACATAAAAGCCTGCCAGCATCTGTGGAAATAATACTTTCCGAACTTGTACTAGTGACATTACCCCCCTTCCCAAAGGACATCGTCCCGATGTCACAACATAATTACCAGATGAAAAGAAAACACATACGATAAGAAGTACACAATGGGGGTGTTCACAATCACTGTAAGTCTACTCAAGGGAGTTTGACAAATAGTCAGCGTTGGTAAAATGGTTTCATCCTCGAAACATGGACGACGTGGGGCTGTTGTGAACGGCGTGATTTACGAGCCATGTCCTCGTCAAGAACCTCGTCGTTTACTTCGCTGAGACGGCGGAGAACTCTACAGGGACCAAAATAGCGGTGTAACAACTTTTTCGACCGGCCCCGTTGTCGAATGGGAGTCTTCAACCATACCGGTTCTCAGGGTTGGTAAGAGATATCGCGACGACGAGCGTTGTACCACAGCGAGTCGATGCATTGTTGCTTGTGGATTCATTCGACTGCAAGCTTACGAGCTGCGTCTGCCAGTCTGATAAATTCGTTCGTCTTGACACTAATCTGGCGTCTGTCTGGTAGAAGCATGGCATCCAGATGTTGTGACCTCCCTGCCGTGAAGCAATCGAAATTGTGTGAATCCAGTTGTTTCTTGCACAGCGGTGTTGTAAGCAAACGTGACGTAAGGGAGGATGTCATCCCAGTTTTTGTGGTCTTGGTCAACGTACATGGATAGCATGTCGGTGATCGTCTTGTTTAGTCGCTCTGTAAGGCCGTTGCTTTGTGGGTGGTATGCAGTAGTTTTTCGATGTACTGTGCCGCTAAGTTGCATGACGTCTTGTATCATCCGGGCGGTAAAAGCTGTGCCACGATCAGTTATGACAATTGCTGGTGCTCTATGTCGGAGTACGATGTTCTTCATAAAAAAGTGGGCAGTCTCAATGGCGGTGCCACGTTGTAATGCCTTCGTTTCGCAGTAGCGCGTCATGGAATCAGTAGCAACTACAATCCATCGGTTGCCGTCACGAGACTTGGGAAAAGGTCCGAGTAGATCCATGCCAATTTGTTGGAACGGTTGTGTCGGAGGAGCGATGGGCTTCAAAAAGCCGGTGGGGCGCTCATGTGGTGCTTCACGGCGCTGGAACTCATGACACGTCTTCACGTAATGCTTCACGTCTCGATTGAGCTTAGGCCAGTAGTAGTGTTGGCGAATCCGGGCCAAGGTACGTGTGAATCCTAAGTGGCCTGAGGAAGACTCATCGTGACAGGCGGAAAAGACATCGCCTCGTAACGCTGGCGGGACGACGAGCAGGTACTCAGTCGCGTAAGGGTCGAAGTTTCTTTTATAGAGGATATTTCTGTGAACGCAGAACAATGATGACGAGCGGGCGAATGCTGGTGGTGGATGCGGCGTACCTCCTTCGAGATATTCGACGAATTGTCGAAGCTCGGATTCGTTCTTCTGCAGTTCAGCCAAGTCGGTTACACTAACTGCACAGAGAAAACGGCCGTCGAGATCGTGATCACCTGACGCTGTCTTAAGAGGAGCTCGGGAAAGGCAGTCCGCGTCAGTATGCTTCCGGCCAGACTTGTACACGACTGTCAAATTGAACTCCTGAAGGCGTAAGCTCCACCTGGCCAGACGTCCGGAAGGGTCTTTAAGGTTCGCCAACAGGCAGAGCGCATTATGATCGGTAACAACTCCGATCGGGCGACCATATAGGTACGGTCTGAATTTAGCTATTGCCCAGACAACAGCTAGGCACTCCTTTTCAATTGTGTAATTCGCCTCCGCAGATGATAAAATCCGGCTCGCATAAACAATAGGGCGTTCGACGCCACCTTGCCACTGGACGAGGACTGCACCAATGCCGATGTTACTGGCGTCTGTGTGTATTTCAGTGTCGGCATATTCGTCGTAGTGTTCGAGTAAGGGCTCAGACTGGAGACGCTGCTGGAGCTCGGAGAAAGCGCGTGTTTGCTCAGGGCCCCACACGAAGGGAGCGTCGTTATTTGTCAGACGAATGAGGGGTTCGGCAATGTTTGCGAAATTTTGCACAAAGCGTCTGTAGTATGCGCAGAGGCCTGATAATCGACGCGCATCATGTTTGTTGGCAGGTGGTGGGAAATCTGCGACAGCCAATGTTTTGTCTGGGTCCGGCCGAATACCATCAGGGCTAACAAGTAGGCCGAGGATCTTTAATTTGTTGTAACCGAAGTGACATTTTTCTGGTTTCAGTGATAGGCCTGCCTTGCGAATTGCAGCAAAGAGAGATCTAAGTCGCTGCGAGTGGTGCTCGAACGTTTGGCAGAAAACAACGACGTCGTCCAAGTAAACAAGACATGCTTCCCACTTGAGACCGGAGAGCACTGTATCCATCATCCTCTGGAATGTCGCAGGGGCAGAACACAGACCGAAGGGCAGCACCTTGAATTCGTACAGACCATCAGGCGTTATGAATGTTGTTTTCTCTTGATCACGTTCATCAACTTCAATCTGCCAGTAGCCACTGCGTAAATCCATAGAGTAGAAGTATCGGGCACGTCGGAGGCGGTCTAGTGAGTCATCGATGCGCGGAAGCGGATAAACGTCTTTCTTTGTGACTTTGTTGAGTTTGCGGTAATCGATGTAAAATCGGAGAGTGCCGTCCTTCTTTTTTACTAGTACGACGGGGGACGACCATTGACTGTTCGAGGGTTGAATTACACCATCTTCGAGCATCTGCTTCACTTGAGAACGTATAGCCTTTTGTTCCTTTTGTGATACTCGGTAGGCGTGCTGACGTAGGGGTCGCTCAGCAAGGTCAGTGACAAAGCGGTGCTTTACGGTTGGCGTTTGTTTTATTTTGGATGTAGACGCGAAACAGTCGCTAAACATGCGGAGGATACAGCGGATTTGCTCTTTCTGCGCACATGACAGCATCGGAGTGACATCGACTGTATCGGCTACCGCGGTGTCACTCTCAACGGCTGCAGAAATTGGGGCTATCGTCGTACACGCTTCATCGTCAATGAATTCGAAATGAGCGATAGTTGTTCGCTTGGCCAAATGTTGGTATGCTCCACTAAAATTGGTGACCAACAACTCGGTCATCCCACGCTTAAATTTAATTATGCCGCGGGCAACGCAGATTTGCTGAGACAAGAGCATCGAAAGGTTGGCTTCAGCGATACCACTACTGCCATGGTCTATGTCGCCCTGTACAGTAACGAACATACTAATGCGTGGCAGAAGTGTGACGGTGTCGTCGACAATGCGAAGCGCAGTCTTCTGGGGATCGGTATCTCTAGGCTTCGGGCCATAGTCGTCAGCAAACGTTACGAGGCAGCCTCGAAGATTTATAACAGCGCCGTGCTCACGAAGGAAATTCATGCCAAGGATAACTTTCCGGGAGCTCTCGGGAAGCACAATGAAAGAAGCAATGAACGTCGACTCACGGATTTGCAGCCTTGCGGTGCATCTCCCGATTGGTGTCAAGAGATGACCACCTGCTGTTCGAAGGTTTGGTCCATGCCTCCAAGGAGTCGTGACTTTCCTAAGTTCAGCCACATGTTCAGCGCTGATAACTGAGTAGTCGGTGCCGGTGTCGACCAGAGCAGTCACTGGATGGTAGTCGACAAGAACGGCAATGTCAGCAGAAACGGGTTTGTCAGCGATGGGAGGTGTCGGCTGAAAGAAATCGTCGAAGGTCGGCGGATGGGTCGGAGGAGGCTGTTTTGACGATAGCTTAACAGCGGTCCCACCCCCGGAGGCCGCTGATTCTAGTTTCCCCGGCATGGACTTGGGGACCTAGGGGATCGTGCCGCAACAACATCGGCATAAGAAGAGTATTAATTCGCGGACGTAGAGCGTCGAGGAGACGGAGAGCGTGATTGGCGTCGCTGAAGATTCAGAGACGGTAGACTTGCCAAGTATTCTGTGATGGCGCGGGGTCGTTCGCCGTCACTGGGCCGACGAGCGTCTGGCCGAAATCAGCGTAGGTCCATCTGTCTGTACGAGCACTCCCGGTACAAGTGACCTGGCTCACCACAGTGGTAGCATAGTGGCCGATTGTCGGAAGCGCACCACACGCTAGATTTCTGCAAATTAGGTCACAGATTCTCATAGTGTGGCGGGCCTGAGAAGTACTGTGTTATCCGCAGGCAAGTCGGCCGTTGGTTTTCGTAGTGCGGCAGGCCCGATAAGTGCTGCGGCGTCGGCAGGCTGGTCGGCCGTTGGTTTTCATAGCGTAGCAGTCCCGAGAATTGCTGTGGCGTCTTCAGGCTAGTCGGTCGGGGGAAATAGATGGCTGCCGGTGCAGGAGTGCGTACAGCTTCCGCGTACGTTAGCAGAGGAGCTTCGGTTGGGGGTGGCCCTAATGGTCGTACCAGCTGCCGCACCTCTTTACGGACGACGTCTGTCAGAGCAGCCACTTGAGGCAGTGAATGCACTGCGTGAAGCTTTTGCAGCTCGTCGCGTACAATGCTACGGACTAGCTCAGCAACGTCTCTCACGCTCGTGACATCGGGTGTTACCCAGGGTGCTGACAGACATGCAAGGTTGTCGGACCACTCATACTGCGAAGACCACTGTCTTAGCATTCGCTCCATTGTAATCGCTTCACGGAGGAATTTTGCCACGGCAGCTGGTGGGTTTCGTACAAGTCCTGGAAACAGCTGCTCCTTGACACCCCGCATAAGAATGCGTACCTTTTTGTCTTCCATCATTGCAGAATCCGCTCGACGGAACAGACGAGACATCTACTCAATGAACATGGCGACGCTTTCGTTTGGTCTTTGATTGCGAGAATCGAGGAGACGTTCGGCTTGTTCTTTCCGGTCGGCGCACGTATGGTACAGCTGCGGAACACGTATGGTAATACGTGTTCCGCAGCTGAGAGCAAAACACCGACCAGGTTGTCAGGGCGGCCTCGTGGTTCTCGAACCAAATACGCGCTGAGTCCTCCAGGTAGAAACAAACATACCGCAGTTTCCGGTGCTCGTCCCATTCGCAGGCGACTGCGACTCGATCGTATTGGTCCAGCCAGTCTTCAACGTCTTCGTAGGGCTTCCCATGGAAGGGCTTTGGGGTTCGAGGGGCTGGTGGCCACGGAGCGGACGGAGTCGCAGTCTGTTCAGTCTGGCTTGCAGTTGTCGCACTTGCCATGGTTCTGGAGCGCTCCGGAAGAGGGCCGAATTGGGGTGGTAGGCCTAGTTGCCGCCGACTGCGTCGAAGGTTGGCTGTTTCTACCAAGGTGCCGATGTTGGGGCCGAGATCTTTCTCGTGGTAACAGTGCATAGACTATTACCCAGCACCTCCACCAGTGTCACGTTACACCGTAACTGTAACCTGTAAATAAGGCACACAAGGACGTCAAACTGATTAGAACAACGGCAATGTGACTATTGTTTTTCTCTGCACGCGCATCTTCGTCTTCTTCTGAACAGCGGCACATACAAGCCGGCCAGCATCTGTGGAAATAGTACTTTTAAAACTTGTACTAGTGACAATATATATATATATATATATATATATATATATATATATATATATATATATATATATATATATATGGGATATGGCACAACGGGAGCGTTGTCAACAAGGATAAATATATTTATTTCCCAACAGTTTCGGGAGGGGACCTCCCTTCATCAGGGGATGAGTTAACTCATCCCCTGATGAAGGGAGGTCCCCTCCCGAAACTGTTGGGAAATAAATATATTTATCCTTGTTGACAACGCTCCCGTTGTGCCATATCCCATACCTTCACGAAGACTAACTGGCCCATTGAATTATTACTCCCACTGACTATATATATATATATATATATATATATATATATATATATATATATATATATATATATATATATATATATATATATATATATATATATATATGTATACATATATATATATATATGTATATATATATATGAAAGTGGATGCGCTTTCACATAACTGTTTATTGTGCCGACGTTTCGACGGGCACCCCGTCTTTTTCAAGGCATTATGCCTTGAAAAAGACGGGGTTCCCGTCGAAACGTCGGCACAATAAACAGTTGTTATGTGAAAGCGCATCTACTTTCATATTTAAAACCTTGCGGCAACCAAAGTTATTCTTCTGCATATATATATATATATATATATATATATATATATATTGATACGGGACTTTCGTTGAAGTGGGGTAGAGAAAAATCAGTCAATGTTCTGTGCCAGGCCTGACTGCTGCAACCATCTATCATTGCCTGTACAATAAACATCTCTCACTCGTAACATTATTGGTGGAGAGTGCTGGGTAACACCTTGGAGCACCGGACAAGTATGGCAGAAGACACTTCCCTGGAGTTTCGCCGGAGCCGCAGACTCGCAGGACTTCAGCCGCTACCAATCATCATCAAATCTGACGGCGAAATCCAAGCAGCTGTGCCTAACACCTATGGACAGCATTAGAGGGAACCACACCCGTTTTCTGGGAAAGCTGGAGAGGACGTCGATGTATGGCTCAAGCACTATTGGTGGGTGAATCTGTATAACTACTCTGACACTACCGGCTAGCGCCACTACGTACCACTTTTTCTTGAGGAAACCGCAATGATGTGGTAGGAGAATGATGAGGATAATTTGACTACGTGTGCGAATTTCGTGACGAAATCAAGAAGTGTTTTGGAAATCCGACCACGATAAAGAAGTGTGCTGAGCAGACCCTGAGCCAAGGTGCTCAAGTCCCTGGGGAGACATGTACGATGTATATTGAAGAAGTTCTTAAACTCTGCAAGAGTGTGGACCAACGAATGACTGCTGAGGATAAGGTCAGGCATCTGCTTTAGGGCGCTGCGGAGGATATCTATCACTACCTTATAGGAAAGGATGACTTGCAGTCGGCCAATGACATCATCCGACATTGCCGAACATTTGAGGCCCTTAAAGCTCGGTGCATTTTAGCAAAGTTTGGTAGACTCCCTAACGTCACAACGGTTCAAACATCGATGTAGTCCCTCCAACCAGCGATCTGGCATCAACAATACAAAAAATAGTGCGCGAAGAACTTCATCGGCGGGACGCTGCTGCGTCGTCAATAGCACATGGCCACGGTTCGTATACGTTATGCGGCCCCCCGCCTGCGTCCATCAAAGCTGCGGGCTTCGTCGATTCAAGTACGCCGGTACAGTTGCGTCTTGATGTCTATATGTCTGGTCCGCGAAACGACTCCGTGCAAAGGTCACCCCCCCCCCTTATAGGGCAGCGTGGCAGGATTATACCGCTGACCAGCTTCAGGAGCGAGTTGGGCGTGAAGCAGCTGTGTGCTTTTACTGCGGCGTTCATTGACATATAACCCGCTTCTGCTCAGAGCGACATCGGTCACCTCTGCGGCAATATCACCGACCAACGGCATCCTGACGGCGCGCAAGTACTCGGAGAGACTATCGCTGGCCACCCAACGGCTACTACCAAACCGACTTCCAGCAGACCATTCGCAGTGATTTGCCGGCTTCTGTGTGGAGTGTGACGCCATTAGCCTCCTCCCGCCAGCATCGGTCACCATCACCAGGTCATCGGCGTCTCACTTCTCCTCCTCCGCCGGGTAACTAGACGCCGCGGACGATGGAGGTGAGGTCACCGAACATTTTTCACTGCATACAGATATGCCTCTGCCAGTTTCCATGCTACAAAATAGGCTCAGTGTTCTTGTAGATGGTGTCCCCTTGTCCGCGTTAGTCGACACAGGAGCTACTGTTTCCGTCATGAGCAGAAATTTTAAAGACTCGTCTTTGCAAGAGAGTGATGTTCTCTTGGGGAAGCCAGACAACGTTTTGTGCAGTGAGTGGAGAACCGTTGCGCCCAGTGGGAGTTTGTACTGCAACTGTTAGTTTCCGCGCTAAATTGTTTAAGGCTGATTTTGCGGTTCTTCTTAGTTCTACTCATGGCGTTATCCTGGGGATGGATCAAAGATGTACCCTTCAAGTGGACGAAAGAGTGCGTGCCATCGTTTTCGCAGCTGAAGCTTCTACTCACTTCTGGGGCTATTCTTTGTCATTTCGACGCATCAGCCACAACTGAGGTTCACAGTGACGCAAGCGGAATCGGCATCGGCGCAGTATTAGTTCAGCGTCACTGCACCACCAAACATGCCATTGCCTACGCCAACCGGTCTTTGAGTAAAGCTGAGCGCAATTACACTGTTACAGAGCAAGAATGTCTGGCAGCCGTCTTCGCCGTGCACAAGTTTCGCCCGTACATCTGTGGCCGCCGATTCTCCATTGTCACAGACCAACAGTCACTTTGTTGGCTCACTGGTCTACGAGATCCAACCGGTCGTCTTGCACAATGGGCGCTCCGTTTGCAAGAATATGACTTTGATCTTTGCTTCAAGAGTGGCCGCCGTCACGCGGACGCTGACTGCCTGTTGCGACTTCCCCTTCCCACGATTGAATGCGACACTGACAACTTGGACGATTGTATGGCCGCTCTTGACTCACGTTTTCCAGATTTGGAAGCATTTCGTACAGAACAATGTCAAGACCATAGTCTGGCTCCTTTTTTCTCATCTGCCGTCAATAAGCCGTATAAGCCCATTTGTCATGCAGGATGACATTCTTTACAAGCAAAGTTTCACTGCAAATGGGGCCCGTCTACTTTTGGTTGTCCCAAAACCATTGCGACCCAACGTGCTGCAAGCTATGCACGACGATCCAACATCTGGGTATATGGGTTTTGCCAAGACACGTCACCGCACACTGAAACGTTTTTACTGGCCCCGAATGCATCAGGCTACAGCCTAATACGTGACCACCTGTGAGCATTGTCAACGGTACAAGAGTCTAACAAGTGCGCCGCCAGGATTTCTCTATCCCATACCACCTCCATGTTTTTCCTTTGAGGTCATCGGTATTGACTTGATGGTTCCTTTTTCACGATCTATCACTGGGAACCGCTGAAATATAGTCTGTGTAGACCACCTCACTGGGTATGCTGAAACCGCAGCGATCTCTGCCGCAACAGCCGATCACGTTTGTGACTTCCTGCTACGCTACATCATCCTCCGGTATGGGCCCCCTCATGCCATCATCAGCGACCGACACCGGCAGTTTGTAGCCGACTTCGTGGAAGAGTTGGTTCACCGGTCTGCTTCCCAGTTTCGTCACGCCACTTCGTACCATCCACAGACCACCGGTTCGAGTGAGCGTGCCAACAGGACGCTCATTAACATGCTCGCTATGTAGGTTGATTCCAATCATAAAAACTGGGACGAAGTTTTATCGTTTAGGACCTACGCCTACAACACGGCGCTACAAGAGACCACCGGCTTTAGCCCGTATTACCTCCTTTACATACGTGAGCCGCGTACTACCCTCGACACAATTCTCCCGTTTTCAGAGCAAGAAAACCCATCCCTTGCAGAAACACTCTGTCGCGCTGAGGAAGGACGGCGCATCGCGCGTCTCCGGACTTTCGCAGCCCAAGACCGTTCAAAGGCTCGCTACGATAAGCGACATCGACATGTGTCGTACAGTGAAGGTGATATGGTGTGGCTGTGGACTCCATATCGCAAGAGTGGTTTGTATCAAAAGTTTCTGGCCCGCTATACAGGTCCCTTCGTCGGTTTATCGCACCTTAGGGACGTTACGTACGTAATATCACGCCTCACATCTTCTGGTCATCACTCCCTGCAGGAAAACTGACGTCGTACATGTCGCCCGGTTGAAGCCACACCACGCACGACACTAACTCGCCCAGTGGGCATCGTCTGCAACGGGGAAATGATACGGGACTTTCGTTGAAGTGGGGTAGAGGAGAAAGAAGTGAATATGTTCTGTGCCAAGCCCGAATGCTGCAACCATCTATGATTCCGCCTGTACAATAAAGATCTCTCACCCGTAACGATATATCGAAAGGTATGAGAGGTTGAACTTCAAGAAAACTTCATTTATTACGTTGACGTTTCGGACAGTGCCCAACAAGACAAGATTTTCGCGTTAATTCACGTTTTCTATTTCTTATACGCGCAACAAAGGAGAGAGGATGAAAACGAGAGGGAGGGAGTAGGAGGAGCAAGTGCCAGTAGTAGGACATCACCACCGACTGCGGAGAACTTCGCGATAGAGCTTCTGCAACTGACATCGCTCCTTGTTAAACGTCTTTGCTGTATTCTGTCATGGAGTCTCACGAAGAACCGGCGAAAGTGAAAAACATCTGCCGTGCTATTGAACCTCGCTGATTGAAAAAGGGGAGTTAAAGTGGATGCAGCTGCCGAAGCGGCATCAGAAAGCAAGTGTCGGTGATTTATTGATTGATATGTGGGATTTAACGTCCCAAAACCGTCATATGACTATGAGAGACGCCATAGCGGAGGGCTCCGGAAATTTCGACCACCTGGAGTTCCTTAACGTGCACCCAAATCTGAGCACACGAGCCTACAAGCATTTCCGCCTCCATCGGAAATGCAGCCGCCGCAGCTGGGATTCGATCCCGCAGGCTGCGGGTCAGCAGCCGAGTACCTTAGCCACTAGACCACCGCGGTGGGGCCAAGTGTCGGTGAGATCTGTTGCCACGGCGTATTATCCTTTTGAGGAGCCGCTTCGGCCGCCAACTTGCTGATTGTGCTCGTTTGTCGTATAAGAGACACCCGCTTATAAAGCGGGAAACAACTTGCGTTGAGTGGGGTTAGTGACTTCCGGAGGAGGAGTCACTGAGAGGAGCAGGGGGAAAAAGAAGAAAAAAAGAAAGAGCTTAGCATAAACAAAAACAAAGAAGAAGTCTTTAGAATGGTCGAGTACGACTCTCGCCAAGAAGTGTGGCAGGGTGGGCTAGTTGGTATGACATCGTGATAGTTATAAAGCGCGAACAGAACAACGACAAAGAGCGGTCGTGTCCTTGTCTCTTTGTCGTTGTTCTGTTTTCGCGCTATAACTATCGTCTCACCGAGAGTTAACAATACAACACAGTGGAATGCAGAAGGCAGCACACATGAAAAGGTGAAAAGCACTGCAGGTGACAGTACCGAAAGCAATGGCTCGCATATGCAGCTTTGCTGGGTGTCCCTATGGCTTGATGAGAAGGGGATCGTTTATTTGTGCTTTACGGCTCGTAAAACACGAAAAGCACCCGGATGTTCATTCATTCGATGTTCAACGGTGTTGAATTTGTACATTAGGTATGATTCGCGCTGTTCACGTTCTCTCTGTGAGCGGTAGTTTGCTTGCAGTAGTGTTATTTTTTTGGAATCAAAGCTTTGCCCTTCTGACTTGGTATGTTTGGAATTGGGAAGGTTTGGTTGTGTGTTCACAAGCGAGCGGTGGTTGTTGAATTGCATTAGAAGAAGCGTGTCAGTTTGTCCAATAGATTGTTTCGCGCAGATGCCAGATTTCAACAGGTAGACAACGTTTGGGGAGTCGCAGTTAAGGTCGCCATGTATAATGTGTGTAAAAATATTATGCGTACTTTCAGCTATCGTGGTTGCTTGCACACCTGACATATACGTTTCCTACAGGAATGAAAACCGACTCGTCCCATATGTTCGTTTTAGAGTGTACAATGCAGTTCCTAACATTCTTTGGGCCTCTGTACCACCTGAGGCGGAATAGTGGACGTTTTTCTTTTAGGGGTGAAGCTCTCTTTAGCGGCACCTGTTCGTCCCTCATAGCCGTTGTAGTAGTGTTTAACAAATACAACATTTTCACCTCCAAGGTGGTGCCGGTGAGAGATTTCTTCTGTGCGTTGTTGAACAATAAAAGATAGCGCTCAATGTACATGCCAATGGCTGCTAAGAGGGAATGAGAGACAGGAGAATTCGGCTTTTAGTTACCACGCACGCTGCGCGAATTTTTCATCGTTCAATACCGCACAGAAGACAAGAAAGGGTCGCTACGTTATAATAGCTGATTGTAACCTTCTTGGTTTTAGAAAGGTTTAGTTATCGTTGAGCCGCAGTGCCATGAATACAATGAACTTGTATATACCATGAATGAACTCGAGGTGGTTAAAAATGGGAAGTAGATACCAAGCGCAAGCCGTAAGAAAGTAAAAGCCGAATTCTCCGCCTCTCATTTCCCATTAGCAGCCATTGGCATGTACATGTCAGACTAATGTACATTGGCATGTACATTAGTCTGACAAGCTGCCTATGTAAGGTAATGGAAAAAATGATTGATGCGCGACATCAATGGTGGTGCAACAGAACTGGTGTATTCTCCAACTAGTTGACAGGTTTAGGAAACAGAGATGCACAATAGATGCAATACTGGACTTAGTAACGTATGTGGAGCATGAACGCGCCTGTGGTAGTTTGACGGTCGCAGTGTTCTTGGACATCAAAAGGGCATTTGACACAGTCAGTCACACTCATGTTCTGCTGAGTATGTTAGAACTCGGACTGTCCGGCAGGTCTTTGCGGTGGGTATCCAAATTTTTATCAGGTCGTAAAATATTCATTCAGATGAGCGAAGGAAAAAGTTCAGAACACGACGTCAGACAGGGAGTGCCACAAGGAAGCGTTCTCAGCCCTTTTCATTTCAACTGTGTTATGGCCTATTTAGCTAAAAGACTGCCTTCCAGGTTTAAATACTCCTTATATGCAGATGATGTGTGCGTTTGGGCATCTGGCACGGACATACGGTTAATTAAGGTTGCATTGCAAGACGGAATAAATATTATCAACAACATTTCAAAAGAAAGAGGAATGATTCTATCACACGCAAAGACAGCTGTATTGCCCTTCACCCGTAAGAAGTTAAAGAACTTCAATCTCAATTTAGAAAAAGAACCACTAATTATTGTGACACAGCATCGGTTTCTCGGAGTAATACTTGATAGGCAGCTATCATGGGCACCTCACATAAAGAAACTTGAAAACGAGGTGAATATGCTAGTGAATATACTCCGCAGGATTGCTGGGACATCATGGGGCGGATCTGTATTCCATGCTCGCTGTTCACAATGCTTTAATACGACAAAAAGTTGCATGTTCTGCAGCAGTGTTACACGGCCTTTCCCGCACTTCAGAGGAGCGACTGCAAAGACTATTAGCTAGGGGACTGCGCGTCTGCATAGGTGTTCCACGAGTGACTTCCAGCAGCCTTGTCATAGCAGAGACTCGACAACCACCCTTTCCAGTCATGAGAACAATTGAAACATGCCGCCATTTTTTTCGCTAACAGACGCAACACAAGGACCACCCATTGGCACTAGAGATTTTACTAAGAGATAAGAGCAATGCTCATAACGATGTACAGAGTAATGTACATATATTACCCAGAAATGAATTTTAGAGCTCTGAAATGAACTATCCTCCATGGCTGCTTGCAATACCAAGCATTGAATTCTCAGTAGATGGCAATATCAGAAAGAAAGATATGTTCATCCAAGCTGCTACACAACTAGCGCTTTATCAGATACATATGCGGTATCCAGGGTACATACACATTTACACAGATGGCTCAAGTACTACAACGTCTTCAACACCGGCATTCATCATACCACAGCTCAATATTCAGGAATCGTTTAAATTATGTCGCATGACGTCATCTACTACATCTGAGGTTTTCGCTATTCTGTATGCTCTAAAATTTATAAACTCGGTAGCAGACGCTAGAAAATGGGTACTTTTCAGTGACTCACAGGCCTAATTAAGATCACTCTCCAGTACAAACAGGACAGTAATAAGTGATAGTATGACATACGAAACACTGAAAGAGCTCACCAAAGCAAAGAAGGCGCAACATGAGACCAAATTCCAGTAGATACCTGGCCATTGCAACATTCCTGGAAACACAGCTGCCGAAGAAGCAGCACGACAAGCACATCGTAAAGACGTTACTGTTTCTTTACCAATTTCGAAAAATGAATTGCGTAGTATTATAAAAAATACAACTTTGAGAATAAGCAAAACTGCTTGGTTTGACCAATGTACAAAGAGGTGCAATTTATATCACATCGATCCATTTATTGAATTCAAAATTACGCTGGCATTAGATTGAAATATGGAAACTCTAATTCACCGATTGAGGCTAGGCACCGCATACACAAAATATTTTTTGCACAGAATCGGCAGAGCTGAAACTCCCGACTGCGAATGTGGATTTATAGATGAAGACGTATGTCACCTTCTCATAGACTGTCCACATCATGACACGCCGAGACGCCGTCTTAAGTCCGAACTGTTCGCATTGGACCGCAGACCCTTTAGCATGAAAGAACTTCTGGGCCCGTGGCCAACTGGAATTTTACAGTACCACGCTTTAAAAGCATTAACATGTTTTTTACAAGACAGCGGGATTGCTGACAAGTATTAACAAAGAACAAACTTTTATTTTTAACACATGTACTTATTATGTACAGTATCATGTGACACCCATCACGTGTGTGTTGTGAAATGAATGACGTGTCGACTATTATGTACATACGAGCGAATGCATCTTTATAAGAACCAGACGTGTGCTCTGCTGTTTTGTGCTGGTGGACCGAATATTAACGAGGGACATTTCCAGAGACTTCTTACATTGACTTTCGAACATTTACTTACCATAATGTTGTGATATGTGCGTTTAAGTGTGTCTTTGCATATCTGTGCCCGAGTTTTCTATTTTCCATGCACTGCTTTGTATGTTTTGCTTCAAGATACGTGTTCAAGTGTCAATCAACGGCTAAGGAGTAGCCGGCGCGATAATGGTGCACCAACGTCTGTCTTCTTTATATATCATATGAATACAAAAAACGTCAAGAAAGTTAACAGTTCAGTTTTAGATGTAGTATGCGTTAAAAAACATTTCTATGAACATTGTTAAGGGCGTCAGTAAATTTAATTGGCTGTTAATTATGCCAGTACAAATAAGAAATATGTCATCCAGGTATCGCTTATGAAAGGCTGAGTGCATTGGATATGTTCACAGAAAACTCCAGTCAATCTCCTGCATAATTATATTGGCATAATTCGGCGCCAACCTCGTTCCCATCGCCATTCTATTTGTTTGAAGAAAATAATGGTTGTCGAACTCAAAGCTGTTTATTTCAATGACAATCCTAGCCAGAGTATCAAAAACAATTGTTTGTGGAGAAAACGCTGGTGCATTTTCCTTGTAGCAGTTCGCTCGTTGTCTTCTCCTCTCATTTGTTGTGGTTATAAAACGAGAATAAACGCGAAAATTTTGTCTTGGTGAAGGTCAAAGCTACGATGAAGCAGTGAATATGTCGGGCTGCTTCAATGGCGTCCAAGCTGTAATTCAGAGGAGCACCCTATGGCATTATATCTTCACTGTGCAAGCCACTTCCTGAACCTCGCAATATGCCATTCCTGTAGTCTCCCTGAAATACGTAACACATTTGATGTAATGCAGGAGGTGTGCACATTCTTTAAAAAATCTGCTCCAAAGTCCGCTCTGCCAAAGAAAAAAGTTGGTAACCTATGCTCAGGAGCACACTTGCAACGGCTTCACTCACTATGCGAGGCAGATTGGGTAGAGCGTCACGAGGCTGTGCGAACGTTGGTAGAGCTTTTATATTCAATTGTTTTAGCCCTTCAAACTTTTCAGGATGGAGCTGCCGGGGACGCATCCGCCAGAGCACACCAGTTACTCACCTGTGTTTCGAATTCCGCTTTAATTGTCAGGGTACACATTGCCGCCAAAGTACTGTCTATAGCGCTTCCGCTTTCGAGATCGCTTCGGCCTAGCTGTCAGGACCTGGCTGCCGCCTTGATGCATGTCGACGACATTAAGGCTGCATTGCTCCAGATGCGGAAGTCTGAATTTATTGATGAATACGACGCCTCCGTAAAGGCTGCCGAAGCTGTAAATGTTGAAATCAAGATGTGGTGTGTCACAGATAGGCAGCTTCAGTGAAGTGACGCGCCAGTGGCTAGCGTCGAAGACCACCTTAAGCGTTCAGTATTTCTCCGTTTTCTGGACTAATCGGCCAATTAAATGAGCACTTTAAAAGTCTTCGGTACACTTTGAGGATGCTTTTTGCGCTTCAGCCGCAGAACATTTCTGAATCTACCACTTTTACCACTGTTGAGGAGTTTGCTGACGTGTACTCGAACATTACCTTCGGCATTGCAAGGGGAGTTAGCAGTAGGAGCTGCGAATTGGAAGCGTGAGAAGCGAGAAACGCTCTGCCTGTCTGCAATACAAACAGTTGCCAATTTCCCAGAGGTATTCTACGAAAACGTACACAGTCTTCCAAAGGTTCTGGCAACTCTGCCCGAGAGCACAGCTGAAGCGGAATGTTCTTTTTTATCGATGAGACGCCTAAAGCTGTACCTGAGAGCTACAACAAATGAACGATTGGTTGACATCGCTCTTTCAAACATACAACGTGAAATACAATTCCGTTCAGAAGATATTTTCTCGGTTCTTTACCGGGAACGTAGACGGCTTCAGCTGAATGTGTAGTATCAACCACAGGTGCCTGCTGAAAATCAAGGAAGAAAGTTAACTGAAGTTTTTCTTGGACAGAGATTTTCTGAACAGCCATAAAAAGTAGTTGTTAATGATCAATTGATACGGTTTAACATCCTAAAAACACAAAACAATTATGAGTGGGGGGCACCGGGAATTTCACCACTTTGGGTCTTAAACCTGCACCTAAATCAAAGTGCTCGGGCCTAGAGCATTTTGGATGCCATTGAAAATACGACAGGGATTCGATTTCGCGACTTGCGGGTCAGCAATGGAGCACCATAACCACTGGACCACCGTAAAAAAAGACAATTTTGGTAAAATTACTATGCGCTACTTTTCATCCAGCTGTAAGGGTGCAAGTGCAAGTGATTGAGCTATATTGCTGAAAATTAATTTCACACCATGACAGAATGATTCCATTTCCTCCCGTAGCCTATACTCCTTGCTTTTCGGTGGCAGCTTTCAATTGCAGACGTTGTTTGCGGATACGAAAGATATGAACGGCATGCAAAAACCCAAGTTTTCATGTAACAATTTTTGCATATATTGGTTAAGAAATGTGGCATGTAATCTGACATGTAATGCGCATGATAATTTTCGTCTCAATTGAAAAAGATAATGAACAGTACGTATTTCGCTATGCCAGGCGTTTGTTTGGTTCGTGAAACATTGCTTGCAGCGAGTTTGTTTCTTTCCGTGTAAAAATTATGGTTACTTTGTACATTGTTCTTTATTTTACATGATGAACATGTCGACTCATGTTTATTCGTTTGTACTTCTTGTTGTGCGTTACGTCACTATAGTTGCCTGTAATAGCCCTAAAAAGGGCTGAGTGTATCAATAAATGAATGATTGAATGCCATTCTAGTGATGAAAAGAGTGTATATATATATATATATATATATATATATATATATATATATATATATATTATATACAAATATATATATGTATATATATATGAGATATAGCAGACAGTAATGCCAAGGAATGTACAGGGGAAGTTATTAAAATCAATGGAATGTAAATAAGAAGAAAGAAAAGTGGATGAAAAAATTACCAACTGTGAGTTGGTAATTTTTTCATCCACTTTTCTTTCTTCTTATTTACATTCCATTGATTTTAATAACTTCCCCTGTACATTCCTTGGCATTACTGTCTGCTATATCTCATTAATATTGTGTAAAAAACACGGAAAAACGAGCCCTTAGGTATACACTTCTTTCCCTTATGTATATATATATATATATATATATATATATATATATATATATATATATATATATATATATATATATATATATATATATATATTGTGAGGAACCGGTTTATTCGGCCAGGCTCGAGCTCAATCACGCCGGTGATGATATTCCTAGATGAAGAAGATGTACAGGTGATGATGATTACAAAGAGAATAAAGAGTCATTCGCTTGTCGCGCTCACACTAATTCCCCCGCGCGGTGAAAGCGGCCGCCTGGTCGCTTGACAGTATTATGAAATGCGTCGCGCATAAGGCTTTAAACGAGATACGTGCACTATCTCTGTTCCTCGGCAACGATGATCAGGACTAGCGCTAAGAGGAGAAACGCGGTAATTGACAGGAGATGTCTGTTCGACCACCGTGTATGGCCCAATGAAGCGACTGATGAATTTGTCGCATAGGTCGGGGACGCTTAGTGGAGTCCATAGAAGAACTTCGTCACCAGGGGAGAAACTGACAACACGGCGAGACGAGTCGTAGCGAGATTTTCGAGTGTCTTGAGAGAGGCCGGTGTTAACACGGGCCTGGTGACGGCAGTGTGCGAGACGAGATAGGAATTCTTCAGAGAAAGGAGCCGTCGAGGGTGCAGGGGCCGAAAGGAAAGAGACATTCAGAGCAAAACTCGGCGAGCGACCATGGACGAGAAAAAATGGAGAAAAGCCGGTAGTGCGTTGAGCAGCCGTATTATAGGCGAATGTCACGAAGGTAGAATTGCATCCCAGTTCGTGTGGTTGGGGTGAATGTACATGGCGATCATGTCCGGTAGGGTCCGATGAAACCGTTCAGTCAATCCGTTGGTCTGCGGGTGGTAGCTAGAAGTGGTCTTATGAACAGTGTTCGAGGCACGCAAAACTTGCTCGACAATGGAAGATAGGAAGACTTTGCCACGATCACTGAGGAGAGTGCGTGGAGCTCCATGACGCAAAAAGATGTGGCGAGGAAAGAAATCGGCGATCTCAGTGGCAGTCCCATTGGACGATATAGGAAGAGGGCCGTACAAGTCGATTCCAACGACTTCAAAAGGTGAGGCGGGACAAAGAAGAGGTTGCATTAAGCCAGCCGGAGCAGTTGTCGGTCGTTTTCGCCGTTGGCAATGGACACAGGAGGCGACGTACTTAGCGACGGCTGAAGAGAGGCCAGGCCAAAAACAACGACTTTGTATTTTGTCGTAAGTCTTGTGGTAGACTAGATGAGCAGCGGTTGGATCTTCATGAAAGGTTTCCAGAAATTCACGTTGCAGAGAACGTGGGATGACGGGTACCCACTTGTTGCCATCGATGTGGTAAATGTAGCGACATAAAGCATCACCGACAAGCTTAAATTGTTTAAGTTGTCGACGGAGTCTGGCGTTTGGAGAAGTAGTAGAGCCGGTCAAGCGGTCAACAATGGTGCGGCAGTATGGGTCGGCACGTTGTTGTGAAACAAGGACGCCCTATCGGAAAAATTGCCATGGTGGATACTGGAAAACATGGTGGGCGTAGTGGAAATAATAGTGGGCATGGTGGAAATAATAGTGGGCATGGTGGAAATTATGATGGCTATGGTGGGACGTAGTGGAAAATATGGTGGTTATGCCGGGACATACTGGGTGGTATGGTGTACAGATGATGGGTAAAGTGGAAATGATGGTGGAAAGCAGAGGCTAGATAGTGGGCAATAATGGGACACTCTGTCCACCATTGCGATAATGCTGGGAAGCCCTAAGCATATAGTGGGTGGTGCTTATTATGGTGGGCTACATGGTGTACCAAGCTAAAAAACTCTTCCCACCATTGCGATAATGCTGGGAAGCACTAAGCAGATGATGGGTGCTGCTTGTTATGGTGGGCCACATGGTGTACCAAGCTGAGAAGCTCTGCCCACCATCGCGATAATGCTGGGAAGCAGTAAGCAGATGATGGGTGGGCTTATGATGGCGGGCAATCTATATAGTGTACCAAGCTGGGATCTGTACACTGCATGTTCTACCACCATGATTTCCACCAAAGATTAAGCCTACTGACCGAGCCCATCAAATTGTGTTATCCGTGCTTCCGGGTTTCAGAATACACGATTACGACGATAAAGTATGACAATACAGCGCAGCCATATGGCTTCAATTAACCTAAATGAAGCATTTTTTATTGTGTATGGTGTCCGCTCAAGAAGCAACATACATCGATGCGACGCGATTAAAACACTCACAGAGAACGTAATTAAGTGTCTTTTCAACGACAGCCGCCGGTCGCACTCGCCGGCACTTCTCTAGCTTTTGAACGAGAACTCAGACGTGGCAATTCGTGTGCTTGGTGAACTAATATGATAGCGTAATGTTTCCGGAACACTGCATTCGTTTCGGCCAAGCCGTTATGTAGTTTTTGCTTTAGCGAAAGAGCTACAGCATTGCGCTGGCGCGACCATCCTCTACATCGCGCGAAAAGCATCCCAATACTCAATCAAATAAATTAGGCGGGCGTATCTATGGAATGAGCCTAGAAGCGTCATAAAGCGTGAGCAGATGTCGCCCTTTAGAACGAGCGCGAAACGGATATTAAACTTGGCAGACCCCGCCGGTAAACTGTTGCTGCTCCCCAGTCCACTTTGTTTTTTTTATTGAAGCTGTGAATTGTAAAAAATAAATAACACTAGTACCATCAACATAGTGGTAATCGTTACAGGCCGCAGTCCCTTGTGTTTAATAAATGTGCAATTTTTAGGAGCAGGTGTAGATCTTGTCTATGTTGTGTACACGACAAACATAACTAAAGTTGAACCTGAAGTTTGTATGCTGAATAAGTATTTAACACGCAATCAACGTCATGTTGGTGTGGCGCAGTGGTTAGCGTCTTCGAATGGGAATTCGCAGGTTGCACGTTCGATCCTCCGTGGCGCCCTGTTTTTTTTTACGGGACGGGTGTTTTTTATACCGTTTTTATAGAATTCTTTTTTTATTTTTTGTGGCAGCTCGTCACGGAGATTCTGACGTCATTTCGCGCTCAAGTGTTGCCGGCACTGCAGCACCAACCATACCCACCATGCGCCATGGTGGGCGTTTCCCAGCATTCACCCACTACATTAATCCACCATAATGGTGGGTGGTGGTTTCCACCATGCCCACCATTCGTTTTTTTCCGATAGGGCGGATAGGGTGGCAGGTGATGAACTTAGCACTGCGATTGGAGAGGTGCTGTTGTTTTGGAGTATCGATGGTGAATTGCTTCCGCTGGGCAAAGGAAAGCGCGATAGAGCATCAGCATCTTGATTCTTCTTCCCAGATCTGTAGGCGACATCGAAATCATACTCCTGTAAGCGAAGCGCCCAGCGACCAAGGCGACCCGATAAGTTTTTCAGCGATGAAAGCCAGCATAGGGCGTTATGGTCGGTCACGACAGTAAAATGACGGCCGTGAAGATATGGTCGGAATCTTTGCACTGCCCAAACAACAGCAAGGCACTCCTGCTCGGTGATAGTGTAGTTCTTTTCTGGAGCGGTAAGAGCACGACTTGCGTAAGCAACGACGCGTTCGCGTGAGTTTTTGTCCCGCTGCAAGAGTACCGCACCAAGACCATGACTACTTGCGTCGGTGTGAAGGATGGTGGGTGCGGTGGAATCGAAGTGGCACAGTACCGGATCCGACGTGAGGGCTTGCTTCAATGCCGTGAAAGCGCTTTCGCAGTCTTCGTACCAAATGAAGGGGACGTTCTTTGCGAGGAGTTGATGGAGCGGAGACGCAAGTTCCGCGAAACCACGTATGAAGCGCCGGAAGTAAGAAGATAACCCAAGAAAGCTGCGCAGGTCCTTCTGACGTAGTGGACGAGGAAAATCGAGGACAGCGGCAAGCTTCTCGGGGTCTGGCCGAATTCCTTCTTTGCTGACAAGGTGGCCGAGAACCTTGATTGTCTTGCTAGCAAAGGTACATTTCTTGGTGTTAAGCTGTAGACCGGCTTTTGCAAGGCATGTGAGGACTTCGTCAAGACGTTGTAGATGCTGCGAGAACGTGGATGAAAACACTACTATGTCATCGAGATAACACAGACATGTTTTCCATTTCAAACCACGCAATACGCCGTCTATCATGCGCTCGAAGGTGGCGGGCGCATTACAGAGTCCAAAAGGCATCACATTAAACTCGTACAACCCATCTGGCGTTGAAAAGGCGGTCTTCTCTTTATCAGACTCCGACATTGGTATCTGCCAGTAGCCTGACCTAAGGTCGAGGCTGGAAAAATACTCTGCGCCCTGTAATGAATCCAGTGCATCGTCAATCCGAGGGAGGGGATAAACATCCTTGCGCGTTATTTTGTTTAGCGCACGGTAATCGACGCAGAAACGCACTGTCCCATCTTTCTTTTGAACGAGAACAACTGGGGATGACCAGGGACTCGAGGAAGGACGTATGATGTTGCGTCGTAGCATGTCTGAGACGTTTTCCTCGATTATCTTGCGTTCTGCCTGAGACACGCGATATGGACGCCGATGTACAATACGAGAGCCGTCAGTCTGGATGCTGTGAGTAGCGGTGGTAGTCATGCTGAGGGCGGGCGAGTTCACGTCAAATAGAGAACGGTGTATATTTAACAGGGCGAGCAAATCTTCAGTTTGATCAGGTGTTAAGTCATTGCTTATTGTTGGCGACACAGGTGTGGCAGAGGCATTGAATGGCAATGATTGCGACTTCGGAACATCGTTGTGGTTGTTGTTCGGAAGAGTAACAATCGCAACAGGCTCACTGACGACCGCGCAAGATACTGTTGAGCCACAGGGGAGCAGTACACACTCGGGCGTTTGATTTATGGCGGTTAGGTACGTACACCCATCGAAGAAGCGAATAAGCCCCGGTGTATGACCGTAAGGGTATGACCGTAAGGGAGAATTAGTACGTCACCATCCACAATGTCGGTGCAATTAACACTTATAATTTCTTCGATGTATGGCCGAAGTACATAATCTGACTTGGTGACAAGGCGGATGCGTTCATCTTGTTCAAGCGGAGAAGAGTCAGTTGCGTTTAGATGCAGGAGGCGCTGATGACATGATATGAAAGCGGACGCAGAAGACAAGAAATCCCACCCAAGAATGAGAGCGTGGGTGCACTCACGAAATACCCAGCCCCTCCACCACTTGTGAGGAACCGGTTTATTCGGCCAGGCTCGAGCTCAATCACGCCGGTGATGATATTCCTAGATGAAGAAGATGTACAGGTGATGATGATTACAAAGAGAATAAAGAGTGATTCGCTTGTCGCGCTCACAATATATATATATATATATATATATATATATATATATATATATATATATATATATATATATATATATATGTATATATATATATATATGTATATATATATATATATATATATATATATGCTGTCGCGAGAAGAAACGATAGGCAGGAACTCGAAGTGGACATCGCAGCCACATCAGTCATTCACTTTTTCGCTGCCTTCTTCTGCCACAACACGGCGTGGGATTACCCTCTGCCCAAAGGAAAAAAAAGAAGCATCGCATGAATGCCACGGCTCCGAAAAGCAACGAAAGGTAGTCAAAATGTCTGTGTCTATTGAACAGAAAAAGGACGAGATGAAAAAAAAGAAGCGAGAAAGAAATGCGCAATTGTCTTGAAGGCAAGTGCCACATCACAAAGTTCCTGACTTGCAGTCAACGCGAATAGTAAGGCTTCATCCTGGAGACGTGAACCACATCTGACGAGCGTGGTCTACGAGAACGGTGCGACGTGTCCGCTGGGACAACTTCGTAGTTCACTTCCCCGAAGCGATGAAAGCTCGGTAGGGTCCAAAGTACCGACATAACAATTTTTCTGCGCGTCCACGTTGACGTATAGGAGTCCAAACCCAGACTAGGTCACCGGGTTGGTATATTACTGCTCTGTATTGGGTGTTGTACCTGCGAGCATCTTGATTTTGCTGCGATAAAAGGCGAAAGCGTGCCAGCTGCTGGGCGTCTTCGGCACGCGCCAGCGTTCCCAAGACGGCACAATACATATGAGGTAATCATGCCCGGCAAAGTTAGTGGCAGCATGGTGTCAAGCATTATGGTGGCGGTGCAGCAGTAAACCAGACGTAGCCGTATTGTAGGCAACTGTCGTATAGGAGAGGATTTCATCCCCATTCTTCTGATCCTTGGCGGCGTACATCGAAAGCATATCTGCAATCGTTTTGTTAAGGCAATTGGTTAACCCGAAAGTCAGCGGGTGGTACGCAGTTGCTGTTCGATGCGTCGTGCCGCTCAGCAACAAGATCTCTCGGAGCAACTGTGCCGTAGAAGCAGTACCACGATCTGTGAGGACGACAGTGGGAGCACCGTGGCGGAGAACGATGTTCTTGATGAGAATCTCAGCCACCTAGGAAGCAGTCCCTCGCTGCGCGTCTTGTATTCCGCAGTATCTGGTCAAGTAGTCAGTGGCAACCACAATCCAGTGGTTACCACCCATAGACTGCGCAAATGGGCCGAGTAAGTCCATCCTAACCTTTTCAAAAGGTGCGTGAGGGGGTCGTAAAGGCTGAAGCAGACCGGCTGGTTTCATCGTTGGATTTTTGGGGCGCTGGCAGGCTGTGAAGGAACGCCCGGAGATACGAGAACTCTTCAGTTGCGTATTGGACTAGTCGAGGTTGAAGGTATAGTCGAAAACTAACAACGCGTGACCGTTGTTACCTGAGAGGGCTCAAAGCCACCCGTGCTTAATCAATCCGCACAATCTAATCCCAGTGTTTGATGAGAGGCGAGACGTTCTCAATGTATACCTCAAGAGGTTCGAACGCGTAGCTGTTGGTCAAGAGTGGCCGGAGGAGAACTGGGCTTCAGCACTAAACTTATGTCTCAGTGTGGAAGCCTTGAAGGTCTTCGGTCGTCTGTCGCCAGAAGAGTCAGTGGACTAGCAGAACATGAAAATGGCTTTGCTCGAGAAGTTCCATTTCACAGCGGAAGGATACCGCGGAAAGTTTTGACAAAGGAAGCCCGAAGACGGCGATACTGGTAAGCAGTACGCCACAAGATTACAGACATTCTTCGATAAATAGCTAGAAATGTTTAAAAAAAACATGGACTTTGAATCCGTGCGCAACCTCATCATAGCTGCGCAATTTCTGGAGAGCTGCCATGACCACTTGGCTCTGTTCCTGAGGGAGAAGTGCAAAGGCAATTCATGAAATGGCAGAAGTGGCGGATATTTTTATGGAGACACAGCGGCAAAGACAGCGCCCTGCGGTACTCCTTTTTTCTGTTTGTAAGTACTTGACGAAACGTCATCTTGCGAACAGTAAAATGTTCTATTGCCTAAAAATTTTGTTATCCACGCTTCTAAATAATCCGGCAAATTGATTTCTCTCAGACGACTGACTAGTACACTATGCTTGACACTATCATACGCTTTTTTCATGTCCAGGGAAACTAGACCTGAGTACTGCCCTTGACGCCGCACCAGATGTTTGCGACTCTCTAGGTCGATAAATGGGCTTGCCATATGGAACATTCTTGCCTGAATTCAATTTACCATCGGCGAAGAACCATTTCTCTATCGACAAATTTCATTATGCCAACATGGACTACTCCTATTACTTTGACAAAAGGTGTCATTAGTGCAATCGGCGTGATATTGTATAAAACGTAACCTTCATGGCGTTTTTATAGAACAAATATCATTTGCACAACTTCCCATTCAGATGGAATCCAAGCTTCTCTTATCGAATAATTCATTAAATTAAGTACATCCTCCCGTGACTCATTTAAGTTTTCAGCATTGCTTAATTGACTTCATCCGGGCCTGGAGCCGCCACCAGAAATTTTCTCACAACCTCTGCCACTATTGTTGCAATTTCGTCCGTGGGCGGAAAACAATACTCTCAAGGAGCACTAGGGGGGTTGTTCTACCCAGCCGCAACTTCGGTGTTTTCACTGTGATCTACCTGGACACAGAGCTTCTGATTGCCACACGAAACCTAAGCGAGTCTTCTGTGGGCATTGTCGGAAGTGAGGCCATGATGCTAAAACATGCCCAAACACTGGCGGGTCAAAGAAAATGACATCTTGCATCTTGTCACTAGACCAGAAGACAGAGCCACCCGAATCTGCCGATGACTTGCACCCAGGAGAACGAAATATGTTGCCAGCGTGCTTAGAACGTGCTCCACCACGAGTAAACGAAATTTGCCGGTATTACAGGGAGGGTTTGATCACACTGTTTCAGTCTTGCGGGACACTGGAAGCAACGCGTTGGTTGTGCGCCCTCCTCTTGTTCGAGAAAATGCGCTGACCGGCACCACCACTACTGTTGTATTGGCTGATGGTAGTTGTATCAAGGTATCGGAAGCATAAGTACAGGAAATTCAGAAGTCATGTGTGACTTCACCACTCTACGATGTCATCGCGAGAAATGTTCCCTTTGCTTGTGACGCTAATGGCCCTAATTTAAAGTGGAAGAAGTTGGCCAGCCGGAAGTCTGCGGACATTGAGACCATGAAGTCTGAAGACAAAATCAAGGATGGATGCGGAACAGGGAGCACTGTCATTGTCGGTGTTTCCTACAAAAACATTGCTAGAAGCTGACGACAACCAAGTTGGAAAACAGAGATAAATCAGGATTCTGTCAGCCAAAAACAAGAGGAAAGCTTAGAAGACGTAAAGATCACGCATGAATGTTTGCTTGACCTAAATGCGCGTCTTGAACAGACTTTGAGGTTAGCACAAAAAAACTCTTTCTTGATCCCAGAATGCGCAGAAGTACTGTGCTCGAATCATTAGAAGACGACAGCTCTTAGTTGGTGATCGGGTCGCGCGTCGGGCTACTCCAGTCGCTGCCGTCTCGGAAGGACAACGCGACACTCTCCTCTACACATTCAATGTCAGTCAGGGTGTAAGAAGTGACATACTGGCACAACGAGCACAGCGTTCGCATCTGTCACGTGGAAGATATACGTTCAGAGAACGGTAATGTTGCGTATGTGTGCAGGATGCAGATGGAAGCGCCAACGATATGGCCGCCAGTGTGGACCCCTTGGAGCTCTCGGACAGATCTAATGTCTTATAGGTCAATCATTTGTAGACTCTTGTCTCTCGCACACTTTGGACAGTTTCTTTTTTGAAGAAAAATTTTCAAAAGGGCTTTCGTCATCTAGCGCGGGGTACTTTCGTGTGGTGTGCGGTAGTTGTGGGTAAGTGCTATGTGGTGCGTTGGTGAAGATGATGACAAGACAGGCTGGAGACGAGGTTGTGATCGGAAGCCAAGCCGGACAGGCAGCGGTAGAAGTGGAGGAAGTGGAAGTGGGTTGGAGAACGTGACGCAGAAGCACATTGTGCCAATATAATTCCGCCAAGTCAAAGCAAAGTAATTCTATTTCCCTAGCCTGAATAATCTTGAGGTGTCGACTTACATAGCCGTCAGCTTCTTGGTCAATCCTCTTTAGTGTGTGAGAGCCACAAGATAGGACCAAGCAAGCAAGCAGTCACAGGGCGAGGTGCTCGTCGGGTCCTGGTCCCGAAGCACACCGCTGCCTGCTGTCCGCCCATGAGTCAATCACCGCTACTCGTGTTCCAGTAGCCGGTGCCGGTCTCGTGTGGTGCGACCCGGGCGCATTCAAGACTCGGGCCTACAGCTGGCACCGAGACGAGTTCCTTCCACAACGTCGATTCCGCTGGGCTTCAACCATGCCTGCCCTGTCCCTGCTGTCGGCATGAGACTCCACGCAGCGACTCATCGACCAAGCATCCTTCGAACCACACAGGGTGAAAACTCGCCAGCCTTGTTTAGTGTAGTGGGGCACTGCGTTAACTGACTTGAGAACGGTGTTCGTCATTGTAGTTCCTTTTGTATCGCTCCATTACCGCTAACTCATACGTCTTCTCTTGCGTCATAAACATCTTTTCACCTTCATGCAAATGTCTTCGTTAATCTCGGCAACGAGTATTTGAGTCGCCGTAATTACACAAACCTGCTTTCACACAAGACCATCACCGACTTGATGGCCATGTATGTCGACGTCGAGCACAGGATCTGGGAAGCAGTCTTTCCGTAGGTGACCTCATCGTACAACACGGCTGTAGTGAGAGAGTGACGTGACACGCACGCACAGGTAGCGATTGCGTACTGCTTGCATTCTGCTACCAATTGCATACTGCAATCGACGTTCCACGTGGGTCATTCCAAGTGAAATGACCCAGCCCAAATTCGACCACCAGCGACTCAGCTAAAAAAAATCAAGTCGAAAGATAACTATGTGAGAATAATTTTAATGAAGTAGTTTTTGTTAAACAAATTGTGTGGTCTCCTGACCATCCTTCAAATGTGCCAGCGAAAAGAAAAAGTTTGGCGGGAATAAATTTATCATTATTATCATCATCATCAGCCTGTATTTGTCTACTGAAGGACAAAGGCCTCTCCCAAGTTCCGCCAGTCATCTCAGTCCCGTGCTTGCTGCTGCCAATTTATAAACAATTGTATCGGGCCAGTTGGTAAGGATCCATCTTGCTAGGAAGCGCAGCCACTATTACAAAGAATACGCAAAGCGCTTGTATTGTGTGTTCTTTGTAATAGTGGCTGCGCTTCCTAGCAAGATGCCAATTTATACCGCAAACTTCCTAATCCAATCTTCCCACCTAACTTTCTGTGTTGAAAACACAGGGCGCCATGCCGTGTGTTTTCCGTGCGGCGTGTCCGCCACACGATACTACATTATATAGCTTTTTCTACACGGAAAGTGGAAGCCTACCAGTCATGATTTGATAGCGCTTACTGTATGTGCTCCACCCCATTTTTAATATTCTGGTTACTTCAATCTCGCTGTTCGGCTCTGCGGTTATGACATGTCCTAAGTAGACGTATCTTTTACTACTTCAAGTACACTGTTATCTATGTCGAAGCGCTGTACTCTTCCGAGGCTGTTGTACATTAATTTAGTTATCTGCAGATTAATTTTAAGACCCACCTTTTTGCCCTCCCTGTCTATGTCAGTAATCATGAGTTGCGACTTGTCTCCTGAGTTACTCCGCAATACATTGTCATCGGCGAAGCACAGATTATCAAAGTACTCTTCATTAACTGTTATCCCTAACTCTCCCGATAGCAGTAGATCGTGTGGTTAAGACTGCATGCTAGACGCGAACATTACACACTGTTCTGGAAGTTACGTAGCAGCTAGCGGTAACGCCCGACTGTTTGACGGCGCATGCATAAATACCGGCGCCCATCACCACCTACTAGTTAACTGACGGCCGACGCTATATTCGCACCTATCAGTGCCAGTGTGCCACACTGTGTTCAGACCTTCAGTTTCCTGGAGAGAAGCTCGGCCAAATAAACAGTTTCCTCTTGGGCACGTCAACTAAGGCTATGGCTCAACACACTGTATGCAAACTTTCAGTACCAATTAGGAGTAATGAAATTCAACTCATTTCATGTGCGACATGTCTGAAAAACTATGGCACACGAAACACTTTACACCGGTAATTGGTGACACGCGTGATACGTTGAGCCTAGCGGTGCCGCCTTAGCTTACGCTACGTATATCGTGGCATAGCTGAGCTAAGCCACTGCGAGAATTTTTTATTTATGCCATACGTGTGAACATTAAGAAATACATCGTAGTGAATAATGACATTGTTGAACGTCTTTTGCTGAACCAGCAGGAGAACACGCAGAAAAAGAGGAGGTCGCAATGGGTTCCAGCAAGGATGAGGAGCCCGAGGAGGCTGAAAAATCCAAGGAGAGCCTCATGCAACGTCACGACTACGTGACAATATGGTGAGACTTGGTCAAAGCGCACCTGTGTGCTTCGGTCCTTCCAGACGGACTTCATAAAGAATCCATCTCAATATCGAATATTCCACGAACTAACAATGAAGTTTTTCTGTTTTATTTATTTCTGTCTCATCTATGCATTTATTTACACGAGTACCCCAAGGGCCCAAAGAGGGAATCAGAAAGGGGGGATGCAAAAGAGGGTACAAAAAAGGGTGTGTGCATATAATAGAAAAAAATGACCCGAAATAACACGTAGTAACAATGAAATATTTCACAAACTAACAACGTATATATGTGGTGAAAAGATTTTGCAGTTTGCCGGTTTTAGGATCTGGAATTACATACTTTTTGAAATAAATACGTGTTCAAACTTCACTGAGACGCTGCAAAAATACTGCTTAGACGAATGTATTATTTATTACTGACCTGTCATGTTTATTAGGATGGCTATCTCAATTTTAGTATGTACGTCTTTCAGTTTTTTTTTGTTGTACCTAGCAGTTTTTTTATCTTTGTGTGGTTATTTCATGTACGGCACTGTTTCTTTCCAGATTCTTCATTGGATATTACATAATATCTATAGTTATAATTTTCCCAAGTGCCATTATAAAATGCCTCCTTTCTGGACCTAAACTAGCCTATTGCTATGGCTCAACACACTGTATGCAAACTTTCAGTAACAATTGTGAGCAATAAAATTCAACTCATTTCAGGTGCGACGTGTCTGAAAGAGTATGGCAGACGGAAGACTTGACACTGGTAAGTAGTGTCACGCGTGATACGTTGAGTCTGGCGGTGGCCTCTTAACTTAGGCTACGCATATCGTGGCATAGCCGAGCTAAACCACTGCGAGAGTTTTTATTTATGCCGTACGTGTGATTCTTAAAAAATCAGATCATAGTGAATAATGACATTGTTGAACTTTCGCTGAAACGACCGTGGGTGTATGCCATACACGCAGAAGAAGACGAGGTCACAATGGGTTCCAGCGAGGATGAGGAGCCCGAGGAGGCTGAAAAATCCAAGGAGTGCTTGGCGGCTCACGGATACACGGTTGGGAAGACGCTCGGTGCGGGCTCCTATTCGACAGTCAAGTAAGAGGACCAACGCGTTGCGAAATTATAGCAGGCGACATGTGCTCACACCAAAGGCGAGTAAATACAAAGGGTGGCCTACTGGGAGTGAACCACGGTATAGAAAAAATGATATACAGGCTGAGAACCCTTTAAGAATTGACACTGCAGTAGTGAGCCTGCTCAACACAACACAACCGATGCTATACTAATAGTAGACGAGGCACTGTGTATTTAACAGGTAAGAGAATCGAAAAAAAAACTGTTTGCCGCGTGGACAAAGCAGTGCATGCGACAGCAATAAATTGCAATGCTACGCAAATTAAACATAGGAGCTTATTCATTCAGCATTCGATTTAAAGAAGACGTAAAACCTCCGGCGTATACGATGTCTGACTTGCGTAGTATGAGGGTGAGAAAAAAAAAAGCAATGCTGGAGACATACAATTTTGGAAATGGTAGAGTGCACCAACTGATGTTGTGCGCATTTTCCTTGAGAAGCCAAGGTCGCTTTGGGTAGCATATAAATTACTATTTATCACGATCACCACATGCCTATGAACGCGTTCTCCTTGTTTAGAATGATCGAGCCTAGATAAATGCAGTCATGGGCACTTTTCCTGATGTGATATGAATCCATAATCCGGCAAATAGTTTGATCCCCTTGCCGGAATATAATATCGGCTTCATGAAACATGACATATCATTTAAAGTTTTTACAAAGAGCAGATACATGAGCATTACGCTACAATTTTATAGATGCATGGTTTTTTAAAGCCTGTAATCTAAGCAACTTCCGCATTCACTCCGGTTACCCACCACACAAATTTACAGCCGTGTTTTAGAGCATTGGAAACGGGGTATTTACATGAAATAATTTTCTTGTGGTGATGCGTACATCGGAGAAAAAAAAAGGGTGAAGCAGAGCATGGTCGCGTATAACAGCGAAGAGCTTCTGTAAGAGGAGTGAGAAGTAGGGAAAGGAGGACGCACCACAAGCGAAGGTTTTGTTCCCCGCGATAATTGAGGAGCAGGAGTCACGTTTGAAACGCCAGCGTCGTCGAATCACCGCTGCCTGCTTTCTACTGGTTTAAAGGGAACTGCGTTTTTTCCTCATATGAGATGACCGTTAGACAACTTCCAGCAGTAGTAGCGGTGAAGAATGCCGTGTGTGTGCACGACAATGACGCCGACTGCCAACGTTGCGTAACAGCGCATGCAAGGATGAAAAAAAGAAGCGTTTTTCCCAGCGAAAATTAAACAGAAGCATTCTTCCGTACACACCCAAACAGCAGTAAGCAAGGCGTCGTGGTGATTTATATAATTTTACAAAGCTGTATTAACAGATATAAGTGTGGTGCTTCGTTGGTAGCTAACGGTGTCCTTTAGAGAGCGCAAGTGTCTAGAAGTGAGGCGTCGGCATAGTTGACCTTGCGTGAAGCAGCAGCGCCGCAGCCACGATCTGTAAATATATATGCGTTCTAAGAGAAACGCGCTGTTAGCTATACCTTGAAAAATTGAGGATTTGGCAATGCGCGGTATGGTATCACTCGGTCTCGGGGACGGTCAACAAAGTTTTTGGCGAAGGTGGAATCGACAGACTTATCGTGTGACTTGCGTACTGAAATTAGATGTGAAGGTCCAAGCCGTTTCCGAGCTGTAGCATTAGTTAAGTGGCAAAGTGTGAATCTGGACAAGACACAGAAGGGACGAAGACGAGGGTGCTAGTCGCCTCAACATTAAGGAAAACCACGCAGAACATAGTATTTTACGTAAGCAAGACACGCTGCTAACGAGTGATCCGGGATGCACGAGTAAAAGAATAGTACGCATGAGCCCACACATGGTCTCTGATACACCACCATTCAGGGACTTTACGCCGTGCACGTAAGCAACACCATTTCGCCGCTGCGCTGTGTGCTAGCGGCGAGATGGCACAAAGCGTGAAAAATAGACATGTGTTACTTACCTGTCACGTGATCTATATTATTGTGATGAATGCTAATACATTTAGTATTTGTGTAATTTTTATTGCTGGTAGGGTGTTTCATTATGAATTGATGCACGCATTTCATAGTGTTCTGTATATATACCATAATTGCCAGGCACATGCCGCGAAGAACTTGACGAAAACGTGCGCCACACTGATCGCCACGGTGCATGCTTCAGCTTGCGACCACGCTATTAAAATGAAAAACAGCCTTGTAAATAAACCCGTCATGATGTTGTAATTGCTAAGGCACGCGGCTACTGAGCCGCAGGTCACGGGATAGAATTCTGGCCGTGGTGTCCTCAATTTTGAGGGAGGTGAAAATGCTTGTGGCCCGTGTGCGTAGTTTCAGGTGCGTGTTAAAAACCCCGAGGTGGTCCAGATTTCCGGAGTTCTTCACTACAGCGTGTCTCATATTCACATGGTGATTTTCAAACGTTAAGACACAAGAAATATAATATTTTTACGGGAAGTATTAATTTAGTAGTCGTTAGTCGGTAAGAGAGTAGGACGACAGTGCACAGGGTGCACAGGATGGCAGTCAACAGGGCAACCCAGACTGAGCCTTGCAACACCAACGTGGTCACCTTCTTCCATTAGGTACCTGTTCAGTGGCTCCACTGGGGAAGTATTTCAGCTCCCGTTACATTACCGTGGCTTGTAAAGCACCGTTTCGGGGCCAGCTGTGTCTTAGAGGGCATGTCATCATTGTAGGCGTTGGCTATACTTCACTATGCCTTTAGGCGAGAGGCATGCGCTATGCCGGTTCGGAGCGTGGTAGTCGATGAGCTCGATGATTTTGTTGTCGGAGAAATCTCACAGGTGAAAGGTGTCACCTGGCGAACTACTTGGTAGAGCCTGACGTATCACGACAGAACCTTCTCACTGAGACCAAAATGAGGAGATCAGAGCCGCAGTAGAACGAAAGAGCCCGGAGGAAAATCAGCATCCTAGTGGTGACTATCATACTGGGTGTTTAGTGTAGCCTGGGACAGTGGAAGCGGAGTGCGGGCTACCGTGCATGCGATGAGAGACCGGGTGATGGCATCCTGAGCGTACAAAGTCAATGTTGAGTGAAATGAAAGGAGGGTATCAAATGATAACAAAGGATCACGCCAACAGGAGACAAAAGGGTGAATAGCTGGCAGTTTTGTGGCTCGATGAGTTACAGCCAAAGGTGAATGAGAGGGCAATGTTAAAATCGGTGTGGTCGTCGGAAACGTACACAGAAAGCATGTCTGTCAGTGTTTGGTTGAGGCGTTTGATCAGTCGGTTGGTCTGAAGGTGATAAGACGCGCTAAAGTTATGTCGAGTAGCACAAGATCGCCATAGGCCATCGACCACACGAGAAAAGAAGCAGCCACTATGGTGCGTAAGTAAAAAGCACCATGCTGAAAAATGACGTCGTATAAGAGGAAATCAGCAACATCGGTAGCACTCGGGTGATTGCGTAGCGAGTGGCATAATTCGTGGCTGCTGCAATTTATTTAATTCCAGTTGTCGAAGTTGAAAAAAAGCAAGCAAGTGTAAGCCAACTCGAGGAAATGGCTCAGCTGGGACTTCGATCGGCTGGAGGCGATCGGCAGGGGAAGTCATATGTTATTTTCAGAAATGCAATGGATGTAAATCAAAGGACTGTGGGGACGCCTCGCGTTGGGTGCTCACGTGCAGACAATGAAAGAGGCTGCAATGGTGGCTATGGGATGGACAGGTTTTCAAGTAAAGGAAACTCGGAGCGAAATGAGACCTGAAGAAAGGCTTAGCGAAATGAAGAAGAGTATAGATGGACTTTGAAAGGGTCCAGGTATTTGTACAGAAAAAGTGTGGGCACAAAGTGGAAAAAATAAACTAGGAGGCTCGCCTGTAAAAATAAGGCTGGCAATGTGGGCGATATGGCAACAAGGAGTATTGAGTGAAATGTCATAGAGGCGGAGAGGATTTATTGCATGACCGCGATCAAAAAGAAGCCGGCTCTCAGCTGCTACCGAAAGGGCAAGAACGAAATAAGGTGGGAGAGGCTTCATAATAATTCCAGAGGAAGCGCTGTACTGTTTGAAGCGAGATCGGGTTGCCTTAGAACTCGTAGTCATAAAGCGAGATTCAATGAAGAGGAAGAACAATGTACATGCCTTGAGGGAGCTAAGGAAACAATGAAACATGTTCTGATTGAATACGGCAACACCCACCCTGGTATACGTGTAGCTACATTCCTACATGAGGCTCTGGGTTTCAGGGACAAACATAGAAGGCTGAAGACGTCCTCGATAGAATCAAGTAAAAGACGGTTAGAGTATTGGTGGTAGAAAAGCAGAGATAAAGGATCGAACTAGTCCCAAAGTTATGTTGTTCTGCCTGAAGAGGCAGAGAGAGGGATCATAAATGCTTATTTTTTTGTCATAGTAAGATCAATTTATTCGACGTATATAAGGCATTAGGCCAACATAAAAAGAAAGTTTTCATTTTTTTTCTTGTGAGCCTGGTGGCACATTTGTCACCACGCCGCTATAAAGGGGACGCTTAAAGCATACATTCATCCACCGACGCTCACAGACGTCGCAAGTCGCAACGTAGCGGCGAACGGAACGATACATACCTTTCCAGAAAAAAACAGCCGTCGAACATTGTCGTAGGTTCTAATCACGCGTAAGTGCTCTGAAGTTGGGGCGTCGTGAAGCTCTTGGAGGACGTTTTTGCGCAGATGATGTGAGACGACGAGCGAAATTTATGCGTCCTCGCTGAGTAAATTGTCTTGTAAATGTTTCCTTGCAACAACAACATGATGAAGGAAGGATTGGCATTCCCGGCTTGAAGGCGGTCATTGGTGAGGAGTAATGATGGATCTTGCCGTTGTTCATCCGCAGCGTGAAGAAAGTCTGGGATGGCCCAAATATATTCGTCTGCTTCCAATTCACTGGAGTCCAGTGGTTCAACTTGGTGGTAGAATAAGCAGTCGGCATCGCTGTGCAGCGTTCCAGGTTTGTACACCACCGAGAACGTGTACTCCTGCAGTCGTAATGCCGAACGTCCGAGTCTTCAAGTACGGCCTATCAGTGTTGACAGCCAGCACAGCGCTTGGTGATCTGTGATGACTTTGAACGGGCTGTCGTACGGGTACGGACAAAATTTAGCGACAGCCCAGGATAGAGCTAGACATTCCCGTGTGGTAATGGAATAAATATTTCAGACTGTGACAGAAGGCGCCTGGCATATGCTATCACTCAGTTTGTGCCACTCTGTACTTGAGTGAGTATAGCTCCAATGCCAGGGCCGCTTGCGTCAGTGCGAAGCTCTTTTAGGCTGCTAGGTCAAAGTGGGCCAGCACTGGTGGTCAAGTGAGAGCTGAAATAATTGATGCAAAGTAATGGGCTTGGTCCGCACCCCAGAAAAAAGCCAGGTTCTTTTTAAGTAGATGAGAGAGCGGTCGAGCAATATCCGTGAAGTTGACGACAAAGCGGCGGAATTATGAGCAGAGCCCCAGGAAGTGGCGGACCTCTTCTGTAGAACGCGGAAAGGGGAACTCATGAACAGCGTGGATTTTGTTGGGGTTGGGACTCCAGTAGCATCGACAAGGTGGTCTAGTAGCTTTATTTGATGGTGCTCAAAAGTGCACTTCAACGAATTAACCTGGAGACCAGCACGGCGAATTACGTTAAGAATGGCCGACAGACGCGGGAGTGGCTCTCAAACGGGGGTGAAAACATGATGACATTGTCCAGATAGAAAACGCAGGTTGACCATTTAAAACCGCGTAGAAGAGAGCCCACCATGCGTTAGAAAGTTGCAGGAGCATTACACAAGCCAAACGGCATGACCTTAAGTTAGTAAAGACCATGAGGTGGGATGAATGCTGTCTTCTTGTGGTCGTGGTACTGAAATTTGTGAATATCTGGATCGAAGATCAATGGCCGAAAAATACTTGGCACCATGGAGTCAGTCGAGCGCGTCAGTGATTCGAAGCAGAAGACATGTCCTTTTTAGGGATTCGATTGAGATGGCCATTCGATTGAGAAAGCAGCCTGAGGTGGAAGTCCTACAAACTTCATGGACCATGGCCGCGTGCAACTTGCCGGAGGGGCATCGCCTTACAAAGGCAACACGAGCCTTAAAAAGCTGGAAGAACAGTAGCTGAGGGCAGAGTGACTGGTCAGAAAATCAATGCCAAGAGTAACATCATGTGGGCAAAAGGCAAGGACAACAAAGAGTACTGAAGTTTGGTGGCCGGCAATTGATTTGATTGATATGTGGGGTTTAACGTTTCAAAGCCACCATATGATTATGAGAGACGCCGTAGTGAAAAGCTACGGAAATTTAGACCACTGGTGGTTCTTTAACGTGCGCCAAATCAGAGCACAGGGGCCAACAACATTGCCACCTCCATCGGAAATGCACCCGCCGCAGCCGGGATTTGATCCCACGAACTGCAGGTCAGCAGCCGAGTACCTTAGTCACTAGACCACCGTGGCGGGGCGGTGGCCGGCAACAGTAACACCAGCAGTTAACATACTGCCACATTCCCTTCTCAATTTTGTTGTCGCCCCATTTAATTGTTAGCGCAAGCCACGTCTACAGTGTTAGACAAGCTTCAGGACTGCAGTAGATTATTTTGTTAAAATTAAGCCCCATTTGTGAACATTACAGATTATTCTGGAACCTATGTTACCGCTAGTGATAACGCTAGAGTATTCGATGTCAAGTGTATAAATGCCGATGCGCAGTGCCGCTTGTCAGTTAATCAACGGCTGACGCTCCGCTCGCGGCTATCAGTGCCAGTGTTGCTGTAATCTGACTATCCTTTTACGTGACTACAAGTTCGGCCCGAATGAACAGTTTAATATTCGACCCGCAGTCTGATCCTTTCGTCCACGTCACGACCCGTGACATCTGGCGGAGGTGCTGCTTCATTCATATACCGGATGCCCCCGTCAAGCCGTGAACCCTGCCCACATTGCGGAGAAGACACTGACGCCAGCCACGAGCAGCGAGCGAGCCTCAGGCAGCAAGGTCTACCACCAGAGTACGGGCCTCTACAAGACAAGGCTCGGAAGACCAAAGCGATGACTTGAACTGCGGCAACAATGAAAACCGCAGCGCCACAGCCCGCGATGGTCAAGCAGCAGACAAGGCGGCCACTAACTTTTTGTGGATCATCGTTTGAAGACCCGGAGACCTGGCTGTAAACCTTCGACCGCATGGCCGGCTTCAACCACTGGGAGACGGAAAAGAAGCTCTTTTACGTGTACTTCTACCTGGAAGACGCAGCAAGGACCTGGCTTTAAGATCGAAAGTCTGGGCTTAAAACTTGGTATCTCTTCTGCGGCGCGTTCCTGCAAACGTTCCCGAGCGTCACTCACAAAAAGGAGGCCGCTGCTTTGCTGGAAATTCGAATGCAGCTACCAAACGAAAGTGTGAACATTTTACAGAAAAAACAACCCACCTGTTCTGTCAATTGACCTGAATAAGCCTGAGGAGAAGACAGTTCGTTTCCTCACGCGAGGGATCAAACAGGAGCTCTTCGCGGTATTGATGAGAAATCCGCCAAAGACAATTCAAGAATTTCTCTCAGAAGCGACTACGATTGAGACGTCGCTTAACATGCGCACTGGCCAGTTCAATCGCCGGTCGTTACCAGAGTACGCAGATGTTCAATCAATCTGCTCCAACGGCCTGCGTGAGACCACCCGAGTGATCGTGCGGGAAGAGCAGCGCAAGCTGTTACCGTCAGCGCAGCCTCAAATAAATTCGATCACCGACATTGTCTGCCAGAAAGTTGGCAATCGCTTCGAGTTCCTGAACCACTGATGCTTCAGCCGGAAGCTATGAGTTACGCCGCTGCAGTGTGCCGCAACGATCCTGCACGCCCGCGACAGGACGCTGCCCCACCGGAAATTTGCCGACAGCCACCACCGCCGCCATACCGTCCACCCCCGGCATCATAACAGGGAAAACATCGAAACATAACAGGGAAAGTTGCCGGACCACTATGGCAGAGCCTCTACAGAGTTTCGACGCGAGAATGCAAAGTCATAAAGCGACAAGTCCGCGAAATGCTACGCGACGAGATCATCCATTTGTCTACAAGTCCGTGGGCGTCACCCGTGGTTTTGATAGCTTCACATATACCAAATGGGGTATTACGTGACGTGAATGAATGACGGATGTATGGGACCGGTGCAAACATGATAATCACGAGATGCGCGTCATGTAAGAACATGACTACATGAAACGCTCACGATGCGCTCGCGGCCGTTTCGCTAGCTTCACTAGCTTCACATATACCAAATTTGGTATGACGTGACGTGAATAAAAGACGAAGGTGAAGAACACGTCCAAAGAGAAGAATCTTGACTTGAGTGTCATGTAACATTTGACTACATGCTACGCTGATAGCGTGTTGCAGCCGTTTCGTTAGCTCCACATATACCATATGTGAAATCACGTGACGTGAATATACGACGAAGGTAAATGACACGTCTAAACAAGACAATCATGACATTGAAGTCATAAACGGCATCATTTACTTCCGCCTCAAAACATTGTGGTGAGTTTATTGTGACTTATAAACCTTCCCCATTCGTGCTTCGCATATAATCGATTCCCACTGCACCAGAGATGGGCAATTTTTTTTGTCTCATAATTTGTGTTCCAGTGCCCGTTTTGTGCTTTTATTTCTTCATTTTCTTTAAATGCAATTTTTATTGTCATCCCCTACTGCTTGTTATTCGTGCGACAAATGCGAAGAGATGCATGCAGCGGCATCCTGTCAACGTTAGAGTTTTATTCAATCAATGTGGCAAAAAGGGCATCATGCAAGGGCTTGCAAAAGATCCCACCCCTCCATGTCAGGAACGTTCATTGTCGATGGATCGGAATACGAAAGCGAATAAGACATGTTGTGTGCTCTCGTCGTACATTGTTCACCAAAAATTACTTCGCGCCGCCAATCGAGCGCACCTTAAAACGGTCCTCTAACACTTTTCACGACCTCATAGTTATACATGTTTTTCTAGCCAGTTGCATACAACGAAGATTTATGAGATAAGTGCCGCAAGAACTGCAGCGATAGGGCCACGCAGCGCAAAGTTATCCAGTGCTGAGATATCCGAATACAGTGAAATAAATGCTTTCCCTCAACTCGATTTTTTGGTGGGCTCACCTCACCGTGTTTTGCTCACTCTGGGACATCAGAAGGCTGCCCAGTGAAATGAATTGAAAACTCTACCGTACAGGAAGCTCACAGGACATTGTTCGTTATGTCCAACGTATTGAGGACGCCGTTACGATGGTAACAAGTAATGTGGTACTTGAAGTGGGAACCACACGTGCGAAGCGAGCCAGCTCGCGAACAATTCTTTAATGTTTTGTAGCTTTACTGATCTTGATTTTTGCGATTGAGGCTATACATGAACGCCCTTAATTATATATATTTTTAGTTTTTTCAAACAACAGCACCCGGAGCGTCCCCGGTGCGTTTTCTCCAGCACATGGCGTTCGGAACATTCTTTGACCAGCTTTGGGATTTTTAAAGCAGGGATAGTCGGAGAGCTTTATTTTTTCCACTTTGAGTGAGAAATCATGCTCAAGAAAAAAGAAATCTAATAGTACTCCATATTTTGATGCAATGCAGCAATCACATTTAACGTTACATATATCTAGTGATATGGAAGCCACCTTCCGGTGTCTTGCAAGCGCCAGTTCTGGCAAGCACCACTACGAGTTATGCAGTCAGCACCGATGTTTTCAAGCGTTAAGTGGGCATGCCGTAGGCTGCGAATGAGTGTCAATACTGGATCACATGTAAGCGTAATTCTGTCAAGAGTAAGCTGCATAGACGATGAAGCAGGAGGGGAAGATTTTGGAGGCGCGAGTCCACGCATGTAGTAGCACACGCCTCGATGCGCGTGACGCGAGCCGTAATGCAAGACTACAGTGCGATGAGTTCCCGTTTCTCATGTGGCTACGGGCGAAAAAGGTTGGATTGGCAGATACGCTCTGTCGAAAGGCGCAGTGGTCGTTCGGTTCCGGAGGCCATGACGCTGGCACTTTGTGGCGTAGCTGTTGACCTTGGCGACGCTTGGGAAAGGTTCCTCAGAGGTGCTTAATCACCTTTCGGTGGTTGTGTACGCACTCACCGCAATTCCCTTTATAACGTCAGCCAGCAGCGATACCTGGGATGTCGCCACGTCATGCAGAAAGGTGGTCACGTACTAGGCCTAACTGAGAAAGACGGCGTGCTACGCCACCGACGGTGACCGGGAGAAGACTTACGGCAGCGTGGCTGTCCGTGATGCATCAAAGCGACGTTCGAAGAGGATCGTCAGCAACATCAACCACGCATCCATCACTACGGCAATTGAACTTACAGCGATGAATGGATTCGAGTGAGAGAGTTCAATTCGAGCTACGACCTGACGACAAGGGGAAGGTTCCCAGACTGAGGTAAGTGACTGGAGTTAGGCTAAGCGAAAAAAAAGCAACGGATTACGGTAGTGCCAGTTTACTTTTGTACATTTTGTCAGTAGTATTTCTGAGTTTTGCATAGTTTTGTTTGTATATATAGAGTGTTCAGTTTTTCTCCTAGTTTAGTCCTTGGTTATAATTAAAACATGTTTTCCATGCCCCTTAGCGTCCGCTCAGTATATCACCACAAGCAGTCACCCCCAAGATCTGTGATCTCAAGCATCAATTTCTCACACATCTGTGAGAAATTCGCAAGAGAGGGCAGAAAAAGTATCGCGAGTGGTGGCCTGCTGTGCGAAAAACCCCACTACGCTTTTCATATTGCCTGGGACAGTTGCCAGTCGTTTGCAAGGTAGACATGAAGGCAGAACTTGGACGACTAATGGTGTGCAGTTCACTGGTAGTCGAAGACAATTGAGCCCCTCCCTCCCTGTCCGGAAAAGACGACAGAGGAATTTCGCAAAGCAGAAATGCTCCTTTTGGAAGGAGGCATGTCGTCTTCGGTGAATGTTGTTCCCGCCGACAGCCGGATAGCCGCACTTCTTGACCATTTTCGGACCACTTTGAGAGCCTGGTATGCTGTAAAGTACCACCGGTGAAACCATAGAGGGTATGCGATGAGCACTCATCCGTCAAGGGCAACATCATCGCCTCCTGATTGTGATGGTACGTTCGCACGTTTCGTCCTGCTGTCCACGCTTTGTGGTTCTGAAGTACTCCATACATCCTATTTCCTGTATGAATCTCGGATACAGCCCATGCAGCAAACTTTTTGCCTGTGTGGCGTGCGCACGGATCTACAAAATGATGATCCCCGACGCTAGCGATCCTTACGGATGACGTCAAGTGAGTACTCACTAATATCTAAAAGAAGCCACTCAACCTTGATTTCTCTAGGCTCGGACAGTCCCATATGCCATAAGAGCGGAATTCTTTGTCGAAATAGAACGACTAGTGGAAGTAGAAGAGCTGTCCCCAGTGAGTGTGGCTGAATGGGCAAGGTGCCAGTAGCAAAGGAGGTTCTTTTTGGAATAAACTTTTGTTGCGAGTCAGCGCTGTAGTTTGTATTTTCTTTCCCGTTCCTGTTTTCGTAGCGCTTAAATTCCTCTAATATGAAAGAACAGAGACATTAGGCTGTGTGGGCACTTTAAGGTGACAATTAATCCAGTGACAAGAACAAAGCGATACACGTACGCTTCCAAAAACTGACATCATTGCGGCGCTATTGCTTGATTCACAACATCATACAAACAGATTTTCTTAGCTGATGATGCCAAAATCACCGTGTTGAATTCACACAAACACCTCTTCTGCGACAAGCGCGGACCTTTCCACATTGCCTCAGCGCCTGAGATATTTGGGCGGCGCACAGAAGTGTGCCACAGGGTCTATTAGGGGTGAAAATTTATTTTGACGACATTATTGTAGCAGAAAAAGAGCATGATGATGCTATGTGTGGCAGGTGCTCGAGTCACATCGGGCAAGTGGCCTCACGCTGTACAAGTGTCACCTTTGGGAAAAAGAAATATTTCGTGGGTACTGAACTGGTGCAATAGGCCTCAACCCACTGCACGACGACATGGTTTAGCGGCACCGCTAGGACAGGTCACCTACTATTTCAAAGTTATACTGAATTTTCAGTCCACTTTGACTCCGTTACACAGACGTTTGTCTGAAGAAGCGCCCTGGTGTTGGAAGCCCACACAGATAACTGTTCCAAAAATCAAGTGGGTCATCAGCAGGACGAAATTTATTGTGCATTACGATTCCAAGAAACCTATGTGGCTTGAGTGTGATCCGTTTGCCGAGGATATAGTTGTAGTTTTATCTTGCTGCATAAATGGGATGGATCATCCCATAGCGTTCAGCTCTGGACCTCTCCCGTCGGCGGAACGTACTCCCAGTGAGAAAATGAGACAGTAGCGCTGGTTTTCGGCGTTGTTAGACTTCGAGATTATTTGTTTGGCAAGAGGTTCACTCTCGTGACCAATCACAAGCCTCTGACAAACTCGCTAAGTCCGGATATATCAGTTTTCCAAACGGCAGCGGCACCAATCAGACGTTGGGTGCTGCTCTAAGCCGCTTATCAATACGACTTAGAATACCGAAAAGGACAGCTAAATGCAAATGCCAAAGCCCTAAGCCTTTATCGGTTCATGTTGAATGCAGCGAAGAAGAGCTTATATGTCCTGAATGCGCAGGCTCAGGATGACTTTTTTATGTCAGTACAGAATATGTTAAACCTTACAAGTAAAGGGGCCATTTTTTATGTGGTTCTTAAAGGAAAAAGAAGTGAAAAGTGAGCCCCGTAACTGTCTGCGTCAGAGTGCGACACATCAACAGTAGCTCACAAAGGATGGGGGCAAGGAGGGATTAAAAGAATAGGTTGATTGATATGTGGGGTTTAACGTCCCAAAACCACTATATGATTATGAGAGACGCCGTAGTGGAGGGCTCCGGAAATTTAGACCACCTGGGATTCTTTAACGTGCACCCAAATCTGAGCACACGGGCCTACAACATTTCCGCCTCCATCGGAAATGCTGCCGCCGCAGCCGGGATTCGAACCCGCGCCCTGCGGGTCAGCAGCCGAGTACCTTAGCCACTAGACCACCGCGGCGGGGCGATTAAAAGAATAGGATTAAAAGGTATATATTGAGAGAGGAACGAGAGAGCGAGGCTCCGGGACAGCGAGTGGCGGAAGTAAAGAGAAGATATGAAAAATAGACATGGTCGCAGGAGTCCGAGGACGGGGCACCACTCGACGAGAGCTCTTGTCGGCGTCAGGAGATGGCGTAGGACGAGTCCAGTCGGCTAGAGCTGCGCTGTCGTCGGAGATTGGCGGAAGGAGATGGCGTAGGGCGAGCCCAGTCGGCTAGAGCTGCGCTGTCGTCGGATATCGCGAGGGCACAACTGGTCGGCACGAAATCCAGCGAGCAAGTCTCCGCACATGGGACATACTTGAGAAAATGAAAACTTGGATCTTGCTGTTATGCTGGTTTTCGCGTTCAGTACAGTGTAAATAAAGCAAGGTCATGAATCACGAAAGGAAGCCCCCATTTTCAAACAACACAAAAATATTAGTTTAAGGCACATGGAGACAGAAGAGATTCAGTAAGAATTTTAATCATTTTGAACTAGTCAGTTAACAAACGCGTAAGAACTACTGAAACTGGCATTGAACTAACTAAATCAGGTTCTGTAGACCGTTCAAGAAAAAGTTCAATGTCACCGGTTGCAGTGGTCGTTGAGGCGGAGTCACTGGCATATATATTTACGTTGACGGCGAGGACGCTTGAGGGGTGGTTGAAAAGGAGAGTCGGTGCAGAGGTTGTAGAAGACTGCACCCTTAAAATGCACCAGGCAAGCGACCACTGTGCCCACGTACTAAGCATAGATTCGGGTGGTGGGCACCCGTGCTTGTGCTATAGCAGGCAACCAGCAGCAGGGGCAGTTGCTTGGACCAGCTCTTCGGACCCATGGAGACTTCGATACTGTCGGTCCCTTCATGCTCAACTCCTTAAGTAGACAGTACGGACACTGACACCAGCGTAGTGTACCTCTTGCTTTCTTGAGTATCTCTCGGCAACCAGGAAGGCGAAGTCTGCTTGCCCCGGAGATTGATCTACCCGGATGAGCTGCTTGGATGGAAGAAATGCCTCCTACCCAGGATCACCAGTTTGCGAGTACGTCTGGAGACAGACGCTGTTGGGCCCTTCGTGCTTGAGCCCTAAGCTCGACGGCACAGACCAAAACTCCAGCGTCTCTTCCTCTGCGCTGTCCTAGTGTGACTGCTGGCATTCTTGCTCATCATCGTTCTCCTGAATCACTGCCATCCAGCCTATCGATTGGTCGTGGCCCTTTTTGCAGTCATCTGTTGATACGTGCGAATGCCCGCCAGTCTTCGTTTTCGGTGCGCCGTATGTGTCCGCTGCACGGCCCCGCTATCGTGTCTACGCCACCGCGTTTGCGGCACTGGCGACATCAAAACAAGTTCAAGAGAACACATCGCTTTCACTACTGACACGCTGAGGCCACACTGACTCATCACAAGAGTACCCCCCCCTCCAACCCCAAAGAAACGTTTTTAAAATGTGAAGCATTTCTTAGCGAGCTTCAGTGACATTAAGCGTATCTATCTATCTATCTATCTATCTATCTATCTATCTATCTATCTATCTATCTATCTATCTATCTATCTATCTATCTATCTATCTATCTTGCCACTTACGACTTTCAGCTCCCCTGGCCGTTTCGTTCTGGGTATCAATACCAAATTTGGTATGGCATAACATGACTGCATGACGACCATAATTGACTAGTCATAACATGACTATCAAGACATGTATGTCATTATAGTCATGATTTAAATTTTAAGCTCTTGCTGCTCTTGCGGTGGTTTCGTTCACAAGACATGTTTCAAAATTGCCTTGGTATGACATGACGACATGGCGAACACAAGTAACAGACCCTAACGTGGAATCATGACATGTTAGTAATGATTCATGACTACGCGCCACGTTCATGGTACGCTCGCAGTCGTTTCGCTAGCTTCACATATACCAAATTTGGTGTTACGGGACGTGAATGAATGACGAAGGTACGTGACTGGTGCAAACATGATAATCACGATATGCGTGTCATATAAAAACATGACTACATGCCACACTCATGATGCGCTCGCGGCCGTTTCGCTAGCTTCACATACACCAAATTTGGTATTACGTGACGTGAATAGATGACGAAGGTATGATTGGTGCAAACATGATAACCATGAGACGCGTGTCATGTAACAACATGACTACATGCCACACTCATGATGCGCTCGCGGCCGTTTCGCTAGCTTCACATGTACCATACTCAGTATTACGTAATGCGAACGGACGACATATACAAATGACACGTCTTAACATAATATTCCTCACATGCGTTTCATGTAACAACAAGACTACACGCCACACTCATGATGCGCTCGCGGCCGTTTCGCTCACTTCACATATGCCAAATTTGGTATTACGTCACGTGAATGGATGGTGAAGGTATCTGACTGGTGCAAACATGGTACTCATGAGATGCGTGTGATGTAAGAACATGACTACGTGCCACACTCAAGGCACCAAAACGCTTCGACGTGACCCGGCACACGGGCGCGCCGGTATTCGTTTCGTCGAGTCACGCTGGCGATGCCACGCCAGGCGCCGATATGTCTGGCATATACGCGCAGGCGCACGCCGCGGTGCGTTGCTATGACACATTCGCGTTTGAGCGCGCCCGGCGTCCTTCCGTCACGGTGCTAAGCAGACGCGGTGCCGTCTAGGTAACGTCGTCGGCGCGAAATGCAGCATGTCGCTTTTCGAGACGGTTGCCGCTGGGCCTCGCCGACAGACGCTGGTCACGCCTAGTGTGAGGCAATAGAGTGCTCGCGTTTTGCTAGCGTAGCGTCGCGGCACCCAGGATGGGTGCGCGTCAACGTTACGTGTGCTCACCGCTGTTTCACTAGCTACACATATACCATGTTTGGTATTACGGGATGTCAATGGACGACGAAGGTATGTGACACGTCCAAACATGATAATCATGATATTCGTGACGTGTAAAACATTACTAATTGCTATGCTCATGGCGTGCTCACGGCCGTTTCGCTAGATGCACATATGCCAAATTTGGTATGAAGTGACAAGAATATATGACGAAGGTAAATGACACGTCCAAACGTGACAATTATGACATCAAAGACACGTACGGCATCATTTACTTCCACCTCGAATTGTTGTGCTGATTTTAAAGTTACATGTAAAGCTTCCTATCGTGCTTCGCATATCAGCGATTCCCAAAGTACGTGGGATCTGCCAATTTTTTTAAATAAAAAATTGGCAGCACATCCACGGAGTGAATGATGGAGAGTAGGGCGAAGCATTCGTCCAGCCATTCGTTCTTGCTCCCGTCCATCCATGAGTCCGTCTGTGTGACCGTCCACGCGTCCATCCACCCGTCCGTGCGTGCGTCTGTTCGTGCGTTCGTCCCTGCGTTCGTTCATGCATCCACCCCTGCGTCCGTTCATGCGACCATCCATGCATCTGTCTGTGTGTCCCTTCGTCCATCTATTCAACACTCCAAGTACCACCATCTCGCATCTTTTCATCATATATTCCCCATGTAGAAGCACCGCCATCCAACGAACATTCCAAGGAATAAATGGGAGGTGGCACACGCACACTTTCTTGCGGCTTGCGCTTCGGGTCTACTTCCCACCTTTAACCACGTCAAGCTCATGGTATATACTAGTTCACTGTATTCATAGCACTGTGGCCCAACGCTCGCTAAACCTTTCTAAAACCAAGGAGGTTACGCCCAGCGAGTATAACGTAGCAACCTTTTCCTGTCAGATAGTGCTGAATGTACATGTTAATGGCTGCTAATGGGAAATGAGAGACAGGAGAATTCGGCTTTTACTTTCCTGCGGCTTGCGCTTCGTATCTACTTCCCACCTTTAACCACCTCGAGTTCATTCATGGAATGTACTAGTTCATTGTGTTCATGGCACTGCGGCTCAACGCTTGCTAAACCTTTCGAAAACTAAGGAGGTAACACCCAGCAAGTATAACGTAGCAACACTTTCTTGTCAGATAGTGCTCAATGTACATGCCAATGGCTGCTAATGAGAATCGCAGCGTGCGCGTTAACTAAAAGCCGAATGCTCCTGTCTCTCATTCCCCCTTAGCAGCCATTGGCATGTACATTGAGCACTATTTTTCATTGTTCAACAACGCACAGAAGAAATTTCTCACCGGCACCACCTTAGAAATCAATACGTTATACTTGTTACATAGTACAACAGCTACGAGGGACAAACAGGTGCCGCTATAAGGAGCTTCGCCCCTAAAACAACTTGGAGCTCGATGAGTGATGCTCATAAGACCCCCAACGCAGGTCAAGGTAACACAAAAAGAGGTAGATAAACATATTTAGAAAACATGACTTGGCAGAGCTTACTCCAGATTACTACGTAGCTCAACTACTGCACAAAAAAATCATCCCACAAAAATCCAAAACATGAAATGCCACGTATGTACAAAAAGATCAATCCGTTGCCGACAATCAAAATCCAGGCAAGCCACCGGTCATCAACCCAGACGCCTATGTGATTGCGTTCCGCACAAGACGAATGAATTCTTTCTTGTTTTCGGTGCAAAGCACCAGCGACGCTTGAAAGCATTTCTGACTCCTCGTCTTTCTGCAAAGCTCGACGACAATACTCGGACGCCCTTCTGAATAGGCAGCTATGGGTGATCGAAGACAGTGACCCCACTGGACGCGCTGCTTGCTCGCACGCCTCTGAAGTGTTCTAAGGACGGTTTATATCACATCACTGCCTTTACTGGAGCAATGAGTGGGCCACACATGCAATATTTCAAGGAAAACAAATGGCAGATCCCATGAACAGTGGGAAGCGAGCATATGCGAAACACGAACGAGCAATCCAAGGTTTATTGGTCACTTCATAATCAGCACAAAGTTACGAGACACAGGGAAGTTATGCTGTACATGCATTTCATGTCATGATTATCATGTTTGGACGTTTCATTTACCTTCGTCATCTATTAACTTCACCTCATACCTACTTTGGTATGTTGAAGCTAGCGAAAGGGCCGCGAGCGTGCTATGAGCATAGCATGCAATCATGTTTTTCATGATATCTATATCGTGATTATCAAGTTTGAACATGTCATTTACATTGGTTGTCAATTCACGTCATGTAATATCAAAATTAGTATATGTGGAGCTAGTGAAACGGCTGCAAGAACGCTAAAACATAGCGTGTAGCCATATTTCACGTGAAACGCATATGATTATCAGGTTTGGACGCCTCATTTACCTTCGTCGTCTATTAACTTCCGGTAATACCGAATTCGGTACATGTTAAGCTAGCGAAACGGTGGCGTGCGCGTCATGAAGGGCCCAATATACTCTGACGCAACGCTAACAACCGCGTAGGCTGGGCGCAGCGACGCCACGCTAGCGAAACGCGAGCACTCAATGGTCTGCCACAAGGGGCTGGGTAGATGGATGGATATGGCTGTACCCTTTAGATTGGTTGGTGGCTAGCGCCACTAAGCCGTAATACTTAATAAACCAAAAACTAGATCTGTTTTTCCTTTTAAATAGTGAGGTTGAGGATTCGTACTTTGCATTGAAGGGTTTAATTTGAAGGTTTAAGTTTCGATGGTTCCGAAATTTCGCAGCTGCCTTTCAATACTTTTTATGAACTTCTGCCCGCCATTGAGCCCCCTTTCTTCTAATATTGTCATTGATCAGAAGGGATACTTCCCTTCTACAGCTTAGAAAGATTTCCCATTTTCGTTCAACATCCTCTGTCGGTTCACCACGCTGCTTAGCATGTCTGTGTTCCCTAAAGGCTTCCTGACGTCTTGCTATGGCTCTCTTAACTTCCTCATCTAACCACCTTTTTGAGTTTGCGTCTTCTTTTCCGGGGTGATTTGTCACGTGCCTTAGCAGGCTCTAGCTCAAACAGTCTAATTAGATTCGTGTATGTCCACACTGTTTTATTATCCTTAGTGATTACTTTCTCAATTTGTTTTGTGGCTATTTCAATTTGCCTTTCTGAATGAAAATTTTCCTGCAGTTGCTCATCTTGTCTCCTTCGCACTTTCACTGCTCATCCATAACTTAGCTTGATACGTTTGTGATCACTACTCAGACGTCTGGAGCCACCTTCATCTATGTGCATTCCCCTGAGCTTATCATACATCCTATGTGACATCAGTGCGTAATCTATCGTCAACTGGAGCTTTCCGACCTCCCATGTTATTTCCCCTTCACACTTCTCGCTACTGTTGCAAATGATCAAATCGAGCCTTTCGCACATAACCATGATCATTTTGCTTGTCGGGTCAGTATACCCATCTAAATCTTCTATGTGCGCATTCATATTTACCAGTATTCTTATCTCGCACTCTCGTCCTAACTGCTGAATGTCATTTGATATACACTCTACCATTGCCTGGTTTTCCTCTCGGCCTTTGCTCCCGTCCACAAGTACACGAAACCAAGGAGTTTTATTTGTCCTGCCACTTTCCCTTTTAGCCATAAATGTTCCTTGCACTCCTGCTTGACCCTTTGCGAATCTGTAGTTTTATGAATGAATTCCTCAATACCACCCCCTTTCTGCTGCCTTCTGTTCTATTACAATATCCCCACACGCAGTCCGGATTGTTAGGAGTTTGTTCCATGTTTCTGGTATGTGCTTCTACAAAACCGTATACCATTGGCCTCTCCTCCCTTAGCTGTTCTTCTATCTCTTTCCACTTCAGCCTGTTCCTACCACCCAGCATGTTAATATACGGTATGTCTGAATCGGCTCGGCGCTCGTGGCTACGTCTATTTCTGCCCCGGACTCTACCTGTTTCTTAGATACTGGTGCCACTTTGAAATCGTATCTGTCCATACCACCTGTCAAAGGGTCTCCCTGGTTGTTTTCCTCGTTACTAGCTATCCTGCACCCCGAAAGGCCCACTTGACCCCCCTCCCCCCCCCATAAAAAGCTACTGCGCGTCCTGCAAGTCGCCAACCCATCTCATGACCTAGCAGCCTATCGTAGTGAATTCCTTCTCGTTGAAAACCACGCCACCTGTGCACCACTCTGTTTATTTCCACCACCTCAAAGCCTTTCTCTCGACTCATCCACCATATCTCTTGGTTTGCGTTGACAACCTCTCTTTGCAGGTTGCTATCACGCACCAGTAACTCTGGTGCCGTGCATATCTCCTCCTGTACCTGAGGAGAAGTGGTGCGCATGTCATCGACGCCTTTCGCCAATGTGGTTGCTGGTCCTGCTGTATCTTCATTTAGCACGTCGTTTAAACCGCCTGAAGTTATCACGAGGTTTCGTCTATCAGCTGTAGTTTTCAGATTCGCGCTCGCTTGCCTCATGACTGCTTTTAGCTTGCGTCCTGGGAACGCACCCACTGATACCCTCTTGTCGCCTCTCACCTTCTCTTTGATGGCTTCTGTGCATCGATTTAAATTCGAGTCCCCAGCGATTATCACATACTGTGACTTTTCAGCTGGAGCGTCCTGCATCTGGGGATTACTTGCACCTGTGGCGCCGGCTTTATCCCCTGCCGGCCCCACCACTACTTCGCTGAAGCTGGGCCTTGCGACAATTGAACCGGCTGAACCTGTTTTTTGCAAACTTGCTTGTTCTTTCTTCTCCGCCGTTCTGGTTTCCGGTTCCCTACTGTTCTCTCCGTGGGCCACTCTGTTCACCTTAGCTAGTGCTTCCTCGGCAGACTTCAGCCTTTCTCCCATTGCCCTCGTTTTCTCTTGCTCTGTCGCCAACGCAGTCTCGAGCTCGGTGATTCTCATCAGCAGGTCACTCTGGGCAACCATCATTTTCTACAATTTTCCGCGACCTCACATTGCCTACACTTCGCGTCAGCCACTTCTCCATCCGCTCCTACACTTGGGTCCACTTTAAAACCCACTCCGCATCCTGAACACTTTAGTCTTTTTAACCACATCTTTCTGACACAAGTTGTCTCTATGACTTGTCTCACTCGATAATTACGAAACTGGAGCCCTGCCCTACGAAAAAGGGAAAGTCTAAGCTCTACTACAAAAATTAGCGTGTTCAATGTACGTGCACCTCCCACGGTGTGGCAAAATAAAAAAAACAGCAAAAAACAAAAACTTAACACACACACACTCACAAACTAATAAATACCTGGTGACTGACCCCCGAAAAAGCCGTACAATAAAATAAGTGCTACAGGGATTTTAACTGCTGCCTTATAATTATAAAGACAAGCTCAAAACATGCAAAACCATGTATCCGCGCATTCGTTCAGGAGCGCTCAAAAATCACGTCCATCCACCATGACAGTCCTAACCGAACCCAAACGACGTTACTAGTTCACTGTATTCATGGCACTGCGGCCCAACGCCCGCTAAACATTTCTAAAACATAGGAGGACGCTGGATGGACGGACGGACGGACGGACGGACAGACAGACGGACGGACGGACGGACGGACCGATGGACGGATGGATGGATGGATGGATGGATGGATGGATGGATGGATGGATGGATGGATGGATGGATGGATGTGGCTTTACCCTTTAGATCGGGTGGTGGCTAGCGCCACCAAGCCGTAATACTTAATGAAACAAAAATTAGAATTATTTTTTTTCTTTAAAAATTGAGGTTGATGATTCGTACTTTGCAGTGAAGCGTTTAATTTTCACTCCTGCCTTATTTTAGCCACCAATCACATAACCTCCTTCCATGTATTTCTACCCGCTTAAAGTCTATTTTGCCCTCCCTGTCCCTAAACCGCAGTGCCTTCAAAAAGTCTGCGCCATCATCCTGAACTATAAGGTGAAGCCCATCAAGTGTTCAGCAGTTTCTTCTTCCTCTCCACATGCACTGCATACCGTGTATACCCCTTCGTATTTGGCCCGATATGTCTTGGTTCACAATACTCCCGTCCTGGCCTCAAACAGTGGAGAACTACCCCGAGTATTATCATAGATCCTCTCCTTGGCAATTTCCTGCTTAAAGCTTCGATAGATCTCTAGTGCAGACTTCTTAATCATGCTGATTCTCCACATATCGGTCTCAGCTTCTTTCACCTTCTTCTTAACCGATATTTCTTCTTGGTTTGGCCCCCTGCTTTCTTTTTGAGTATTTACCAGTAATCATGAGGTTCGCTTCCTCCATTTTGAATCGACATTCTTTATGCACAACTAGCTGAATACATTCCTAGCCCGACGCTCCTTCCCCATTTCTCTCAATCGCTTCTCAAATTTTATCGTGATGCTAGCTTCCCTGCCCTCAAATGATGTCCATCCCATATCACCTTGTACTCCCTGGTTCGGTGCATTCGTGTGAGCTCCTAAGGCAAGCCTACCTATTCCAGGTTGCTTAATTTCTAATCTTGCTTGAACCTCTGATCTAATCTTGCTTGAACCACAAGACCGCTATGCCGAACGTCAGAACAGGAACCATGACCCCTTTCCATATTCCTCTCACAGCATCATACCTGTTGTAATTCCACAGTGCACTTTTTTTCATTACCGCTGCATTCTTGTTACCTTTAGTCGTCACGTATATATTGTTGTTCCCTTAGGTACTCTGCCCCATTGCTTATCCATACGCCCAGATTTCCCATTTTCTTTCAACATCATCTGTCGGTTCACCCCGCTGCTTAGCGTGTCTGTGTTCCCTGGAGGCTTCCTGACATTTTGCTATGGCTCTCTTAACTTCCTCATCCCACCAACTTTTGGGTTTGTGTCTTTTTTTCCGGGGTGACTGTTCACGCGCCTGAGCAAGCTCTAGCTCAGTTTAATTAGAGTCGTGTATGTCCACACTGTTTTATTATCCCCAGTGATTACTTTCTCAATTTGTTTAGTGGCTATTTCAATTCGCCTTTCTGAATAAAAGTTTTCCTGTAGTTGCTCATTTTGTCTCCTTCCCACTATCACTGCTTTTCGAAAACTTAGCTTGATACGTTTGTGATCACTAGCCAGACGTCTGGAGCCACTTTCATCTATGAGCATTCCCCTGAGCTTATCATACATCCTATGCGACATTAGTGCGTAATCTATTGTCGACTGCAGCCTTCCTACCTCCCATGTTATTTGCTCTTCACACTTCTTACTAGTGTTGCAAATGATCAAATGAAGCCTTTCACACATATCCATGGTCATCTTGCCTGTGGGGTCAATATACCCATCTATATCTTTTATGAGCGCATTCATATATCCCAGTATAATTATCTCGTACTCTCGTCCTAACTCGTGAATGTCATTTTATGTACACTCTACCATTGCCTGGTTTTCCCCTTTGGCCTTTGCTCCTGTCCACAAGTACACAAAACCAAGGAGTTTCATTTGCCCTGCCACTTTCCCTTTTAGCCCTAAATGTTCCTTGCACTCCTGCTTAACCATTTGCCAGTCTGTACTTTTATGAATGAATGCCCCAATACCACCCCCCTTTTTGCTGCCTTGTGTTCTATTACAATATTCCCCGCGTGGTCCGGATTGTTAGGAGGTTGTTCCATGTCCCTGAGATGTGTTTCTACAAAACCGTATACCATCGGCCTCAACTCCATTAGCTGTTCTTCTATCTCTTCTCACTTCAGCCTGTTCCTACCACCCTGCATGTTCCTACCACCCTGCATGTGTGGGCTGGTATTCCACGAAGCGTCGTCGAAGGTTGTAATGTTGGCTGTCGGTCGTCTGTTGATTCTTGATACGGAGACGCGCAAGTTGTCGGGCTTCTTCGGCGCGTTGAAGGTACTCGCTCACATCGAGGTTTTCTTCGTCGGTGACGTTGGGTAACATGGCATCGAGCGTCGTTGCCGGGCTCCTTCCGTAGACCAATTTGTATGGAGATATCTGCGTCGTCTCCTGCACCGTTGTGTTGTATGCGAAGGTCACATACGGAAGAATGGCGTCCCACGTCTTGTGTTCGACATCGACGTACACTGACAGCATGTCGGCGATCGTCTTGTTAAGCCGCTCGGTGAGGCCGTTGGTCTGTGGGTGGTACGCTGTCGTCCGGCGGTGGTTTGTTTGGCTGTATGCCAAGATCGCTTGAGTTAAGTCGGCAGTGAATGCCGTTCCTCTTTCGGTGATAAGGACCTCCGGGGCGCCGTGACGTAGGACGATATTTTCTACGAAGAACTTAGCTACCTCAGATGCACTGCCTTTTGGCAGGGCTTTTGTCTCGGCGTAGCGGGTGAGGTAGTCGGTAGCTACCACGATCCACTTGTTTCCGAAAGTCGACGTCGGGAACGGCCCCAGTAGGTCCATGCCAATCTGCTGGAAAGGTCGGCAAGGTGGATCAATTGGCTGCAGAAGTCCCGCTGGCCTTGTCGGCGGTGTCTTGCGTCGCTGACAGTCCCGGCATGTCCTCACATAACGAGTGACGTCGGTGGTAAGACGTGGCCAGTAGTACTTTTCTTGTATTCTCGGGAGCGTGCGAGAAACACCGAGGTGCCCTGCCGTCGGATCGTCGTGCAGGGCCTGCAGGAGGTCTGGTCGCAGAGCTGAAGGCACCACAAAGAGGTACTTAGCTCGAAGCGGTGAAAAGTTTTTCTTTTGTAGAAGACCGCTTCGTAGAAACAACGACGCAAGTGCGCGCTTGAATACCTTCGGGACTTCGGCGGTCCTGCCTTCGAGGTATTCTATTAGGGTCTTAAGTTCCGGGTCGGCCCGCTGTCGTTCAGCGAAGTCGTCGGTAGTTATCGTTCCCAAGAAGTACTCGTCATCCGGTCGTCGGGTAGCGGTTGGTCGACAGGCGCACGAGAAAGACAGTCGGCGTCAGAGTGTTTTTTGCCGGACTTGTAAATGACAGTAATGTCATACTCTTGAAGTCTCAGGCTCCATCGTGCGAGGCGACCTGAAGGGTCCTTCAAGGTGGCTAGCCAACACAAGGCGTGGTGGTCGCTCACAACTTTGAAGGGCCTGCCGTAGAGGTAGGGGCGAAATTTCGACGTAGCCCAAATGATGGCGAGGCACTCCTTTTCTGTTGTGGAATAATTTGCTTCTGCTTTGGATAGCGATCGGCTGGCGTAACTAATAACCCTTTCAAGTCCGTCAGCCCTCTGCACAAGAACGGCGCCAAGACCTACGGTGCTTGCGTCAGTATGTATTTCTGTCTCGGCGAATTCGTCGAAATGGGCAAGTAACGGAGGCGTCTGGAAGCGATGTTTAAGCTCCTGGAAAGCGTGTTCCTGTGGCGTTTCCCACTTGAACTCCACGTCGGCCTTGGTAAGGTTAGTGAGAGGATCGGCGATGCGGGCGAAGTTTTTCACGAACCGCCTATAATAGGCGCACAGGCCCAGAAATCGGCGCACGGCCTTCTTGTCAGTGGGCGGCGGAAAGTCGGCGATGGCGGCTGTTTTCCGTGGATCGCGACGAACTCCAGACTTGCTGATAACGTGTCCCAGAAACAAGAGCTCCTCATACGCAAATCTGCACTTTTCTTGCTTCAGTGTGAGTCCGGACGTCTTGATGGCTTGAAGTACAGCTTCAAGGCGCCGAAGATGCTCGTCGAAACTCGAAGAAAACACGACGACGTCGTCCAAGTACACAAGGCAAGTTGGCCACTTCAATCCTGCCAGTACTGTATCCATAACGCATTGAAAAGTTGCAGGCGCTGAGCAAAGGCCGAAGGGCATCACCTTAAACTCGAAGAGGCCGTCCGGTGTTATAAACGCCGTCTTCTCTCGGTCTCTTTCGTCGACTTCGATTTGCCAATAGCAAGTCTTGAGGTCCATTGACGAAAAGTACTTGGCGTTATGGAGCCGATCAAGTGCGTCGTCTATTCATGGAAGAGGACAGGCGCACGAGAGGCGCACGAGAGTGCGCCTCTCGTGCGCCTGTCCGGGAAGGACTTCGGGGTGTCCGGGAAGGACTTCGGGGTGTCCAATCCTTTCTTGTGATTTTGTTCAGGCGGCGATAATCGACGCAGAAACGTAGGGTCCCATCCTTTTTCTTCGCTAACACCACGGGGGATGCCCATGGACTCTTGGACGGCTGGATAATGTCATCCCGCAGCATTTCATCAACTTGTCTCTTCATGGCCTCACGTTCTCGCGTCGAAACCCTGTACGGACTCTGACGGAGTGGTCTGGCATTTTCTTCGGTTATGATGCGATGCTTCGTGATTGGGGTCTGCCGAATTTTGGATGACGACGAAAAGCAATCTTCGTATTGCAGGAGCAGGGCCTTGAGCTGTTCTTGCTTATCGTTCGGTAGTCTGGGATTGACGTCGAAAGCTATGGGAGGGGCTTGGTTCCTCTGAGCAGGTTCCGCAGAATCGGCGAGGGCGAAAGCACTGGTGGCTTCGACAATTTCTTCGATGTATGCGACCGTTGTTCTTTTGTTCACATGTTTGTACTCATTGCTGAAATTCGTGAGCATAACCGTTGCTTTGCCTCCCCGCAGCTCTGCTATTCCTCTTGCGACGCAAATATTTCGGGTGACCAACAGATGCTGACTGCCTTCAACGACGCCTTTCAAGTTAGGTGATTTAGGAGCGCCGACTGAAATAATGACGCTTGAGCGAGGCGGAATGGTGACTTGTTCTTCCAGCACATTCAAGGCATGTTGTCCTGACGGCGTGCGCGGTGGTAGTGCTTCTTCTGTGGATAACGTTATCGACTTTGTTTTTAGGTTGATGACAGCACCATGGAGGCATAAGAAGTCCATGCCAAGGATGACATCTCTCGAGCAATGCTGTAGGACTACGAAGTCTGTAGGATAAATACGGCTGTTAATGGTGACTCTCGCTGTGCAGATTCCTGCAGGCGCTACAAGATGACCTCCGGCTGTGCGGATTTCAGGGCCTTTCCAAGCTGTCCTAACTTTCTTTAACTTCGCGGCGAACGACCCACTGATGACAGAATAGTCGGCTCCAGCATCGACGAGAGCGGTCACACTGTGGCCGTCAATAAGAACGTCGATGTCGCTAGTTCGCCGTCTCGCATTACAGTTAGAATGTGGCGTCGGGTCACGGCTGCGTCGGCTTGATCCACTGCTTCCATGTTGCGTCGTCAGGCCACCACCGGTAAGTGAGCTTTCGCCGTCAGGGCTTTGCCTGGTTGGCATTGTGTTCGGAAAGCTCCGTCGCGGCGTCGTCGTCGTCGGAGGATCTTCGGTAGTTCGTCGCACAGCAACCGCACCTCCACCGGTTGCTGCCCTTAGTTTCCCGGATACGGGCTAGGAGACTGGCCCCGCGTTGGGCCGGAGTGCTGCCGGGGGTGCGGTGACATGCGGCGGCTGGGCGACGGTGAACGGGAAGGACTTCGGGGTGTCCATTGAGTTCCTGTCGGGTAGTCGGCGATGTCACGTGGCCGTTCCCCTGGCTGCGGACGTGGTGCATCGACGGCGAAGCCACGCAGTCCCATCTGTCGGTACTGGCAACGGCGGTATGTGTGCCCGGCCTCGCCGCAGTGGTAGCACAGTGGGCGGTGGTCAGGGGTGCGCCAAACGTCGGTTTTCCTCGGCGCACTGCGCTGGCCCGCTGGTGAACGGTAGGTCGTCGGTGGCGGTGGTGGCGGCGGTGGTGTCCGGCGACGGAAGTGCGACGGGGTTGCGTTTTGGCGTGGACGGGGAGGAGCGTTGTGGCGCACTGCAGCGGCGTTGCTCATAGTTTCTGGCTCGGGCAGCGGTGTTTGGGGAATTCTAAGTGACTGCCGAACTTCCTCTTGCACAATGTCGGCGATCGAATCCACTTGAGGGTGCGCCGAAGGCAACAGTTTGCGCAGCTCTTCCCGCACGATCGCTCGGATCGTTTCACGCAGGTTTTCGGAGTCACTGGTTTGAGCAGCAGCGCATTCTGGAGTCAGGCGACGATTATACTGTCTGGTGCGCATATCAAGGGTTTTTTTGATGCTGGTCGCCTCGGATACAAATTCTTGGACGGTGTTCGGTGGATTCCTCATTACCCCGCGAAGAGCTCCTGTTTGACCCCTCGCATGAGGAAACGAACTTTATTCTCCTCAGGCATCACCCAGCACCTCCACCAGATGTCACGGGGTCGTGACGTGGCCGAAGACAGGACACTTCGTGTTGGGATTCAACTGTTTATTTGGGCGAACCTGTGCCCGGTAAACGGAAAGTCCAATTACAGCAGCAGTCTCGCACAGATAGCAGTCTAAGACTGATAGCGGCGAACGGAGCGTCGGCCTTCGATCAACAACTGACAAGCGGCGAAGCGCGTCGGCATATATACTCTTGCCGTCGAATGTTCTAGCGTTATCGCTGGCGGCGGCGTAGGTTCCAGAACAATCTGTACCGTTCGCACAGTGGGCGTGATCTTATCGAAATGATCTACTACAGTCCGGAACCTTCCCGGAAACCGCAGGCACGGTTCGCGCTGAGAATGGTGTGGTGTTTTGGGACGATAACAAAAACTTAAGAAATGGAACGTGGCAATATAACCTAAGTCTGAATTGACTCGGCACTCGTGGCTACGTCTATTTCTGCCCCGGACTCTACCAGTATCTTAAATACTGGTGCCACTTTGGAATCGTATCTGTACATACCACCTGTGAAAGAGTCCTCCAAATTGTTTTCCTCGTTACTAGCCATCCTGCACTCCGAAAGGCCCGCTTGCCCCCAAAAAAGCTACTGCGGGTCCTGCAAGTCGCCATCCCACCTTATGACCTGGCCGCCTATCGAAGTGAATTCTGTCTCGTTTAAAACCACCCCACCTATGCCCTTCTCTGTTGGCGGTGACGGACGCTACCAGCGTCCGTAGGCGCCACCGAGGGGCAACTAGCATGAAACGCGTTATGGTCTGTTTCGCACCGACGATGTTCCTTAATGCCGTTTCACATGACAAAAAATGGCAGCATATCCACGGAGTGATGATGGATAGTGGGGCAAAGCATCCGTCTATCTATTCGTTCTTGCTTCCGTCCATCTATCTGTGTGTGGGGGGGGGGGGCACCTGTGCGTCCATCCGCCCGTCCATGCGTCCGTCTGTTCGTGCGTCCACACGTTCATCTGTGCGTCCGTCCCTGCTTTCGTCCATGCATTCGCTCTTGCGTCCATCCATGCGTCCGTCCGTCCGCGCAGCCATCCGTGCGTCTGTCCATGCATCTGTCTGTGTCTCCGTTCGTCCATCTATTGAGCACTCTAAGTACCACCATCTCGCATCTTTTCATCATACATTCCTCATATAGATGAACCGCAATTCAGCGGACATGCCAAGGACTAAATGAGAGGTGGCACACGTACACTTTCTTACGGCTTGTGCTTTGTGTCTACTTCCCACCTTTAACCACCTCGAGTTCATGGTATATATTGCTTCACTGTATTCATGGCTCTGCGGCCCAACGCTCGCTAAACATTTTGAAAACCTAGGAGGTTACTCCAAGTAAGTATAACGTAGCAACCCTTTCTTGCCTTCTGTGCGTTGTTGAACAATAAAAAAATCACAGCGTGCGCGTTACCTAAAAGCCGAATTCTCCTGTCTCTCATTCCCCCTTAGCAGCCATTGACATGTACATTGAGCACTATTTTTTATTGTTCAACAAGGCGCAGAAGAAATCTCTCACTGGCACCACCTTGGTGGTCAAAAAGTTATGCTTGTTACACACTACTACAACGGCTTCGAGGGACGACCGGGGGCTGCTATAAGAAGCGTCGTCCCTAAATGTAGCAATTTTCGGCTGCGAATTCGCTCGCAGCGAAAAAAACTTGGCAGTGTGTCCACAGACTGAATTATGGAAAGTGTGGCGAAGCATTCGTCCGTCCATTGATTCTTGCTTCCGTCCGTCCATGCTTCCGTCTGTGTGACCGTCCATGTGTCCATCCGCCAGACTGTGCGTGCTTCCGTTGGTGCATCCGTCCCAGCGTTCGTCCATGCATACCCTGCGTCCGTTCATGCGTCCATCCCTGCATCTGTCTGCGTGTCCGTTCGTCTTCTCTCCAAGTACCACCATCTCGCATCTTTTCACCATATATTCCCCATATAGAAGCACCGCCATCCAACGGACATTCCAGGGACTAAACGAGAAATGGCACACGCACACTATCTTGCGGCTTGCGCTTCGAGTCTATTTCCCACCTTTAACCACCTTGAGTTCATGGTATATACCAGTTCACTGTATTCATGGCACTGCGGCCCAACGCTCGCTAAACCTTTCTAAAACCAAGGAGGTTACGCCCAGCGAGTATATTGTTTTGTCAGATAGTGCTGAATGTGCATGCTAATGGCTGCTAATGGGAAATGAGAGACAGGAGAATTAGGCTTTTACTTTCTTGCGGCTTGCACTTCCTATCTACTTCCCAGCTTTAACCACCTAAAGTTCATTCATGGAATATACTAGTTCATTGTATCCATGGCACTGTGGCTCAACGCTTGCTAAAACTTTTTAAAACTAAGGAGGTTACACCCAGCGAGTAAACGTAGCAACTCTTTCTTGTCAGATTGTGCTCAATGTACATGCCAATGGCTGCTAGTGGGGATCGTAGCGTGCGTGGTAACTTAAAGCCGAATGCTCCTGTCTCTTATTCCCCATTAGCGGCCATTGGCATGTACATTGAGCACTACTTTTTTTTGTTCAACAACGCACAGAAGAAATCTCTCACCGGCACCACCTTGGAGGTCAAAATGTTTTACTTGTTACATACTACAACGGCTACGAGGGACGAACGAGTGCCGCTATTAGGAGCTTCACCCCTAAAAGGCAATTCGCTCCCGCCGCAGTGGTCCGCGGCGAGCTTCCAAAATGTTGCAAATTTTCGCTCTGATCACATCGGCGGGAGCGATTTTTGTTCGAGAGCCGTCGAGATAGGGCTGGTCCGGCCAAGCCATCAAAAAAGAGTCGACGTATCTGTTTTGGTAATGGACGATGCTGTGCATTTTAAAATGAACTTAGACTGGGAAGTGTTCTAAATGACGAAACAAGTGGGCCCTTCGTTACCATTCACGGAAACTTCATGATGTCATAATGCACATATTATTATATTACATTCGTGTCTGTCACCAAGAGCGGTGGCAAGAAGTCGCCGCTCCAGTCGCAGAGCGAAAATCGCGGACCATTTGCGGTCCATGTGAAACGAAACCGCCAATAGCGATTGTTGCCAACAGAATAGTAGGAGCGAACGGAATGATTGTTTTCGCCGCAATCGCGGCGTGTGAAACAGCCTTTAGGAGCACCCCGTCTGCCTCTCTTCGTGACTGAGGGACGCCGTGTGCGCTCAAACGCGCATGCGTCAAAGCAACGCAGCGCGGACCTGTGAGTACATGGCATGCAGATCCACAATGGGGGTCAGTAGGCAGATCCACTGATCTTTACTAGGGGGATATTGGCTACTGGCGTGGCATCGCCGGCGTGACCCGATAAAAAGAACGCCGTTGCGCACGCTCGCCGGCTCACGTGGAAGTGTATTGGCGCCTTGAGTGTGGTGTGTATTAATGTTCTTACATGACATGCATCTCATGATTGTCATGTTTGCACCAGTCACATACCTTCGTGATCCATTCACGTGACGTAATACTAAATTTTGGCTTATGTGAAGGTAGCGAAACGGCCGCGAGCGCATCATGAGTGTGGGACGTCTTCGTGTTGTTACATGACACGCGTGTCATGATCATCATGTTTAGACGTGTCAATTATCTATGTCGTCCGTTCGCGTCCAGTAATACTAAATTTGGTACAAGTGAAGCTAGCGAAACGGCGGCAACCGCATCATGAGCGTAGCATGTAGCAATTATGTTACATGACACGCATCTCATGATTGTCGTGTTTGCGCCAGTAGCACACCTTCGTCATCCATTCACGTCTTGTAATACCGAATTTGGTACATGTGATGCTGGCGAAACGGCCGAGAGCGCATCATCAGCATGGCATGAAATCATTATGTTACATGACACGCATCTCGTAATTATCATGTTTGCACCAGTCACATACTTTCGTAATGTATTCAATTCCAGTAGTACCAAACTTGGTATATTCAAAACTTGCGAAACGGCTGCGAGCACATCATGAGTGTGGCATGTAGTCATGTTGTTACACGACACGCACGTCATGATTTTCGTGGTAAGGTCAGTCACTTGTGTTTTACATGCAGTCACGTCATACCATACCAGTTTCGCAACATGTCATGTAAAAGAAACCACTGCAAGAACAGCAAGATCATGAAATGTAAATCATAAAAATCATGACATACATGTCATGATTTTCATGTTATGATTAGTCAGCTATGTTCATCATACAGTTATGTTATGTCGTACCAAGTTTGGTATCGATAGCATTAACCAAATGGCAAGATGAGGTAAAAGTCGCAAGCGGCTAGGTAGATAGATAGATAGATAGATAGATAGAAAGATAGATTGATAGATAGATAGATAGATACCCTATTAAAAAAACGTCCACCATAGGAATGGTGGATTTCGCTATCCACCATTTTGGAGGATTATGGTGGTGGAAATGTTGGTGGCACATGGTGTATGGTGGCGTATGGTGGAGCGGATGGTGGATAGCGCGCTCCAGCCGGCAATGCTCGAGCGCGAAGCAGCGTCAGAACCAGCGTGACGAGTGACCAATAAAGAAATAATGAAAATAATTCTATAAAAACCATTGTAGAAAGCGCCCGTAAAAAAAGGTTTGACAGCGCGGTGTTGAACCTGCCACCTTTGAATTTCGAACTGAGCCCACTAACCACTGCGCCACGCTGACAGATGGCGCGAGGGTGTTAAGTCCGAAGTCTAAGCAGGCTTTGAGAGAGGCAGTGAGCAAACTAATAATCGATGCTGAAGTTCCCGATGGATAGAAACTTAGCAGGATGAGCATGATCTATAAAGGAAGGGGGGGCAAAGCTGACATAAACAACTGCCGTCCTATAACAGTGACATCAGTGATCTACAGGCTGGCGATGCAGGTTATAAAGGAAAGACTGCAGGCATGGATAGAAGATGAGGGGGTGCTGGGGGAACTGCAGAATGTGTTTCGGAAACACAGGAGGTTGGAAGACAATCTGTTCTCACTGACGCAGTGCGTCGAAATAGCAGAAAAGGAACACAGGCTCCTGTGGCTAGCATTTTCGGATATCAAGGGAGCGTACGATAGCGTGGTTCAAGAGGAATTGTTGGAAATACTGGACACACTAGGCGTGGAACATGTAGTCATTAATCTTTTAAAGGATTAATCTTTTTAAGGAATGTACAGGGGAAGTTACTAGAACCAATGGAATGTAAATAAGAAGAAAGAAAAGTGGATGAAAAAATAACCAGCCGTAAGCAGCCCTGGTCACGGCTGGTTATTTTTTCATCCACTTTTCTTTATTCTTATTTACATTCCATTGGTTCTAATAATTTCCCTGTACATTCCTTGGCATTACTGTCTGTTAGATCTCATTAATATTGTGTTAAAACACGGAAAAACGAGTCCCTAGGTATACACTTCTTTCCCTTAAATATATATATATATATATATATATATATATATATATATATATATATATATATATATCAAAGTAGATGCGCTTTCACATAACAACTGTTTATTGTGCCGACGTTTCGACGGGAACCCCGTTTTTTTCAAGGCATAATACTATTTACACATGTTCCCTGTCTTCTTATAGCCTGTCGAGACAGGAGGGAAGGGGTAAAAAGAAAAGTAAAAAAAGGAAAAAAAAGAAAGAAAAGAAAGAGAGAAAAAAAGAAGAAGAAACAGCGAAACGGGAGGACAAACATTAAATAAAATATAGAAAATCTAGGAGAAGAAGCAAGACCGACACGGCGTAATTAGAAAGGGGCATATATATATATATATATATATATATATATATATATATATATATATATATATATATAAATAGGATCTAACAGACAATATTGCCAAGAACTGTACTGTGGAAGTTATTAGAACAAATGTAATGCAAATAAGAAGAAAGAACAGTGGGTGAAAAAATAACTAGCTGCGAGCAGGAATCGAACCTACGACCTTCGAATAACGCGTTCGATGCTCTTCAAATAACGCGTTCTTTGTTATTCGAAGGTCGTAGGTCGTATATATATATATATATATATATATATATATATATATATATATATATATAGTGAGTGCTGACTATGTACTTCATCTTCATCTGTATGACAAAACCCTTGTACTGATCATCATCGTATGTCACGCGGGCTGGGTCTCTTTGGCTCGTGCACCTGGATTAAAAAAGATAACCTGGTGACTGCCGTACCGGACGTGGTCTCATAAGTGGTGAAGCGTGCTTTGGTTCTCACGTCTTCCTGCTCTACCCGTCACCGCTGGAGCTCCGATTTGGTCGACGGTTGTGCCCTCAAGCAACAGCGATGGCAGAACCCAACGCGTTCGCTGCTGCAACCGCTCCTTCTCAGCCACTTAGGCTTCACTACACCGTGAGTACCTCTCACCGAGACCCTCCGGCATTTTCCGGCCTTCGCGGCGAAGACGTCGAAGAATGGCAGGGCAGTTATAATCGAACCAGCATGCGTAAGTATTGGGACCAGGCGCACAGACTGTGCTATGTTTCTTTTTACCTAAATGGCGTCGCTGAAACCTGGTATTACAACCACGAGAGCGACTTCTCCGATTGGTTGGCCTTAACGGGGCATCTCCATCAGGTATTTGGCACGTTTGCAGGATGCTCTGCGGTAGCGAAACAGAAGCTCGCAACCCGCTTCCAGGGGGACGATGAATGATATACGTCCTACATTGAAGATGTTCTGGCCCTCTGTCGCCGAGGACAAAATGACATGACGGAGGCAGATCGCATCCGAAGCCTATTGAAAGGTATCAACTCTGTGGCCTTCAATGCTCTCGTTATCGAGAACACAACTACCGTCCGGGACATCACCACCGCATGCCAACGCTTGGACACGCTTCATTCCATGTGCCTTCCACACGCCTCCTCCGACGCTCGCTTTACCGGACAACATGAATTGCGAGCCCTGATCCACACAATTGTCAGAGAGGAACTCCACGGCCTTATTCCAGGCAACCCAACCATTGCGTCTGTCCACCCACCTCCTTCAGACCTGCGTGATATAATCAAGGACGAACTGGCATCAATGACAAGCGCTGCACATGCCCCGTCTCCTGTGCGCTTTCGAGCGCCTTCATATGCAGAATTACATCACGGGCCCCGACACCAGTTCCAACCGTGCCTGCGGACATCGAATGTGACCATTTGGCGGTGATGGCAGCACAAGTGCCAAAGCCACCCCACTATTCTACATGGCGTCCTCCACGCACCGTCTGCTTCTACTGTGGCATAAGGGGTCATATATCCCGTTTCTGCCGCCTCCGTCAGCAGGATGAACGTCATGGTTATCCAGCTTACGAAAGAGACTTTGCCCCTAGACCCGATGAATACGATCCCGCACTGTATCCCTCCATATCCCGTCGGTCGCCCTCCCCTCCACGGTCTCAAGCTGGACCTCATCCTTCTCGTTCATCTCACTGCCATTCTCCATCACTGTTTCGGCGTACATCACCCCTGCGTCCCGCGCTGATCTCTCTTGACACGGAAAACTAAAAGGTGCAGTTTTAGGAGAGGAAACTGGCTGTTGTCGAAACGTTACAACTCCTCCGTCTCGCCCAGCTAATTTACTGCCTGTTAATGTGGAAGGTGTTTTTGTTGATGCTCTTACCGCCATTTAGGTAATTGATCGTGAATTGTGTTTTCGCCTGAGTGAAGTGAAAACTTTTTATTCCGGCCGCATTTTATGCGGCACTAATGACAGTCCGATTTGCCCGACCGAACTGTGTACTGCTCGTGTTCTCATCAAGCGAATCCGTCATCACGTACAATTGGCCGGGCTGTCTTCGTGCGCTCATCAGATAATTTTATTCTGGGACTTCCTGTCAGCTGCGTCTGCTGTAATTTTGTGCAGTCGGCCCCTCATTCGTATTACGTACACTGAGCTTTCTTCTGCTGCCGACCTGTCGTCGCCCAACCTTGTCACAGCTGCAGATTTCCTCCTGCCTCCCGGACAAGAACGTGTCCTTACGATCGGCATGAGACATTCTAGATGGTAATGCTGTGGTTTTTCCTTGCCAGCGCTGTATTTTTCGAGGCATCACCATCGCATCTTGTTTAGTGCGGTTCTCACGTGGTCATGCAAGCATCACCACCTGCAACACGACGCCAGAACCACTACTTCTGCCAGAGGGGACCACTGTTGCCAGCATTACCAAAAAGCCACGGTTTGTGTCGTCACTGGTTCATCTGCTTCGGCATTCTCAAAGTGTATGCCAGCTGAGGATTCATCCCCTGCTCTCAAGGCGACTTTCTGTGAAGATCTTCACCCAACGCAAACCAATGCCTTACTAGCGTTATTAATGAAGCGGAAAACTTGCTTAGACGTTTGTTCTGAAGGTCTGGGTCGAACAAAAGTGGCCGCTTATCGTATCGCCACTGACGGATCCCGTGTCATTCGCCAACGCCCTTACCGTGTGTCGGTATCTGAACGCAAGCTTATAGAAGAACAAGTCAACGACATGCTCGTGCGCAACGTCATCAGGCCTTCAACATGCGCATGGTCTTCTCCTGTCGTACTAGTGAAAAAAAAGGTTGGCTCAGTACGGTTTTGCATTGATTACAGATCACTCAACAAAACTACTCGTAAGGACGTCTACCCAATGCCTCGCATTGACGCCGCTCTTGATGCTTTACGAAGTGCCGAGTACTTTTCAAGTCTCGACTTGCGCTCTGGTTATTGGCATATTCCGATGCACGAGTCTGATAAAGAGAAGACTGCGTTTGCTATGCCAGATTGGCTCTTTTAATTCAATTGTGATGCCTTTTGGCCTATGCAACGCCCCAGCCACATTTGAAAGAATGATGGACACGGTACTGCGGGAATTAAAAAGGTAGACGTGCCTTTGCTACCTGGACGACATTGTCGTCTCTTCGTCCAGCTTCTCTCAGCACCTGGAACGGCTAGACGACGTCCTCACATGTTTAGCTAAGGCCGGTCTCCAGCTCAGCACTAATAAGTGTCGGTTTGCCAGTCACGTCATCAAGGGGTTAGGTCACGTCGTCAGTAAACATTGCGTTGAGCCCGATCCCGACAAGGTTGCCGCGGTATTGCACTTTCCTACACCAACCACACCCAAAGACCTCCGCAGCTTTCTTGGCTTGGCGTCGTATTTCCGCCGCTTTGTGCATGATTTCGCTCTTATTGCGGCTCCTCTGAACAAACTTCTGATCTCGAGCGCACCCTTTGTCTGGTCGGATGACTGCGCAGCCGTTTTTCACACCCTCAAGCGATGCCTCACATCACGGCCAGTGCTTCGCCATTTTGACCCTGCACCACCTACTCTGCTACACACTGACGCAAGTGGACATGGCATCGGTGCTGTCCTTCTTCAGTGGAACCACGCTTTTGAAGAACAAATCGTGACCTACGTGAGCCGTACTCTTTCACCTGCTGAGCGAATTTACAGCATCACTGAGCAAGAATGTCTCGCCATCATGTGGTCCGTACAAAAGTTTCGCCTTTATTTATACGGCTGGCATTTCAGAATAGTGACTGACTATCATGCTCTGTGTTGATTATCGTCTCTCAAAAGTTTGTCGGGACGCCTTGGCCGTTGGGTTATACGATTACAAGAGTATGACTACAGCGTCACATATAGCTCTGATCAACAGCACAAAGATGCCGACGCTTTGTCACGTTGCCCGCTCTCGCAAAGCGCCGAACAGTCACCTTCAATCTGTTCGTCACCGCCCACCAAAGTGACCAAGCAGACAGCTGCTAGTCCGAAAGAGTTTGTTGCCTCGGCGGATCTTCTTTGGTCCACAGATCTCGCCTAGATTCAACATGCCGATACCTACTGCCACACAATCATCGATCGCCTCACTGGCTTATCGCGTGCTCCAAACAGCCGCCTAAGACTACAACTTGCCCGTTTCAAGCTTCAAGATGGATCATTATGTCGGCAAATTTACCATCCTCTCTGTAAACCGTGGGTTCCCGTCATTCCCCGCTCACTTCGTCTGGAAGGTTTACAGGGGTTTCATGACGACGCGACAGCTGGCCACTTACGGTTCCACAAGACTGCCGACCACCTCAAGACTCGCTGCTTTTGGCCTGGCCTTTCCACTTCTCTCGCCAAGTATGTCGCTTCCTGTGCGTCATGCCAGCACCGAAAGCGCACCACGTCTCTTCCCGCGGGACCATTTCAACCACTGCCATGCCCGTCCACTCCCTTTGACTTTGTGGGCATAGACTTATACAGACCTCTTCCGCTTAGGCCAGCCGGTCACCGTTAGATTGTTATTGTCGTGGACCACCTTACTCACTACGCGGAGACGGCAGCTCTTATGTCTGGTGCTACCTTTGAAGTCGCCAATTTTTTTCTTCACGTCATTGTTTTACGACATGGCGCACTGCGTGTGCTTCTTAGTGACCGTGGCAAGTTATTTCTTTCACGTGTACTTGCTGAAATCCTCCAGGCCTCTAACACCATCCACAAGACCACATCAGTGTATCACCCCGAAACTAATGGACTGACTGAGCGTTTTCACCGAACTTTGTCCGACATGATCTCCATGTACGTTCAACCGGATCACAAAAACTGGAACACTATACTTCCTTTCGTCACGTTCGGCTATAATACTGTCATACAGCGTACGACAAATTACAGCCCCTTTTTTCTCGTTTATGGCCGTGTACCGACTTTTGTTCTGGACACCACCTTTTTGTCCACATCTTCCGTTCTATCTTCATCTCGCCCGGAAGAGTTCGCCGCTCGCGTCGCCCGCTGCCGTGAAATCGCCCACGCCAACACTGCTACCATTCAGCAGAAAACAAAAATCGACATTGACGCAAAGCGTCGACATGATCTGTTCCTCCCACGCGACGAAGTCCTTTTTTGGACACCTGTTCGTGCACCTGCGCTCTGCGAAAAATTCCTTCACTGATATCTCGGTCCATACACCGTTCTGGAACGAACGTCCGAAGTCAACTATCACGTTGCTCCTGTCAACGCGGCTCCTGATCGTCGTCACTGCCACACCGAGAACGTCCACGTCTTTCGACTCAAACCGTATATTCGGCATTCCAACCCTTTCTAATTTGCTGCCCTCTTTCGCGAAGGGGGGAAAATAGTGTGGGCACTGACTGTGTACTTCATCTTCACCTGTATGACCAAACCATTGTAGTGATCGTAATCGTATGTCACGTGGGCTGGGTCTCTTTGGCTCATGCACCTGGATTAAAAAAGATAACCTGGTTGCTGCCGTACCTGACGCGGTCTAATATATATATATATATATATATATAAGTATAAAGTCACATGTCACCGCCCCATCATCCATGCGATGCCCAGCAACTATTTTTAGCCGGTGCATTTCTCGTTCGACTACGTTAGACTTGAACAAGTTTTGAGAAGTCCTACTGTCGAAAAGGTTAAATTCACAGTGCGCATTTGTACAGCGACATGCTATATTCAGCTTCGCCAACTGTAAACGTTCGGCGCGAGGCTACCAACAATTCTTCTCACAGCTTTCTGGACACAGCTCACTTTCAATAAATCGGCTCAGTTATTCTGAATATTGTAGACGCCTAACCAACAAAAAACAGTTAAGACAGAAGAAATCAGTATAAGACACGTTTTTTCTGAATTCTTTCCGGTCTTCCACAAGGGCTTTTATGGAGCTGAAGTTCAACAGATTGGCGTGTCATACTTCAAGGGCTATGGAATCATGTGCTAGACATGAATGATGGGCAGGTACGAAGAAATCTACATCAATAAAGCATGACGGAGGAGCCGAAGCGCTTAGCAGTTACTGCACGCGGCGTGCGGCTCTTTCAGTACTATTCGACTAAAGTGCCACCGCTGCGGGCAACGCGGAAGGGATCAGGTGGCGTGGCGCGGTCACGCCACTCGACACTTCTAGTACACTCTACTTCAGTCCTGTTTGTTGTTTACTCGGGAGGGACGGGATCAGCACGTGCTGCTAAAATTTGCGCATTTGATAAACACGAACAACTGCTGCCTGTAACAATTGCCACTGGGATAATGGGAACAGCGGTATGTTTTTGTTACAATTTACAACCGCAAGGAAAAAAAAACAACTCAGTGGACTGAGGAGTAGATCGAGTTTATCGGCGGTTACTGCCAAGTTTATTATCTGTTTCTCGCTCCTTACAACGATCGATATCAGTTCAGGCTTTATAACGCTTCTATGCTCATTCGATAGATATGCCCACACAATTGATTTTGATGTTTTTCGCGCAACGCACAGCGCAGTCGTGCCAGAGCACCGCTGTTGCGCTGTCGTTAATAAAAAAACTACACAACGGCTTGGCCAAACGAACGCAGTGCGCTAGAAACATTATGCTATCATATTGGTTCTGTAAGCGTGCGAATTGACGTGCCTATGTTCTCGCATAAGAGCCAGTGAAGTGCTGGCGAGTGCTACCGGCGGCAGTCGGTGAGGGGAGGCGTACAGTCGGGTGCAATTTGAAGGTTATCATGCGAGCGTTGACCGGGCGAGCATCCAGAGGCCCTTGCGGAACGTTTATTAAAAATCAAGATTTGGCTTTCTTCTCTCCCTAGTTGGCTGTTCTATGCTACGACAATCACCCCATCGACGAACTCGTCGCTACCTTTCTCTCTATTCTAAGTGTTCCATTCGTTGCGATCCAGCGTAACTTGGTAGGTTATTATCTTTCCGCACGACAACAACGTTGGTGGGAAAGCTCTTGTCAACCTTCATTTGACTGACGTGCTATCTCGCGCAAAATGTAAGCATCGCATCATAATACTGACTTCACCAGCCAATAGAATTGTGCCGAATGTTTGCGCACAGGGGTGTCAATGCTGCAATGCTGGATGTGACCCCAGACCACATGTCGCAAGAAAATGCCTCGGCGGCATAGATTAGAGGAATGCCGTGAAAATAATATTTCTTTGGGAAGGTTTATGTCCAAGCGAGAGATTTCGCGTAAGCTGAACCGGCCACAGAAGAGAATCAACCGCATTCTGCGAGCATTTTACAAGAAAAACCGCTTGGAAGATGCACCACACCAAAGGACGCCTAGAAAAACAATTGAGGATGAAGATGCCTTGATAATAGCTGCCGTCTTTCTCGACAACGATGAAAATTGAAGAAGAGCTTGGCCTTTCCCTCAGTCTTTCGGCTATCTAAAGAAGGCTTCGTGCTGCCGGTCTGAAAAGCCATGTGGCGGCTAGACAGCCGCTTTTGAGCAGGGAACATCGAAGGAAACGTTCAGACTTAGTTCGTCAGCACGAACATTAGAGGGCTGAAGACTGGCAGCAGGTCATCTTCAGTGATGAATCGACGTTCAACTCTTGCTGGAACAAGCGACTTCGTGTTTGAAGAGTCCGTGGCAGCCGGTGAGGTTTATATTGCTTGTGTATCATTTCACACAGACAGCGGTTCGGCACCGCTCTTATAGTTTAGGAGCGTACTCATAATCATCATAATCCGCAGCAGCATCACCCTGACTAACCTAACTGCAGCAAAGGTCTCTCCCATACTACTCTAGATAACTCGGTCCTGTTGCCAGCCATGGTCCCGTAATTCACTCGAGCTTCTTAGTCTCATCCGTCAAACTGATTTTGCGCCGTACCGAGCTGTGCTCGTCTTTTCTCGCAATCCACTCTGCTACCATTAGTTACAATTGATTATCCTTCTCTCTCATTTCATGTTTGGCCCACGTCCCCATTTCGACTAGTCAGTAACTTACTTTTTTCTCTGACCCACTATGCCATTTTGTGGCTCGACGAAAGGGTTTTTACATATTTACCATGCTGTGAATGTTGTGCGTAGAAAACGGATTTATCGATTTTATTGCAGGTACTAGCATGAAAACATTCGCTGTGTCGGTGCAAGCGGGCGTGTATTGGTCAACGTCTGGGGAGCAATAACATATGCCGGTCTGGGTCCGCTCTTCCGCATCCCCGGAAGACTTACGGCCGAAGTCTACAATGAGATCATCGACAATGTTCTCCTACCTTTTGCCATCAATGGACCATTTCCCGATGGATGCTTTTATTTCCAACATGATGGCTGCCCTGTTGACAATGCATCCACAGTGCAAGAAAATTGAAAGGCTTCTGGCATTGCACAGCTCTGCTGGCCTCCTAAAAGCCCCGACCTCAATATCATCGAGAATGTTTGGGGACTAATGAAGGCATGATTGTTTCGCGCCAATTTGACAAACAATGACGCAGACACTTTGTATAAACATGTTGAGATGGAGTGGAATGCTCTCAGACAAGACCCTGACTTGGTGAAATCTCTGTTTGCTTCTCCGAAAAAGCTGAACGACGTGAAGGAGAGCTCGGGCGGCGTATGGAAGTATTGATTAAGTTGTAAGCACTAAATGTACTGTAACAGTGAGTTTAGAGAGGCCCCTGAATTTTTTCGTCTCTAATAACGAATGTTGGATATTAATTTCTGTAGTGTCTGCAAAAAACATCTCATTTTCAGAGGTTCCTTTGTTATGATGATATAAGATAAGTCATGCTCTCTCGTCCGGAAATCGCGATGCTCTGAGTTCCTCAAACTTCTCGACGACCATGAATCAAAAATAAATCATGTTTCAAACAATCTTTCTTTCTATTTTTTTTGTCAAACACGCGACTCTGCGAAACAAAACGCAAAATTAAAACTGAAGAGAGCCCGCACCTCATGTAGTCATCACGGGCAGTGTTCGCCACGGCAGCAGTGACGTAATGCACACGCTAGATGCAGCCTTCATGCCGTCCGATTACTGATAATAGCGAAAAATGCGTTGCATGAATTACCATCATCTTCTATTAAACGAAGCCAGTAAAGAAAAAAAAAACTACCTTCCTCGGACGGGTGTGGCCGCAGCTTCACGAACAGCAAAAAGAGTGAGGGAAGCTTGCCTACTGCTTCCCTCTCCTGAAAAAAGAATTATGGGCCGTGGCGCTGTTCTCGCTTTTGGTCGACGCTCGCGCGATCACCTTCATATTGCACCCGACTGCACTTTTGGGGGAAGCGCTGCAAGCGCGTGACACCGATGTTTGTCGCTTCTTGCGCGGACACCGTACACAATAAAAAGGCTTAATTTAATGTAAATGATGCGCCGTCTGTGCTGTATTGTCATTTTTACTCGTCAAAATTGTGTATTCTGAAACCCAAAAGTGCCGATAACACTTGTACGGGCTCGGTCGGTATGAATAAACTTTGGTGGGAATCATGGTAGTAGAACAGAAGGGTGAAAGTCAAATTCGCTGGGGCTCATCTCGACGCATGTCGTAAGCGAAAGTTTATGCATATTCGCACGCTTTTTGTTAACCTAAAGGCACGGCTCAAACAATAAAGTCTGCAAGAAATACCAGAGTTGCGTTTCTAGCGTGGCGACATCAAGTTACCTCGGTATTCTGCTCTAATGATTGAAAGGGGCAATTGCGAACTGGAGCCCATTGATTTGCCGACAACTGCGCGCCGATGTAAAACATTTATTGTCATGTTCACAGTGACAACTCTAGTCTTCTAAACATCACAACAAAGAAACACATCACGGATGTCGAACTGATGTAAGTACGTGCGCGAAATGTAAACATAATCCCGGCCGCATGTCCTATGCTCCACAGAAATTGAAGCATTGTTGACACCACATGAATAAAAAAACAAACGTACTAGAAAGCGTAATGAGCAGCGTTGGTTTTTTTCGACTGTAAACATATATCTCTGCGCGTTCAAGAACGAAACACTACAAATAAGTGATTTCACATAGTGTCATGGGCTTTTCCTCATGCCACCATCATCTACCAAGCTTCCATCATGCCATCGTCATCCACCTTGCTCAACAAGCCTTCCACCAAACACGTTTTGCCTGGCCACCATGAGCCGGCATATTTCACCGTCACCACCATTGGCTTGCCACCACCACTACCATCTGCCACCATTTTTTCCACTCTAGCCGTCATCAGGCGGCATTTTTCCACCGTCATCGCCATCGGCTCGCCACCACCATCACCATCTGCCATCATTTTTTTCCACTTTCGCCGTCATCAGCCAATATGCTCACTACAGTTTCCACCATATCCACTAATATTTCCACCATATCCACTATTCTTTCCATCATATCCACCAATGATTCCAGCATCCACCAACCCAGGGTTTTCAATTGGGTAGATAGATAGATAGATAGATAGATAGATAGATAGATAGGTAAATAGATAGACAGACAGATAGATAGATAGATAGGCAGATAGATAAATAGATAGATAGATAGATAGGTAAATAGATAGATAGATAAATATATAGATAGATAGATAGATAGACAGATAGATAGATAGATAGATAGACAGACAGACAGAGAAAGAGACAGGCAGACAGGCAGACAGACAGACAGACAGACAGACAGACAGATAGATAGATAGATAGATAGATAGATAGATAGATAGATAGATAGACAGACAGACAGACAGACAGACAGACAGACAGACAGACAGACAGATAGATAGATAGATAGATAGATAGATAGATAGACAGATAGATAGATAGATGGATAGATAGATACGCTCAAAGTCGCCGAAGTTTGCCAAGAAATTCTTCGCATTCAATACCCTTCGTCTGCAAATATGCCACAAGGGATGCATCGACTTCCTCATCATGCAAAGAACCGTACATTGGCTCTCTGTTACTATTTCCGTACCTGATGAGGGGCTCTTCATCCAATCATAGAGTTTGGGTCATAAGGCGAGCCAAAGAACCCGTACGCTGAAGACTCATTTCTTGATTCTACTTTTCCTGCTTTAATATGGCATATACTCTCGTCCGATTCTTTCGGACATATCTGATTTGCACTAAACGAATTGACGCCTCCTGTACTCAATGGCAAAGTACTCGCATGGTCAGCTACCATGCCCGCATCAGCTGTTATCATGCAGCGTTCTTGGTGACTCTAGGCGAAGCTGCTTAGAGGTTCTTTTGCGGCATTTGCTGTCTTTATTCTCACGAATACATCGTGTTTCTTCAATGAATTCGTGCAGGGGCATTCTTGCCTCTACATTGCATGTGCTTGTCCTCCTGAAGGTTGAAACACACGACTCATCTTTTATAAAACTTCTCTGTTCCTTGTACTTGATGCTATGCATCGTTTCATCACGTTCAACTAGACTTTGCTTAGCTTCACAGCTTCCCATCTCTACGCCCTCCTTTAGCTGAACTCCTGACTTCAACGAACAGGTATCGCAGGGTTAAAAGAGGAGCTTACTGAAACAGACGACCTCGCCCTTGAAACTACTCCATCGAGAGAATACTTTCAACTGCTCCTCACTGGAGATACCAAACGGCCTAGCATGGTTCTTTGTTTTTGACCGCCTATCTATAGTATTTGGAAGCTTTAGCTTGAGAAGTGTTCTGCGGTTTAGCTATTCAATTTACAACTCATCCCTCAGCGCTCTATCTTGGCCTTCCCGTTCTGCAACCATCTCTGCGGGTGCTCGAGCTTCTTGTTTTGCGCGCTTATTCCTTTAGTTCTGCGCCCTCTAATCCCCAGCGCGTGCCCAACGCCTGCCAGCCAAAATCTGCCAAAATCATAGCGATGACTCGTTATGTAAGAAGACAAAATGACTTCTGCCTGTTCCGTTCAGTCGTATCGGACGCCATTTGTGAGGAATAGGTTCATTACTGAGGTTTGCAATGCTGGCCAACGCATCTAGGTTTCAGAAGAACAGCCATGCAAACAGTCTTTTGTATGGGTGCACGAATTGGCTGTAAGCAAGAGGGGAGTCTACTCGGGTCACCATGTGGTTCTGCCTAAAGCCATTCGAGAACTTATTTTCAGAGTTGCATGATACGCACCCCGGCATGATTGCAATGAAAAACCTCGCACGCTCAATTTCCTGGTACAAATAGTGACATTGAGATGCTTGTAAAATGATGTACCCAATGCGTGCAGTGTTTGATCATGATCCCAGTGTACCTTTCGGTAAGGTGCAATATAACGAAAACGCCGATCAAGGTATAGTCTGAATGGCCGAAAAATCCATGTGCAATCGCCGAAGCAACTTTTTTTTCCATGGCAATGGCGCAGGCATTACCCCCGTTTATATCGTGTCCAGTACACGCAACATGCTGTGCGAGGGCGTTAAAAGCCGTTTTCTAGTTCTTGACGTCAATAATGTTCCCAGAGCCTTCTATTGAACTATCTTTTCGAAAGTGTACACAATTTGGTGGTCTTTGCAAGGAATTTTCTACACTGAAGAAGTAGTGTTTGTCCAAATTAGCTTTGGCATTTGTGAGAGTGCATTTAGGCTTCCGTGCCGGATCATGAGCCACTTGGATGTTTTCACTGAAGCCTTTGACGTAAGGCAACTACAGATGGTTTGTTGTAAAAATTGTGCGAGATTAATCTAGACCCTGCAGTTGTCAATGCACCGAGTTCATTATTGAAAGCGGATATCCGCAAGCATCCAGCTCTCATTGAACGGTCTCCACATCTTCTAGTGCGTCTTCTTGCTCAGAGCGAATTTGCCGAGTGCGCTTCACAAGTGCTGACGCAACTGAACGTTTCTGGTAACTTGGTGTGCGCCAAGTAACGAAGACCGCATACTAATCACAATCGTTTGGTGTTGCTCAGCGGACAGTAGGCACCATCGGGGATAGCCTAAAGTAAAATCAGGTGGGAGCACTGCAAAGTCGACTTGGCAAATTTTTGATGCGTTACAGGACTACACTGACCCGAAGGGTGCAGTCGCCCGCAGAGAGGCTTTTTGGATTCCAACTATGGACCCGACTGAGCACCTACTTTGCCGAAGTAAACGAGGCGAAGAGGGACGCTACCGTCAACGGAGTTACAAGCTCTGAAAAGAAAGAGTTTTGCACCAAGAATGCACGTTTGGAGGCGACAGTCAGTCAGCTTGGTCAAAGGTGGGCCACGCCGCGGCGGTATAGTGGCTAAGGTACTCGGCTGCGCAGAGAGAGATCCATCCCACAGAAACAGGCCGTACAATACTAAGAACGTTCAAACAACAAAACATCACTTGCATGCACGGCTTGGCAGAGGCATGTCATGCAAATGCAAGGCGGGCCCCGCCGCGGTGGTCTAGTGGCTAAGGTACTCGGCTGCTGACCCGCAGGCTGCGGGATCGAATCTCGGCTGTGGCGGCTGCATTTCCGATAGAGGCGGAATTGTTGTAGGCCCATGTGCTCAGACTAGGATGCACGTTACAGAACCACAGGTGGTCGAAATTTCCGGAGCCGCTACTACAGCGTCTCTCGTAGTCGTATGGTGAGTTTGGGACGATAAAACTGACATATCATAACATCATAGGTCAAAAGTGGCTACTCGGAACCGTGAGAACAGTTGGAGGCAAGCATAAACATGTCAAGGGTGGTGCAGCATGGGCACGTACTACCACGCGACTCCTCGACGCCAGTTAAGATAGGACCGTGCCAAATGTCACTTTAGAACTCCTTTCCGTAGAGGCCAAACTCATTCAGTGAAGTAGCAGCGAATCTGTTGAGTCCAGTCTTTCCGTGTCAAGTGAGAGAACGACTAAAGTTGCAGTGAGCCAGAAAGTCTCAGGTCAACCGCGGAGCCAATCATACTGCGACGCTCTACCCGTGCGAAAGAGCCACCGGATAGGTTCGATAAACAATTGTATCGGGCCAGTTGGTAAGGATCCATCTTGCTAGGAAGCGCAGCCACTATTACAAAGAACACACAACACAAGCGCTTAACTTTAACTAAACGTTTATTGCAAGCGTCAGAGTTTATAAAGGGGGTGAAAAAAGAAAAAAGAATAAAAAATGGTAGACAACAAAAAGCACCTGTGCCAGTCCCGTACATTACTATCCATTATTGTCTATCACCCCTTCCAAAAACATAGTTCTTTCCGCGTGAGCGAGATAGAGGGTGCACTAACACAATCAAAATCATCGCGTGTCATTTCAGCTGCCTCTACTATCAAACGGGTTAATAAATCTCTGTGCCGATATAACACGCTCGTGTTATCGAAATAAGGCACACAACCGCACTCCTTACAGTGGATCGCCAAGTGACTTGGCGATCCACTGTAAGGCACACAACCGCAAAATAAGGCACACAACCGCACTTCTTACAGTGGATCGCCAAGTGACTTGGCGATCCACTGTAAGGAGTGCGGTTGTGTGCCTTATTTCGATAACACGTGCGTGTTATATCGGGACCGCGATTTATTAACCCGTTTGATAGTAGAAGCAGCTGAAATGACACGCGATGATTTTGATTGTGTTAGTGCACCCTCTATCTCGCTCGCGCGGAAAGAACTATGTTTTTTTATTGGGCTGATAGACAATAACTGTTAGTAATGTACGAGAGTGGCACATGTGCTTTTTGTTGTCTACCATTTTTTATTCTTTTTCTTTTTTCACACCCTTTATAAACTCTGACGTTTGCGATAAACATTAGTTAAAGTTAAGCGCTTGTGTTGTGTGTTCTTTGCAATAGTGGCTGCGCTTCCTAGCAAGATAGATAGGTTCGAACTCAGAAGGACGAAGAATAATACCTTAGATTCTTCGCGCATAGTTGAGATAGTGCAATACTATCAACCATATATAACCATATTATGGTTCACTTCCGCATTGTATATAATACCGAACATAACACAGACTGCTGCAAGTACGCCAAAAACTAACTAAATATTGACAAAATAAATAGCGAAGTAACTAAATAAAAAATAAATTAACAAAGTAATATTGCACTGATCCGTAAGAAGAGGATATCAAGTCGGCAAAAAAGGTGCGTGCAAGGGCTGTAGCATAGCGTTGATAACTTGAGAAAACGGGAAGTAACTGTGAATGTGTGCTTTTCTCCTCACACCGGCGAAACACACTCGTCAACTTAGAGTTGCTGCTTGTTTCAGATTAAGAGGATGCGCCACAGGCTTGTGAGCGCCGTAGCTGTAGAAAGCGGAGCGAATGAAGAATCCTGGCTCTGTGAGAAATCCGATGTGGTTTTGTCGCAATCAAGCAAACGTGGCTACTGACAAAACATAGCACGCAAAGCAAAGCGAATCATTATCATTATTAATTAGCCTTTAGAGGCCACTTGTGGGGTATTATATTGTCACGTGCTTGTCAAAAAGTAAGACAATGACAGTTGTGCATGTGCCATGAAGTACAATGAAATGGATGAAAAAGAAGAACTCTTTTGCGCGTTCTATTAAAAAGAACCTACCTGCTTCTGGTGTCTCAGTTTCTGCCGCAAGACCTCTGTTTCGACGTCGTGACACTGGTGTAGGTGCTGGAGCCTACACCCTGATGCAGGACAGTCTTACTTGGACCCGTTCACCCAGTCCAGAGACTCAGCCCCTCGTCACGACTCCAGTGCACCGATTCAGTCGGCGCCTACTAGGCCTAAGTCCAGAGTCCGCACCTGTTCCACCTCTTTCCAGCATGGCAGCTCCTACGACATCCACGGTTATCCCGCCATCGCAGACCACTCTTCCCTCGCAGGTAACTCTTGAACATCCTCGTGTTCCTGAAGTTTTCTGTGGGGAAGAGTACGAGGATGTCGAAGACTGGCTCGAACAATTCGAACGGGTCGCTGTATCCAACTGGAGCGAACAGCACAAACTTGGCCTTGCATATTTCGCACTGGAAGATAGCGCTCGCACGTGGTATGAGAACCGCGAGGCTACATTCCAATCTTGGGAAGACTTCCGTCGAAAGCTCCTCGCTACATTTTTGAACTCGGACGGACGGGATCGCGCACAGCAAGTGATTGAGGCACGCGTGCAAAAACCCAATGAAACAGCCGCCATGTACGCAGAGGGTATGATTCGTCTGTTTCGACGAGCTGACCCTGACATGCCCGAGGCGAAGTAGGTGCGTCACCTAATGCAGGGTGTTAAGGAACAAGTGTTTGCGGGCCTCGTAAGAAATCCACCTATAACTGTAGTTGAATTCATAAGAGAGGCGACAGTCATCGAGCACTTTGACCGCCTGCAGAACCACACGGCAGTAAGTGCTGCAGCTCAGAACACTGCCGTATGCGAAAGTTCCCTGCGGCAAATGATCAGAGAAATACTGCGTGAGGAACTTCGGGCCCTCTGAGTTCCCCCTGCCCAACCGCCAGTCACATCTGTTGCTGAAATCATCCGCCAGGAGTTGAGGCAAGCCATTACACCACCCGCGCCAAATCCTGAGCCTCATCTAGCGAGCTACGCTGACGTGGTCCGTCGTCCTCCACCGACATTTGTGGCGACGCCCTTCCAGCCACAACCCACTGCCGTACCTTGGTGGCAATGAGATTCTACCAGACGACCACCAGTTCGCCGAACTGACTTGTGACGCATGGCCGACCGTCGACCTATTTGCTACCGCTGCGGAGAACCCGGTCACATTGCCCGCTATTGCCGTCACGGCGATTCTGGGTTCGGGAACTTTTCTCGTCCCGCTTCTTTCCGCTCCGAAGACCGTCGTGCCCACGATGCCGATCAACTATCGCCTACTCAAGCAACCCCACCGCGTCGCTGGCGATCTCCATCACCTGCGCGTCACCGTGACTTCCCTCAGAGCTACGCGGACGTCACCAGAGGTCGTTCGCCTAGCCCGCGCCGGGGAAACTAGCTGATGCGACCTCGGGGGGCAAGGTTGCCAATCGTCGACACACTGAAAAGTTCCCCCAATCAACGCAAGAAGGTATGACGACAACGACGATGAATACGACGACGAATAATAATGCTAAAGAAGTTGTACGTGCCGATCTGAGCGTTCTCATTGACGGACATCACGTTACAGCACTGGTCGACACTGGTGCCGACTTCTCAATCATGCGACAAGAGCTCGCCGACTGCCTCAGAAAGGTCAAGACACCGTGGACAGGGCCGCACATAAGGAGTGCTGGTGGTCAGCTGATGACACCCACGGGTAAATGCACCACTAGACTTCGCATCGGAGATTCTAGCTTCGTGGCCTATTTCGTCCTGTTGCCTGACTGCTGTAAAGAGTTAATTTTGGGCATAGATTTTCTTCAAGATCATGGCGCTGTTATCAACATCCCTGAACGTATGGTGACGTTTTGCGCTTATCCTTATGCCGACAACAGCAGCGAAGAACCACGCGGCCGTTTGCGAATAGCCGACGATGTGACACTCCCACCGAGATCCTGCTGCCTTGTGTCGGTGCCCAGTGGGTGTGCTTGCTATAAAGATGTGATAGCGGAGCGCATAGTCACTCTTTTGTTCACGCAAGGCATTTCCATCGCGAGGGGCGTCCTGGCGCTTACTGGTGGACAGGCGGAATTGCTGCTCACAAACTTCAGCAACGAGCGCCGTCAAATCCAGAAGGGTACCGCTTTGCCTACTACGACGATGTAAACCAAGCCGGGGATTGTTTTCCCTTGCAACCAGATGACGCGGCTGTCCCCGCCTCGACAACTTTGTCGGTGGAAATCTGCTCTACGCAACCGCCCTCTGATAGGAAGCGCCTGCTTGAACTTATACACCCATTCGAAGACTGCTTTTCGCGTACGTCAAAGGTACAGCAAACACCATTGACCAAGCACCGCATCATTACTGAAGACAACACGCGACCGATTCGGCAAAACCTCTACCGTGTGTCTCCGAAAGAGCGCGAGGAGATTCAGAAGCAAGTACACAAGATGCTCGCGGATGACGTCATACAACCTTCGAAAAGTCCTTGGGCGTCCCCCGTGGTTTTGGTCAAGAAAAAAGACGGCAGCTTGCGCTTCTGTATTGATTATCGCAAGTTGAAGCAAGTCACGAAGAAAGATGTCTATCCACTGCCCCGCATAGACGATTCACTCGATCGGCTGCGTCATGCGCGCTATTTCTCTTCAATGGACCTCCGAAGCGGCTACTGGCAGATAGAAGTCGACGAGAGAGATCGTGAAAAAACGGCCTTCGTGACGCGCGACGGCCTCTACGAATTTAAGGTGCTTCCTTTTGGGTTGTGCTCGGTGCCAGCCACTTTTCAACGTCTCATGGACACCGTACTATCAGGCCTGAAGTGGCAAACATGCTTGGTCTATCTCGACGATGTTATTGTATTCTCAGCGACATTCGAGGAACATCTCAGCCGTTTATTCACCGTCCTCCTAGCCATACGTTCGGCCGGCCTTATTTTAAAACCGGAAAAATGTCATTTTGGTTTTAACGAACTCAACTTCCTAGGCCACGTCGTCAGTCACGAGGGTGTTCGACCTGACCCGGCCAAAATAGACGCCGTAGCGCAATTTCCTGCACCATGCGACAAAAAGGCCGTGAGACGCTTTTTAGGGTTGTGTGCCTATTACCGGCGATTTATTGAGGACTTTTCGTCTATTGCGGCGCCAATGACACGATTCACACGTGAGGACGTCCCCTTCTTTTTGGGTGAACAACAGCAAATGGCGTTCAATGAACTACGACAACGCCTGCAAACACCTCCAGTCTTCGCGCACTTCGACCAGGAAGCCCTTACAGCACTTCACACTGACGCCAGCAATGTAGGTCTGGGTACCGTTCTGGTGCAGTGGCAAGACGGCTGTGAAAGAGTAATAGCCTACGCCAGCAGAACTCTCTCTCGCACCGAGGAGAACTACTCGACTACCCAGAAGGAGTGTCTCGCCGTGGTGTGGGTGGTCATCAAATTTCGTACATATTTGTACGGCCGCTCCTTCAAGGTTGTTAGCGACCATCACTCTTTGTGCTGGCTCACCAACATTAAAGATCCATCTGGCCGTTTGGCACGCTGGAGCCTAAGACTTCAAGAGTTCGACATGACCATCGTCTATAAATCTGGGAAGCGGCACACCGACGCCGACTGTCTCTCACGGTCGCCAGTGGAGACTGTCGGTCATGATGACGAAAACATCGTCGCGGCATTCTTGGGAGTCGTCAACACGGCCACTATTGCACAGGACAGCGCAGTGACCTCGGGCTGTTACCACTCATTGAATATTTAGAAGGACGACGTAAGGACGTGCCGCGGTTATTTGCCAGAGGACTGCCATCTTTTTGCTTGCGAAACGATGTTCTCTATAAGAGAAACTTCTCACCAACCGGCAACCCGCACTTGCTCGTCGTGCCTGCCTCTCTTCGAAAAGAAATTATGGAAGCGTGCCATGATGAAGCAACTTCTGGTCATCTAGGCTACACCCGAACATTGTGCCGACTGCGATGCAAGTACTACTGGCCAAAGTTACCCGCTGATGTTAACCATCACGTGCGAACTTGCACCGTTTGCCAAAGACGCAAAGCACCTCCTAGCAAGCCAGCCGGTCTTTTACATCCAGTCCTAGCACCAGCGAAGCCGTTCACTCTGATTGGAATGGATTTCCTGGGCTCCTTTCCAACTTCCACAACAGGTAACAGATGGATAATCGTGGCCACCGATTACCTCTCCCGTTATGCGGAGACTAAAGCTATGCAGCGCGGCACAGCAGCAGAGGCCGCTCAGTTCTTCATCGAAAACATCGTCCTTCGGCATGGCGCTCCGACAGCAGTGATCACAGACAGAGGACCTGCCTTCACCGCAGAACTTTTGGAGTCGGTTCTCAGACTCAGCGGTACAGCTCACAGGAAAACAACTGCTTACCATCCGCAGACAAACGGACTGACAGAGCGCCTCAATAGGAGCCTCACAGACATGATCAGCATGTACGTTGACACAGAGCATAAAAACTAGGATAAGATATTGCCGTACGTGACCTTTGCCTATAATACCGCTCGACAAGAAACCACTGGAATGACGCCGTTCAGTCTGATCTATGGTCGCGAAGTCACGACAACGTTGGACGCCATGTTGCCGCATGAGTGTGACGACATCCATGTGGACGCCGAAGAGTTCACTCAGCGCGCCGAGGAAGCCAGACAGCTCGCGCGTGTGCGCATCTGTCACCAACAGCATCAAGATGCACAACGGTACGACCCCCGGCACAAGTTTATTAGCTACACACCAGGCGACAAGGTCTGGGTCTGGATTCCGATACGTCGACGTGGACTGTCGGAAAAACTGCTAAGACGATACTTTGGCCCATACAGCGTCACGCGACGCTTGAACGACGTGAACTATGAAGTTGTTCCTGACACTGACTGTAGTTCTAAGCGTCAAAATCATTTACCCGAAGTCGTACACGTCGTGCGTATGAAACCGTATTTCTCCAGTTGACGCGACCACTTCATACATCTGGTAGAGCGCCTAGGTTGCGCATCGGGACGATGCCTCTTTCGGAGGGAGGCAAATGTCACGTGCTTGTCAGAAAGACAATGACAGTTGTGCATGTGCCATGAAGTACAATGAAATGGATGAAAAAGAAGAACTCTCTTGCGCGTTCTATTAAAAAGAACCTACCTGCTTCTGGTGTCTCAGTTTCTGCCGCAAGATCTCTGTTTCGACGTCGTGACAGTATAAGGGGGTGCATACACAAGAGAAAAAGAATGTCCAAATAGTCAGTAATAAAGTAAAAAAGTCATAATTTGCAAGAAGCAGGTGAGATTCCAAACAGTTATACAGTTAATTCGAAACACATGATGGTTAATCTGCTCAAAAAGAACAAACACATTGAAACAAAATCTCAATACGTTGCGCATCAGCGCTCAATAAATTTGTTAGTACGTCTCGAAACTTCATGGGGTGACGTCAATCACAACACGGTCAGGTAGACTATTCCATTCTGCAATGGCTAATCGCAAGATAGAGTTACTGAACGAATTGCTAGAGCCGTAAACTCTTTGAAGACTGAGGGAGTTCGACAGGTAGCGGGAAGTGCGCTTTGGCGGGAAAAGAACTAGGTCACGTAAGTGTGGAAAGTTGTAATAAAATTTACGAAAGAGGCTTAAGCGAGGCATTTTTCTGCGAAGTGCTGAGGATTTGATGCCCGTGATGATTTGAAATTTGTGACCCTTAGCCAATGGTAGTACTAGAATGTAACAAACCGGGCTGCGTGGTTTTCGACAGCTTCAAGTAGGTCAGCAAGGTAAGCCGGATGTCCATTCCATATTGCCAGTGCAAATTGCAGTTTAGTGTGAATAAATGCATGGTATGCTAGTTTGTGGATCACAGGTCGTGATGATGATATATCACTGAAACATATCACTTAAATTCCCGTTGCTCACGGCACGTTCATCCGTGGACACTGCATATAGCATGAAACCGTCTTAGCAAGCATGAAAGCACGATTATCGGCGCGGGCAGGGGACCGTCTGCAGTGTTACTTTTCAAAATGGAACGGACTTTCCACAAACAGCAAAAGACTGTAGCTACTACCATGGTAGTCAAAACAGAGGCCGAATTCGTAAGATTTTCGCAAGTGCGTTCTTTCTATTGGTCATCGATAGATTCGCCAATGATAAGTCCTGCACCCGTATTGGCTGCAATGTTTCTTTGCAAAAATGTCAAATGTAAGATATCTATGTTAACACGGGCTTTTATATTTCAGTTCTGTTAGGATCTTAGGTAGGATACATTTTATTTTCATAATAATTCGAAAGGTATATAATCAAGTAATATTACTTAATCTCGTAGGAACAGCACTTTCAGCTGCTGAAGATGACATTGAGCATTGAGAAGTTGTCTTCATTCTTGAAGACTACTTGCGAATTTCGCAAAGCGTGGAACGAGTTGGCGAAATACTTGTGTATATGGTAATCCCGCTGAGAGCACTGTTCAGACTGGAAAGTTGGTTACCAGTACACGTACGTACTACTCAAACAAAACTTGCTTTGGTGTGTTCAAGCACAATGCTTAGGTTTCACATGCGCGGCGTACCTTGCTGAAGCTGTATATGTAAAAGCCCATTAACTTCGGACAGTGTAAATGTATGCGCAAGTTTTGAATAAAGGTTGTTGCAAGTTCAGCGCTTGGTCATTAGGATTTAAGTTCCTTCCGTTCATTGTTTTTCGCTTAAGTGTGACGAAACTATTTAGCCCCCCCCCCTCTCTTCTTGTACCTTTTGTGTGAAAACGTTTAGACTAGATTCGCAACTCAGGTATATTTTGTCATTATTTCTTTTCAGGTGTGTAGAATGCAGTGACACTGGAAACGTAAAGGAGAGTTTACTCATCTAGTATGTGCCCTTGATTGTTCTTGTCAACTTGCTTAGTATAAATGGTGACAGTTAGAAGACACCACTGCAATTGCTAGGGTTACCTCTTGGAAGGAGAATAATTGTTAACTAATAGGCAGAGTTACCTCATATTCAAAGATAAGTACAGTTTCTTTTACGTTAATTAAAGCGTGAATGCGCCGCAGGCTAGTATCCAAGGACGGCGCGTCGTATGCCTGCAAAATCATCTCCAAGATAAAGTCTTCGGTTATATACCGAGTGAAGTTTCTGCCACGTGAACTCAAAATCCTCGGCTCGACCAGACACCCGCACATCACACAGATCTACACCATTATCGAGGAGCCGACCAAGGTGTTCGTCATCATGGAGATGGCTTGCGGCGGGGACCTCCTAGAAAAAATTCTGGTACGTCAATATGCCTTGAAAGACTGCCAAGTCTTAAACAATACAGAAAAGTGCATTGCAGCAAAAATGCCTATTGGGCAAGTTGGTAGCGGTTTGTTGTGAAATAAGAGGTAGTGCGCAGTACTTAACAAGGGCTAGAGGAGAGTGTGCGTATGTTGTTCTTTTCTTCTCCAGTCCCTGTTACGTACTGTGCGCCTCCTCTATCTCTCACGGAATATAGCTTCATTTAAGGCATATGATCACACTAGTATGTGCCTTTTACTTTTACCTTAGTGCAGGACGTGAAAAACGAACTTTTTAAGCAGAAGCATGAAGTACAGATAGGTGCGTAAAGCAGTGCGGGACGAAGTTTTTAGCAGCACAAATGACGTCACCAAAACTGAAAAAAAAGTTTTGTGGTCATAATTGTAATAGCGACCTAACACATTCATTCAGCGAACTGTGAGCGCAGGGGAAGACACAAAAATGGCAAAGAAGAGCCACAATAGCCCACAAGGGCTCACTAGCCCACCAACTAGCCCACTTTTCTATTCAGCGACATAACAACCACACAATAGCAGAACACCATTAGTCTTTCGGTCAAGTAATAAAAACGCCAGGTCTGCGCGGAACGAGCAGCACAGTCATAGCGAAAGCTAGAGGATCATCTTTTCAGAGCCTTTTATAAACACTCTTTGAGATGCTTCAAGCACACTGATGGGTACCCACTGAGCCTTAATCATACATTTTGTGTAGTAGACTAGCATCACTATGCTACCCTTCGTCATTATATGGAGCAACGTGGTATCCTCTACACACTTGTTGGAAATTTTGTGTATCTTTAATGCAGTGGCTGACAACAGTGAAGAAATATGCGTGAAGTGGGTATGCACCACACTAAATAGGTGATAAAGAACAAGTTTTGTAATGGGTTCGAGCATTGGATCACCGAGTCATTGCGAAATTTGCATTGCGTGACGCGTGGCTGTTCCTCTGATGTTCTAAAACGCTTTAACACTCATATTAACGCAATTCCTTTCCCGATATGAAGCCAGATTAGAAGCGAGTTCTAAGCACGGGTGTGGCTCAGTGGTGGAATAATGGGCTGGCACGCAGTAGGCCTGGGTTGGAATCCCACTGTGTCATTGCTGTTTTTTAGTTAATAGCAATGACATGGCTCAGTGATAGAATACTGGGCAGACACGAAGCAGATCCAGGTTAGAATCTCATTGTGCAATTTGTGTTTTATTTAGCGAGTTTTTTTGTTAGATACTGGTTATGGACACCGGTGCTGGCAGACAAGTACGGCGCCGCGCGTGACCCGTGTTTTGATCTCTTAACAGCTTTTGCTGTAAAAAGAGCTGGATGCCAGAAAAGAAAGAAACACATGATGAATGCAGTGAACATCAGTATAAGGCGTACAAAAAAAACTATGTTTTTTGTTCGGTGAAGAGCTTGAAATGCAGAGCTTGAAATGATATAGTCACCTAATCAGGTTAAAATTACTCCATGAAATTTATTGAAGAAAAAGAACACATTTTGCGAATGATTTCACGATTATTGCGACAGAGCAGTTGCTTCAGTTTGCATTGGCTGTTTGCATGAAAGGCACTCGTAGGTAGATGATTAAAACAGGACGGTGTAAAGTAGCTACTTGTGCGCTGACCATGTCTGGTGGAGCAGTGAATCAATCGATAACTGTCCTGCAGTGGAAGGCAGTGAGTAGGAGTGGCAGCCAATATATATTTACTACAAGAAAAAGTTAGACTGTTCCTGGTGACTTGTTCAAAAATGTGCTGCTTTCGTCGGCTCATATGTTTAGCTACCACTTTCGCTACGACCTTCGCAATACAGTGCGTCATAACAACGTTTGTAAGCCCAATGCTACCCACAGTAAATTTAAAACAATTTTTTTCTTCACGTTCTACGCTCGCCTGTATGAATAATCACGATTAAGAAAAAAGCGTCTGCCCTGCGGTTGGCGTTCTGTGTCAGTATTGTAGAGATTACATGCGTCGATTACAACTTTTCCAGCTCCGTAAATCCTGCTGCACCGAATATTATGAACAAAGATGGCAGGCAGACAAACAATGAGAATACACAGACAACGTTTAAAGCCAGAAATACGGATTTCTTATGAGCGCAGCCAAGCTAACCACGCCCCCTTTTCAGCACATAAATCAGTTCTGCAGTCCAGCCACTGCTACTGAAGCTTGAATGCATTAGCCATGACCTCGGAGATGTCTGGCGCACAGCGTATTTCTCTCCAGCCGTTCGAATCGCGCACAGAGAGCGTGTTCGCCGAGGTGGGTGTGGCCTGCTGCTTTTTTTTTCGAACTGCGGCGCTCCCACAGAGGATCGAAAAGGCTGGCGGGATGTTGGCGCAGCTTGCAAGTTGCGAGAAAAAAAATGTTTTCGCGCTTTTATATAACCCCACGCTCTTTTGGAAATGTCGGCTCAAGGTGTACGAGAAGCAAAGTCAATGTTTGGGCGTATATATTGTCCCAGTGACAACAACTTGCGACAACGAAACAGCGCGTTTTAGAATCAGCTGCACACAGAACGCCCTCTTTATCCTCCTTTCCTAAACCTACTTTCCCGCTACAAGGAGTCTGCAAGAAACCTCCATCGTCGTTCTATTCTACGTATATACACGTGTCACTTGCCCCTCCTTATAGGAGCATCGCCCCGACGATGCTACATCCGGCCTACCGTCATGTGAAAGCGCAGTCAGTCACTGACATATGGCTCCTTGCGCACCACAGGTGCAAGTTCAGGCCGGCGCTGTCGACGCCTGGCACGAGAGGGACTGTCAGGGACGACCTCGTAAGTGACGTCACTCTAGCTGTTTCAATAATCTATAAGGTCCGAAGTAAGTATCGTGTTAAGAACTTCTCGGACACTCCACGTCTTCGTAGGTCGTAACCCACCCTCGGTCACCGGCTTCGTAGGTTCCTGCTCTCCGGTGGGCATAATAGAGACCTGGGTCGCAATGTTGTGGCTGGCGGATTCGCAAGCGCGTGGGCTGCCTGGCTTCTTCCGCGCATTTGGTAAATATGTCGACGCCTGTGTCATTGTTTTTTCCTTCTTGTGGTAACATGGCATACAGCTAAGTACGTATCTCCCGTTTGTGAATAACACTGCATGAAGTTATGCGAGTCGTTTTTTGCTCAGCTGTACTGTACGCGAACGTGATAAATGGTAAAATTTCGTCCCGTTTTTAATGTCGAACGTCCATGTACATCGACAGCATATCTTCAATCGTCTTGTTTAGGCGCTCTGTCAGTACGTACATTTGGTGGTGATAGGCAGTGGTCTTTCGATGGCTCGTTCCACTTAACATCAAGACGTGCTCTAGAAGAGCTGCCATGAATGTGGTCTGAATGCGGTCCCGTGGTCTGTTATCGCGGCGGTTGGTGCAGCATGTCGCAGTACATTTTTTGTGAAAAATTTGGCTACTTCAAGTGCTCTGCTTCTTGAATGGCCTTTGTTTTGGCGTAGCGGGTAATATAATTCATCGCGACGTTAACCCAGTGGTTCTCTGCAGTCGAAGTTGGAAGTGGATTGAAAAGACCCATTCGGATCTGTCAAATGGTGTATTTGGTGCCTCAACAGGTTGCGACAGGCCAGCTCGTCTCTTCGAAGGAGACTTACGTCGCTAGAAGTCCAAACAAGTACGAATGTGTTTCATCAAGCAGCGGTGAACGTTGGCCAGTAGTATCTCTGCTGAACTCTCGCCAATGTGCACGTGCAGCCTAGGTTATCAGAATTCAACTCGCTGTCACATGCTTGAAGCACTTCAGTGCGGATAGTTTCCGGAATGACAAGCCAGTGGGGAGAACCAATTGAGGAAAAATTTCTTTTGCATAGAATGCTCTTCTATACGAAAAACGACGATGATACTTTAGCAAAAACTCTGGGTGCACTCTGAGATCGTATTTTTAAGAAATTAATCAAACCAAGCAACTCAGGGTTTTCACGTTGTTGTTGGGCGATGGTAGACGTATCGAGGACCCCAATAAACACAGTATCTTCCTCATCAGGTGGTATAGCTGACATCAGCAGCGTAGTAGGTCAGCAGCCAATGACGTCAGCAGCGTAGTAGTGCGGCGGTGTGACAAAGGCGCATAGGCCGGAGACGGAGAGCGTGGTCGACGTCCTAAATATGGCTCGTGACCAGTCACACTGTCGTCATTGTTGCCATGGCGGTTGTCAAAATGAGGCCGAGACAAGGGGGGTCCTTGAGAATCAGCGTCGTCCCGGCGTAGTTCGTAGTCGTCGTTGACACGTAGATTGTCAGACCATGGCTGAAAAGAGTGAAACGTGAAAAATTTAATTGCTGCACAAACTTGAAGGAAAACAAAGGAGACAGGAAAAAACGCAGTCTACGAACTTTTTATTGTCATTTCTTGAAGCCAATACATACGCATGCTACGCTGCGCTTCCACGATGCGCACAAAACCAAAGATGCCGCAAACAAAGTTGACCCAAAACAAATGAAATCAAAATTGACTGCCACGACATTCACAAAAGTGAAAAATGGCAAAATACAAAAGTGATACCCACCACAATCTAAACTGTGTATTCCCAAGGTGTGCGCTCATCCTTTTTAAAATTTATCTTTTATTACTTAATGTACCAAACATCAACAAAGGCGTGAAAAAATTAAAACGTACTCTAGAGACTTTTGTTTAAAAAATACTGATAGCGCTTATCACCGAATAAAACATTAAAATAACAATTTTATATTCTCTCCAAGCAGCCCCAATTGAGCAACCCGAAGAAGCAAAACGCCGAGAGAGTAAAAAACTATAATAACATAAAATTTTACAGAACATTGCGTTGCGTCACATGGGGAATAAAACAAAAACACTCATGAACAAAACAAAAGAAGAGAAATGGAAGAGAACACAATGCAAGGCGTTAGCCACAACTTTACACATGATCATGCAGGAAAACCATTTCTCTGTCCGAAAGTGAAATTGAAGATATGCTTATGCACTTGTCAATATATTGCCTGATAAAGTTCTCGATAACCTCCCTTTCGGTTTTTCCACTTGTCTTAGCCATGACTGACGCATTCTCAAACCGGGGGGTGCAACCGCGTGTCCTACTGTGGAAATCTAAATGACACCATTTTTTCTTTTTATGGCCATACTATGCTCACGCAAGCATTTGTTGAGGCAACGCCCCGTCTGCTCTATGTAAACCCTCCCACACGACAAAGGGATCAGATATACAACAGCAAATACACACCTAATGAGTGCATTTTACCTTCTTTTGTTTAGTCATTAACCAACAGATCTGACCTAACTTTGTAGGCGCTGAAAACAGTACATCAACACCGTACCTATTAGCCACCTTTTTTACATTGTAGGAAACACTTTGTAAATAAGGCATAACATAAATAGGCCTCTCTCCCTTCCTTCAACGCTTGGACCCCCACCCTTGTATTTTTCAAGAAGGCTTTCGCAAACGCTAGCTAAAAACTGTGCCGGGTATCCAGCCGCACCCAGACGAGCTACATGATTCTCGAAGCTTTCAAACATCAGATGAGGACAAGACTTGATGAGGGCTGCCGCAGCTTCTGCAACTTCTGCAGCTCCGCGCGAACAATCTCTCGCATTAAATCACGCAAGGTGCATTGATTGTCCTACGCCGCAGCGGCGGCTTGAATGTGGGCGCTGCTGGACAAGCGATTGTACTGTTGGAACCGTAGGTGAAGTGCCCGCTCAATAGCCGTAGCTTCCTTGATGAAGTCCGCCACGGTGATTGGTGGGTTGTGTAGAAGTCCTGCGAACAACTTCCCTTTGACGCCGCGCATAAGGTAGCTCAACCTCTTGCAGTCGGTCATGTGCGGGCTGGCTCTACGGAAGAGACGGGCCATATCTTCAGCGACATTGCGGCTGTTTCGTTGGGTTTCGGAACCCGCAGCTCGTGTAATTGCTGCGCACGGTCACGCCGGTAAAAATTGGCAAATGTGTCAATCATCTGCCGTTTATAGTCACTCCATGTTGACCAACTGCCTTCTCTGTTTTCGTACCAAACACGAGCACTGTCTGCGAGATAGAAATGGGTGCGGGAGAGCTTTTGTTCAACAGACTACTGGTTATTGTTGGCGACGCGTTCATAGTGATCAAGCCAGTCTTCAACGCCTTCATGTGCATAACTGCCAAAGCGCTCAGGAACCAGTGGTGAGAAAAGGGTTACCTGAGATGGAGTGGGAAGACCACTGTCAAGGGGTACATACTGTGGTTTGGCGGTGGCCATTGGTAGAGGTGAGCGCTGCCTTGGTGAAGGCTGCTGCGAGGGGGTGAACTCAGAAAGAAGGTCTCGCAAGTGACGACTGAAGCAATGCACGGGCGTTTCTATAAGTGCGTCCGGGCTCGATGAACGGCTCCCCTGGGGAGTGTGGAGAAACAGGTGCTGTCATGGTCTAGCGCCTTCACCGTTGTCGTGGTGTAGCGAGAACAAAATATGGAAACAACTAGCGACAGCAAAACAGTGAGTTTCAGAATCATCTGTACATAGAGCGCCCTCTTCGTCTTCCTCTGCAAAAGCTATAGTCTCGCTACCGAGAGTCTGCAAAGCACCTCCATTGTCGTTGCCATTCTTTTCTTAATAAATATATATATATATATATATATATATATATATATGCAGACATGGTGGTTGAGTGATCGTAGCGTTGCGAATAGACAAGTAGATCCTCCGTGAGCGGTCATATATATATATATATATATATATATATATATATATATATATATATATATATATATATATATATATATATATTGTTGTGAAGAAGATTTATTCACCGACAGCGGGTCTTGATAACGAATTAAAGAACGCACAGTCATGCAGGCCAATGGGGTAGCTCGAGAGTCCAACCCACAACAACCACGTTGTCGTTTTCTTCCTTTTGAATGCCATTTCAGCTGTGCCGGAGCGACCATTCCATACACGCATCGTCAACCCGGCCGGTAAGACACCGTCTGGGTACCTGTTAAATGAGCAAGTAAGCGTTGTTGGACTCGAGACGAGAAACGTGGACTACTTCCGTTCTGGGTGCAGCAGCCGATGAGTTTGTGGTAGCGGCAATCCCGTAGGTCACAGGTGTGACCTGACGAAGGAATTGGTAGGGCCTAGCGTATCGCAATAGCAGTTTCTCGCAGAGGCCAACACGTCAAGATGGGAGCCACAAGAGAACAAGAGATCCTGGAGAAAAAACGGCATTTCTATGTCGGCGGTCGTAAAGAGACTTTTGTGCTGTCTGCGACGACGATAACAGAGCGCGGGCTACCGCGCGTGCCGTGAGGACACGGGTGATGGCATCTTGAGCGTACAAAGTGGAAGATGGGTGGTCAGATGAAAGCAGTGTGTCAAAGAGCAGTAGGGGATGACGTCGTAAGAGTAGAAAAAATAGGGAGTAGCCCGCTGTTTCATGACGCGATAAGTTATAGGCAAAGGTGACGAACAGCAGAGCTATGTCCCAATCAGTGTGGTTGGTAGATACGTACATGGAAATCATGTCTGTCAATGTGCGGTTTAGGCGCTCCGTAAGGCCGTTAGTCTGAGGGTGGTAAGATGTGGTGAAGTTTTTATGGGTAGCACAAAATCGACGTAGATCATCAACCACACGAGATAGAAAGTATCGACCACGGTCTGTGAGCAGGTGAGACGGAGTGCCATGCTGGAAAATAATGTCGTAGAGCAGGAAGTCGGCAACGTCAGTTGCGCAGCTGGTTTTTAGCGCTCGAGTGATTGCATACTGAGTGGCATAATCTGTGGCCACTGCGATCCATTTATTTCCTGTTGTAGAAGTAGAAAAAGGACCTAGCAAGTCCAACCCCACTCAATAAAACGGCTCGGCTGGAACTTCGATGGGTTGAAGAAGACCGGCAGGGGGAGTCGTAGGCTTCTTTCGGCACTGGCAGAGGTCACAAGATGCAACGTAACGGCGAACGGAGTGGTAGGGATCCAGAATACTCGTCTTCGAACGCGGTCGTAAGTTCTGGAGACTTCTAGATGTCCAGAAGTTGGAGCGTCGTGGAATTGTCGCAGAACATCCTTTCGCGGGTGATGTGGTACGACAAGTAAAAGTTCCGTGCCGTCGGGGTGTAAGTTGCAGCGGTACAAAACGTTGTCTTAAACAGGAGTCGGCTAAGGGAAAGGTCAGTATGAAGCGATCAAAGGCGGTCAGTGATGGTGAGCAGCGATGGATCTCGGCGCTGTTTGAAGGCCACGTTCAGAAAGTCAGTGATGGCTAAAACGCGGGCATCGGATTCCAAATCAGTGGAGTTAGGTGGATCGGCGGGGTGCCGGGATAAGCAGTCTGCATTGCTGTGCAGCTTTCCAGATTTGTACGCAACTGAGAACGTGTACTCCTGTAATCGAAGTGCCCATCGGCCGAGTCTTCCTGTAGGGTCCTTAAGCGTCGACAGCCAGCAAAGCGCATGATGGTCCGTGATGACTGCGAACGGACGTCCGTATAAGTACGGACGGAATTTCGCAATGCCCCAAAAGAGGGCTAAGCATTGCCGCTCTGTGAAGGAATAATTTTTTCTGCTTGCGACAGACAGCGGCTAGCGTAGGCTATCATCAGCTGGGTGGTGCTAATCTGTATCTGAGCCAGTATAGCACCAATGCCAATGGCCGCTTGCATCGGTGCGAAGCTCCGTTCGAGCCACTAGATCAAAATGAGCCAACACAGGTGGTTATGTGAGGCCGGTAATCAACGACACAAGGGAATGTTCTTGGTCCTTACCCCAAGAAAAGGCCACATTCTTTTTAAGGAGATCCGTGAGGGGCCAAGAAATATCCGCGAAGTTGAAGACAAAGCGGCGGAACTATGAGCAGAGCCCAATAAAACTGCGAACTTCTTGTCTGGAACGCGGAACCGGGAATTCTCGGACTGCACGGATTTTATCAGGGTCGGGTTGAACACCAGTGGCGTCTACAAGGTGGCCAAGTAGTTTAATCTGCCGGCGTCCAAATGAGCATTTCGACGAATTCAGTTGGAGACCAGCGCAACGAAAAACGTCAAGAATTGCTGAGAGACGAGACAGGTGGCTTTCGAAGGAGGGCGAGAAAACGATTACATCGTCCATATAGCAAAGGTAGGTCGACCATTTGAAACCGCGGAGAAGGGAGTCCATCTTACGTACAAAAGTATCCGGGGCATTTCACAAGCCAAAAGGCATGTATTTGAATTGGTAAAGGCCGTAGGGTGTGATGAATGCCGTCTTCTCGTGGTCGCGATCGTCAACCGAAATTAGCGAGTATCCGGATCGAAGGTCAAGGGACGAGAAATAGTTAGCGCCATGGAGGCAGTCGAGCGCATCATCGATTCAGGATAGAGGATAAGCGTCCTTCTTGGTGATCCAATTCAGGTGGCGATCGTCGACGCAAAAGAGCCAGGTGTTGTCCTTCTTTTTAACTAAGACCACAGGAGATGCCCAAGGACACGATGAACACTCAATAACGTCTTTGCTCAGAATTTTCTCCACCTCCGTCTGTATAACTTGGCACTCAGCATGTTACACGTGATAAGGGAGTCTGTGGAGTAGACTGGCGTCGCCGGTGTCGATGCGATGGGTTACGGCACTTGTGTGCCCCAGGGCACGGTCGTTGACGCAAAAGATATCCAGGTAAGAAAATAGAACACTCCGGAGCGCTGCAGCTTGGGAAGGTAAAAGGTCGCTGGATATCATTTTATTGAGGAACGCCTTATATTGCGGGGTGATGACAGGTTAACGACAGTCTTAGTGGCAGGGGTGAAAGAACAAATCGAACATTCATCAAGGGTGGAAAGATCGGCTAAAGTGATGCCTTGGGGAAGACCTTGGGTAGACGTAGAGAAGTTCAGAACTGCAAGTAGCGCCGTGTTGTTAGCAATAACCACTATAGCATGTTGTACTGCGATGGGGTGCGTAAGGGTCAAATCAATGAGGAGAGCCACTGTATAGTCTCTATTAGGAACGGACGGAAAGTGCGACACAGGAATGTACATAGCAGCCTGGGGCGGTAGCCGTAGAGACTCCACGGATTGTAGCCGAGTGCAACTTGAAGGAGTTAAATCGGTGCACAAAGGCAATTCAAGCCGTAAGATACCGGTAGAACAATCGATGAGGGTGGAGTGGGTGGTTTAGAAATCAATTCCAAGGATGACGTCGTGTGGGCAAGCATCGAGGACTGCGAAGAAAACGGAACAGTGGTGGTCGGCAACAGTAACGCGGTCAGTGCACATGCCAAGCACCGATGTTCGACTTCCGTTGGCCACTCGGACAGTACAGAACATAGCAGGTGTGAGAACCTTTTCTAGGTGAGATCCAAGTGTGGAACTCTTAACAGATACTTGGGCACCAGTGTCAATTGTAACAGTAACAGCGTGGCCATCAACGAACACTCGAAGTAAATTGCGCCTTGAATTTGTAGCCGGCAGAGGGTTTTCGTTTTGAGTCGTCAATTCAACGCCACCTCCAGGAGCTGCATTCGTCAGTTTTCCGGGGGATGACCTGAATAAGCCGGTGACGGAGAGGGGCGGCGTTAAAAGGAGCGTGACGGCCGACCCTGAGGTGATGGTGAGCAGCTAGACCAGTTTCTTTGGGCGACGACGTCAGCGTAGGACGGTTCAGAGCGTGGAGATGATCGCCCAGGTGAAGGGTCCTGAAGATGGTCATTCAGAGAAACGGGTTGCGAATAGTGTCCATGGTCCTGACGGCGGTTGACATTAGGAAAGCTTGGCCGGAAATACCACCTGTTGCGGCAGTGGCGGGAGATGTGCCCCACTAGAGAGCAAGAAATTCAGATGGCTCGATGATCCTGCGTGCGCCACACAGGTACATTTCGGTAGCGTGGTGGAAACCGAGGAGCCAAAGCTGCCGCAGTGATAAGTGGAGCAGAGTGGTGGTTAGCGTTGTGGACGGGAGTGCTCATGCGCTGCGGCATGAGCCTGGCGGGCTGGGGAACCTGGACGCCCAGGTTAGCAAACTCCTGACGTACGACGGCTTTATTAGGCGAGAATTGCCCAGTTGTCTTGCGCAGGAGGCTGATAGGAAGCGGGTGCCGTGGCCTTCAGCTCCTGGCGAACAATCCATGCGATATTGGCAGGAGGCGCAAGTGGACAGGTCGCTGCAGAATCCTCGCAAGACCAAGTCGCAGTGGTGTTTGTTAGTCTCGTGAAGTGGTGAGTTATTCGCTTGCTTTTAGCTTGTTCAAATCGTCGGCATTCAGATATGACGGAGTCGACGGTGGTACAGTTCTTACACGTTAGTATGTTGAAAGCATCATCAGCAATGCCTTTGGACACGTTGCTGATCTTGTCCGCCTTGGACATGTTTTTGTCAGTTCCGGCCCAGTGCCAGTACGTCTTGGATGTACGTGACGTACGACTCCGTCGATGATTGAACATGCGACGCGAGTTCCTGCCTGGCTGCCATCTGACGAGCAAATGACCGACTGAAAAATTCGCGAAGCTTTTGCTTGCATGTGTCCTAGCAAGTGATTCTTCATGGGCCTCATACCATGCGCATGCCGTACCCCGTAGGTAGAATAGAATATTTGCCAGCATAAGTGTCTCCTTCCACATGTAGTGCTTGTTGACGCGCTCGCATAATACCAGCCATTCTTCGACGTCCGCGCTGTACATCACGGAAAACGTGCCAGGGTCAGGAAGATGGGGGAATCACAGGTGATGGAGCCGGCGTGAATGGCGAGGCCTGAGTGCTGGTTTCAGGCATCGAGGCTGGACAGAGCTGGCGTCCACTGCGGAGTTCCAGGATTGTTGGAAGACCCCGCGCCTTCCACCAAAAGATGTTACGGGGAAGATTTATTCACCGACAGCGGGTCTTGCTAACGGGCTAAAGAGTGCACAGTCATGCAGGCCAACAACAGGAGAAGCTCGAGAGTCCGACCCACGACAACCATGTTGTCGTCTTCCTCCTTTTGGGTGCCATTTCAGCTGTGTCGGAGCGACCGTTCCATACAAGTATATATATATATATATATATATATATATATATATATATATATATATATATATATATATATATATATTGTTAAGACGTTTATTGGCGCACACTCGTTGATGATCCACGACAGCGACTGTCAATGCGGGGACCGACTCTGCACGCGCTGCTCTTCTTCTTATGAAAAGGGCAACCCACTAGAAGGCACTGGAGAGGACGACCCACTGTTCGAAGGCTTTGCCACAACTACTCCGGGTTCGAAAAGGGAGCCACGTGGCGACCTAACAGGTGGTTACAATGAGTGGGTCATGGTAGTCCTTGAGGCGCTCCACGTTAACAGTGTCGCGTCCTCTACGGCGCATGTCCGAAGATTCGATTGGTTCAATCAAGTAGTTTACAGGGGAAGTGCATTTGTCGACACGGTATGGGTCTTCGTATTTGGGCAATAGTTTTGAAGATAGGCCAGTTGCAGTGGTAGGGATCGAGAGCCAGGCGAGCGCTCCAGGTAGAAACGTGGGCGCAGTAGTGCTGGCGTCTACGCGAATGCTTTTTTGCCACTCTTGATCGTGCGCAGTAGAGGTCTTTGCAAGCTCTCGACAGTCTTCAGCAAGCTTGGCTGTAGCAGAAATAGGCGCCCACTCAGACGGATCTGGCTTGTACGGAAGTATCTTGTCGATGGTGTGCGACGGGTGCCTTCCATATAATAAAAGGAAAGGTGAAAAGCCAGTGGTGCTCTGAGGGGCGGTATTATATGCGTAGGTGACGAAGGGTAGAATTGAATCCCAATTTGTGTGATCGGTGGCGACGTACTTGGAGAGCATGTCGCCGAGCGTACGGTTGAAGCGTTCGGTGAGGCCATTTGTCTGCGGGTGGTAAGCAGCAGTTTTGCGGTGAACAACGTTGCACTCTTTAAGAATGGCTTCAATGACTTGAGACAGGAAGACGCGGCCTTGATCACTGAGCAGTTCCTGGGGTGGACCGTGTCGCAAAATGAACTGGTGAAGCAGAAAGGAGGCCACATCGCTCGCTGTAGCCGCGGGGAGAGCGGCCGTTTCGGCGTATCGCGTGAGGTGGTCCACAGCGACAATGGCCCAGCGGTTACTAGCCGACGTCAGTGGAAGTGGCCCATACAAATCGTTGCCAACACGCCCAAGGGGCCTGGAAGGGCAAGGTAAAGGTTGCAGACCTACCGGTGACAGGTGCGTTGAAGCTTTTCGGCGCTGACAATCTATGCAGGAACGAACGAATTTCTGCATGTAGCTGTACATGCCGCGCCAAAAGTACCGTTGGCGAATGCGGTGGTAGGTCTTCGATACCCCGGAGTGCGCACATTGCGGATCAGAATGAAAGAACTCGCATATGTCAGAGCGCATACTGCGAGGTATGACTAGTAGCCACTGGCGGCCATCACCGTTGTAATTGCGCCTGTGGAGGAGGTCGTCGCGAACGGCGAAATGGTGGGCTTGACGACGCAACACGCGAGTGGATGGAGTGGATGGATCAGCCAGCAAGTCTATCAATGAGGCGATCCATTGATCCTTGCGCTGTTCAGTAGCAATAGTATGAATGGAAATGGAAGAAATGGCAAGGTGAGACGCTGAGTTGTGGGCATTGTCGTCAGGCAAGGGAGTGCGTGACAGGGCGTCGGCGTAAGCATGTGGCCTTCCGTTGCGGTATAGCACGCGGATGTCGCAGTCTTGCAGGCGGAGTGCCCACCGGGCGAGACGGCCTGAGGGATTTTCCAATGACGAAAACCAGCATAGTGCGTGATAGTGGGTGACGACATCAAATGGGCGACCATACAAATAAGGTCGGAACTTTGTAAGGGCCCAGACAATTGCCAAACATTCTTTCTCGGTGACGGTGTAATTAGTCTCGGCCTTAGTAAGCGTACGGCTTGCATACGCCACGACATATTCCGGGAACCCTGGTTTGCGCTGCGCAAGGATAGCGCCAAGGCCGACACCACCGGCATCCGTGTGTACCTCTGTAGGGCCGTAGTGTCGTAGTGGTGGAGTATGGGAGGCGACGTCAACAAACGACGGAGCGTTGTGAAAGCGTCCTCGCATTGTGATGACCACGAATGGAGAGGCCAGTTACTTCCGAGGAGCTTCGTCAGCGGCGATATGATAGTCGCGAAGTTTCGAATGAACCACCGAAAGTAGGAACACAGCCCTACGAAACTGCGCAGTTCCTTGACAAATGTCGGCTTGGGGAACTCGGCCACGGCCCGAAGCTTACCTGGATCAGGGAAAATTCCATTCTTGGACACGACGTAGCTGAGTATTGTCAGCTGCTGAGCTGCAAATCGGCACTTCTTTAGGTTCAGTTGCAGACTGGCGTCACTCAGAGGCGTTAAAACATGCCGTAGGCGTTGAAGATGCGTCAAAATGTCCAGAGCAAAAACGACGACGTCATCGGGGTAGCACAGGCACGTGTGCCATTTCAGGTCACGCAGAACAGTATCCATCATGCGCTCAAAGGTGGCGGGCGCATTGCACAGCCCAAACGGCATGACATTGAATTCGTACAAGCCGTCGGGGGTGACAAAAGCGGTCTCCGGTCGAGCGTCCTCAGCCATAGGTACTTGCCAGTACCCTGAGCGCCAATCAAGGAATGAAAAGAATTCTGCTCCTTGCAGGCTGTCAATCGCGTCATCTACCCGCGGTAGTGGGTACACGACCTTACGAGTGATCTTGTTGAGGCGTTGGTAGTCCACACAGAACCGTACAGAACCGCCCTTCTTCGTGACGAGAACGACAGGAGACGCCCAGGGGCTGCTAGAGGGTCTAATAACATCACGGCGAAGCATGTCGTCGACATGCTCGTTGATTACATAGAGTTCTGTGGGAGATACGCGATATGGACGTTGCCGCAGTGGTGGCTGTGTGCCTGTGTCGATGCGATGCGTAACGAAGGATGTGCGGCCGAGAGAAGGTTGGGCGACATCAAAAGAAGTCCGGAATTCTACCAACAATATATATATATATATATATATATATATATATATATATATATATATATATATATATATATATATATATATATATATAAACAATGAAGTGCTAACATAGGACCCGGAAGGAAAAGTTCAAAAAAATCAAGCACGTAGGAAAAAATTGTTTTGTAAAGGACTGACGTGTCTTTGTAAAGGACTGACGTTTCGGCCGCGGGACCGGCCTTCGTCGGAGTGATGTGAACATGTAACGGTGACCGTTGACCGTTGCATGTTCACATCACTCCGACGAAGGCCGGTCCCGCGCCCGAAACGTCAGTCCTTTACAAAACAGTTTTTTCCTACGTGCTTGATTTTTTTGAACTATATATATATTGCCACAGCTCGAACATCGCAGAAGACGCTGCCACAATTCGCGTTCGTAAAAGCCGCCAAGCAAGTAGCAAGAAAGCCGCGCCATGGAACGCCGTCTTGCACGCGCCACGATGCTACGCCACGGGACCGGCACGAGATTCGAGGGGCAGAAGAAGAGACCGACGAAGTTGGAGTCAGCGAGCAAGAGGCATTCTTGGCTGACCATCTTTAGCTTTGAGTTTACGGGCACAAGTTCGCCCTAAATAAAGAGTTTATATAGTACCAGGTGCTATATTTATTCGTAACAATATATTGCTACGGAGAGGAAGAAAAGGAAGAGGTGCGACTGACAGGCGCGCGACTGGGCCGATCAGCCATTGTGTCTCTTGCCTGTAGTTTTACTCTGCAAATACATCTCGCTCAGAAGCAACCAACCTCGTAACATATTGGTGAGAGGTGCTGGGTAACCATCAGGCAACGGAGCTCCGCAGCGGACGTCGCATCGCCCTTCCAGCCATGGCCAATGCTCAGCCCTCCGCGTCAACGTCAGCGTCTCCGACGAACATGGCGTCGCAACCGTACGTTTTCACGCCTCTCAAGGATCCCGGTACATTCTGCGGAACCGATGGCGTCGACGTTGACGATTGGCTGGCCATGTTTGAACGAGTGAGTGTGCCGAACAGATGGGATCCCACACTTCAGTTGGCTAATGTGCTGTTCTATTTGAGAGGCACGGCCAAGGTGTGGTATGAGAACAATGAAGAAGAACTTACAAGCTGGGACCAATGCAAAGCAAAGATGCGGGAGGTGTTTGGCAAAACCGCCAGTCGGAAGATCGCCGCCAAAAAGGAATTGGCCTGCCGTGCCCAATCCCCTACGGAGTCATACCTCGCTTACATTCAAGACGTGCTGGCCCTCTGCCGAAAGGCCGAAAGCGACATGACAGAAGGTGACAAGGTGGGACATGTTCTGAAAGGGATTGCCGACGACGCGTTCAATCTCCTGATGTGCAAGGGCTGTTCCACCGTAGACGCGATCATCAAAGAGTGTCGTCAGTTCGAGCAAGTGAAAAGTCGCCGCATTCTACAAACATTCGCTCGACTCCCAAACACCGCTGCAACATCTACTTGCGAGGACCAGTCAACACCACAACGTGCATCGCCGCCGGGAGACCTTACACGCATTGTTCGTCGTGAACTGGAAGCTATGGCGCCCTCGGCGTTCTATTCGCGCAGTACCGATGCCACTCCTGTTACTGTTCCTCTTGTTCAAGCCATCGTGCGCCGGGAGCTTGAAAACATCGGAGTGCATTCCGTGTGCCATGTCACCGCGCCTAGAGTCAGCGAACGCCCTTTCGTGATGCCCTTCTCCGACCGACGGTCTTCTCCACGTACTCGCAACCCGGCTGAGTGGCGAACTGCAGATGACCGCCCTATATGTTTCAACTGCCACCGCGTTGGACATATTGCCCGTTACTGCCGCAACACATGGTCCTCGGCACATCGCGCAACGACCAATATGACCCGTTTCGACGATACCGCCCGCACCTTTCCACCTGCCGAAGAGCCCAATGCCATTGACCATTCTCGGAACACTTGGTACAGCCGCTCGCCTTCACCACGTGGGCACCAGTCTCGATCGCCGCAAACACGTCGTCCATCGTCCCGTTCGCCGCAGCCACGGCGCTTCTCGTCCCCCGTGGCTTCCGGCCGCGTTGTCTCGGAAAACTGAGAAATGCAGCCCCCGGAGGTGGTGCTGCATTGACGACTTCCGCAGCAAATCCTCTTTCCGTTCCCACCAGACGAAGTGTAATAGACGTTAAAGTAGACGGCGAACCTGTACAAGCACTTGTCGACACCGGCGCAAGCATTTCGGTCATGAGTTCAAGCCTACGCACACGTTTAAAGAAAGTTCTGACACCAGCGGCTGCACAAATGCTCCGTGTGGCCGATGGCGGCACGCCGATGGTTCTCGGTCTGTGCACTGCCCGCTTACGTATAAAGGACCACACTACTTCTGTCATTTTAGCCGTGATTGACCACTGCCCTTATGACATTATCCTAGGCCTGGACTTCTTGTCGAATCATTCTGCTCTGATCGATTGTGCTACAGGCGTTCTTCAGCTAGAGTTGCCTCAGATAGTCGCTGAACCCCCCACTGCCCCGCCGCGCCTGTGCTCTCTTCAGGATGTGCGGCTGTCAGCTCAGGCAGCCACCTTCGTCGTTTTGACCGCACAGCCCCAAGTTCCCGATGGTCAATATGTCCTCCTTCCTCTCGCCGACGTCCTCTTGAGCCGCAACATTGCCATTCCCCATACGCTTGTGACTGTTACTGACAATTGTACCTCGCTTCCACTTCTCAATTTCAGCTTGTGCCCTCAAGTGCTTCCTCGTGGCATGTTCTTGGCCACCGTATCTAATGCTGACGAATTCGAAATAGCAGCGCTCACCACCGAGATTGATTTACTTCAGTCTCCTGTAGCGAACAGCACCTGTTCTCGGCCAGATCGTTTCTCGAAGATGATTGCACCCGACCTCAACCCTGCGCAAGCCAATGACATCCATCGCCTTCTCGCGTCATATACCGACATTTTTTCTTTCGACGACAGACCTCTAGGGCAAACATCCACTGTTCAACACCGTATAAATACTGGTGACGCCAGTCCTATTCGCCGACGCCCCTATCGTGTCTCCCCCACTGAGCGTAGAGTTATCCAAGCAGAAGTGGACAAAATGCTCAACAAAGGTGTCATAGAACCATCAAGTAGTCCTTGGGCCTCCCCTGTCGTCCTTGTGAAAAAAAAAGATGGTACCTGGCGCTTCTGCGTTGACTATCGCCACCTAAACAAGATCACACGAAAAGACGTGTACCCGCTACCACGCATCGATGACGCGTTGGACTGCCTACACGGGGCTACATACTTCTCGTCTATAGATCTTCGGTCCGGCTACTGGCAGATTTCTGTCGATGAAATGGACCGCGAGAAGACGGCCTTCATTACACCAGATGGTTTATACCAGTTTAAGGTCATGCCTTTTGGACTATGTAACGCCCCTGCCACATTCGAACGAATGATGGACTCTCTCCTGCGTGGTTACAAGTGGTCTACTTGTCTTTGTTACCTAGACGATGTGATAGTCTTTTCATCTACTTTCGATAGCCACCTGACCCGTCTCGCTGCAATTCTCGCAGTCTTCAGAACAGCTGGGCTACAACTCAATTCCAAGAAGTGTCAATTTGGTCACCGTCAGATTGCCATTCTGGGCCATATTGTAAACGCCGATGGTGTCCAACCAGATCCCGAAAAGATCCGCGTCGTCCGTAGCTTTCCAGTGCCCCGTTCTACATCCGACGTCCGTAGCTTCGTCGGCTTATGTTCCTACTTTCGCCGTTTTGTGCAAAACTTCGCTGACGTTGCCCGGCCACTGACAGATTTGCTGAAGAAGGATACCACATTCTCATGGGGCCCTGAGCAGGCTCAAGCGTTCGCCGCTCTCATCGGCTACCTAACTACGCCCCCCATACTTGCCCACTTTAATCCTTCTGCTGCCACAGAGGTTCGCACCGACGCCAGTGGCCACGGTATCGGCGCAGTTCTCGCTCAGCGGCACCACGGTAGACAGTGCGTGATAGCTTACGCCAGTCGCCTGCTTTCTCCCCAGGAGATGAATTATTCCATCACCGAGAGAGAGTGTCTAGCTTTAGTTTGGGCCGTCGCCAAGTTTCGGCCATATTTATATGGTCGCATTTTCACTGTCGTTACGGACCACCACGCCCTCTGTTGGCTGACTTCTCTGAAGGACCCGACTGGACGTCTGGCTCGCTGGGCTCTGAGGCTTCAGGAATTTTCGTTTAGCGTCAGCTACAAGTCTGGCCGTTTGCACAAGGACGCAGACTGTCTTTCTCGATATCCGGTAGATCCTCCTGATCCCGTTGCGCCTGACCTGGAGAGCAGAGTAATGGCGTTTACAGACGTCAGCGATATGCGCATCGAACAACGACGGGATGAGTCATTGCGCACTATCATCGACGCCATCCAGTCTGACAGCCATGACACTCAATCCCGTATGTTCGTGCTGCATGACGGCATCCTCTACCGCCGCAACGTCACCACTGAAGGCCCTGAGCTTCTGCTTGTCATCCCTCGTCATCTACGGCCTGCCATACTTCAACAACTTCACGACGCACCAACAGCGGGACACCTCGGCGTTTCCCGCACATACGACCGCGTGCGACGTCGATTTTTCTGGCCTGGATTGTACCGCAGCGTACGTCGATATGTCGCCACTTGCGACCTCTGCCAGCGCCGGAAAAGACCTTCTTTGCTGCCAGCTGGATATCTTCACCCAATTGAAGTCCCCTCTGAACCATTTCATCGCGTGGGACTCGACCTTCTTGGCCCTTTTCCGACGACGACACTAGGAAATAAATGGATTGCCGTCGCCACAGATTATGCGACCCGTTACGCGATAACAAAGGCCATGCCAACCAGTTGCGCCACTGACGTCGCGGATTTTCTTCTTCATGACGTCATCTTACACCATGGTGCACCCCGACAGCTGCTTACGGACCGCGGCCGCTCTTTCCTGTCCAAAGTTGTCGATGACCTCCTTCGATCGTGTGCTACAGCCCATAAGCTATCTACCGCCTACCACCCACAAACTAATGGCCTAACTGAACGTCTCAACCGCACGCTCACAGAGATGCTTTCGATGTACGTCTCCGATGATCATCGAGACTGGGATACAACGTTGGCCTATGTGACCTTCGCATATAACTCCTCTCGACATGACACTGCGGGATTCTCGCCTTTTTATCTTTTATATGGTCGCGACCCCATATTGCCATTTGAAACCACCTTGCCTCTCGTGCCATCTGCTTCCGAATACGCGCGCGAAGCCATTGATCGGGCTCACATGGCTCGTCAAGTTGCCCAGTCTCGCCTCACCAGGTCACAGGATATGCAAAAAGCCCGCTACGACCACCGGCATCGAAATATAACGTTTGCCCCAGGTGACCACGTGCTCCTCTGGTCACCGTGTCGCCGTGTAGGTCTCTCCGAAAAACTTTTGTCCCGATACGCCGGACCCTACCTAGTCTTACGTCAAGTTAGCGACGTAACCTACGAGATAGCGCCATTGCACTCCAATACGTCACCAAGTTCGTCACTAGTTGACATTGTCCATGTTTCGCGCTTGAAACCCTACTTCTGTCGCACTTCTCCGGACTCTCGCCGAGACGGCGCTCCAACGCCCGGGGGTCCTGCTACGGAGAGGAAGAAAAGGAAGAGGTGCGACTGACAGGCGCGCGACTGGGCCGATCAGCCATTGTGTCTCTTGCCTGTAGTTTTACTCTGCAAATACATCTCGCTCAGAAGCAACCAACCTCGTAACAATATATATATATATATATATATATATATATATATATATATATATATATATATATATATATATATATATATATATATATATATATATATATATATATAGCCTTTATGTATACACTTTTTTCCTTATTCGTTAACGGGGGTCTCGTACTGGCAGAGTTGGTGGCGTTAGGTTGCGTATAAGGAACTATTGGTCAGCTGCGAGGCCGTAATAAGTTCACGTGCTAAGTGCTTCTCGGGCACCGGAATCACTCACCGCTGACACGGACGCGAGTGGCGTCTCGTCTCGGCAGGCAAAGGATGACGAACCAGCGTCTGTTGACGCGACTCTCGGAAACGAGACTGGCGACGCGACTTGTTCGGAACGCCATGGATGGACTGAGGATGCCTGGCATACCGTTTTATCGCGCAGGCAAAAGAAAAACCAGTTAAAAAAGCAGCGATCACAGATGGAGAAGGCTGTGAAAGCGAACGAGAAATTTGAAAGCGATCCGCCCGCCGAAAAACAAAAACATGAAGCCACGCAGGGTTTCAGACGGAGAAAGCGACGCGGCCCACCTCCACTACCGAAAGAGGACATCAAGATTATTCTGAGGCCGCATAAGGGTCTCTGGGTAAAAAACATATTGGGACTGGAACTCTCCAGGGCTGTGATAGATGCCTGCCAACGAAGTTTCAATGGCAATGACTTTCTGTTGCGGGTTCACCCAGGATCGAACATTGTAATCCTATCTACGCCAAGCATGGAGGTAGCGAGTAGGCTGCGAGGTATCAGTCAACTAAAGATCAGGGGACAAATCCACGCTTTCAATGCATACGTGGCCGACCCCGAAGGCGTCTTGCGGGGAATTGTACATGGAATACCGGCCGGGACTTCGCAAGATGAACTCATGGAGAACCTACGTGTTCGGACTCAAGGGGTGAATATTGAGAGAGCAAGAATGTTGGGCTCGTCTAAAACGGCGATTATCACATTCACGGGCAATGTGCTACCGAGGAGCGTATACATAATGGGTGCCGAGTTAATATGCTACCCATACAAGCCAACAGTACAGGTGTGCAAGATATGCCTCCAAACCGGACATCGTACGGACGTCTGTCCAACTCCAAATGTCAATGTATGCCTCAAGTGCGGGGCAGGGGAACCAATGCAAGGACACGACTGCATCCCCAAGTGTGTCATCTGTGACGGTGAACACCCCACAGGAGATAGTCTGTGCAAGAAAAAACTTAAGAACGTCGCTCCTCCCAAGAAATTGAGGACAGATCAGCCAAAAGACTGGGTTAGCCAACCTGAATATACCGGCGATGCCAAGTCGTCAGAAGAATTCCCTCCACTAAGGATGAACATGCCTCGATGGTTCAGCTCGGACCGGATGGAACAGCGCCAGTCAAGGTCACGTTCACGATCCCGATCAAGATCCCAGTCAAGGTCGCGATCGAGATCTCGTTCAAGGAGGGACAGACGTCACACTAACACGGCACCACCGGCCCCTGGGAAACCCAGCTTAAAGAACCAACGAAAGCATCGCGGACCTCCGGCCGAGATGGGTTCCTGCGAGGAATCACAAGACGCCCTAGCCGCCGGCCGGACAAACATAAATCAGGTGAGCTTTGCGGGGTCAGTGTCTTCCAATGCTCCTGTAACAGAAAGTCCACAATACAAGAAAATATTGAAAGAAAATAAGAGATTGACTCAAGAGGTCAAACAGCTAAAAAAACAAATGGCCGAAGAGCGAAATAACTTACAGGCAGCAATATCTTCATTAGAGAGACGGCTAGAGGCTAAACTACGACCACAAAACCCGACAGGAATAGCTGGAGGATGTAGTCAGAAAACGACATATCAACCGTCAATAAAACCCACCCTTTCGGGGGGCAGCGCGGCGTCGGCTGAAGTTGAGGAAGGTATGGCGTACGCAGGTACAACCACCCCTACCCCAAGCACGACAGTAAAAAACCACGACCAAATAACGCAGCAAATACAGGCACAGTTAGACAAAAACAGGGAAGGTATAGCTAACGTTAATAAACTGCTAGTCGATTTCATGAATGAGATAAAATCTTTCGTCTGCGAGGAATTAAAAACTCAAAGGCAGTACGTGAATGACGCTGTTAGCAGCTTGCAAAGGGCGATAAACAAGCGCTCTCGCTCGACCTCCGCTAGAAATAGCAAACAATCTAAGGGGAATCGCGACGACGCGGAAGCACCCATGCATCATGGCCAAAAATAACCTGAGAAGTGTGGAACGACTAGAGATCTGGCAGTGGAATTGCCGCACTTTTCACAAACGCGCCGCAGCACTCCAGAGTTATATCAATGCGGCACCAATTAAACCCGACGTTATATGCTTGCAAGAAATTGGTGCCAAAATAGTGAAGCTTCAGGGTTATTATATTTTTCAGAACCCAAACTATCCCCGCGTAGCGACGCTGGTGAGCAAGATGATTGCGGCAACAGATGAGTACATAGGAACGCTACAGATCAATCACCAAATTATCAGTTTATTGCCCCAAAAGAGAGGCAAAGCGAAGACTATAATAGTCAACCTATACAGTCCTCCAAAAGACAAAGGCGAAGACTTCAATGAGCTCCTTGCTGAGACGGTTAAAATCGCAGGCAACAAGGACCGCCTATTGGTTTTGGGTGATTTTAACGCACCCAGCACCACATGGGGTTACCCAAAAGACTCGCCGAAGGGAACGCGTCTCGAACATGCTGCGTCCAGGCTGGGCCTGAGTTTAATAACTCTCCCAATTGCGCCCACGAGAGTGGGCAACAGCGTATGTAGAGACACGTTCCCGGACCTCACTTTCACCTTCAACCTCAAAGACGCATCCTGGACAAACCTGGAGGAAAATCTAGGAAGCGACCATTACATTATAAGCGTCTCCATATCGACACCCAAAATGCGTAGATTGATAGGCGACGTGGCGATCACAGATTGGACTGAGTTTAGGAAACGAGATCCTCCACCAGACTCTGTACCGAACTCAATAGAGGCATGGTCGGAGTACATAAAGTCGGTACACGCCATCACTACGAAGAAAATAGCCAGAACCGTAGAGACGCCAGCAGTAGACAGCCGTCTGCTACACCTATGGGAGAGCAGGCGCAGCCTACTAAAGCGTTGGAAACGTCAACGCCTGAATAGGACACTACTGCGTAGGATCGCTGCTCTTGCAGAGGAAGCAAACGACTATGCCAGCAAATTGGCTACCGAGGGATGGGTCAAGTTCTGCAGTTCGCTTCAGAACACACTGAGCACCGCGAAAACTTGGTCCATCCTAAGAAATATTCTTGATCCAGACAAGTCCAAATCCACGACAAGCAGAACACTGCAGAAAATCGCAGAAACATTTCCGGGCACGGACGACGATCTCGTGAAAGCCCTTAAGGAGAGATATATTGGCGATAGTCCACCAAGTAACTCGGCTAATCACATGAGTTACAGTGGAGCTAGAAATGAGAAACTAGACGAGCCGATAACAAAGGAGGAGGTCTTTGCGGCAGCTCAGGCAGCCAAGAGGAACACAGCCCCCGGTGAAGACCAAATTACGAATGCTATGATAAGAAACCTTAGCGACAAAGCCATCGAAGGCATGACAAAACAATTCAATGAACACTATTGGCTCAAAGGAAAGGTCCCTGCAGAATGGAAAACGGCCAAAATTATAACCATTCCGAAACCCGGAAAAAAGCCCTCCCTGCAGGCGCTCAGACCTATATCACTTACGTCATGTATGGGGAAGCTTTTCGAACGGGTCGTTCAGACCAGACTTCAGAATTTCATAGAGGACAGGGGGCTGTTTCCGGCCACCATGCTGGGCTTCCGCAGTGGTCTCTCAACACAGGACGCTTTCCTCCTGATACAAGAAGAGGTACTCAAGGGTGTTCCCAAAGGTGGAGAGCATTTGCTGCTTGCTCTAGACTTAAAGGGAGCTTTTGACAATATCTCTCATGAAGCTATACTCTCAGAGCTAAATATAATTGGTTGCGGGGAAAAGATATATAACTATATAAAAGATTTTCTCACCGATCGGGAGGCGACAATTGGTATCTCAAGCGTTAGGTCTGAGCCATTCCGAATGCCAAACAAGGGAACGCCTCAAGGAGCCATAATATCTCCTCTGTTGTTTAATATCGCCATGCGTCGACTCGCTCGGGCCTTGGATTGTGTACCACAGCTAGGTTATACCCTCTACGCGGACGACATTACTCTGTGGGCCACAAGGGGGTCCCTGGCCAGCAAAGAGCAGACTCTGCAAGAGGCGGCACTGGCTGTCGAAAACTTTGCCAGAACCAGTGGTCTCAGCTGCGCACCCGAAAAATCGGAGGTGATCAGAATACACAGCAAACGCTACAAAAGTAACGGAAGAATAGAAATTGAAATCGAAAAGCAGAAAATTAAAGAAGTCACCGTCACCCGTATTCTGGGTTTCTGGGTTCAAAGCAACGGTAGGGCAAATCACACTATCGGTCTTCTTAAATCAGCAACTAAACAAGTGGCTAGAATGATTCAGAGGATCACCTTCCACAAAAAAGGCATGAAAGAAAGTGATACTGTCCGATTAGTGCAGGCGCTCGTAATGAGCAAATTGACATACAGCTTGCCTTTCCACACGCTGAACAAGAGCGAGGAAGAGCAAGTAGATTCTATCATCAGAGGGGCTTACAAGGCAGCATTAGGCTTACCGATAAGCACTCCGACACAGAGGCTTCTCGAGATCGGCCTGCATAACACGTACGCTGAACTGAAAGCAGCAACATTGATCTCTCAGCGCAACCGTCTCAGCCAGACGAAGTCGGGAAGAGAGATACTGATGTGGGCGGGTATAACACCCCAACCCCAAAACTTGGACGAGGAGCTGGTGGACGTACCAGACCCAGTCCGACGACATATTTCGATCGCCCCTATCCCCAGGAACATGACCAAGGAGCGGCATCACGAAAGGCGAGAGGAGCGTGTAAAATGGATCAGAAAATTAGTTAGAGGCAATGAGAACGTGCTATACGTTGACGCTTCCAGGTATAACTGGAAGCGCTGCGTCGTCACAATGGTAAGCAGTGACACGAGAAGCATGGCGTCCAGCGCATCACTGTACACTACATCGATCACCAAGGCCGAGTGTTTCGCCATCGCATTGGCGATTAAAAGTCGAGAGCGCAGCGACGGCCAGACGTACATCACCATACTCTCAGATTCGCAAGAGGCGTGCCGGCTATTCACGAAAGGCCGCCTCCCATTAAACATTTGCAAATTTTTAGGCGGCGAATTGAGCAACACTTATAGGTTGGTCTGGTGCCCTGGACATGCAGGCCTAGAGGGTAACGAGAGGGCGGACGCTCTAGCTCGAGCGCTCACGAACCGAGCGGAGCAGCAGCCTTTCTCGCTGTTGCCACCACCCAGCAACGGCGGCTTTCGCGAGGAGGAGGAAAACGACCCGGCTCGGATGGCTCCGCGAGAGCTTCTTGCTCACCAGCGATACACGCGGCAGAAATATGGCGCCCCCCACAAATCTCTTAAAGGGGAAGACGCCATAGACCTCCGTAAAATTCAAACGGGAGTTTATCCAAATTTATTACGACTGCACAAAATTCATCCAACTTTGTATGGGCGCGATTGTCCGTGGTGTCGCGACTCGCCACCGACCCTTTACCATATCTCGTGGAGTTGTGCTAAACGGCCAAATGAACTTGATCGCTTACAGCGTATGTATAGAATGGAAAACTCTTGGGAGCAATGGGAGGCACTCCTCGCTAGCTCGGACCCGGAGGTGCAACTAGCACTCCTGGACCACGTCCGGCAGGCGGCGCAAGCCAGTGGAGCCTTGGACATGGGGCCCCACCCATCTAGCTCCTAAACCCCTTCTTTTTCAACCCAATAAAGTTATTTCTCTCTCTCTCTCTCTCTCTTTAGCTTTGAGTTTACGGGCCCAAGTTCGCCCTAAATAAAGAGTTTATATAGTACCAGGTGCTATATTTATTCGTGACAATCTGGTGGAGGTGCTGGGTATGTTTTCAAGCCCACCACAGGCAAGGGAGAGAAGCCCAGATCCGACAAGATTGGAGCCAGCAGAATTGACACCTGTGCACCAACGCTCGAGTCGCCGACTACGTGGTGAGCAGCCCGAGTTTGGCCCCCTAATTGACCCATCAGGACCTGTCGAGACCTCAAGCACAAGTGTCACTGCGATGGCCACCCAGTCGATGCCATCTCCATCTCACCTCATTGTGGATTCGCCACGTACACCAGAGGTCTTCCACGGTGAGACCTTTGAAGATGCCGAGGACTGGCTTGAAGGCTTCGAGCGCGTTGCACGATTGAATGGTTGGGACGAAGCCCGAAAACTTCGTTACGTTTACGTCGCCCTGCAAGATTTGGCACGTACATGGTTTGAGAACCACGAAGCGTCCCTTCTGTCGTGGGACGACTTCCGACGAGAGCTCATCACAACCTATCCGAACACGGACCGCAAAGAGAAGGCAGAGGATGCTCTCCAGACAAGGAACCAACGGAATAACGAGCGCGTGGCCATGTACATAGAAGACATGTCGCGGCTCTTCCGCCGAGCCGACCAAAACATGGCCAAAGAGAAGAAGTTGCGGCACCTAATGCGCGGAGTCAAAGAAGAGATTTTTGCAGATCTCGTGCGTAATCCACCGCGAACTGTGGCGGAGTTCCGGTCCGAGGCAACGACCATGGAAAGGACACTACAACAACGTGCGCGACTGTACAACAGAGACTTCAGCGTCTCTTCAGTCAGGGCGGAGTCAACAACCGTCCCCACCAACGTCGACGTCCTCCGGGAAATGGTGAGGGCTATTGTTAAGGAGGAGCTCCAGAAACTGCAACTCCCCCAAAGTCTCTAGCGATGCCCTCAATCGCGGACGTTGTACGTGAAGAAGTGCGGCAAGCGATTATTCAGCCGCAGCCTCAGGTGCCACACCACACGCAACCGGAACCTCAGCCACAGCTGTCATACGCGCAAGTCGTACGGCAAGACACGAGACGCCCGAGCTTTGCACAAGCTCCCGTTATGCCACCGACCTTTCTTCGCAGTACGCCACCGCCGATTCCAGAAGCGAGACCCCGCAAAAGTGATGTATGGCGCACGGCAGACCGGCGGCCCCTCTGCTACCACTGTGGTGAGGCAGGTCATCTTTATCGGACATGCCACTACCGTCGGGTCGGGCTACGTGGCTTCCCAGTGAATGCACCCTGCCCTCGTAACGTTGAGCGCCCTTACGAAATCGAAGAATATTTATCTTCGCGCTATGCATATCCAAACACTCAGCGACATGAATCGCAGTCGATTGCACCAATGTGCAATAGGTCGCCAAGTCCACACCCATCATCTACTTTCCCGAGGCGTCGTTCACCAAGCCCTCGACGGGAAAACTAGAACCAGCGACCTGTGGAGGCAGGGCCGCTGATTTTCGGAAAACTGAAAACCCTCCATCGCTAACCGGATCAGACGACGACACTGACACAATGACGGACAATCACAGTAATGGTGACGTGACATCCGAGCTACAAGTCAGAATCGACGACGTCGAAACCATAGCGTTAATAGACACAGGTGCAGACTACTCAGTTATAAGTAGCATGCTCGCAAAGAAGCTGAAGAAAGTGCTCACTCATTGGACCGGACCGCAGATACGCACCGCCGGAGGGCATTTAGTCAGCCCCATAAGAATGTGCACAGCGAGAGTGGGAATAAGAGGCCATGTGTACGTCCGCAGTTGTATTGTTCTCCCCGAGTGTTCCCGTGAGGCAATTCTGGGCATGGACTTCCTGCAAGCGAACAGTGCCATCATCGACTTGCAGAAATCTCAAGTTTCTTTCTCTACAAAGAACGCTGTTGCCGTGTGTCATGCGGAGCAACCAATTGTTTCGTCTCTTCGTATTGTGGATGAAGGTGTGACAGTGCCGCCACGTAGCAGCGTGACAGTTTCTGTGAAAAGCGACGTTTTTCGTGAATATGCGGGACTAGCTGATGGAAATATCGAACTGCTACTCACAAAGGGGATACGCGTGGCGAGAGGTCTAGTGAACCTGCGGAACAGATATACTGATGTGCTATTGAATAACTTTACCAACGAGGTACAGCATGTGGCGAAGGGAGCAGCCATAGCATCACTTCATGACTACGTACAAGTCTCAGATGTTTGCACCATAGGAAAAGTACCCACAACGCCCTCAACAGTGGACAGTGTCCTCGAGAAAATAGATATTGACCGAGAGCTTTCATCTCTGCAGAAAGACCAGATTGTGGAGTTGATCAAGGAATTCGCAGAGTGTTTTTTCTCTTCATCGAAAGTCGGACGTACACCTGTAGCAAAGCACCGCATTGTAATCGAAGGGCATGTTAGACCAGTATGTCAGCATCCATACCGAGTAGCCCCGAAAGAAAGGGAGGCGATAAAGAAGCAAGTACAGGAGATGCTCGATGACGATGTCATACAGCCCTCCAAAAGCCCATGGGCATCGCCGGTAGTACTGGTGAAGAAGAAGGACAACACCATGCGGTTCTGTGTTGATTATAAAAAACTCAACCTCGTCACGAAGCGAGACGTGTACCCACTCCCACGAGTCGACGATACGTTGGATAAACTGCGCAATGCTCACTTTTTTTCATCGTTGGATCTAAAGAGCGGGTACTGGCAAATAGAAGTCGACGAACGAGATCGGGAAAAGACGGCGTTTGTGACACCCGACGGACTCTACAGGTTCAAAGTACTCCCATTTGTTTGTGTTCTGCTCCCGCTACCTTCCAGAGAATGATGGACACTGTGCTCTCCGGCCTCAAATGGCACTCATGTCTTGTCTATCTTGATGACGCAGTAATTTTTTCCACTACGTTCGAGCAGCACGTACAGAGATTGAGAACGGTACTGGACGCCATTCGTATGGCTGCACTTACGATAAAACCCGAAAAGTGCCACTTTGGATTCCGGGAGCTTCGGTTCCTCGGGCACATTGTCAGTTCTCACGGCGTCCGCCCAGATCCGGATAAAATCACTGCGATTGAAAATTTTCCAAGGCCAAGAGACAAAAAAGCTATGCGACGTTTTCTGGGGCTTTGTGCCTACTATAGGCGCTTCGTTGAAAACTTCTCCAAGATTGCGGAACCACTGACACGGCTTACGAAGGAAGGTGTACCATTTATCTGGCACCAAGAGCAAGAAGACGCCTTTCCCGAGTTACGACGGCGTTTGCAGTCACCTCTTATACTCGCTCATTTTGACGAAGATGCCAAAACAGACATTCATACGGACGCCAGCAACGTTGGCCTCGGTGCTATTCTTGTTCAATGGCAGAACGGGGAAGAAAAAGTTATTGCTTATGCAAGCCGCACTCTGTCGAAAGCTGAGTATAATTATTCAGCTACAGAAAAGGAATGTCTCGCAGTTATATGGGCCATCAGTAACTTCCGTCCATATTTATACGGTAGACCATTCCGAGCCATCAGTGACCATCATTCATTGTGCTGGCTTGCGAACCTCAAGGATCCTTCCGGAAGACTTGCTAGATAGAGCCTGCGTCTACAAGAATATGACATCACCGTAGTCTACAAGTCTGGCCACAAGCACAATGACGCGGACTGCTTGTCACGAGCACCAGTCCAGGCCTCGTCTCCTGAGCATGAACAAGGCTCCGTGTTTCTTGGAGCTGTGAATGTATCGGAGATGGCTCATGATCAGCGAATGCACCCAGAATTACTTCTGCTCATTCAATACTTTGAGGGGCAGCAAGTCGAAGTACCGCGAGTTTTCGTCCGTGGACTACGTTGCTATGTCCTTCGCAACAACGTTCTCTACAAGAGAAACTTTCAACACACCGGTGAAACGTTCCTACTGCTGATACCATCATCACTGCGAGCGGAAATTTTAGAAGCGTGTCATGATGACCCATCGGCAGGTCACTTGGGCATTAGTAGGACTTCGGCAAGAATCCGCCAGAGATATTACTGGCCGAAATTGATGGATTCAGTACATCATTACGTAAGATCATGTCGAGAATGCCAAAGACGCAAAGTACCACCCCTAAAACCAGCAGGTCTTTTGAAACCGATATAGCCACCGAAAATTCCGTTTGAGCAGGTCGGAATGGATTTGCTAGGACCATTTCCTATAACATCGTTTGGGAAGCGCTGGATAGTTGTAGCGACCGACTACATGACCCGGTATGCCGAGACGTCATCTCTCACAAAAGGAACGGCAAATGAAGTGGCTCAGTTTTTTGTGACCCAGATAGTGCTGCGACATGGCGCACCTAAAGTCCTTATAACTGACAAAGGAACTGCGTTCACAGCCAGGCTAGTACAGTCTGTCATGAAGCTAACGCACACCGACCACAGAAGAACTACCGCATACCATCCGCAAACTAACGGGTTAACTGAAAGGCTGAACAGGACGCTTGCTGACATGATCGCGATGTATGTGGACGGCGAGCGTCGGACTTGGGACACCATATTACCGTATGCTACATTTGCATACAATACCGCAGTACAAGAGACAACCCACTTCACGCCATTTCAACTTGTTTATGGTCGGACAGTAATAACGACATTAGACGCGATGCTGCCTGTCAACAGCACGAATGAAGAGGCCAGTCAGTCAGTCAATGAACTTTATTTACAAATTGTCTCGAGGAGCCGATTCCCCTCAAGGGGGAGGGTCGGCTGCGGGCCGCACCCACGTGGGGACAGGAAGAGCGAGCCCCTCCGCCAAATTGCGGGCCCTCTGGACAGCCCGGATTTGTACCTCTTGGTCCGAGCTGGTAATTGCCGTCCTCCAGGCAGCTTCTGTGCTGAGAGGCTCGCCATCGCGCAGCGCTGCGCATTGCCAGAGCATGTGGGGTAACGTGCAACGTCTCTCTTCGCAATGAGGGCATTGCGGCTTTATGCTGTCGATAAACTTGCTGTACACTAAAGGCGACGGGTAAGTACCCGTTTGCAGCATTCCTAAAGTGACTGACTGGGCCCTAGCGAGTTGCGGGTGCGAGAGCGGAAAGTACGCCTGGCCAATTGATAATTTTTGCAAATTTCGTTAAAGGTGAGGAGCGAATCAAGCTGCCGGATGCCATCCCCAAAATTAGATGCCGATTGCCCGTCACGGTGGGACAGTTCGCGTGCTCGGGCATGGGCAAGCTCATTGGCATTGGGGATAACAGGGTGGACATCCTTGCCCATGTGGGCAGGAAACCAGGTGATGTGGCCGTCGATTTCCATGCAATGTGGTCTGTTGGTAAGAAGATGGGCCGCCTGCTCACAGACTGACCCGGTCATGAACGCTCGTGCAGCAGCTCGAGAATCAGTGAAAATGCGCGTGCGCATGGGAATCGCCACGGCCATTGCTATAGCAGCCTGCTCTGCCCTAGCCGGCGTGGTATCTCGAAGAGATGCTGCTGTGAGGATTTTACCGGGAAAGTCAGTGACCACAGCCACGAAATTGGATGTGCCGGGATACTGTGCTGCGTCAACGTACGCCACAAGTTCAGGGGTGGCAGCGGCGGAACTGAGGAGCGACCTAGCCCTAGCGGCCCGGCGGCCGACATTGTAGAGAGGGTGAACATTTCTAGGAATTTGTGAGACCGTAATCTGCTCCCTCAATTTGGGTGGAAGCTGTATCTTTTTGTCTGCTACCATAGTTGGTTCGCAGCCCAGAAACTCCAGGATGCGTCTCCCAGCTTTGGAAGAAGACAGTCGTGCAGCTTGTGCTGTTTGTTGCGCTTCTGCAATCTCACTAAATGTATTATGCATACCAAGAGCCTTGAGCTTTTCCTCATTTGTGTTGTTTGGAAGGCCCAAGACCCTCTTAATGCACTTTAGAATAATCGCATCCAGTTTCCCTTGTTCTTTCCTTTCCCACCTATGCGCTGCGGCAATGTAATTAATGTGACTCATAAGAAAGGCATGGAAAAGCCTCATGAGGTTGGCCTCACAAAGCCTTCCACGCCTGTTAGACACCCGAAGTATAAGCTTGACCATGCTCTCTGCCTTTGCCGCAATACGAGTCAGAGTATCAGAGTTACTTCCGTGCTCCTCCAGGAACATGCCTAATATCCTAATATGAATAATATGCCTAATATGAAGAGGACCCTGACATAAGCGAATATGTAGAAAGGGCAGAAGAGGCGCGACAACTAGCATGGAACCGCATCATTCAACAGCAGGACGTCGACGCGCACCGTTACAATTTAAGACGAAGGGATGTTCAGTACTTCCCTGGAGACCAGGCGTGGGTCTGGACGCCCGTACGTGCACGTGGCCTATCAGAAAAGCTTATGCGCCGCTATTTTGGCCCTTACGGGGTTCTTCGTCAGCTAGGCCCATTAAACTACGAAGTGATCCCTGAAGGTCAAGTATGCACAACACGACGCTGGAATCTCCCGGAAGTTGTACATGTAGTACGGATGAAACCGTACTACGACAGGAACTCAACAAGTGAACTGACTCACGTCGTCTAACACAAGGACAATTCCTATTGTTTAGAAACTGTCAACCGGCTCTACGCATCGGGGCGATGCGTGCTAGGAGGGGGACTTATGCCACAGCTCGAACATCGCAGAAGACGCTGCCACAATTCGCGTTCGCAAAAGCCGCCAAGCAAGTAGCAAGAAAGCCGCGCCATGGAACGCCGTCCTGCACGCGCCACGATGCTACGCCACGGGACCGGCACGAGATTCGAGGGGCAGAAGAAGAGACCGACGAAGTTGGAGTCAGCGAGCAAGAGGCATTCTTGGCTGACCATCTTTAGCTTTGAGTTTACGCACAAGTTCGCCCTAAATAAAGAGTTTATATAGTACCAGGTGCTATATTTATTCGTAACAATATATATATATATATATATATATATATATATATATATATATATATATATATATATATAGCCTTTATGTATACACTTTTTTCCTTATTCGTTAACGGGGGTCTCGTACTGGCAGAGTTGGTGGCGTTAGGTTGCGTATAAGGAACTATTGGTCAGCTGCGAGGCCGTAATAAGTTCACGTGCTAAGTGACGCAAAGCGGCCTTACAAAGAGTGTGCCACACTCGCCTCCATGGCTACAGGTGGCGCTGACTGACATTCCCCCGTTTAAATTCACATATAAACCCAATAAAGTGGCTGAAGGGATAGTCGCTGTGGTAGCTCAGTGGTAGAGCATCAAACGCGTTATTAGAAGGTCGCAGGTTTGATTTCTGCTCACGGAAAGTTATCTTTTCACCCACTTTTCGTTCTTCACATATACATTACAGCTGGTCTAATAATTTCCCCTATACATTCCTTGGCATTATTGTCTGTTATATTTCATTATTATTGGGTCAAAACACGAAAAAAAACTAGCCCTTAGTGTAGTGATCAAGTGACGTGCCTCGCGCTCACGGGTAGCGGTTGCATATTCATAGAAACCGAAACATAGAAACATAGAAACCGAAACTACAGGTACTATATACAGGATACAACATTTTCACTCCCTCATTTATTTATTTTTATTTAGGGAACGTGTTAGTACGTTAGTATGGCTTAATCGCGCACTGTTTATATGTGCAACGAGAAATACACAAGAAATACACATTAATATATACACACAAAATTATCTGTACACATGCCAAAAATATTGAATACATTAGGTAACAGGTATACCAACTAAGGAATATTTACACATTCACACTTTATAACCATATCTGTGCAGTCGCCGTCTCTCTCGGTGCGGCTGAATGCGACGACCAGGTGGGCAAGACACCACAGGTTCTTCTGTAGTGTTCACGGGTGGGCGTGAAACAATTTCTGAAGCAGGAAACTGTCCGGCGGCTGGTCTCGTTGGCGAGCGGGAATCGTAATCTGCACTAGGCACAGGTTTCGCTGTGGGAGCAGTCGCCTTAGCGGACGCTGGCTGCCATGTTGCAGCGATAAGCGTCGCGTCAACGGGATCGTGATGGAACGAATATTCACGCCCTGCAGAATGTTGCTGAAGGCCATTGTCGCCAGGGCGCCGAGAAAGACGCGCTTGGACGCCGGAGCGAGCGGACGCGCGTCGCATGCGCTCCGCCGAACGTGTGCTCTCGTTGACCAGATTACTTCGATATCGTCGCCGGCACTGTGTCGGATCATCAAGTTTTAACTGTCCTGGGAACCGCACACCCTTCCCGAGGCTGTAGAGCATCTCCATTGTGCTCTATCGCCTTCAGAAGAACCCATGTGAGCGCTGGGCCGCTGGGCCTAAGCGTCGACCTGTGCGAGTACGGGTGACTAGGCCTAACGGCGGGACCCCTTCCACAACAATATGGACGCTAGCACTGCGTCAACTGCTGACGTGACTACTACCGGATGCGTTCAACCTGCATTCAGCCCCAACGACACCCATGTTAACACGGAATCTCTCGACCTCGACGAGCTCGCCTCGGCAAGCGAAGGTGAAGTTGCCGTGCACCATCCTACATCGTCTGCATCGCTGGGACCGGCAAGCGACACCGACGCGAACTGGAAACTGGCGATTTCTCGTCGCCAGCGTCAACGCCAGAAAAAATTCGACAAAGCTCGAGCGGAATTGATGCAGCCGGCCGGTCCTGCAAGCACTCCGCCCAGCCACGTCAACGCCGGGGCAGCTGCGGGTGCGAGCGCTCCTGCTGCGCAGGCAGACGCGGCCGGCGTCGCACCGGCGCGAACACCACCACCCGTAACGAAGCCGCGCCAGCTACGACGGAAGCTGCCGCCGCTTCCACGCACAGACATAAAGATCATCATGCGCCCGAAAAAGGGCCTGGCCATTCGGAACTTCACTACGCATCAAATCTCCCGAGCCGTAGCACTGGCGGGCAATTTACGACAACATTGTACTGGTGATCATTTCATTATGCGTACTCGCCCCGGGTCGAACATCATCATTGCCAGCACGCCACATGTTGAGACAGCCGAAATTCTTCGTCGGATCACCACCCTCACGCTTGAGAGGAAGACCTACGAATTCAATACCTATGTGTCGGCCCCTGAGGGCACCTTGCGGGGAGTTAATCATGGGATAGACCCTGGCACAACTCCGGAAGAACTCACCGCCAACCTCCGCGTGCGCACGCAGGGAGTGACAGTGCACAGTGCACGAATGCTTGGTGCTACCAAATCTGCCGTGATCACTTTTGAAGGTCCTCTTCTGCCCCGTTATGTACTGTATTACGGTGGGGAGGTGGCCTGCCATCCGTACAAGCCGACGCGACAAGCCTGCCAAGTCTGCTTACAACCGGGGCACCGCTCAGACGTATGCCCCACGCCAAACACTCCCGTGTGTCGGCAGTGTGGTATCCTCAACCCCGTTGACGGCCACCCCTGTGCTCCCAAATGTCACTTGTGTGGAGATGCCCACTTAACGGGCGCGAAAGAGTGCTCTCAGAGACTGAAGGCCCCGCGCCAACGGCCACCTCCTCAACCAGCAGCACCAGCCAGGGGTCGCAACCCCCATCGTAACCCACCCACTCCCAAACGTAGGTGGTTCAGCAAGGAAAACGAGACCTCATGCAGCCACTCCCGCTCACGCTCGAGGTCACAGTCCTTCCCGCCCCTCCCTTCTGTGGAACCTGGCCAACAGCAGCAACCACAGCAGCGACAACATCCGAAGAACCAGATGACCAAGGGGCAGCAGCAGCAGCAGCAACCCACCTGTCAACAGTCCCAGCACGCCTCCAGCAAGCATAATGAGAAGCCCAATCCCACTCCATCAGCCGGTGCCGACAATAAGGTGAGCTGGTCAGCAAATGTAGATCCTCCCATCGCTCCACTCAATACCCTGTCCACCGCATACGAACACCTTCTCGCGGAAAACATAAAACTCAAACAGGAGCTGGCGGCCGTCAGGGCACGTCAAGCAAAGGACAGTTCTCAACTTCATTCCCTAATGGCACGTCTTGGATCGCCGCCCGACTCCCCCGAAAAAAACCCCCCAACCTCCCCCAAGGGACAGAAGACCCCTAAAACGGCGCTATCAATTCCTGCTGCGTCGGGCACCACAGTCACACGCGAAGAGTTACGCGAAATGCTCTCAACGCTCGCGCAGCAGCTATCGCAACAATTCAGTGCCGTATTCACGCAGTTCGGAGAACGCCTCGACTCTCTCGAGACACGCTTCGAGGCGCAAATTGCTGAAACAGGCGAAAACATACGCAGGAAGAGGGCCACTCGTAGCTCGCACGCCACGACAGATCAAGGTTACCATAGACTAGGATTGGAATCACATGCATCCGAAATCCTCGCTACCCCCGCATTGACACCCAGCGCCCTCACCCTCACTCCTACATCGGCGTCGCAAGCCGAGATTCCGATACCCGCGCCTTTCCACTCAACGAATTAACCATGGGCAGCACAGCCCCACTCATTGGCGAACATTTAGAAGTCTGGCAATGGAACTGCCGCGGCTTCCGCAGAAAGCGGAGCCTCCTCCAACAGTACATCAACACACACCTTGCTCGGCCAGATGTCATAGCGCTTCAAGAGCCCGGAACGCCACCCATATTTTCAGGTTATGAGTCCTATAATAGTCAAACAAAGGGCAAAGCGGCCATCCTGATTGACAAAGCGCTAACCGCAGTTGGCTTAGACAATATCCCAGACACCAACATAGAACATATGATTGTGGAGCTAGTTCTCAGGCAAAAAAAAGGAAGGAGAAAAGCGAAGTATCATCATTGTCAACGTATATAGCGCCCCAAAGCAAAAAAATACTGATTTCCATGCCCTCGTCCAAGGTGCCTGCCGATTGGCCCAGGGAAAAGAACTCTTACTGCTCGGCGACTTCAACGCTCTCGACGAACGCTGGGGTTACAACCGTTCGGATGTCAAAGGCAAACAGCTTGCGGCTGCCACTGAAAAAATTCAGCTTGAACTGCTTACGGATCCCGCGTTCCCTACCCGGATCGGCAACAGTGTGTGCAGGGACACTTGCCCCGATCTCACCTTCGCCCGTGGCCGTGCAAACTATAACTGGGACAACCTGCAGGAATCCTTGGGCAGCGACCACTTCATTCTCCGCACAAAAGTTACAGAGAGCACAGCGCGTCGGTCTATTGGAGAAGCACGCATCACAAACTGGGACGCCTTTCGTCGTGAGAGCGAATATTCACTCGACAGCCTCACAAGCCTCACCGACTGGTGCACCCAACTTAAAAAAATTCGAGAGCGTTGGACCACCACCATTAACAGAACACCTGCACTGCCGGAAGTGGACGGCCATCTGCTACATCTGTGGGAAGCCCGAAGGAGCCTCATCCGCAGATGGAGGACGCAAAAACATAACCGACGCCTCAAGCTAAGAATTGCCACACTCACCACTCAGGCAGAGCAGTACGCTACAGAACTGGCGCGACTCAATTGGGCCCAATTTAGCGACTCTCTTCGAGGCTCATTGGGCACGGCCCGCGCGTGGCACATTTTGCGCGCTTTGATGGACCCCACTCGCACAAAAAATGAGACGAATAAGTCAGTCATGCGCCTCATACACGCCTTTGAGGGTACTGACGATGAGCTGCTGGATCAAGTCCGGCGAAAATGCTTTGGCGATTTCTACTCACCCGCATCTCAAGCTGCGTATCGTGGACGTGCTAATGACACTCTCGACCGACCAATAACGGTGGACGAAGTTTACGCAGCCATTCGCAGCAGCAATCGCAACACAGCTGCTGGGGCAGACGGAATCACGTACTCCCTTATCAGGAACCTCAACGACAGCGCCATACAAGAAATCACGGCGTTTTTCAATGATCATTGGCAACGTGGCACGCTTCCTCCTGAATGGAAGCACGCGGAGGTCATAATGATACCGAAGCCGGGCAAAAAACTTCAGATCGAAAACCTCCGACCAATATCCCTCACTTCCTGCCTTGGTAAACTATTCGAGCGCGTCATCACTAATCGCGTGCAAGATTACCTCGAAGACAATGACATTTTCCCGCACTCAATGTACGGGTTCCGGGCACATCTTTCAACGCAAGATGTACTGCTACAATTAAAAGAAGTCATTGATAACGCCCCCCAGCAAGGAGAAAACATTATCTTGAATTTAGACATTAAGGGCGCATTTGATAACGTTAGCCACCAGGCCATACTTGAGGGCCTCGAGGCCCTTCATTGTGGGCAGCGCGTCTACAGTTATGTTCACGCCTTCTTGTCGGACCGCACTGCCACAGTCGGTATCGGCTCCATTCGATCAGATGTTATCAAGGTTCCGAACAAGGGCACCCCGCTGGGCTCAGTGATTTCCCCGCTACTCTTTAATGTAGCTATGGTTGGCCTGGCACATTAACTCCACCGCATCGATGGCATCCATCACGCAATGTATGCGGACGATATCACCGTCTGGGCCACGCGGGGGTCCCTTGGAGAAAAAGAATATAACCTGCAGCAGGCAGCCACATGCGTCGAACAATACGCGCATGCACGAGGCCTGGCCTGTGCAACAGGAAAATCTGAGCTTCTACAAATTTGTCGACGCAAGCTCCCACCATCGACGCAGAACAACCAAGGCTCCCGCCTCCAGGTTGTCCTTGCTGGCGAACAAATCCCAGAGAAATCCACCATTCGAATATTAGGCATGTGGGTACAGTCGAACCGCCATGTGAATCACACACTTTCCCTTCTCCGCACCACTGCACTGCAAGTGGCCCGAATGATATCTCGGGTAGCCACTCGTCGCCATGGCATGCGCGAGGAGGACACCCTGAAACTCATACGTAGCCTCGTGGTCAGTAGGATGACATACAGTTTGCCCTACCAACGCCTCACCAATAGCGAACAGGGCCAAGTAGACGCAATGCTCCGCAAGGCCTACAAAGCGGCACTCAAGCTACCACCGGGTACTCCTTCTAGCAAGCTCCTCGCATTGGGCCTACACAACACCTTTGAAGAACTTTGTGAAGCGCAACTCGCCACACAACTGCAACGGCTCAAGCAAACACCTACAGGCCGTGACCTGCTCCTACGCCTCGGCTACATCAGCCAGTTTCACGACGCAGCTCGTCGCAAGCCCATTCCGGACCAACTTCGTGCCACCTATAAGGTCGCTCCCATCCCCCGCAATATGGATCCCCGACTACATCAGGGCCCGAGGGAAGCCAGAGTGGAAGCCCTCGAGCGAACTTATGCACACAAAAACATTACGTACTATGTTGACGCCGCCAACTACGACCATGCAAACAATAAGGCTGTAGCCACAGTCGTGGACCACACACTCACAGAACGTACCAGCGCTTCCGTGCGGTGCCGCAACATCACCGATGCTGAAGAAACTGCCATCGCGCTCGCTCTCGCCCTCGGCTACAGACAACGAAGGTCGCTGACAGTTCTCACGGACTCTCAAGCAGCTTGCCGCAACTACCTACAGGGGCGCATCAGCCAATCCGCTCTCAGCGTCATCATGAGCGTTACAGACACTGGCGAGCATTCCATTACACATCCACTCAGAATTTGGCATCGGATTATATGGACTCCGGGCCACATGGGACTGGAGGGGAATCAGGCAGCGAATAGGGTAGCTCGAGGGTATGCGAGCCGAGCACCTTCCAACTCCGCCCCTGAGGAACTCGTTCCGGTCCCTTGCGACTATTCGGCCATCCTAAACCATTACAGAGGACTTAGGAAAGCTTATTCACTACCACACCGAACACTAAATAAAGAGGAATCGGTGAGCTGGAGGCAAATTCAAACCGGCACGTTTCCAAATTTGCACATCCTGAGTAAAATGCACCCCTCGGCATACTCTCCTCTCTGCCCATGGTGTTCAGCTAAAGCCTCTCTGTACCACGTCACGTGGGAGTGTCAGGCCATTACAGCCTTACAACCAGTACAAAATCCAACAGCGGAGCGATGGGAGGAGCTGCTGGCCAGCGAGAACCTGGAAGATCAATTGAGTCTGATCAACCGGGCCCGCAGAGCAGCTGCTGCAAGCGGAGCCCTGGACTAAGGGCCCCCCCACCGCAAGCCAAGCATGTCCGACTACTCGGAGCTTCTCCGCAGAAAATTTCATGTAATTAAATAAATAAATATGTTTCCACCACCACCACCAGGGCGCCGAGCAGGCACCTTGCACAGCTTTGCCGCGTTCTATGTTTTGCGGTCGTCGAGAATGAAGGATGCTGGGCCGCATTGTTCGATGACTTTCCTTGGCTTCGAGAAAGAGATGTCACCTTTGAATGAAACGGATGGTTTCTTCACCAGCACCATGTCTTTTACTGCCACTGTTGTCGGTTTTGCCGCTCGCCTCCTGTCGGTGTAGGCTTTGCTGTACTCTTGCCTGCGCTTGACACGTTGCCGCAGCCTGGCCAGCTCCTGGTAGGGTGCCTTTGCGAAGGACTCGGGCGATAAGCCGTTGATGTCAAGTTTTGTTCTTGGCAGCCTTCCATGTAAAAGTACCGCAGGGGCCACTCCTGTTTTGGCGTGTGGTGTACACCTGTATGCGGCGAGGTAATCCCGTACAGCAGTTCGCAGCGGACGTTGTTCTAGACGGGTCAGTTGTAGGTAAGTCTTTAACGTGCGGTTGAACCGCTCGATCTTTCCGTTTGCCTGCGGGTAAAAAACAAATGAGGGCGACAGGCTGATCGCTCGTTCTTGTAGGAAGTTTACAAATTCATTTGATGTGAATTTGGGCCCATAATCACAGACTATCGCTTCAGGTTAGCTTCCCGTGCAAATACGTTGAGCAGAAACTCGGTCACGGTTCTTGTAGAAATTTTCCTTGAAAACTGTACTTCTGGCCATTTTGAGAAGTAATCTACGAGTGTCAGCACAAATCTGCAATCTGGAGGCGCCCTCTCCAGGGTACCAACGATATCCAGTGCAAGTTTCTGCCATGACCTCTCTGGTAGCTCGACAGGTTGCAGCGGGGCAGGCGACGTCTTTGCCGATTTATCTGCTGCTTGACAGATGCCACAATGGTGGACTGCTTCTTCCAAGTGAATGTCCATGTGGGGTCACCAAAATTGCTCCCTAAGTCTGGCTTTGGTGTGTCCGATACCCTGGTGAGCTTCATGTGCTGTTGCCACAAGTTGAGCCATGAGAGGTGATGGAACTACAAGCCTCTCTGCACGCAACAACAATTCGCTTACCACAGACAGTTCGTCTCGAACTCTGAAATATAGTTCCAGACCTTTCGGCAAGTCTCTGTGTGATGGCCAAGACCCATTTACAAACACCTTCACCTTTTGAAGAGTGGCGTCAGCAAGAACCGCTTGTTCAAACTGCTCTTTGGTCAGGCAACTTGGTTGAACCATGGAAACGATTTCCTCCTCAAAAGTCAGCTCTCCATCTGCCATATGAACGGGTAACCGCGAAAGAGCATCGGCTACTCTGTTAGATGAGCGTTTCTGGTACTCCACCGTAAAATTGTAACCTAGTAGCCATGTGCACCAACGTGCAATTCTAAGTGGGCGTCGGCCTGAGCCCTGCGAAGACAGAAGCGAAACGAGGGCCTGGTGGTCTGTTTTGGAGAGTGAAGCTCTGTTTCCACAGGTATGCATGCCAATGCTCGCATGCCCAAATGCATGCAAGTGCTTCCTTCTCGCCAACTGCGTACTTTCTTTCAGCCGGAGATAGCGTGCGTGATGCAAAAGCAACAGTACAAAGCTTATTATCAGCGTGCTGCTGAAGGACTGCTCCAAGACCACATTCGGATGCATCAGTGGAAATGATAATTGGAAGCGCAGGATAAAACATGTGCAAGACAAGATCTGACGATAATACCTCCTTTACCGCGCGGAAACTGTTATCCATCTATACAGACCAGGTGGAGGTTTCGCCTTTCCTAAGAAGAGCCCTCATTGGTTCTACCATCTCGGCCAAGTGTGGCACAAACTTGGCGTAGTATTCCACCAACCCAAGAAAGGAGCGGAGTTCAGCGGCATTTCTTGGAGCTGGGGTTTCCAGAATCGCGTCCACTTTCCCTGACAGTGGCGAAATACCGCAAGGTGTCACCTTGTGGCCCAAGAATTCGAGCTCCTGAACTCCAAACACACATTTGCTGTTGAGCTTGAGACCTGCGTCTTTGATACGCTGCAACACTGCCTGTTCTTGAGGTGCTCCTCAGCTGATTTACCAAAAATAATTACATCGTTGATGTAAAAAAGGACACCCGCACAATTGCGAAGGATTCGAGACATCATACTCTGAAAAGCAGCAGGTGCTGAGGCTAGCCCAAAACAAACGTGTTTGAACCGGTACAGCCCTTCATGTGTTATAAAAGCTGTCAAGTCCCTGCTGTCAGATTCCAGCGGAACTTTGTGGTAGGCAGACGCTAAGTCGAGTTTGGAAAAGTGCGTGGCACCCACCAAGGCTTGAAGCAACTCATCCATGTGAGGCAGCGGAAAGCTGTCCGTAACGATGACCTTGTTAGATTCGCGTAAATCTACACAAAGCCTAATACTTCCATCTTTCTTCTGAATGACTACAATAGGGGACACCTATTCTGACGCATCGATACGTTCAATGATGTCCAACCTTTCTAGGCGCTGCAGTTCGGAAGACACGCGTGGTCGTAACATGAAAGGAAGCCGGCGAAGTTTTGATGCTACTGGCTGAACACCCGCACGTGTCTTAATCCTGTGAACAAAACCTTTTGCAAGGCGCAGCTCATTTGTGAAGAGCGAGCAAAACTTTTGCTGAAGTGCTGACGGCAGCTGCATAGATGGCTCTATTGGACATGTCCGAGCTACGTCGGCGTTCGGTACCGTGCTGGTTTGAAAACACTGCAGCTGAGAGCCTTCAATACACAACTTCCAGGCCTTAATACCATCCAAGCCAACGAGAGAAGTACCCTGTTCGACGACATAAAACAAAAGCGGTGCGCTCCGATTCTCCAAAAAGACCTCAGAAATGAAGCAGCCTCGAACCGAAATTGGTCTTTTGGAATAATCCAAAAGCGTCACTCTAAGAACAGGAAGAAGTGGCACACCAGGGAAATGTTGGTCAAACACCATGCCTGAAAAATTGGAAACGGAAGAGCCAGAATCAACTAACAGCTTCATAGCGACCTGCCCGATTTGAATGTTAATGTGACTTGCGGGTGCAAGAGGCTGTTGAACTACATGAACCTCGACGGTTTCATCCTGCAACGGGCTTTGTACTGAAACCTCGCGGACAGCTGTTTGCGACCGCTTCTGGTTGCAAACGTTTTCAAAATGTCCGATACGGCCACAAAAGAAGCATTTTTTCCCTTTAGCTGGGTAGCGTTTCCAAGAAGCGCGATGCTGTTTAGAACCACACCTGAAGCAATACGAAGAATTCGCGTGTTGCTGCGAGTTCGGTGGAGAGCGCTGTCGATATGGGGGGTGGTTCCCCGATGTAACTGCCTTATCGCGTTGACTGAAAGTGCGAGCGCGCGGCAGTGAATTCGGTGACTGCAACGATGAACCGCCTTTTGTGCCAGACTGCGCAGATACTGGTTGCACAGAGACGGAAAATTCCTTCATTTCTACTACTGTCTGCTCGCTTTAACTCGCGAGAGCAACTGCCTGTTGAACAAAAGTGAAGCCACTTCTAACAGAAGACGTTCCCGAATACGATGCAAAGACACACCGGCAACAAACTGGTCACGTAGTGACTCTTCTTGCGACATAAATGAGCACATCGCGGCAAGCTCTGTTAGCGCGGTCACGTATTCTTGAATAGACTCGCCTGGGAACTGAATTCGACGGTGAAATCGGTGGCGCTCGACGACCAGGTTGCAGGTGCCATCGAATTTCTTAGCCGAAGCTGCTACCGCAGAGTCATACACGTCGGGCGTAGCTCCGGTCCCTTCCTCCTCGGTCTTTTCAGCCGCCTGCGAAATAGACAGAGTATTGAAGATTCGTTGACCTTCGGGTCCGATGGAATGTAGTTGAAGAGCCTTGCATCTCTCTGGGGAGAACTCTGAAGCACCGGACGCCAGCAGATAGACCTTGAACATGTCGTGCCATCGGAACCATGACTGCACGGGACGACCCGGTGTCGGAAGGAACGGATCCGGTGATGCGATTCCAGCGAAAGCCATCTGGGGGGCGTGGCTGCTTATCCCCCGGGAACTATCTCAGACGGGGTTCAAACACTCGTCGCCATTCTAGTGATCAAGTAACGTGCCTCGCACTCACGGGTAGCGGTTGCATACTCTCTTTTTTATTAGACGTTCCACAAATATATACAATCACAAGGACCCAGTGTTGCCAACTCAAACACAGAAACCAAAACTACAGGTACTATATACAGGATACAATACTTAGGTATACACATTTTTCATTATTTATTAATGAGGGTCTCGTACTGGCAGACTTGGTGCCAATAGGTTGTATACAAGGGACTAGTGGTTAGCTGCCAGCTCGTAATAAAATCACGTGGTACGTAACGCCAAACAGGCCCAAAAAGTGTGTGCCACATTTGCCTGCATGGCTACATGACTGGCACTTCCACCAGGTAAACAGCAGGGGGCCAAATCAAAAAGAATTATCGGTTAAGAAGTTGAAAGAAGCTGAGACCGATATGTGGAGAATTGGCATGATTGAGAAGTCTACACTAGAGATCTATCAAACATTTAAGCAGGAAATCGCCAAGGAAAGGATCTATGATAATACTCGGGGTAGTTCTCTACTGTTTAAGGCCAGGACGGGAGTTTTGCGAACCAAGACATATCAAGCCAAATACGAAGGGGTGGACATGGTATGCAGTGTGTGTGGAGAGGAAGAGGAAACTGCCGAACACTTAATGTTCTGTAAAGGGCTTCACCCTATAGTTCAGGATGAGGGCACAGAGTTTTTGAAAGCACTCGGGTTTAGGGACAGGAAGGGCAAAATAGACTTTAAGCGGGTAGAAATAACTAAAAGAAGGTTATCTGATTGGTGGCTAAAGTCAAGGCACGAGTGAAAATTAAACCTTTCACACTATAACACGAGTCCTCAACCTAGCTGTTTAAAGGAAAAAAATAAATCTAGCTTTAGTTCACTAAGTATTACGGCTTGGTTGCGCTAGCTACCATCCGATTTAAAGAGTACAGCACCAACCGACCGACCGACCGACCGACCGACCGACCGACCGACCGACCGACCGACCGACCGACCGACCGACCGACCGACCGACCGACCGACCGACCGACCGACCGACCGACCGACAGACTGACCGACCGACCGACCGACCGACCGACCGACCAACCAACCAACCAACCATTAAATTCACATATACACCCAATGAAGCTGCTAGGGGGATAGCCGCCGTGGTAGCTCAGTGGTAGAGAATCGAACGCATTATTGGGAAGTCGCAGGTTCGGTTCCTCGTCACGGCAAGTTATCTGTTCACCCACTTTTATTTCTTCACAAGTAAAGTACAATTGGTCTAATACCTTCCCCTTTACATTCTTTGACATTACTGTCTGTTGGATCTCATTATTATTGGGTCAACAAACGAAAAAAGTAGCCCTTAGGTATACAACTTTTTTCCTTATTCATTAATGAGGGTATCGTACTGGCAGACTTGGTGCCGTTAGGTTGTATACGTGGGACTATTGGTCAGTTGCCAGCTCGTAAAAAATCACGTGGTACGTGACGCCAAACAGGCCCAGAAAGTGTGTGCCACACTCGTCTCCATGGCTACATGACTGACACTCCCACCAGGTAAATAGCAGGGGGCCAAACCAAAAAGAATAATCGGTTAAGAAGTTGAAAGAAGCTGAGACTGATGTGTGGAGAATTGGCATGATTGATAAGTCTACACTAGAGATCTATCGAACCTTTAAGCAGGAAATGGCCAAGGAAAGGACCTATGATAACACTCGGGGTAGTTCTCTACTGTTTGGGGCCAGGACGGGAGTTTTGCGAACCAAGACATATCGGGCCATTTACGAAGGGGTAGACACGGTATGCTGTGCGCGTGGAGAGGAAGGGGAAACTGTCGAACACTTCATAATGTTCTATAAAGGGCTTCACTCTATAGGTCAGGATGAGGGCACAGAGTTTTTCAAAGCACTCGGGTTTAGGGACAGGGAGGGCAAAATAGACTTTAAGCGGGTAGAATTACCTAAAAGAAGGTTATCTCATTAGTGGGTAAAGTTAAGGCATGAGTGAAAATTAAACCCTTCACTCTAAAGCACGAGTCCTCAACCTAGCTGTTTAAAGGAGAAAAAAAAAGTGCCGCCATATCCACGAAGTGAATGATGATGAGTGGGCGAAGCTCTGGAGGAAAACCTGGTAAACCATGAATCTTCCGTACATTTTGCCTACTCGATTTGATTACAATGCTCCCCCTAGCGTACGTCGCCGCACTAAATCGAACGATTGCCTTCCACCAATGACACGTGCCATATGTGACATCATTCCTATTTTATAACATCTCGCATCTTTCATCATCAACTACAAGTACCGCCGTCTAGTTTATAACATCTTGCATCTTTTCATCATCAGCTACAAGTCCCGCCATCTAGTGAGCACTGAAAGAACTAAACGAGAGGTGGCTACATGCAGGAGATGGAGCCGCCATCTAGTGAACACTGCAAGAACTAAACGAGAAGAGGCGACATACAGGAGACGGTACCGCCATCTAGTGGACACTGCAAGAACTAAACGAGAGGTGGCTAGATACAGGCTACAGGGGACGCACAGCCCAACCCTAAGGAGCTTCGCCCCTAAAAATAAATCTAGCTTTTGGTTCACTAATTATTACGGTTCGGTGGCACTAGCCACCATCTGATTTAAAGGGTACAGCCATATCCATCCATCCATCCATCCATCCATCCATCCAACCATCCATCCATCCAACCATCCATCCATCCATCCGTCCGTCTGTCCGTCCGTCTGTCCGTCGAATAATACCAGCAATTCTGCCCGACCGTCCGTCCGCCCGTCCGTCCGTCCGTCCGTCCGTCCGTCCGTCCATCCGTCCGTCCGTCTGCTTTAAATTCTCATATACACCCAATGAAGTTGCTAGGGGGATAGCCGCCACGGTAGCTCAGTGGTAGAGCATCGAACGCATTAATGGGAAGTCACAGGTTCGGTTCCTCGTCCCGGCAAGTAATCTTTTCACCCACTTTTATTTGTTCACACGTATATTACAGTTGTTCCGATATCTTCCCCTATACATTCATTGGCATTATTGTCTGTTGGATCTCACAATATTGGGTCAATGCACGAAAAATCTAGCCCTTAGTTATACACCTTTTTCCATTATTCATTAAATATAGTATCGTACTAACAGACTTGGTGCCATTAGGTTGTTGTATACGAGGAACTAATGGTCAGCTGCCAGCTCGCAATAATATGACACGCTACGTGACAACAAACAAGCCAGTGTGGGCCCCACTCGCCTCCATCGATACAGGTGGTGCTGACTGACACTGGCACGTTCAAATTCACACATAAACCCAATAAGGTGGCTCGGGGAAAGCCACCGTGGTAGCTCAGTGGTAGAGCATCAAAAGCGTTATTCGAAGGTTGCAGGTTCGGTTGCTGGTCCCGGCAAGTTATTTTTTCACCCACTTTTCTTTCTTCACATGTATATTACAATTGGTCTAATAACTTCCCCTATACATACCTTGGCATTATTGTCTGTTAGATCTCATCATGTATATATTACGTACGTACGAAAACATTCAGGTGCGAACAGCTTTGGCTCGCGGCTGTCTGTGATGCGCATGCGCCAACTCACCCCTCCTCCTCGTTGACACGTGAGGAGGTCAAAGAAGGTAGGGCGGAAGAGTGCAGTCTCTGCTTCGTTCCTGCTCTCCTGCTAACCTCTCCACCACCGCTGTGCGTTCGCATATAATGATTGATTTGTGGGGTTTAACGTCCCAAAACCACTATATGATTATGAGAGACGCCGTAGTGGAGGGCTCCGGAAATTTTGACCACCTGGGGTTCTTTAACGTGCGCCCAAATCTGAGCACACGAGCCTACAACATTTCCGCCTCCATCGGAAATGCAGCCGCCGCAGCCGGGAATCGGACCCGCGACTTGCGGGCCAGCAGCCGAGTACCTTAGCCAGCGTTCGCATATAATGTTGCGTGCACTCAAGCCGTTGCACTGTCTTAGTGCTCACGTAGACTTCGTACACAAACACGGTAATTTACACAAATGGGAGGCCACATAGCGTACACAACGTCACACTCAAACATACCAGAAACATACAAATAGAAACACAAGTGAACGCCGGCCCCATTCATATCCCTACAAGGGCCCCTTAAGTGGAAGGTGGCGCAATTTTTATGCCACCAACGCTCTTCGTAAGAAAAAGCACTTTTTCGATATTTATTTTTACTCGTATATATATATATATATATAGTAGTATGAATACTAGGCAAATTTATGTACTACAAACGATTCCCATGCTTGCTGAAGCGCCATGCGTTGCATCCCTCATGAACATTTCCTCCGCCGGACAGAGTTCCCGCCTGTGTATTTATAGCAAACTGAATGTTAGAGGACACACACACACTCGTAATATATATATATATATATATATATATATATATATATATATATATATATATATATATATATATATATATATATATATATATATATATATATATATTGTGAGCGCTGACTATGTACTTCATCTTCATCTGTATGACCAAACCATTGTAGTGATCATCATCGTATGTCACGCGGTTTGGCTCGCTGGCTCGTGCGTCTAGATTAAAAAAGGATAACCAGGTTGCTGCCGTACCGGACGTGGTCTCATAAAATATATATATATATATATATTGTAAAGTAGATCTTCCGTGAGCGGTCACAACGTGGTTCATTTCGACGTTTCGGCCTAGAGTCTGGCCTTCATCAGGGTTAAAGGTACTGTTTGTTGGTGCTCAGCTTTATACAAACTCAAATCAGAGGGAAAGAGGAAAAAAGACAGAAAAAAGAAAAAAATAAGATAAGGAAAAGAAGAGAAAAAAGGAAAAAAGAGAAAAAAAATAAGGTGGACTTCCCCGGGGCGCCCCCCTTCCACTCTTCCTTCCGCTTCCCCCTTCATCTCTCTTCCCTTTCTCCCCTTCACCTTTCTGATGTCAGCGGTCGGTGTATGCTTCCTTTCACTAACGTATTCTTCCCGACCAGACGGCGCCTCCTGGCTCTGGTGGTTCGGTGTGGGGCAGCTTAACTACTCGGCGCCCCGCCAACTTTTCGTGGTAGAAAGAGGGGTGCCGCGTATTGCGGCAGAGGCTGGTAAGCGGGCGCAATGCGAATTCCTTGCCCGCTTCTGGATTACGCGTGCAGTACGGGCCTCCCGGCTGTGCACAGAGTTGCTGTTGGGCATTTCATGCATGGCACAATTGAGTGGGTAGTAAAATAAAACAGAAAACACACGACAGCTGTACTTAGGAAAAGTAGTTACACTTGGAATTGTTTTGAGTTTTCCAGTGCCCTTCGCAGCTGCAGTGCCGTGAACTCAGTTACTATTTTCATTATGCCGTTATTGTTTTCTAATGCTTTAATTGCTGTAAGTGTACCAGGATTCTCATTTATTCCTCTATCGAGGGTGTTAAATTGGTGGATAAGGTATGACTCCCTGTTTTTTACGTTCTCGGTTTGATTTAAAGCCCGTCTCTAAGAGCGGTACTGATAGTTTGTCGAATGCATTGTCGGGAAGATTAACAAGTTTTGATAGGGGCAGATTTGAGGCTGATTTCGCATGGGCTCTGTGATTATTGAAGCGAATCCTAAATTGTGTTTCTGTTTGTCCGATGTACTGCATACTACACACGTTGCATTCGAGTAGGTATACCACATTAGAGGAATCGCATGTTAGGTTTCCTCGTAGGTTAATTGAAAACTTGGATTGTGTGCTGGTTGTTTGTGTTTCTCGCATCGCCTTACATACAAGGCATCGTGACTTTAAACAAGGTCTGCATGAATTATTGGGGGGTGAGGTATTCACTAGAGAGTGGACAAGTGTGTCTTTGAGGTTGCGAGGTCGTCGGTAAACGACGCCTGGAGCGGATGGGAAGGCGCGTTTAAGATGTTCACTTTGTTCCAGAATGTTGTAATGTCGTTTAAGGATTTCGTTTACATTGGGGAAGTTTGTGCTGTAAGTGAAGCAGAGACTTGTTCGTTTTGGGTCTTCTTGCGGGTGTCGCTTCATAAGTAAGTCATCACGCTTCAGTTTTCTGGCTTTTTGAACAGCGTCATCAATTACATGTGGGGGGTATTTTTGTTTATCGAGCATAAATTTTAGCCTCTATAAGCTCGTGTCAAAATCAGCGTCTCTTGAGCAGATTTCGCGTAAAGCGGTGAGCCTGGCTGTATGGGATACTGCTTTTACAGTGGCGCGGGTGATCGCTTTGGTAATGAAGGTATTGTTGCCGATCCGTTGGTTTGCGATATAGAGTTGTAGAGAGCTTGTCCTCTTCTATTGGTATGGTGACATCAAGAAAATTTACGGTTACTTGCGAGTATGTGTGTGTGAAGTGTATGTTCGGATGTGCAGCATTGTAAGTGTCGACAAAGCTGAGAAGTTCGTCCTCGCTCTGGGTACAAATAAGAAAGATTTCGTTTATGTATCTTCTGTATAACAGTGGTTTCAAGAAACTTTGTGCCCAAAATTCCGATTCTAGCTTTCCAATAAATATGTTGGCATAATTGGGTGTCATTTTGGTGCCCAAATCAGATTTGTCGAAAATACTCTTAGTTAAACTCGAATGAATTTAATTCGAGGACCATCCTCGTCAAAGTTGCGATGGAAGAGAAATCTGGGTTGTTAGATTGTCTGTGGTTTGTGTACACTTTTTGTAATGCAGCTATGCCGTCATCGTGAGGAATATTTGTATACAATGAAGGGACATCAAAAGTAACCAAGTACGACTTTTTCGGCACACACAGACCTGCAATGTCTCGGAGAAAATGTGTGGTGTCTTTTATGTACGACGCGAGGGTGCATGGAATGTGGCTTATTAGTTTGTCCACGTACCCTGATATGGTTTCAGTTATTGTACCGATGCCTGATATGATTGGTCGACCTGGGTTACCAGGTTTATTATTTTTGGGAGGATGTAGAAGCGACCTGGACGAGGGTATGCTGCTAGCATCAATTTGTGGTCAGTGTTGGTTATCTTTTCTGCATCCAACAGTTTCTTTAGTTCTGTTGATACGATACGTTTGTATTTGTGTGTCGGATCAACTGGGAGGCCTTCGTAAAATCTTGAGTCGTCTAGTTGGCGGTATCCTTCTTGTAAGTAGTTGGTTGTATTAACGACTACAATTGCTCCTCCTTTGTCATCGCGTTTTATTTTTATGTCTTTCCTAGATGCCAGATTTCTCATACTCATTTTTTCAATTTTGTCAAGTTTTCTTGGTTTCCTTTCTGTCTGTGGTATTCGTGTACTATATCTTTCTGTACTGCGGTGATATAAAAATCCAGGCACTTGTCTCGATTACTGTTCGGTGTACAATCATTTGTTTTACGACGGTGGATTGTTTCATGGTTAGCAAGCCTGTCCAAGGAATATTCGCGCAACGTTAAGCTTCTAGCGAAGTTGTCGAGGTCTCGGAGCAAGTGGAATTCATCGAAAAATTTTGTGGTCGGGCAGAAGCTTAGTCCTTTATATAGCAGTTTTTCTTCGTCAGGTGACAAGCTCGTGTCCGATAGGTTTACAACCGCAGTGTCACAGGGTGTGTTCATAGACGGGTGCTCGTTTGTACCGTCAGTGGTTTCCTGGGTGGTGGTGTTGTAGTGATAAGGAACTATATCAGGGAATGCGGGGTTGAGCACATGGTCTCTTTTGAGTTTATAAATTTTTGTGGTCATGATGGCTTGGTATTTATTCTGATCAAATTCTGTTAATCGGGAGATTTCTTCGTTCGATAAAGTGTTGTGGCGGAGAATGGTGTTGGTCATAGCAACCAGCTTCTTACCTGCTTATCGCTGTGATTAGGAGCGATTTATATTAATTTAGGAGATGACTCAAGTAGGACATTTTACCATGTTATTTGGTCGTGTTCATGTAGGTTTGTAGCGGCTGGTGTGAGGGAGAGTGTCATACCCTTGAGGGCCATTCTAGCACGATGGTACACTTGCAATGTCGATTGATGCATTTCATGTCTAATTCGTTTGTCAGCAAGTTTTCGTACTTTAAGGAAGGTGTTACTGCAACTGGGAAGCGATAAGCTGGACTTACAATTCCGAAGTCAATCTTTTTTTGGGTGCGGGGATGGCACTGATGAATTGCGCAGATTGTAGTTTTGTCCGGCAGGCCTTCGTCGTTGTAGGGAGGATTTCGGCCTTGGGCTCCTGGCGAACGTGTTCGTAGGTAGTTCCGGGGTCCGCAATAGAGGGACGCGGTTTCGCAGATTGGCAGGACTCCCTTTGAGGAGTGGTGTAGTGGTGCAGTCGTGTAGTGCTTTTTGTCTCGACATCCGCAATGGAGGAACGTGTGTTGGCTGTTCAGCAGACTTCCCCCCTAGTAGTGGCAGCAGACTTCCCCCCTACAAGTGGCTGGGAGACCTGCCGATCTACGAAACCGCGTCCCTCTATTGTGGACCCCGGAACTTCCTAAGAACACGTTCACCGAGAGCCCAACGCCGAAATCCTCCCTACAACGACGAAGGCTTGCCGGACAAAACTACAACCTACGCACTTCATCAGTGCCCTCCCCGCACACAAAAGAAGATTGACTTCGGAAATGTAAGTCCAGCTCATCGCTTCCCAGTTGCAGTACCACCTTCCTTAAAGTACGAAAACTTCCTGACAAACGAATTAGACATGAAATGCATAAATCAACATTGCTAGTCTACCATCGTGCTAGAATAGCCCCCAAGGGTATGACACTTTCCCTCACACCAGCCGCTACAAACCTAGATGAACACGACCAAATAACATGGAAAAAGGATCTACTTGAGGCATCTCCTAAATTAATATAAATCGCTCTTAATCACAGCGATAAGCAGGTAAGAAACTGGTTGCTATGACCAACATCATTCTCCGCCACAACACTTTATCGAACGAAGAAATCACCCGATTAACAGAATTTGAACAGAATAAATACCAAGCCATCATGACCACAAAAATTTATAAACTCAAAAGAGACCATGTGCTCAACCCCGCGTTCCCTGATATAGTTCCTTATCACTACAACACCACCACCCAGGAAACCACTAACGGTACAAACGAGCACCCGTCTATGAACACACCCTGTGACACTGCGGTTGTAAACCTATCGAACACGAGCTTGTCACCTGACGAAGAAAAACTGCTATCTAAAGGACTAAGCTTCTGCCCGACCACAAAATTTTTCGATGAATTCCACTTGCTCCGAGACCTTGACAACTTCGCTAGAAGCTTAACGTTGCGCGAATATTTATTGGACAGGCCTGCTAACCATGAAACAATCCACCGTCGTAAAACAAATGATTGGACACCGAAAAGTAATTGAGACAAGTGCGTGGACCAGTATATCACCGCAGTACAGAAAGATATAGTACCCGAATACCACAGACAGAAAGGAAACCGAGAAAACATGACAAAATCTGAAAATATGAGTATGAGAAATCTGGCATCTAGGACAGACATAACAATAAAACCCGCTTACAAAGGAGAATCTCTTGTAGTCCTTAATACAACCAACTACTTACAAGAAGCATACCGCAAACTAGACGACTCAAGATTTTACGAACGCCTCCCAGTTGATCCGACAGACGAATACAAACGTATCGTAACAACAGAACTAAAGAAACTGTTGGATGCAGAAAAGATAACCAACACTGATCATGAATTGATACGAGCAGCATACCCTCGTCCAGGTCGCTTCTACATCCTCCCAAAAATACATAAACCCGGTAACCCAGTCGACGAATCATATCAGGAATCGGTACAATAACTGCACCCATATCAGGGCACGTGGACAAACTAATTAGCCACATTTCCTGCACCCTCGCGTCGTACATAAAAGGCACCACACATATTCTCCGAGGCATTGCAGGTCTGTGTGTGTCGAAAAACTCGTACTTGGTTACTCTTGATGTCTCTTCATTGTATACAAATATTCCTCACGACGACGGCATTGCTGCATTACAAAACATGTACACAAACCCTAGACAATCTAATACCCCAGATTTTTCTGCCATCGCAACTTTGACGAGGATGGTCCTCGAATTAAATTCATTCGAGTTTAACCAAGAGTATTTTCGACAAATACGATTTGGGCACCAAAATGACACCCAATTATGCCAACATATTTATGGAAAAGCTAGAATCGGAATTTTTTGCACAAAGTTCCTTGAAACCACTGTTATATAGAAGATACATAAACGACATCTTTCTTATTGGGACCCACAGTGAGGACGAACTTCTGACCTTTATCGACACTTACAATGCTGTACATTCGCACGTACTCTTCACACACACATAGTCGCAAGTAACCGTAAATTTTCTTGATGTCACCATAACGATTGTAAGGTCTGGCGTCGCAGGCCATGGGAGCGAGTCTTCTCGGTCTCAAAAGGGCGCGCTTCCCAAAAAGCCTATTCTCGGGAGACGATAATCTCGGCGTAAGCGCGCCCCAAGAATACCGCGGTCAGTCGCCGCTTCCAGCAACCAGCTAAATGGTCCCCGGACTGCGGAGTGCCCACGGGTGACGAGAGGACAGTGGATAGCCACCCATTCGTCAGGAGTAGAGTCCGCGGGACGGCTGTCATGCTGGACAGCGTAGTCATCTTGCAGTAATGCAGGAGGCCCGCAGCCAAACGGCGCCACCATTGTGTGCGTTCGCACAGTTCGCGGAACGTTGTGTGCAGGCCCGTCCTTTCGTCTCTCCCTTTCCGACCGAGCAGTCGAGTGCGGGAAGAAGAGAGCGAGAGGAGGGGACGGCAACAAGTGTGTTGTCTGTCCAATAAACAGACTAAATTGCTTTGGTTGGCCGTGAGGAGAATCGGGAGGGGCAACTGAGGTATTAAACCTGGCTTCTGAGTGCACGCAAGAGAGTCTGGTCGCAACAAAGAGTGCTCTGCACTATCGGCTCTGCCGAGGCAACATGCGACGGTTCCGACGGTCAAGTCTTGTAAATATGTACATAAGTTTCTGTATATAAAGTGGAGTTGTTGTAACGTTTGAGATGTGCTGGCTTCCATCTCCGAACAAGCAGCAGCAGCCACGACAACACAAGACGGACACCGAGATGCAACCAACCTTCCACTCCCTTCTGTAGCAACAGCCGCTACGCAGCTGGGAGAGCTCTGCTCAAAGTACAGAGGGAGTGGGTAGAAGGTTGAGTTTTACTGGCGTAGTCAGCAGGATCGAGACGACGACGACAAGGAGCGCTCTGCGCAACCAGGAGATCGTCGTGCTGCGGAGAACACGCAAAACCAAAAGCCAAGACATCGGCTGTTCCAACGAAGAGCCAAGCGACCGAGCTGAGGAGGCGGCAGTGTGGCAGCCATCGACCCGAGGAAGCCAGGGGTCCAGCTACGGTCATCCCAATTTATCATCCCGGCGACATCGAGCAACCAGCGAGCAGAAACTTCAAAAGTGGTGAGTCCTCTGATGTTCCTACATCTCAGGGGTGCCGCTGCCTTGTTTTTGAGTTTTAAAGCGTCCTATGGACACGAGGTTTGCCCACTTAAACCCGGATAGCCGAGCGCAGGCCATGAGTCGCGAGTCGGGTGACGAGAGCGACGTGGGAAACACGGGAGAGGGTAGTGCGCGGTAAAGCCAGAAAGATGACCGTTTCGGAAATCTCACGCCGGAGCGTAGACTGCAGGAATTGCGGTTGGAGATGGAGAGGCTGTCGCAGATGATGGGCGGAAGCTCTCGGTGGAGTGGACCCGAGTTCGGCAGGCGGGATCCGTGTAGCGAACTGAGACGCTACTGAAAAGTCCTCACGGGGGTGTTACCCAAATTTCCAGCCGAGGCTGAAGCACCCGTGTGGTTTGAGTCCGTGGAAAGTGCCGTAGAAGCGTACGAGGTACCGGGGGAGTTTTGGGACGGTTAGTTTTCCCGTTGGTAGCGGAGAGAGTCCCGTTTTTGTCCACGCGGCTAAGCCCAACAGAGCACAAAGACTACCAGGTAATCAAGCAAACGGCGCTGGACGAGCTCAGACTTTCAGCCAGGGAATATCTAAAAAGATTTTTAGGGTCAGGCAAGCGTGCGAACGAGGGGTGGAGACCTTTTTTGACACGTTTAGAGAGCTACCTCCACGTTTACCTTGACGCAAGAGGGGTGTCGACATTCGAGGGCCTGGTCAAGCTTTTGGTGGCCAACCAAATAAAGAAAAATTTGTCGGAGAAGGCCTTGCAGTATGTGACACTCCAAAAAGGTAGAACGTGGATGAGCGCCCCAGAGATATCCGCGTTGCTGCGAACGTTTGAAGAAGCACAGGGGACGAAGAGCGCCGCGAGGCAGGCGAAGCAAAGCGTGGCGGAGTCGAAAAGCGCGAGCAGGGCTAGATCCGACGAAGAGACAATGAAGGACCGCGGGGCTGGAAAAAACCCTATCGTGGAGGTGAAACCAAAGCCCAGGGCCTGCTACAGTTGCGGCAGTACAGGGCACTAGAAATGGAATTGCCCGCAGCGTCAGAAACAGCCGACGGAGGTGCTTCCGAACAGTAAAGAAGACAGCTTAGCGGCGCGTGTTTCGATTGAAGGTCCCCCAGCCGCACACAGTGATTTAATCCCAGTATCGCTCGACTGCAAAGACAAACATATAGGAGCAGTGTTGGACACAGGTGCGGAAATTACATTAGTCCGTGAGAGCGTGGTCCCGCCAGAGTTAGTGCAACCGCATGGGATTGTCAACCTGACTTGGGCGTTCGGGGAGAAAGTACAGGCCAAGCCTGCAGTTATTCCACTGACTATGTCGCGTGAGCGTGGAGTTTTTTCCGACGTTAGGGAACCAGTCCCAGTGTTGTGCGCGTTAACGGACCGTCTAACGGCACGAACCGATTGCCTACTTTCCGAAGAAGCATGGAAACTACTACACGAGGAGAGCACCCTCGAAGGGGTAGTGGAAGGTACATCAGAAGTGGGCGGCGCTCGGCCAGAGTTCGAAAGCAAGCCTCAGCACGCCGAGGCCTATGGCGTCAGGACGAGGTGGACACTCGTGTAAAATTGGTAGAGCGACACGCGACCGAGAAGGTGTTGATCAGCGAGGTAGATGTAGCAAGCCGCGATGAAGGGGATCGGCGGGATGACAGCGGGTGGCATAACGAAGCCCCGAGCATCGGCATGAAGGAGAGGCCCGCGTCAGACGAATTTCGCTAGAAACAACGGGGAGACCCGACTTTACATGAAGCGTGGAGAGGAGCGGCGACAGGAAAAGGCAGTATGCTAGTAATCGACGGGTTACTTTATGATAGGGATAAGGTGTTGGGGCAATCGGTAACGCAGCTGGTACTGCCGGAATGCAGCAGAGGGGAAGTTTTGCAACTGGCGCACGAGTCAAGCTGGGCCGGGCAGTTTGGTTGCCGTAAAACGTGCTCTAGGATCAAGTACAGTTTTTATTGACCAGGCGTAGGAGACGACGTACGACGGCACTGCAACAGTTGTCATGATTGCCAGGCGAGGGCAAACTAGCGTCGCAGGGACAGCGTCCCGATCGAACCCCTTACGAGACCAAGATATCCGTTGCGGCAGGTTAACGTGGACGTTATTGGGCCGCTGGAGCCAGTATCTGGCCGGGGCCATAAGTACTGTTTATTGTCATCGACTTATGCACGCGCTAGCCCGAGGTGATATGTTTGCATTCATTAAACGCTAGGGCAACCTGCGATGCTCTACTGGCAGTATTTAGCAGAACAGGCATACCCGAGGTTATAGCGTACGACTGTGGCAATAACTTTACAGCGGCACTGACAAGAGAGTTTTTGTCGAAACTTGGTTGCTCCCCTCGATTTTCCACGCCGGGGCACCCTGACAGCAATGGGGCGGTCGAGCGATGGAACAGGACCTTTAGGAACATGCTATACACATACTAGAGAAGGAGGGGAGGAATTGGGATCAATTTGTGCCTTTCCTGCTGTGGGGGTACAGGGAAGTCCCACTCGATACGACCGGAGTAGCGCCTTTTGAGATGCTGTATGGGAGGCAACCAACGGGTCCGTTGAGTATACTTAAGAGGGCTTGGACGGGGGAAACTGCAGTGCCTGGAGAGTTGGGGGCGTCGCCAGTGGCGTACATGTAAGAATTACGAGGGCGGCTCAGGCGCACGGCGCAGGTTGCGAAAATGGTCAGCTCGAAATCTCAAAACACCTACGCTGCACAATTCAACAAAAGGGCGAAGGCAAAAGAGTTTAACGTCGGTGATTTGGTACTGGTGTTTGATGATCAACGACCAGGGAAAATGTTTCCGAAATGAGAAGGGCCAGGCAGTGTCACAGAGAGATACCGTGAGCATTCATACTGCGTGCAGATGCCAGCAGGTAACCGGAATCTGGTGCACGCGAATAAGCTGCGCCCATATCAGTCCAGGGTTATGTCGGTAGGAGTAATGTTTGAAGAGGACGGTGATTTCGGTGAAGTAGAGTGCGCCCCACAGCCAGGGGCAATGCGTAGTGAAGAAGTTTTTTCGTCACGCGATGTGGTAGCTCATTTAGTAGAACGGGAACGCGGGGTGATCTGCGAAGTGTTCAAGAGGCATGTGGAGCAGTTTGGCGGGGGGGGGGGGGGGGCGACGGTAGCGGCAGTAAGGCCACATGAGATAGCAAGACGGGTTTGTCCGCAGAATCCCGCATCCGTACTGGGTACCCAAAAGCTTACAGGCCGAGGTGGGGAGGCAGGTAGACGAGCTGCTCGAATTGGGGTTGATCTTTCCGTACGAGAGCCCGTATGCCCATCCGCTGGTATGCGTTCCGAAGAAAGACGGCAGCATGCGACTCTGTGTCGATTTTCGGGCATTAAACGCGGGGACGGTGGCGAACGCATACACAATGGCCCTTCAGCAAGAACTCATAATGAGCGTAGGACAAGGGAAGTACATAACGCTGCTCGACCTGCGAAGAGGTTATTGGCAGGTACCACTCGAGTCTTCTTCGCGCCTGCCGACAGCGTTTGCGTGTCATCGCGGACAGTTTGCCTGGACGGTAATGCCCTTCGGGCTTAAAAACGCTGCTCAGACATTGCAGAGGGCAATGAACGAACTGCTAAGACCACACAGCGGATACTGCTGTGCATACATGGATGATATAGCCGTTTTTAGCGAAACGCTCGAAGAGCACGCGGAACACCTGGGGCAGGTGTTTGAGACCCTAAAGTGGGTTAACCTGAAGGACAAGAGGGATAAGTGCCAGATAGCTCGTCCTTCGATCCAGTATTTGGGACATGTGGTAGGCTTGGGACGGCCTGCACCTGACCCTGAGAGCTTGCAGCGATCGAAGGTTTAAAGGCGCCGGAGACTAAAAGAGAACTACGCAGCGTACTGGGCCTGTGTGGCTACTACCGAAGCTATGTGAAAGATTACGCAGAGGTAGCGAGGCCCCTCACAGAGCTAACGGGGAAGTGAATCCCGAACCAAATTCCGTGGTCCGCGGAAGCTAAAAGGCCGTTTCAGCAGCTTAAGATCGCACTGTGTGAGGCAGCAGCATTATCGACCCCAGATCCCGAGAGGCCGTATTGGCTGTTCACAGATGCGTCCGCGGTCGCGGCTGGAGTCTGCCTGTCGCAACGTGCGGACGATGGTACCGAGATGCCGATCGCATTTGCGAGCTACAAGTTCTCTCCAACTCAAACGCGCTGGTCGGCTATTGAGCGAGAGGCCTTTGCAGTCATCTGGGGTCTGAAAAGGTTTGATTTCTGGCTCTTCGGCGCACAGGTTACCTTGGTGTCAGACCACAACCCACTAGCTTTTCTCACCCAGGGCACTCTTCCTGGGGCTAAGCTTACTTGTTGGGCCTTGGCGCTTCAGCAGTATCATGTAGTGGTGCAGCACAGGAAAAGCGTCGAGCATGGCAACGCAGATGCGCTTTCGAGGGTGCCTAATGAGTGCTGGCGAATCGGCAGCGGTGCTCCGAGGGTCGAGACACTAGAGGACTAGGCGCATGCTGGACACTCAAGAGCGACGTGCGCGAACCTGTGGACAATTGAACAGCACCCCGCGTTGAAAGGACTATGTGCCTCAGTGAAGTGTATTGTTTCTCTTGTGCGTGTGTGTAGCATGCAGGAGTTATTGGTATTTTGGTTGAATTTGAACGGAACCATGTGCCGAAGGGTGTGTGTGTGTTTCAGTGAAGTATTTTTTTGTGTATATGTACGACTGTAAGCATGTAGAAGTTTGTTGTTGTTTTACTTGCCTGCTTTATAGATTGTACTTGTGTGCACAGTGACCTTGTGTCGGTTTTTTTTCTTTTTCTTGCTATGTGGTGGCGTCCGTTTGGTGGGGCCCCAAGGGTTAAGCAGAGAAAATATTGCACGCGTTGCAGAAATGCCTCTGAAGTTCAAGGAACTGCGAAGAGTGGCCACAGGGTTGGGGACGTGCGGCGCCATACCTTTATGGTCTTATTCGCGCAGCTGCATTTGACCGCTTGCGCGAATCTTGGAAAAGGCGTGTAAGGTCTGGCGTCACAGGCCATGTGAGCGAGTCTTTTCGGTCTCAAAAGGGCGCACTTCCCAAAAAACCTATTCTCAGAGGACGATAATCTCGGCGTAAGCGCGCCTCTTCCGGCAAGAATACCGCGGTCAGTCGCCGCTTCTAGCAACCAGCTAAATGGTCCCCGGACTGCGGAGTGCGGGCGGGTGACGGGAGGACAATGTATAGCCACCCATCCGTCAGGAGTAGAGTCCGCGGGACGGCTGTCATGCTGGACAGCGTAGTCGTCTCGCAGTAATGCAGGAGGCCCGCAGCCAAACGGCGCCCCACTGTATGCGTTCGCACAGTTCGCGGAACGTTGTGTGCAGGCCCGTCCTTTCGTCTCTCCCTTTCCGACCGAGCAGTCGAGTGCGGGAAGAAGAGAGCGAGAGGAGGGGACGGCAACAAGTGTGTTGTCTGTCCAATAAACGGACTAAATTGCTTTGGTTGGCCGTGAGGAGAATCGTGCGGGGCAATCGAGGTATTAAAACCTGGATTCCGAGTGCTCGCAAGAGATTCTGGTCGCAACAAAGAGTGCTCTGCACTATCGACTCTGCCGAGGCAACATGCGACGGTTCCGACGGTCAAGTCTTGTAAATATGTACATAAGTTTCTGTATATAAAGTCGAGTTGTTGTAACGTTTGAGATGTGCTGGCTTCCATCTCCGAACAAGCAGCTGCCGCCACGACAACACAAGACGGACACCGAGAAGCAACCAAACTTCCTTCTGTAGCAACAGCCGCTACGCAGCTGGGAGAGCTCTGCTCAAGGGAAAAGAGGGAGTGGGTAGAAGGCGTAGTTTTACTACGATAGAAGAGGACAAGCTCTCTACAACTCTATATCGCAAACTAACGGATCGACAACAATACCTCCATTACCAAAGCGATAACCCGCGCCAATGTGAAAACAGTATCCCATACAGCCAGGCTCACTGGTTTAAGCGAATCTGTTCAAGAGACGCTTATTTTCACACGAGCTCACAGAGGCTAAAACTTATGCTCGAGAAATGAAAATACCCCCCACGTGTAATTGATCACGCTGTTCAAAAAGCGAGAAAACTGAAGCGTGATGACTTACTTATGAAGCGGCCACTGCAAGAAGACCTACAACGAACAAACCTCTGCTTAACTTACAGCACAAACTTCCCCAATGTAAAAAAATCCTTAAATGACATTACAACATTCTGGAACAGAGTGAACGTCTAAAACGCGCATTCCCATTCGCTGCAGGCGTCGTTTACCGACGACCACGCAACCTCAAAGACACACTTGTCCAGTCTCAAATGAATACCTCAACCCCCAATAATTCATGCCGACCTTGTTTAAAGTCACGATGTCTTGTATGTAAGGCAATGCGAGAAACACACAAAGCAACCAGCACACAATCCAAGTTTTTGATTAACATACGAGGAAACCTAACGTGCGATTCCTCTAATGTGGTATACCTACTCGAATTCAACGTGTGTAGTATGCAGTACATCGGACAAACAGAAACACTATTAAGGATTCGCTTCAATAATCACAGAGCCCATGCGAAATCAGCCCCAAATCTACCCCTATCAAAACATTTTAATCTTCCCAACCATGCATTCGACAAACTATCTGTAACGCTCTTAGAGACGGGTTTATATCAAACTGAGAACGTGAACAACGAGTCATACCTTATCCACCGGTTTAACACCCTCGATAGAAGAATAAATGAGAATCCTGGCACACTTGCAGCAATTAAAGCAATAAAAAACAATAACGGCAATAATTAAATTAGTAACTGAGTTCACGAAACTGCAGCTGCGAAGGGCACTGGACAACTCAAAACAATTCCAAGTGTAACTACTCTTCCTAAGTACAGCTGTCGTCTGTTTTCTGTTTCATTTTACTACCCAATCAATTGTGCCATGCATGACTTGCCCAACAGCAACTCTGTGCACAGCCGGGAGGCCCCTACTGCACGCGTAATCCAGAAGCGGGCAAGGAATTCGCATGCGCCCGCTTACCAGCCTCTGCCGCAATACGCGGCACCCCTCTTTCTACCACGAAATGTTGACGGGGCGCCGAGTAGTTAAAGGCTTAAAACTTTTTAAAAAGCCCGCTTTGAATTGAATTGAATTGTTTATTCACAACAACAAAGTTTCGAGGATGACCAGGCAAAAAAGCTGCATTGAGGAGCTTGATGGAAACCTGGCCACCTCATACACTGGGCAGCTTCACAGCGGTCACACAAAAACATGGTATACATCATGAATGAACTAACTTAAAAAACACAAAAACGGTAAACATCCATAGTCGGAATAAATAAACAAGGTCATTATAGAAACATTTGAAAAAAAGGGGAAAAAATAAGCGAAGTGCTAAAGACAGAGAAAAGGACAAACAAATAAGCCCTTAGCAGCACAAGCAATCACATAAATACGTCGCGTAGCTTTTTTAGCGACAGAGTTGATACACTGAGACCATTTTCTTTGTGTAGTTGATTTAGCACAGTAGGTAAACAGGATTGTAGCATTTGGTCACCGTATGTAGTTCTGTTTTTGATAACAATCCAAGGCTCGGAGTGACGAAACTTATAAAAAAAATTATGTTGCTGTAAGGATGCCTTGTTTTGTTAAAGCGTTATCATTCCTAATTTTTTCCATTTTATACATTCGACAAAGCCTGTATGTGTACAAAGATTCAATTCTTATTGTTCTAAGCTTTGTAAACAAAGCAGCAGTATGCCAAAGATATGGCACCCTGCAGACAAGGCGTATTGCTCTTTTTTGTAATACCACCCGCTTGTGAATGTTTTCAGCAGAAGTCGTCCCCTAGAGTAGAATTCCGTATTGAACTATGGAAAGAAACATTCAATTATATAACATCATAATAATGGATGTAGGAAGATACTTACAATGGCGACGCATAGTACCTATTGCTCTAGATAATTTACTAAGTGATTCACTTGGCAATCGCACGACATAGTTGCAGAGAAATATACGCCAAGCCATTTGAAAGACGGTAGTATTTCTATTTCAGTAATATTTAATTTAATGGGGATTAGTGGAAATCGTTTGTTACGTGAAAGAAACATCACTGCCTTTTTTTTCTACATTAATCTTAAGATAATTACTTGTAGCCCACTTTTGTATACTTGCAAGCGTCTTATCGGCTCGATTTGACATTTCAGCACCTAATTCACCGTCAAAAAACAGACTTGTGTCGTCTGCGTAAATTACGCACTTTACAGAGGAATCAACATTGACTATGTCATTAATGTACAATATGAAGAGATACGGACCCAATATTCACCCCTGTGGGACGCCGGTTCTTACAGATTTCAACTCCGATTGATCCCCGGCTATAGCTACGAACTGGGTTCTGTGCTGAAGGTAGGACGTAATAAGAGAGTGATCTACGCCGCGAATACCGTAGCGATCAAGTTTTTTAAGCAAAACATCATGACTGATAAGGTCAAAGGCCTTGGAAAAGTAGAGAAAAGTTCCAAGCACCATTTTCTTTTCCTCAAATGACTGCAATATAAACTCCTTTTGGGTCATTAGGGCTATATCAGTTGACCTGTTTTTACGAAAACCGAACTGTGCAGGACTTATGATACCAAAGTGGTGAGTAAACGGGGTAGAAGTGGTCAGTAAAAAGGGTAGAATATAGATGTAAGGGGGGCGTCCTTCCATCACCGCCGTCACCGCCCGTGTGAGCTGGGTAAGCTTGACCGTCACGAGCGCAGCCAGCACAGCCAAGATGAATAAATGTTCGTGACGTCAGTGCGGGCAAGAATCCTTGAAGACGGCGCAGCGTTTCGTGGTGAGTCCAGCGGCAAAGGGTAGAATATAGATGTAAGGGGGGCGTCCTTCCACCACCGCCGTCACCACCCGTGTGAGCTGGGTAAGCTTTACCGTCACGATCGGAGCCAGCACAGCCAAGATGAATAAATGTTCGTGACGTCAGTGCAGGCAAAAATCTTTGAAGACAGCGCAGCGTTTCGTGGTGAGTCCAGCTGCAAAGGGTAGAATATAGATGTAAGGGGGTGTCCTTCCACCACCGCCGTCACCACCCGTGTGAGCTGGGTAAGCTTGACCGTCACGAGCGCAGCCAGCACAGCCATGATGAATAAATGTTCGTGAAGTCAGTGCGGGCAAGAATCCTTGAAGACGGCGCAGCGCTTTGCGGTGAGTCCAGCTGCAAAGGGTAGAATATAGATGTAAGGGGGGCGTCCTTCCACCACTGCCGTCACCGCCCGTGTGCCATGCCTTACCAGCCTCTGCCGCAATACGCGGAACCCCTTTTTCTACGACGAAATTTTGACGAGGCGCCGAGTAGTTAAAGGCTTAAAACTTCCTAAAAAAGCTCTTTTTTGACCCACACCCAACTGCCAGAGCCAGGAGGCGCCGTCTGGTCGAGAAGAATGCGTTAGTGAAAGGAAGCATTCACAGACCGCTGACGTCAGAAAGGTGAAGGGGAGAAAGGGGAGAGATGAAGGGGGAAGTGGAAAGAAGAGTGGAAGGGGGGGCGGCCGGGTGGAGTCCACCTTATTTTCTTTTTCTCTTTCTTTTTTCCTTTTTTTCTTTTCTTTACCTTTTCTTCTTTTTTTTCTGTCTTTTTTTCTTTCCCTTTGATTTGAGATTGTATAAAGCTGAGCACCAACAAACTGTACCTTTCATCCTGATGAAAGCCAGGCTCTAGGCCAAAACGTCGAAATAAACCACGTTGTGACCGCTCATGGAGGATCTACTTGACTACATGCAACGCTATGACGGCCACTCAACCACCATACCTGCACACACACACACACGCACACACACGTATATATATATATATATATATATATATATATATATATATATATATATATATATATATATATATATATATATATATATATATATATTGAAACGGGTTGTTGAACAAGCAGGAGTTGACTCGGCGAAGGAGAGCTTTATTTAGCGCAAGGGCTAACTGAACGCAAGCCTGCGATCCCAGCAAGTCTTCTTCCTTTTCTATACTCGAGCTCCATGCCCACTGCCTTCGTTACAATCACCCCCGGCCGATGAGGGAGCCATTTGGCGACCTAAGGACAGGTGATTACACAAGGGTCATGATATGGCTTGAGCCGAGAGATGTGTACGATTTCTTGTCCCCGACGGCGCTTGTCTGGAGATGCATCCAGCAGCTCGACAAGGTAGTTGACAGGGGATGTTTGGCGTACAACTCGATAAGGGCCATGGTACCTGGACAAAAGCTTGTGGGAGTGTCCTGGAGGAGTAGAAGGAATCCATAACCGCACCAGTGAGTTCGGAGCAAAGCTGATATGCGTGGTTGACGCGTCGTGGCGATGTTTTTGGCGCGTCTGGTCATGTGACGTGAACGCACGAGCAAGCTTCCGACATTCTTCAGCGTGTGCTGCTGCTCGAGAAACGGTAGTCATCTCTGAAGGGTCCGGTCGATAAGGAAGAATGGTATCCATTGTTGGTGATGGCTCGCGTCCATAAAGAAGGAAGAAAGACGAAAATCCAGTGGTGCTTTGCGTTGCAGTGTTGTAAGCATATATCACAAAAGGTAGTATGCTATCCCAATTTGACTGGTCGAATGAAGCGTACTTGGCCAGCATATCCCCAAGTGTACGATTAAAACGCTCTGTCAACGCTCTGTTTGCGGGTAATAGGCTGTGGTAGTGCGGTGTATGATGCGATACTCGCTCAACAACGCTTTGATGGCATCGGAGAGAAAAACGCGGCCGCGGTCGCTTAGTAACTCCCGAGGTGCTCCATGCCTTAACACCAGGTTTGGCAGTATAAAACACGCAACGTCTTTTGCGGTAGCAGAAGGTAACGCAGCTGTTTCAGCGTACCGCGTTAGGTGGTCGATAGCGACAATGACCCACCGGTTGCTACTCGAAGTATAGGGAAGCGGACCGTAAAGGTCGATTCCGACACGATCGAAAGCTCGTGCTGGACATGGAAACGGCTGCAAGGGACCTGTGGCATGTTGATTGGGCATTTTGCGTCGCTGGCACGTAAGGCAAGACCTTACGTAACGGCGAACAAAACGGTACATACCGTGCCAGTAGTACCGCAGCTGCAAGCGGGTGTATGTTTTTAACACACCAGCGTGGCCACATTGCGGATCATCGTGGAACGTGGCACAGATGTCACAGCGCAGATGTGGGGGATGACGAGCAACCACTTACGGCCGATCGAGCTGTAGTTTCGGCGGTGAAGCAGGTTATCCCGAAAAGCGAATTGTCCTGCTTGACGGCGAAGCGTCCTGGAAACTGGAGCGGGCGTCCGGTTTGAGAGAAAGTCCAAAAGAGAAGAAATCCAAGCATCTTTGCGTTGCTCGGAAGGCATGTCCGAAATGCTGATGGCCAAGGCAGTACTAGTGGAGATAGGCGAACCGACAGGCTCTGAAGCCAATGGCGAACGTGACAGGGCATCGGCGTCGGAATGCTTCCGGCCAGAACGGTAGATAACACGGATATCGAACTCCGGTAACCACAATGCCCAACGAGCGAGCCGACCATTAGGATCTTTTAGTGAAGATAACCAGCAAAGCGCATGGTGGTCTGTTACAATATCAAATGGACGTCCATATAAATAGGGCCGAAATTTTCCGATTGCCAAAATAATGGCGAGGCACTCCTTTTCAGTTACACTGTAATTCTTCTCGGCTTTACTGAGGGTGCGGCTGGCATAGGCAACGACGTACTCGTCAAAGCCCTCCTTGCGTTGGGCCACTATGGCCCCTAGCCTGACACCACTAGCATCCGTATGAAGCTCCGTTGGAGCATATGGATCGAAATGTCGGAGTATGGGAGGCATGGTGAGGAGCCGCCGGAGTTCCTGAAATGCATCATCACACGCCTGCGACCACGCTGACAAATCAGAACTTTTGGCAAGAAGATTGGTCAAGGGGGCGGTAACGGAGGCGAAATTGCGGACGTAGCGCCGGAAGTAAGAACATAGGCCGATGAAGCTTCGAAGCTCTTTGATGGTGGTTGGCTTTGGGAACGCCGCGACTGCATTAAGTTTCGTAGGGTCCGGGAGAATGCCGTCCTTAGAAACCACATGGCCGAGAATTACAAGCTTGCGAGCGCCGAAGTGGCATTTTTTTAAGGTAAGTTGAAGTCTCGCCGTGGAAAGGCACGTAAGAACTTGCTCGAGGCGGCTGAGGTGGGTCGCAAAGTCGCTTGAAAATACCACAATGTCATCCAAATAACAGAGGCACGTTTTCCATTTCAGACCTCGCAAGACGGTATCCATCATCCTTTTGAAGGTGGCAGGCGCACTGCAGAGGCCAAAGGGCATAACGGTGAATTCATATAGTCCATCTGGTGTTACAAAAGCTGTATTCGGGCGGTCACCCTCTGCCACGGGCACCTGCCAGTAGCCGGAGCGTAAATCTAACGAAGAAAAGAACTCTGCTCCTTGTAGGCAGTCCAAAGCATCATCGATGCGCGGCAGAGGGTATACGTCTTTGCGCGTTATCTTGTTGAGTCGGCGGTAGTCAACGCAGAACCGGATGGATCCGTCTTTTTTCTTGACGAGAACAGCCGGTGAAGCCCAGGGACTGTTGGAGGGCTCGATGATGCACGTTTCAACGTGTCGTCCACTTGTTCGTCGATGACACGGCGTTCAGCAGATGACACACGGTACGGACGCTGCCTTAGCGGGGCTTGTTGACCGGTGTCAATACGGTGAACGACCGCAGAGGTTCGGCTTAAGCCTGACTGGTCACGATCGAATGAAGAACGAAAGCGGAGAAGAAGATTTATATTCTCTTCGCGCTGAGATGGTGCGAGCTCAGAGTCGATGGCATCCGAAAATACGTCCAGAGCATCATTAGGCGCGTTGATAGGAGTGACAGCACAAATTGGGAGCGAAACCGTTGAATCGGGTATAGTAGCCGGCAGAATGCACTCGCAAGGTTCGTAGCTTCCCAGGCATTCTCCACGTAGTAAGGATGACGGGCTGTCCGAGGGATTGCACACATAAATGGCAGCGTGACCATTGCGAAAAATGACGATGGCAAACGGAAGCATGATATGGCGACGGCACGCACATGGGACCGATGGCATAAACAACACAGGCGATTTCGGAGGGAAGGCACACAACATCGAGACAACAACAGCTGAGAAAGGCGCAATGTCAACGTCAGAAGCAGCAAACAGTCTACACGAAGCACCATCGTCGGGGTCATAGCACGGCACAGATAACGTGAGTTCAGAACGAGCACAGTCGACCAAAGCAGAATTTGATGAAAGAAAGTCCCACCCAAGGATAACGTCATGCGAAGAACGGAATAAAACTACAAACGTGACGACGTACATCGCACCTTGAATGACGACTCGTGCAGTGCACAAAGCTGAAGGCTGAATATGATTGGACATAGCTGTATGCAAAGATAGGTCGGTAAGTTGTGTGGTCACTTTCTTCAAGTTTCGGCACAGTTTCTCGCTAATTACAGATACGGCAGCTCCAGTGTCGACAAGTCCGTGCACCTTAATGCCATCAATATAGAGTTCGATTTCGTTCGGGGGACAGCAGTCAGGTCTTGAAATTTTCGCTGCCAACGCAGTTCTTGCCTCCGGAACTGCGCCCGTCAGTTTTCCCCTCGCGGTGGGCTGTTGCGACGCCACATCGGAGAAATAGATCGACGACGAGGAGAAGGTGAACGACTTGAGCCGGATGGTCGGCGACCGGGACATATGTCTAGAGGTGGATCGGCAGGAATGGAATATCGCGGCTGAGTGGACATGGTGGGCATGTAATGTGAGGCCCCTGCAATGTCGTGAGAAGGGAAGCTGCGACGACGGCAGTGACGAGCTACGTGGCCTGGGATGCCACATGAAAAACATATCGGCCGATTATCCGGAGTGCGCCATTGGCTGACGATAGGGGCACTGTTCGCTGTATGAGGTACCGTAAATGGTCGTGCAGGCGGCGGCGTCATATAAACGTTCTGACCTGTTTTATATACAGCCGGAGACGAGACGGTAAGCGAGCGGGAAGGTGGCGTCGACGAATAAACGTGGCGAGTAGCTTCGTAGATGGTAGGAGACGCTGGCGCACGTGGCCGAGCAACTGCGGCTGCATACGTTAGTGGTGCGGTAACAGTTGGTGGAGCCTGAGCTGGCGGCAATGTTTCGGCAACTTGCGATTGAATGATCTGGCGAAGTGAAGGCGACAAGGGTGCCATCGGCTTGGTAGTTCTTGTGATTATAGATAGCTGCCGTGCGACCTCCTCGCGTATGAATTGCTTTATGACTGGCATCAACGCAGAGTGGTTGGCGGTGTCATGGCGATAGTTGAGGGATGAGATGTCCGTGGTGTCTTGAGCAGCGCAACGTGTAGAAGTGCGCTGCCTACGCAGCTCATCATAGCTTTGGCAGAGCTGAATCCCCTCGGCGACCGTCTGGGGGCTCTTCACAGCCAGCATTTGGAATGCACCGTCGTCGATTCCTTTCATGATGTTCTTGATCTTGCCTGCCTCGTCCAGAGTCGAATCGACGAGCTTGCAGAGAAATAGCACATCTTCGATGTAGCTCGTGAAAGTTTCATCTGCTCTCTGTACTCTGCCCAGCAAGCGCTGTTCAGCACGAAGGCGGCGGACAGCAGGACGGCCAAAGACTTCCGCGAGGGTTTTCGCCAATTCCGACCAGGTACTGAAATCACTTTGATGATTTCTGTACCATAGTTTTGCCACGTCGGTCAAGTAAAAACTCACAATTGTGAGCTTATCGGCTGCGTTCCACTTATTGACGGAGCTCACCAGTTCATACTCGGCAATCCAGTTGTCCACATCTTGGTCCTCTGTGCCACCAAATATGGGGGGGGGGTCGCGCTGCCGGAGAGCGCCAGCGCAGAAGACAGGCACAGGAGCGAGATCTGGAGTAGCAGCGTGAGATGGCCCGGATCAGTCATTGTAGGAGGTCGTTGGAGTGTGCGGCTGCGAAGTTCCAGGGTGAGGAACAGATTTACCCAGCACCTCCGCCACTTGAAACGGGTTGTTGAACAAGCAGGAGTCGACTCGTCGAAGGAGAGCTTTATTTAGCGCAAGGGCTAACTCAACGCAAGCCTGCGATCACAGCAAGTCTTCTTCCTTTTCTATACTCGAGCTCCATGCCCACTGCCTTCGTTACAATCTATATATATATATATATATATATATATATATATATATATATATATATATATGATTATTTGAACTTGAGAGTTTCCGGGGCCTGGAGCACAGCGGCTAAAATATGGAAATGTGATGAACGCCGGCTAGCGCGTAATGCCTTAGGAGGAAAGCACCAGATGGCACTGGCACACGTTTGCACGTCACCCAAGCGGCGATGCGCTGCGCATAGACGGGAATCAATCACGCGCGCGGTCAATGCTAACCATTTATAATATACTTTGTTGCTCGTGCATGGCCTTAAATGGCATTCGAGCAAACATGTTAACTAGATTCTGGAATTACAGGATGCCTACACGGGTGCACGATTGAAGGGAAATATTGACAAGGTGCCAAAAGTGAGCCCATGACGGCACTGAAACATTTCATCAATGTGAAGAGGTAGAACAGTGGAACGATGAACTCAGTTGTGAGCCATCGTTTGGAACACCTTCCCCGGCGAACCATAATTTTTCAAGCACCAATGTGTGAATAAAGCCCCACCATTCGTAACCTGCATGGCTAGCTACAACTACTTATGCTAACGCATAATCAAACTGAGAAACGAAAATCACTAGTGGTATTTGGATGAGAACACTTTATTTCCTGCACACTGGTCATGCAATGCATTTCCGAGTAGTGACTCACTATCTGTTTACAACAATGCATTCTTAAAAATTGGTCGCGTGTGTTTTTTTTTTATCCACAAAAAAGTTTATAGTTAACAAGCGCTCCTTAGAACATCGTTTCCTTTGGCTAGGTGAGGTGCCTGAGCTTCAGGTACTTCCTTTTTTCACAGGATGATGCTCACTCCTTGTGGAAGGCTTTCTTGTAAAAATGAAAACGACTGAGCCGGAAAAACTTGGTCACCTGATTGGTAAGGCTCAGACCATGTTGTGCTTAGCTCAGTGTGACATTTTTTTTTGCAAGCAAGAGACAAGCTTTTCTGAGCTGTCACTGTTAAGCTCGCTGTAGCTTAATCACTTAAAAAAATGATTCCCAGGACGTCTACGAATGCGAAGAGTTTCTTTGAAAGGTTTACATAGGCATCCACACGACCCCTAGTCACCAGACAGGGGTGGGGGCGGGGGGTGCTAAATCTGCTTTATACATTGGCTTGTCGGTGGGGCGCTCTTTTAGTCACCTAAAAGGGGGGCGCAAACCTCATACACTAATTTATTGGGAGTGAGGCGCTGTAAAGAACCTTCTCTTTCACCCCTCTCCTGAACGTAAATCCTGCGCACGCCTAAGGGCCGGCACGTTTCATCGCGGACGATTTCACCGTTCACTGTGTGTTCGAAGTTCCGGGAGATGTACCCATCGTAGAAGTGCAGCTCGCACACAGCCTAGTTTTCTGGAAGCAGCTTGTCAGCGCGTGGGTTCGCTCTCCGCCACTGCGCAAACAGAGCTTCGTCCTTTTGAACGCCGAACAACACATGCTTCTTTTTAGCTAATTTGTAGCGTGTAGTGCACCCTGGGACGAAGTAATGACTTTGTTTTGGTGTCACGAGAGGGCATAGAGAAGCATCGCTGTCAGAGCGTCACAGCTCAAAAATAAACGATGACGAACACGCCCAACGAAACTGTCAAAGACGTGCAAACAACGTATAAACGACTGCTGAGCCCTAGTGGTCAGGAGGGTACGTCCGCTTTGTGAGTTGATTGAAGTTACCGCACCGAAGGGTAGCCCCTATGTTGGGTCTCCCTGGCTTGTATGCCGGGAGGCAGGCCGCGTCTGTTTGGCACCAGGCGGCAAGTGGTGGCCTACGGATGATGATGGGTTGACGAGTTAGGTGAGACTCTGAGACAAAGCGCCTCTGGGTGCCACGTCTTCTTCCTATCTGATAACGGCATGGACGAAGCGGAGCAGTGGGCGCGGAGAGCCGCGTTAGCGTGTGCTCGTCGCCACACAGACAGACAGAAAGACCGACAGGCAGACAGACGGACGAACGGATGCATGGACGCACACTTCCTCCCACTCATCATCATTCACTCCGTAGATATGTCGTGATATCTTTATTCATTACCAAAACGTTATGCGTTAATACGATTGTGTTCATGGCAGCCTTCCTTGCACACTTTTAATCAAGTCTGGCTCAATGTACCAGCCTATAGCCTGTGGTGATGAAAAACATTTATTTATGAAAGTTATGTACACAGAAGGTGGGGAAAAGTCCTTAAGGGGACACCACGTCCAAAAACTAGGTGGCCTCCCCCTTACAGAATCCTGTTGGCGTCGGTCGCGGCCCTTGACTCGCTCAACTAAGATTCGTTGGGCCTTCAGGTCAGAGCAGCCGAGCAGGGTTGCCACCCAGTCCTCCCGGAAAGGGTTGGCTATAAAAGTGAGGTTTTGGGTTTTTCCGCATGGCTACATAATGTGGAAAATATCCCAGTGATTTTCCTCACAGTGCAAGTACTTCCCGTGAAAGCGGGGTTCAAGTGTTTTGCGTGTTTCTGTGTGAAAGGGTTTCAGCTGTTCCTGCTGCTGGTTTTCAGGTACCATACCACTGGCCTATTTTGACAGTTTGCAGGTGATTCGATTCGGGGTACGGGACCAAAATGCGTTCGTCCTCCTAAGAAAATTTGTAATGGAGCTTCCACATGCACCCTTGAAAAGGGCTTCACGTGCAAAGACACAGAGAGAGGAAAAGGAGCAAATGCGGGTGTGCAATAACGTGTGCCCTCATTTCTCAAAAGTGTCACTGCTGAAAGTCTAACCAAATTCGGACTGCCCATCACTACTACGCGGAAAGAAGTGTGTGAACACAGCACTTTCAAATGTATAAGGTATCTGCTGATCACTGCAGTGTGAAGATGAACCTCGAGTGACTGCGCATGGTAGTTGAATGTGAGCAGTCTTTGCCGTAGCCACTTTTGGGGATGCTCAAAACGATTGGCACATTTTGTCTCTGCCTGAGCCGCGACCGTTGGCCGCCGTCGCACGTTTTCTTCACGACATAGAACCTACGATCACGGGACACTGTTAGGAACCTTAGACTGTATACAGAACGTCACGACAGCGTCGAAAATGCGCCTTGAGTGACCTACCGCACATCGATATCGGCATGCAAGGAGTTTATCACAAACTAAAAAGGATATGCCCATCCTTTCTTATGCTAGCGTACTGTTAAAAGTTGTCGAGTCACTAGCGCACTGCTATGGGGGACCAGCGCTGGATAGGTGGCACGCCGAAAAAGAGCACCTGGCGGAGAGTCGCGACACAACTCAGCTGCTGGCGCCCAGACGACCGGTTGCAGCGTAGAGCGGGGATTGCACTTGCGTGCGCGGATGCTGTACTTTATTTTGGAACGAACAGCACGAAAATCCATTGCAGCAGTAATACTGCACCGGGGTTTAGAAAAATAACTTTGTCCAAATGCTACTCTCACATAAACAGCACTAAAAGTGGAGAGAAGCCCTGGAAAGCAGACTGCGTCTATGCATATAGTACCGAAGGGGCAGTGCTGTACCGTAATGGCAGCTCCCTTCTCCTCATTTTCTGGTTGCGTGCTTATTTTCGGGCTAATGGTACTGTTGGATGACGCTGCTATTCTTCAGGGTGCGGGATACATTACCGAAGACAGCGGCCGCACTTCGATGGGGGTGAAATATATAAAGAACACGTGAAGTAAGATATGTAAGCGCATCGGAGAACCTCAAGTGGTCACAATCTTGATGCGCACAATACAGCGTACCTCAAAACGATATTTTGTGTGGCACTTGAAAGCCTAGAAACTATTCATGTTCAACAGACACCTTCATTTTGGGCAGACACAAGAAAGTGGAAAAACAGAAGCTGTGTGTTAGGCGAACTAAACAATGAGTAACAATCGAATACATTAGCCACTTCTCTAGCAAGGCATAAATTCAGGTGTTACTGAGCTACGGAAGCCAGTGAAAAAAAATGCTTACCGCATCGGCTGACTCCAGAAAGCTAAGCGTCCAGTAGTCCGCTGCTTCGTTTGTAAGAACCCTGTCTTTTGCAAAAGTTAAGGTAAAAAGAGGCATCTCGGCATCGGGTGTTCACCGCGAGAGTATCATTTCTAAGAGCTCAGAAGCGTAGTTAAACGTGGCCCCGTACAAGTCTTGTGGACAAGGCAACTTTTCTTTACACGCAGCTGTTTACGAAAAAATAAAGAAAAGACTACCTACCTATCGTATCATTTCCTTCACACGGTGGCAATAGATGGAGCTTGGTGGTGGTGGTCGGATGCATTAACGCATGGAAACTTTGTTAGTCCTGAAGTTCCCTACTCAACGCTGAGTGGGCCAGATTAAAAAAGAAAAGTTCACATATGCTGTACGTCGCATATTACGCTCGTTTTATTTTCGGCAAGACTCCGTTTTAACTCGACTGTTCGACCCTGGCTTTTCGGTTTAGAAACCAACCCGGCAGCCCTAGACAGGAGAGCTAGAGCAGAATTTTGCTCTTCTGACCGCTTAGATGCAATGCCGCCTGCTTTTTCTCCGTCCTCCCTTTACTTTTGTTTTTGTATATTGTTGCGCTTGAATACGCAGCTGTACCACTAGCGCTCTGGAGTTTTGTTACGGCGATGCCCACACGCAGCTCCTCTACCAGCCGCTACTTTCGTCTGCATGAACAGCTGAGAAGTGCGCGCTCTCACCGCCAGGGTGGTCATGGAAACTCCAGCGCTGGTTCCCTATAGCGACTCCACTACCTTTAATCACGTTGTGGACGCTTCAGTTTTTGCGCCAATTTTTTCTTATTTCAGAAAGTGAAACGCCTGGACGAGAAAACGACCCACCAGTTTTTTATGCAGCTGGCCAGCGCCTTAGCGTACCTGCACAAGGTCGACGTCGCCCATCGAGACCTCAAGTGTGAGAACGTCCTCCTCACGACAGTGGACGTCGTCAAGCTCACAGACTTCAGCTTCGCCCGCTACTGCAGTGCGTACATTTTGGAATGCCACTTCGCGCGCGAAGGACAGGTTCAAGAAAACAAGATACACATGCAATGGTTGAGTAATTCATCAGAGGCTGAATCGTTTTCAGCGAAAAAAGGGTGAAGGCAGCAGTCAAGCCAGGTCATTAGTACGTGACTGGCAAAGTCGTTCGTCACCTTTACGTTCAATAGGCATAACATACTTAAGACTTTCATTATCAGGGACTTTCAAGTGACCTTGAACGAACAGCCAGGGCGGTTATCCGGCAAGCTAAAAAAACATACGCACATTGTTGCGAAAACGAAACGAGAACGTTCGAGAACCAGCCTACAGAAAATCGCAGTGCAGGTTTTTCCACCTCCTGGAAGTGACCCGTAAAGACGCAGCTTCTCAGGCATGCCTTGTGTCGTGGATCCACTAGGAAAAGCACAGTTCTATTTCATTATTATTCAAAGTACTGCAACCCCATCAAGGGACTTCCGCAGGTTTGGTGACAAATATCTGGCAAGACTAGTAGCGCAAACAGAAATAAGTAGGTCCTTCGCACTGTCCATCGCCCGCTGCTAGTGTCCACGTAGAAGGTTCCAGAGGCGTCCATCATGACGAAGTGCCTGGCAAAATCTATTTGTAGCAGACAAAGCTTGGTTTATATTTTTGGAAATTTCACGCTGTTTCATTTCGTACCGGTAAAGTGAAATAATGTGCGCTCTCTCTTCCAAAGAAATGCTCGACTTTATCAGTTATAGTGAAGCCTTTCCGGTTACGTTTCTGAAAGAAGGGTGCACGTAAAGCAGCGCTGGTGAAATAGATACGACGATCATTTGAAAATTAACCACAAACCAATAATACTTATCTTTTTTTGTATCGTGCTTGGACACTGAATGCACTGTGACGCTGAACTAATTGAAAGCAAGGAATTGCGAGTGATACGATCTAAAGCTCTTGCGACGCCCACGATAGCCACCATTATTACCATATGAAAACTAGAGCAAAATTGGAGATAACTCACTATAGGGGGACTGCGCAGTGCTTCCAAATCAGATGTGCACGCCTGTCAATGGTGATAATTGGACGACCAACACTATACTGTTCGTTGTGCTTGAAAGACGCGCTCCACTGCTCGCGTTTCATTTGATTCCGATAGCACAATTGCTAACTCAACTAAAAGGAATATAAGTAAGTTACACAACATGTGACATGAACAAATTCAGGGGTAGCTGCAACACCACATCGTTGGGCAGTTGATTCCAAACGCTTAATACCTGGGATAAAACGAGTATTTAAAACAGTTGTTGCGGATAGTGAGCATAGTGATTGTTAGTGCATGTCGCTGTTTTGTAGCCTAATCTGTTGAAAAGGAAATAATCTCGGCATTATTTATGCTGTAGTGTATTTGTTCCCTGTAGCGTCGAGTTGAAACAAAATATTTGATCTGAGAACATGATTTCTTGCTGACAAGGTTTATAATGCACAGCGACAGCAAATAATTTACCCATGTGGACGAGTGCACTGTGGTGCAGTTTTGTCGGGTTTGCCCGTGCCACTATGCACAAGATTGTGTTATCTGTATTGTGTTATCTCCCACCAGTCAGCATCAAATGCGTAGAAGTAGGAAAACCCATACTGTGCTTTTATGAAACGTGCTTTAGAGTGCTACACATACTTAGGCCATAGAAGTCCTGTTCCTATTGACCAAGGTCTTTGCGAATGAGGCTTTCCTCTCGATGACGAGAGAGCCAGCCGTTTTTTATGCCCGTGGCCTGCAATGTGAAAAGGTAAGTAAATAAGGCAAATAATATTTGAGCGCGTCGAAGCGACTACGACCATGGCACGCCAGCCACGAGGCGCTCTGTAATAGACATGAATATCTGCATAATTCGAAATCAAAATTTCTTCGAAAAATGAAAAAAAAAATCAGTGAATGGTTAACTAGAATGGACTTGAGTAGACAGATATCTGTTCTTAGGATGTGTTGCCGACACATGGAGCTTTTGCTGTATCGTAAGACATGCTATCAGAATATTTGCATAACTGGTAGCTGGCTTTGAGAGTGTTCACTGCGGACGGGTAGTGAGTGTAGAGCCGAAGCGTGAAATTGAATTTATTTTTACAAAATGCGCCGTGTATCTGTGAGCTTCAGTGGCAAAAGTCGTCGAAAGACGATAGTATTTTGTCTGGAGAGAAAACATAAAGCGTTATTAAGTTTTTTAAAGTTCTGCGCGGAAATTTTGGTGAGCGGGATCCTTATTCCGGGATCCATTGGCGCGGGCCGCTGTTTTTAGGCGCTGCATAAGATATGGACACAATCTGGCAGTATTTTGAAGAAAATAAAGTTTTTCCAGCACGAACAGCCACTGGTAGGTGACCGCACCGTATCATTTTAGTGAAGCGTAGGAAACACACGCTTTTCGTTCATAGCGTCACATCGTCAGCGCAGCGTCATAAGCACTGCGGTGATTTAAATTACGCACCTACGCCTTTAGGCGTAATGAAGGAAAATGCTTCTTAATACTTGCGTGTTTATGTTCACCTCTAATATGCATATTACTTGTTCTTTCGAATGACCACATTCGCAAGCAACACGCAGCAGGCAGGTCACGATGGTTTAGCGTTGGGGATCTGCTTTCATGGGTTGCTACATTGTGCGAAACACAGACCAAGAGAAAAACAGACCAAAATACCTGCGTTGACGTATCCCAAGAAAGACTAGCATCTTTAAAATGCGCCAGATTACACGTAACCTGAGAGCCAATGTTATGCGAAGGGAAGGTGACTATGTTAATTATAGCAAAACATTATAAAATGACGCTTAAAGTATCTACAAGTATTGTATGCGCAAACATATATACGCTAAACAGTCACATATGTTTTATATAACTACTTGTTTACCCTTGCGTAACGATGTCAACAGCAACATGAGGGTGAGCAACACCAGAAGCGGCAAGTTGATATGTAACGCTTGTGCTTGCGAGGATGGTAGGCCTGGACACTGCTACGTAGATCGACTTCAGATGATGCCGCTCAACTACAAGTTAACCCTACGCTATGCCTGTTATCATAGAAGTATATATCAGGGCCTAAGCAGGAATAAAGCCCAAGAATTCTGCCTGGAAATCAAAATATTCTACTACAGAGCCACGCCAGGATTGAATACTGCTTTGCAAGGCGCAATGTTGGTGCAACGTCAATTTAGTTGCAGGCTCGCTGTCTAGTTTCGTATATATATATAATATATATATATAAATATATATATATATATATATATATATATATATATATATATATATATATATATATATATATATATATATATATATATATATATATATATATTGTCGCGAGAGCAAACGATAGAGAGGAACTCGAAGTCGACGAGTGTTTACTCAGCCACAGCTGTCATTCACTTCTTCGCTGTCTTCTTCTGCCACCCACACAGCGTGGCCTTACCCTCTCCCCAAAGAAAAAAAATGAAGAATCATTATATGAGTGTCACCGCTCTTAAAAACAACGAAAGGTAGTCAAAAATGTCTGTATCCATTTAAAAGAAAAAGGACGAGATGAAAAATAAAGAAGCAAGAAAGAAATGTACAATTGTCTTGAATGCTAGTGCCACATCACAAAGTTCTTGACTTGCAGTCAACGCGAATAGTAGGGCTTCATCCTGGAGACGTGAACCACATCCGAGGAGCGTGGTCTACGAGAACGGTGTGACGTGTTTGCTAGGACAACTTCGTAGTTCACTTCGCCGAGGCAATGAAGAACTCGGTAGGGTCCGAAGTACTGACATAAAAATTTTTCTGAGCGTCCACGTTGACGTATAGGAGTCCAAATCCAGACTAGGTCACCAGGTTCGTATATTACTGCTCTGTGGTTGGTGTTGTAGCGGTGAGCTTCTTGATTTTGCCGCGATAAAATGCGAAAGCGCGCCTTCTGCCGGGCGTCTTCGGCACGCTGAACAAATACATCTGCGTCCGGGGCAATCGTGTCCGGCAGAGTTGGTTGCAGCATGATGTCAAGCGTTGTGGTGACGTCGCGGCCGTAAACCAGACGAAAAGGAGCAAGGCCAGTGGTTTTCTGCAGGGCCGTATTGTAGGCCAATGTTATATACGGGAAGATTTCATCCAAAATTTTTGATTCTTGGCAACATACATCGAAAGCATATCTGCAATAGTTTTGTTAAAGCGTTTGGTTAACCCTTTAGTCTGAGGGTAGTGCGTAGTTGCTGTTCGGTGCGTCGTGCCACTCAGCAACAGGATCTCTAAGAGCAAATGTGCGGTAAAGGAGTAGCACGATCTGTGATGACGACAGCAGGAGCACCGTGGCGGAGAACAATGTTCTTGATGAAAAGTCAGCCACCTCAGAAGCAGTTGCTCGCTGGGCGGATTATCTTTTCGCAGTATCTGGTCAACTAGTCGGTGGCAACCAAAATCCAGCGGTTACCAGCTGCTTCGGAAATGGGCCGAGTAAATACATCCCGACCATTTCAAAAAATGCGTAAGGGGGTCGCAAAGGCTGAAGCAAACCAGCTGGTTTCCTCGTTGGATTTTTGCGGCACTGAAAGGCTGCGCATGTCTTGACGTACTGCCGTACGGTTTTCGTATACGTTTCCGCCAGTAGTATTTGTCTTTGATCCGCGCCAGAGTACGCGCGAAGCCAAGGTGCCCAGACGATGGCTCGTCGGGACAAGCATGCAAATTATCACCGCGGAGAGCAGCAGGAACGACGATGAGGTAAAGAGTTTTTGTTTGATAAAGGTTGCACTTGTAGAAGGTGTCTTGGCGTAGAAAGAAAGATTACAAATCATGCGCGAATTGACGTTGGGGTTGTGGGAAACGTCCCTCACGGTATTCCATCAGCGGTTGTAATTCTAAGCCTTCGAGTTGCTGCTCAGCCACTTTTAATGATGCGGGAATAGCAAGGCAGCTGAAGTCTTCATCTTTGTCTTCTGCAGCGACCTCGACGGGTGCGCGGAAAAGACTGTCAGCGTCGGCTTGTTTCAGGCCAGACTGGTAAACCATCGTTATATCGAATTCCTGTAACCAAAGGCTCCATCTTGGGAGAGGACCCGAACGATCTTTCAGATTCGCTAGCCAGCGGAGAGAGTGGTGATCACTGACGATTCGGAAAGGGCGTCCGTGCAAGTAGGGCCTGAATTTCGTTAAGGCCCATACAACCACCAGACATTCTATTTCAGTTGTCGAGTAGTTATTTTCCGCAGATGACAACGTGCGGCTAGCGTAGGCGGTGACACGTGCCACGCCATCTTGATATTGCACGAGAATAGCTCCGAGGCCAAGGTTGCTCGCGTCAGTGCGGACTTCTGTGTCTGCTTCGGTGTTTAGGGACTAAGGATCGCTGGCGTTTGTAGGCGTTGTTGAAAATCATGGAAAGCGTCGGATTATTTGGGGCCCCAGACGAAGGCGACGTCGTTCTTGGCGAGTTGTTGTAAAGGGTTGGCGATTTTCGAAAAGTTCGGCACGAAGCGGTGGTAATAAGCACAATGCCCCAGAAAGCCGTGAACATCATGCTTTGTTCTCGGTATCGGGAACAAAGCAACTGCCATAGCCTTCTCAGGATCGGGGTGAACACAGCTGCTGCTGACAATGTGGCCAAGGAATTTGAGTTCCTCATATCCAAAATAACACTTTTCTGGTTTCAGAGAGAGGCCGGCAGTGCGGATAGCCAAAAAAATCGCCTCAAGCCACTCAATGTGCTGTTCAAAGTCGTAGAAAAAACGACTACGTCATCTAAATACACTAAACAAGAGGGCCACTTCAATTCACATATAACTGTGTCCATTATTCGTTGAAAAGTGGCTGCAGCGTAGCACAGGCCGAAAGGGAGAACTTTAAATTCATAGAGACTATCCGGTGTAATGAATGCTGTTTTTCTCGGTCCCTTTCATCTACTTCAATCTGCCAATATCCTCTATGGAGATCCATGGAAGAGAAGGAACGGGCGTGTCGCAGGCGATCCAAGGAGCCATCAATATGAGGAAGAGAATATGCGTCATTCTACGTTATCTTGTTCAGTTTGTGGCAGTCAACGCAGAATCGTAATGAACCATCTTTCTTATTAACCAGAACAACTGGTGACGCCCAAGGACTAGTCGATGGTTGAATAACGTCGTCGTCGAGCATTTGTTTCACTTGATGACGGATAGCATTCTGCTCCTTCTACGACACGCAGTAAGCGTGTTGGCACACGGGTTGGACGTTGGGCTCAGTGATAATTCTGTGCTTCATTAGAGGAGTCTGCCGGACTTTCGAAGTAGTGGCAAAATAGTCACTAAAGAATGAAAGGAGACTGAGGAGCCTTGCCCTCTTAGGTTCTTCTAACTGGCGATTCACGTTGAAGCGACTAGTCATGTCAGTATCGCAGCTGTTCTCAATCGACATTGTCGTAATCAAAGGGAAGGCGTCCAAATCATCCAATGCCTCCAAATAGGCTATGGTTGTGCGATTCGCGAAATGCCTGTGTTCGCCATTGAACTTAGTAACTAAAGCCGTAGTCTGGACATTTCGGAGTTGAACGAGACTTCGAGCAATGGCGATTTCCCGATCAAGCAATAACGTCAGGTTACTTTCGGCGATTCCCGTAATCGACTGCTCCGTGAACACTCAACAAGCACGCAGATAGCACTGTGAGGTAGCAACGTGACGCAATTATGATGATATATGGTGTTTTTTGGCGCAAGGGCCACTTGATGGCCAAAGAGCGCCAGTTCATGGGACAAGGAATGTGGACAATGATTGTGATTAGCGGCTCTATAAGGGCCATAAAATTCCTCGCGGTAATGCTGGTAAAACATACAAGTAATAAAATCATGACCATGCCGTGAAAGGTGTGTGTGGTGCGAATAGATGACAAAAGTTGGTGATAATAAAAACGATGGTGGACATGTATGGCATTAGCACAAGTGCCTCACTTGTTCATACCCTTGCGTCCAAGGTCCGTGAGGCAAGTGCTTTGTTGTGTAGCCAACGCAGCGAAAACCTCTCTGGAGAGGTCGTGCTACGGAATGCCCGGGTATATGATATAAAAATTATGAATTTCTTTTAAAAACGCTAACAATGATTTATAACTAAAAAGCGGTTCCCTAGCGACGAACATTGCAGGGTGTAAAGGTATATGTTGTCGGTAGGGTAATGGAAAGTGTTGTTTTCTTATAGTCTCAAATTGTTTGCACTGAATTAAAATGTGAAGTACTCTGAGTGCTTCGGCACATCTGTCACACAATGGTGGGTCGCCACCAGACAAAATGTATGAGTGTGTCGTGTATGTGTGTCCTATTCTGGGTCTCGTTAGTATTACCTCTGCATGACGCGATTTTGATACTGGCAGCCAATGACGAAAGTGTGGCTTAATAATGTGTAGTTTCTTTTGTGTGTGTGTATCCCACTTGCTCTGCCAGTAGTCCCTGAGGTTTCGTTTGAGAGACGGCTTAAGATCAAGGGCCGGGACTAATATGGGCGTAGGGGCAGTGGTATTGTGGACGGATGCAGCGAGCTGATCCGCCCTCACGTTGCCTCGGAACTCACGGTGCCCTGGCACCCAGCACACTACAACATGTTGTTTGAGTGTGTAGAGTGTGCACAAAATGGAGTAAAGTGAGACAAGGCCCGGGTTTTTTTGTTTTTTAAGACTGTGCAGAGTCGTTACCACACTGAGGGAGTCTGTATAAATTACCGCTTTTTGTATTTGTAATTGTTTATGTGTTTAGCTGCCACAAGTATCGCGTAAGCTTCCGCTGTGAAGATACTTGTGCCTGGATGTAGAGGGCCAGCATCCGAAAAGGATGGGCCGACAGCAGCATAGGACACAGAGGAGTTAGACATGGAGGCATCTGTAAAGAACTCAGGACGTGTGTATTTGTTTTGAAGTTCCAGGAAGTATGTTCAGATATAGGCAGTAGGTCATGTTCTGTAACTTCTAGGAAAGACACATCGCAGTCTACAGTCTGCCACTGCCATGGTGGCGGGTATGCTACAGGAGCCATTAATCTGTGTTCAAGTGACACTCCTGTTTCTTCAGCTAGACCCTTCAGGCGAACTGAGAACGGCTGCCTCATCGAAGGCCTGTTTTGAAACAGAATTGAGCTCTACAAATCAATAATAGTAGAGTATGAAGGGTGCTTCTTGTCTGCTTTCACCTTAAGAAAATAAACAAAGGACATGTAAGTTCTCTGGAGATGAAGCGACCACTCATTTGACTCATCGTAAAGGCTTTCTACGGGGCTGGTGCGAAAAGCACCCGTAGAAAGGCGGATGCCCAATTGGTGCACGGGGTCCAGCATCTTCAAAGCACTTTGAGTCGCAGAGTGATAAACAACGGCCCCATAATCTGAGCAGGTGCGAATAAGGCTTCTATACAGGTTCATGAGACATTGCCTGTCACTACCCCACGTAGTACGTGACAGCACTTTTATAACATTCATGGCTTTTAAACATTTTGTTTTTAAATACTTGATGTGCGGTACGAAGGTCAACTTGTTGTCCAAGATTAAGCCCAAGAATTTATGCTCCGCATTGACAGACAGACGTTGACCGTTCAGTTCAATGTCAGGTTCTGAGTGCACGCCTCTCTTTTGGGAGAACAAGACACAGGTGCTTTTTTCTGGGTTCAGCCGGAATCCATTTTTCCTCTGCCCATTTGGAGACCTTGTTTAAACCTAACTGAACGTGCCACTCACACATTGCTAAGTTGCATGACTTAAAGCCAAGCTGGACGTCATCGACATATGTGGAATAAAACACGTGGCGGGGGATGGACAGGTGCAAGGAATTCATTTTGATAATAAAAAGTGTACAACTAAATACACCACCTTGCGGCACTCCCGTTTCTTGCACAAATGTATGGGAGAGAATACTGCCCGCACGGACACGGAATTTCCGATTGTACAAGTAACTCTCGATTATGGAAAGCATTCTACCGCGCACACCCAGGTGAGACAAGTCTCTTAATATGCCAAAACGCCATGTTGTGTCGTAATCCTTCTCGATATCGAGAAACACAGAGAGGAAGTATTGTTTGTGGACGAAAGCATCTCAGATCTGTGCCTCGATATGCACCAGATGGTCGGTGGTGGATCTACCATCTCTAAACCCACATTGGTATTGGTCAAGCAGATTGTGTGTTTCAAGGATATATAAATGTCGGCGGTTTATCATTATTTCAAAAAGTTTACAAAGGCAGCTGGTTAGGGCAATGGGCCTTTAACTTGAAACTGAGGAAGGGCCCTTGCCCTGTTTCAAAATAGGGATAACAATAGCCTCTTTCCAGGAAGCAGGGATGGTGCTAGAAGGCCAGATAGCATTGTATAAAGAGAGTAAAGTTTTTCGCGTTTTGAGCGGCAGGTTTTTCCACATTTCATACGTGACACGGTCGTAGCCTGGGGCCGAATTACTGCAACAGCGTAGTGATGTTTCTAGCTCAGCTAAGTTGAAAGGTTGGTTGTATGCCTCGTGAATTGTACACTTGTATTCTAGTTTCTGCTTTTTTATCTCTGCTTTATCTCTTTGGAAAGCTTCAGTATAGTGTGACGAGCTAGGCACTTACTCGTAGTGTGCACCGAGGAAGTTCGCCTGATCTTCCAGGCTGTCACCCTGTGTGTTTACGAGTGGGAGTGAGTGTACTTGTCTTCCTACTACCCTACGAATCATGTTCCAGACCTTAGCCTCTTGTGTATATGAATTTATCCCTGATAAAAACTTGTTCCAGCTTTCTCTTCTGGCCTGCCGACGCGTTCTCCTGCCTTGAGATTTTATTTTTTTGAAGCTCTCAAGGTTTTCCGCTGTCCGCGAGTTCCGCAGCAACCTCCATGCCCTGTTCTGTTCCTTTCGCGCATTACGACACTCAGTGTTCCACCATGCGACGTGTCGTTCGCCAGGCAGTCCCGATGTTTGTGGATTGCACTTGGCTGCTGTGTCAGTAAGAAAAGCCGTGAAGTACTGCAGAGCTTCATCTATGCCTAATCTGCATATGTCAGTCCAACTTAAGTGAATAATCTTTTGAAATTGTTCCCAGTCGGCTTTGTTTACCAGCCATTTGGGAACATGTGACGGACATTCATATATTACTGGTGTACTCAAAACTAAAGGAAAATGGTCACTTCCTTATGGATTATTTATGACTTTCCACTGAAGTAACGGTACAAGTGAAGGAGATGCGATACTGAGGTCTATGGAAGAGTGAGTTTTGTTGGCAAGGTTATAATATGTTGCCTCTTTTCTAATAAACAGACAAGCACCTGATGAAATGAGGAATCGTTCAAGAGACGACCTCATGCATCACAGCGAGAGTCACCCCACAGACCATTATGTGCGTTCAGGTCCCCAAGGACCAGATAAGGTTCAGGTATTTCGTCTATTAAAGACTGGAATTGAAGTTTTTCAAGACGATGGTGCGGAGGTATGTACAAAGAGCAGACAGTGACAAGTTTGTTTAGAATAACTGCTCGGACAGCCGCCGCCTCGAGAAAAGTTTGAAAAGTTTGAAGGGGTAATTGTGTGCATGCTATACCTTGACTAACTATAACCGCTACACCACCAGATGGTGGCATGGCATCATCTCTATCGTTTCGGAAGATTACGTAGATACGTAAAAAGTTTGTGTTTGTTTGTTTTAAGTGTGTCTCTTGTACACACAGCACTCTTGGATTGTGTTCATGGAGGATTTCTTGTAAATCATCAAGGTTTCGAAGAAGGCCTCGGATGTTCCACTGTAATATTTCTGTCTGCATATTTAAACAAGAGAGATGCTGCTGTGTGTACAAAGAGTATCCTGTGTTGGAGTGAGCTCGTTAATTCAGGTGGCAGGATGGTCGTCCGGCCCCGTTATTGGTTTTTTATTTTTCTTGGCGCGCTCCAAGGAGCCGCGCCGTAGTTTTGATACTAAGGGTACCGTTGTGTCCATTGCCTCCTCAGAGGCACTGGGTGCCCGCACATGCGAGCTGGTGGTTCGGATTTTAGGCCTTGCCTGGTGAGGGGAGGCCTAGAAACCAGAATGCCCTAGAGTCTCCGGCCTCAATTCGCTAGGAGGCGGAGTAGACTGAACTACTGCCGCCTTGGGGGCAGGCCGAAGGAGTGGTGAGGGCTGGTGCGGCGTTGCCCCCTGACGCGACGCATCAGCATATGTAGCGCCATAAAACGGCGACACTCTTCGTCTTGCTTCCTTGAATGTGATATTTTCTTTAATTTTCAATGTGATGATTTCTTTTTCTTTTTTCCAAAATGAGCAAGGCCGTGAGTATGTGGCATGATTTCCGCCACAGTTCACACAGTGTGATGGTTCTTCGCAATTGTCAGAATTGTGGCCTGACACTCCACATTCTGCACAAGTTTGGTGACCACGACAGCTTTGTGAGCCGTGTCCATACTTCTGGCATTGAAAACAACAACGTGGGTTAGGTATGTATGGTCTGATCGACGTCTTCGTGTACCCTGTTTGAATACTTTCTGGAGATTACTGGAAGCGAATGTGAGTATTAGGTGTTTCGTTGGTGTTACCTTGTTGTCTCTTCTAATGATGATCCTTTGTACATTGGTCACATTCTGACTCTTCCACCCCTCTAGAAGTTCCTCTTTAGTCAAGCCGAGCAAATCAGCATCAGATACTACTCCACGGGTTGTGTTCATAGATCTGTGTGGCGTTACAGTGATGAAAGTGTCACCAAAAGTTGAAAGATTCTGTAGCTTTTCAAACTGTTCTTTTTCTCGAACTTCAAGGAGGAGGTCTCCGCTGGCCATTTTCGTAACATTGTACCCGGCTTCAAGAGTTTCTGTGAGACATCTGGCTACTACAAAGGGGGATACAGTTCTGGCTTGCTTGCTGCTTATCTCACTACGTATAACATGAAAATGGGGGAAGTTTTCACTTGATCAGCTGAAAAAGCCCAAGTCTTCGGTGCGTACGCGCTTTAAGGCAATACGATCACTTAATAAGGGAAATAAATGCTCTATGCATGCCAGTTTTTAATTTTCTTCAGAAGCGTTGGCAGCCACCCACCACGGAGCCCAACGAGGGGACGCTACAAGTTTGCGGATGGTAAAACCTTCAGACGCCAGCCGTACAACGCTACTATAACCCAATGCGCCTAGACCAAGGTAGGCTATTTGCACAGGGTTAACCCTAGCCGCAAGGAAGTTTGGAAGTAGACAGAAGAGAGTAGAAGACAGGACAGATAAATAGTGAGAGATAAAGACGAAGATGTAGGGAGAGAGAGATAGGAAAAGGCGACTGCCGATTTCCCCAGGGTGAGTCCGCCCAGGGGTGCCGTCTACGTGAAGCCGGGGCCAAAGGGGTTTGTTGCCTGTGCCGGGGGGCCTTAAAGGTCCAATCAACCGGCGTCGGCTCAACCCCCAGGATCCCCTTTTCCCCAGACACGGCAAAGCCTCGCACGGCTAGGCGTGGGAGGGAGTAGAAACTCCCCCGTTAGCTCGGGTCCGTAGTGTCGCTACACACCAAACGCCTACTTGCGCAGGCACCCCTGCGGGGAACGTGACGCAATCATCGACTACGCGTAAGGCAACGCCACGATGTTCGTTCTCGATGTCGGAATCTGGAGAAGCACAGTTAGCAAAACCGAAAAACAAATCACGCAGATTAATTATCACTCCAGACTCTCACAGAAAATCTACGCCGAAAATGACCAGCCGAGAACAATTGGGCAGTACAAGGAATGACGCTACAAAAGCCGACGCACAATCTCAAGCCTGGCGGTGCACCTTCCTATAGGGGATACGAAGTGTCCTCCAGCGGTGATAAATTGTCAGCACCTTGTGTATAAGTGATAAGTTGTAAGCGGTGATAAGGTGTCAGCACGTTGTCAGCACCTTGTGTAGACGGGTTGCCAATGAATCACTCATCACCAAGCAATGAGCTCCCGTGTCGACAAGCGCAGTCAGCGGTTAACAGTCGACGGAAACGGTTATGGCAGTGTACGTTCTGTTGGCGGATTCAGAAACAGGCTTTAACGGCACGTCGTAAGGCAGCGGCGGAGGGTATTCGTTGGTTCGCGTGACAGCGGCCTCACCTCCGGAGGTCACCATTTTCAGTTTCCCTGGCGTTGGCTTGCGCCACTGACACCAGGGGACCCAAAGGCGGGTCGGGCGCGGTGTGTTGATGCGGGTGGACGGGGTGATGGTTATCGTGACTGTCATCGCGGTGGGACAGAAGCATGCTGACGACCTTCCAAGTAATCCGCAATTTCTTGTGGGCGGTCACCATAGCGTGGACAACGTGCATCTGGGTGAAATTCGCATATGCCTATTTGTCGGTAGTAACAGACGCGGTACTTGTGTCCAAATCCGCCACAATGTTAGTACAAAGGACGATTATCGGGTGCATGCCAGACGGTGGACTTCCGCGGGCCAGGACGAAAATCGGCCTGATAAGGCAGGCGATGGACTGGACTTGGAAAGCGTCTGGGGGTCCCAGCAGGTGGATGAGCAAAATATGCCGTCGATGGCGCAGAGACGCGTGGGGCGTCCGCGTAGGAAAGCTTGGTGGCGTCGACTTGCGATAGTGGTGAGGAGTGAAGGAACTGCCTGATTTCGTTACGAATGACGTCCGTAAAAGCAGCGCTACTGGGAGGGGACGCTGCATGAAATTTCTGAAGTTCTTCGCGTACAACTTGCAGTATAAGTTCTGTGAGGACCTCCCTGTTATCACCTCCAGGTACAAGCGAGCACGCAGCAGACATGGCCGTCTGACGCTCATACTGCGACAACCGCTGCCGAAGAATGCGCTCCATAATTGTCGCCTCACGTATGAACGCCGACACAGTCGTAGGAGGGTTGGGCACAAGGCCCGCGAAAAGTTGCTCTTTTACGCCTGGCATTAGCAGGCGCACTTTCTTGTCTTCTGGCATATGGGGGTCAGCCCATCGAAACAGCCGTGACATCTATTTAACAAATAAGGCGGCGCTCTCGTTCAGCATTTGAAACCGCGAAGAAAGTGCCTGCTCCACTCTCTCTTTCCGTTCGCGGTTACTGAACACCACGCGAAGCTGCCGATTGAATTCCTGCCAACTTGTGAAATAAGTTTCGTGGTTCTCATACCACACTCTTGCCGCGTCTAAGAGGGATATATACACATTTTTCAACTTACGGCGATTGTCCTAGTCGTTGATGGCAGCGACCCGGTCGAAATGATCAAGCCAGTCTTCGACATCCTCACCGGCATCACCATATAATCAGTTGGGTGTGCGAGGCGTGTTAATGACACAGGGTACGCTATCGAATGGATCATGCTCGGTTTGGGTTGCGGATGTGGCAAACATAGTCCTCACGGAACTTGCCAAGGGGCCATACTGTGGTGGTAGTCCTTGAAGGTGGTGGCTACTTCGATGGATATCAGCAGACCCTGGTGCACTGGCAGTGGTTGCTTCTGGTTCAGGGCCAGCAGGCATAAGACGTTGCAGTAGAGTACCCAGCACGTCCACCAGTCTGTCGCGAGAGGAAACTATAGACAAGAACTCGAAGTGGAGGAGGACTTTCTACTAAGCCATAGCTGCCACTCACTTCTTCGCTCTCGTCTTCTGCCACCAACACAGCGTGGCTATATATATATATATATATATATATATATATATATATATATATATATATATATATATATATATATATATATATATACTTTCAATTTGTTTGGTTAACGGAGCTGATTATAACTGTTTTCCCAACTCTCTTGCATTGAAACTATCAATGGCGCTTCTCATTATTTCTTTCTAGCTAGTGGGTAGACAGAAACTGTCAATTACGTCTGGCCCATGCTTGTCTGTGGTAGGCGGTTATGTGACGCACGTGTCTGGCGGAAAAGATTCGGTGACGTACGTTAGGGGATTGTCTCATTCTTTATGTCATGCCCAGTGAGTCATAATCGCCAGACCACCTTACCCTGCCATAGTACTTTTGGTTCGGCCCAACTTAAGGAGCTGATCATGAGAGCACCCAGGCGTAGGCGGCTAGATTCATACGTAGACAGACACTGAAAGTACGCTAAGATATTCTTCGTATTCGAAAACGTGCCGAATTCTTCATTCATGGGAATCGGCGTAGCAGGAAAGTAAAACGCCTGCCTACAAAAGAACGTTACTCTTCACTGCACATTGTTGCAAGAAAGCTTACATTTATGTTGACGTTTCAAAGCTAAAGGAACGTCTAACATAAGTGCATCCAGGTTGACGCTTAGCGATACATCGCCATTCCAACGACTTAGGTCAATGATTGTTGATTGACTAAACATGTCTTTGGAGTCATGGATGCCTGTGGTAGCTGTAGCAATTGACGATCAGAGGGGAACCCAAGAAAGCGGTCTGACAGTCAAAAGAGCGAGACCTATTGGACGCTGAACTATGTTAAGATCGCCTACTCACGGCATATTAGAGTTATTGTATGCCACTACCCGATTAGAGGGAAATGCAAAGTGCGTTTTAGGGGCAAAGCTCCTTATGGCGTGGCTTGTGCGTTCCTCGTAGTATGTAACCACCAGTGGCACACACCCGAAATAGGTATAACATTTGACCTCCAAGGTGGTGCCGGTGAGAGATTTCTCCTGTGCATTATTTAACAAAAAAAGTAGTGCTCAATGTACATGCCAATGGCTGCTAATGGGGAATGAGAGACAGAAGCATTCGGCTTTTACTCAACGCGCACGCTGCGATCCCATTAGCAGCCATTGGCATGTACATTGAGCACTATCGGACAAGAAAGGGTTGCTACGTTATACTCGCTGGGTGTAACCTCCTTGGTTTTAGAAAGGTTTAGTGAGCATTGGGTCGCAGTGCCATGAATACAGTGAACTAGTATATACCATGAACTCAAGGTGGTTGAACGTGGGAAGTAGACCCAAAGCGCAAGCCGTAAGAAAGTGTGCGTGTGCCACCTCTTGTTTAGTCCTTGGAATGTCCACGGAATGGCGGTGCTTCTATATGAGGAATATATGATAAAAAGATGCGAGATGGTGGGACTTGGAGTGTTGAATAGATGGACGAACAGACACACAGACAGATGCATGGATGGACGCATGAACGGACACAGGGGCGGATGCATGAACGAACGCAGGGACGGGCGCACGAACACACGCATGGACGGTCTTGCAGACGGACACATGGACGGACGAATTCTTCGCCGCACTCTCCATCATTCACTCCGTGGATATGCTGCCATTTTTTTCTTTCTTATTGGCCGAACACAATTTTTCGCGGGGCCAGCGTAAGCGGGGAACGCGGAGTTAGGTCTACGCAAAGCAGGCGCGTTACTCCATTGGTTGCAGAGCTATTTTTGGTGTGGATTTATTTTACAAGTCACGCTGACGTTTTGCGTAATCTGGTCACCTGGCAGTGTGTTAAGAAATTAACAAACTTGTACTTCCCCTATTGAACACGCACTGAATAAGACAGGTGCGTACAAAAGACGCGTTGAAAGAGCTAACCCTGCGCGTCATGGTCATGATTTGTTACTACACCTTACCGGAGCCTGGTGGATGGTGCACTCATCAACTGTTGTGGATGACCGAAAGTTCGTGAATTTTGTTTTTGATGATGGTGAACTGGCGGCAACGTGAAGGAAATATTGTCACAGGGTCGTGACGTGGCCAAAGACAGGATAGTTTGTGTTGGGATTTACCAGTTTATTTGGGCCAACCTGTGCCCGGCAAACGGAAAGTCTGAGTACAGTAGCAGTCTTGCACAGATAGCAGTGAACGGAGCGTCGGCCGTCAATCAACTACTCACAAGCGGCGAAGTGCGTCGGCATTCATACTCTTGCCATCTAGGCCCGTGTACTCAGATTTGGGTGCACGTTAAAGAACCACAGGTGGTCGAAAGTTCCGGAACCCCCCACTACAGCGTCTCTCATAACCATATAGTGGTTTTGGGGCGTTAAACCCCACATATCAATCAATCCATGAACTCTTGCCATCGAATGCTCTAGCGTTATCGCTGGCAGTTGCGTAGGTTCCAGAATAATCTGTACAGTTCACAGAGTGGACGTGGTCTTATCGAAATGATCTACTAAAGTCCGGAAGCTTCTCGAAAACTGCACGCGCTTGCACTGAGAATTGTCTAGTGTTTTGGGGCGATACCAAAACTAGAGAAATGGAACGTGGCAATGCCCCCCTCTGAAAAAGGCATCATCCCGATGCTTTAACTAAAGATGAAGGTACAACAATAATGCAAGAAAGTACAATGAATAAATTACGATACAAATATAATAGAAGATAACACTGTTTCAGTTTGTTAACGCGCATGAAACGGCTTTAGGCGCGCGACATGGACGACTTCAGGTCGCTATCGGCGTCATTGAGAGTTCGTGATGCCGTCGGGTCGGGGACTACCTCGTAATCAAGTGAGCCGAGACGTCGAACCACCATGTACGGTCTGAAGTACCGTCGCAGAAGCTTTTCACTTAGTCCACATCGGCGAATCGGCGTCCATACCCTAACACGTTCACCGGGCTGGTATTCCACGAAGCATCGTCGAAGATTGTAACAGCGGCTGTCGGTCGTCTGATGATTCTTGATACGAAGACGCGCGAGTCGTCGGGCTTCTTCGGCGCGTTGAAGGAACTCACTCACATCGAGGTTTTCTTCGTCGGTGACGTTGGGTAACAAGGCACTGAGCGTCGTTGCCGGGCTCCTTCCATAGACCAATTTGTATGGAGATATCTGCGTCGTCTCCTGCACCGCCGTGTTGTATGCAAAGGTCACGTATTGAAGAATGGCGTCCCACGTCTTGTGTTCGACATCGACGTACATTGCCAGCATGTCGGCGATCGTCTTGTTTAGCCGCTCGGTGAGGCCATTGGTCTGTGGGTGCTACGCTGTCGTCCGGCGGTGGTTTGTCTGGCTGTATGCCAAGATCGCTTGAGTTAGGTCAGCAGTAAATGCCGTTACTCTGTCGGTGATAAAGACCTCCGGGGCGCCGTGACGTAGGACGATATTTTTGACGAAGAACTCAGCTACCTCGAATGCACTGCGTTTTGGCAGGGCTTTTGCCTCGGCGTACCGGGTGAGGTAGTCGGCAGCTACCACGATTCATTTGTTTCCGAAAGCCGACGTCGGGAGCAGCCCCAGTAGGTCCATACCAATCTGCTGGAAAGGTCCGCGAGGTGGTTCGATTGGCTGCAGAAGTCCCGCCGGCCTTGTCGGTGGTGTCTTGCGTCGTTGACAGTCCTGGCATGTCCTCACATAACGAATGACGTCGATGGTAAGACGTGGCCAATAGTAGCTTTTTGTATCCTCACGAGCGTGCGAGAAACGCCGAGGTGCCCTGCTGTCGGATCGTCGTGCAGGGTCTGCAGGAGTTCTAATCGCTGAGCTGAAGGCACCACAAAGAGGTACTTGGCTTAAAGCGTTGAAAAGTTTTTCTTTTGAAGAAGACCGTTTCGCAGGAAGAAAGACGCAAGTGCGCGCTTGAATACCTTCGGGACTTCGGCGGTCCTGCCTTCGAGGTATTCTATTAGGGCCCTAAGTTCCGGGTTGGCCCGCTGTCGTTCAGCGAAGTCGTTGGTAGTTATCCTTCCCTAGAAGTAGTCGTCATCCGGCTCGTCGGGGGATGGTTGGTCGACAGGCACACGAGAGAGACAGTCGGCGTCGGAGTGTTTCTTGCCGGACTAGTAAACGGCGGTAATGTCATATTCTTGAAGTTTCAGGCTCCATCGTGCGAGGCGACCTGGAGGGTCCTTCAAAGTGGCTAGCCGACAAAAGGCGTGGTGGTCGCTCACAACTTTGAACGGCCTTCCGTAGAGGTAGGGGCAAAATTTCGACGTAGCCCAGATGATGGCGGGGCACTCTTTTACTGTTGCGAAATAATTGGCTTTGGCTCTGGATAGTGATCGTCTGGCGTAACTAATAACCCTTTCAAGTCCATCAGCCCTCTGCACAGGAACGATGCCAAGACCTACGCTGCTTGCGTCAGTGTGTATTTCTGTCTCGGCAAACTTGTCCATATGGGCAAGCAACGGAGGCGTCTCGAGGCGATGTTTAAGCTCCTGCAAAGCGTTTTCCTGAGGCGTTTCCCACTTGAACTCCAAGTCGCCCTTGGTAAGGTTAGTGAGTGGATCGGCGATGTGGGCGAAGTTTTTCACGAACCGCCTATAATAAGCGCACAGGCCCCGAAATCAGCGCACCGCCTTCTTGTAAGTGGTTGGCGGGAATTCGGCGATGGCGGCTGCTTTCCATGGATCAATACGAACTCCAGAATCGGTATTCACGTGCCCGAGAAACAAAAGCTCTTCGTACGCAAATCTGCACTTTTCTGGCTTCAGTGCAAGTCCGGACGTCTTGATGGCTTGAAGTACACCTTCAGGGCGCTGAAGATGCTCGTCGAAGCTCGAGGAAAACACGACGACGTCGTCCAAGTACACAAGGCAAGTCTGCCACTTCAAACCTGCCAGTACTGTATTCATAACACGGTGGAAAAGTTGCAGGTGCTGAGCAATGGCCAAAGGGCATCACCTTAAACTCGAAGAGGCCGTCCGGTGTTATAAACGCCGTCTTCTCTCGGTCTCTTTCATCGACTTCGATTTGCCAATAGCCAGTCTTGAGGTCCATGGTCGAAAAGTACTAGGCGTTATGAAGCCGATAAAGTGCGTCGTCTATTCGTGGGAGAGGATACACGTCCTTTTTGTGATTTTGTTCAGACAGCAATAATCGACGCAGAAACGTAGGGTCCCATTCTTTTTCTTCACTAACACCACAGGGGACGCCCAAGGACTCTTGGACGGCTGGATGATGTCATACCGCAGCATTTCATCAACTTGTATCTTCATGCTCTCACGTTCTCGCGTCGAAGCCCTGTACGGACTCTGACGGAGTGGTCTGGCATTTTCTTCGGTTATGATGCGATGTTTCGTGATTGGGGTCTGCCGAATTTTTCATGACGATGAAAAGCAATTTTCGTATTGCAGGAGCAGGGCCTTAAGCTGTTCTCTCTTATGGTTCGGAAGTCTGGGATTGATGTCGAAAGCTGTGGGAGGGGCTGGGTTCCTCTGAGCAGGTTCCGCAGAATCAGCGAGGGCGAAAGCACTGGTGGCGTCCACAATTTCTTTGATGTTATCTTGCTTTGTTTGTAGAAAAAAAAGTTCGAAATGTTCGTGACTTGCTCTTTCGTTATTTATGTTTTAGCTTTTTCATTGTAATAACATAAGAGGTCCCGCCTGCGGTTTATTACCTTGGAACTTCCTCCTGCATACTTACTCACATTGTACACTTCTGATGCTAACAAAGAAACATTGATTGACTGATTGATTGATTGATGTATGCGACCGTTGTTCCTTTGTTCACATGTTAGTACTCATTGCTGAAATTCGTTAGCATAACCGTTGCTTTGCCTCCCTGCAGCTGTGCAATTCCTCTTGCGACGCAAATATTTTGGGTGACCAACAGATGCTGACTGCCTTCAACGACGCCTTCCAAGTCAGGTGATTTAGGAGCGCCGACAGAAATAATGACGCTGGAGCGAGGCGGAATGGTAACTTGATCTTCCAGCACATTCAAGGCATGGTTTGCTGACGGCGTGCGCAGCGGTAGTGCTTCTTCTGTGGATAACATTATCGACTTTGTTCTTAGGTTGATGACAGCACTATGGAGGCATAAGAAGTCCATACCAAGGATGAGATCACTCGAGCAACGCTGTAGGACTACGAAGCCTGTAGGATAAATACGACCGTTAATGATGACTCTCGCTGTCTCGCTGTTCACCGTCTCGCTGTGCAGATTCCTGCAGGCGTTATGAGATGACCTCCGGCTGTGCGGATTTCAGGGCCTTCCCAAGCTGTCTTTACTTTCTTTAACTTCGCGGCGAACGACCCACTGATGACGGAATAGTCGGCTCCAGTATCGACGAGAGCGGTCACACTGTGGCCGTCGATAAGAACGTAGAGGTTGCTAGTTCACCGTCTCGCATTACAGTTAGGGCGTATCTTCGGATCACGGCTGCGTCGGCTTGTTCCGTTGCTTCCTCGTTGCGTCGTCAGGCCACCTTCGGTAAGTGAGCTTTCGCCTTCAGGGCTTTGCCTGGTTGGCGTTGTGTTCGGAAAGCTCCGTCGCGGCGTCGCCATCGTCGGATGATCTTCGGTAGTTCGTCGCACAGCAACCGCACCTCCATCGGTTGCTGCCATTAGTTCCCGGATACGGGCTAGGAGACCGGCCCCGCATTGGGCCAGAGTACTGCCGGGGGTGCGTTGACATGCGGCGGCTGGGCGACGGTGAACGGGAAGGACTTCGTGGTGTCCATTGAGTTCCTTTCAGGTAGTCAGCGATGTCACGTGGCCGTTCTCCTGGCTGAGGACGCGGTGCACTGACGGCGAAGCCACGCAGTCGCATCTGTCGGTACTGGCAACGGCGGTAGGTGTTCCCGGCCTCGCCGCAGTGGTAGCAGAGCGGGTGGTTGTCAGGTGCACGCCAAACGTCCGTTTTCCTCGTCGCACTGCGCTGGCCCACTGGTGAACGGCAGGACGTCGGTGGGGGTGGTGGCGGCGGTGGCGTCTGGCGACGGAAGTGCGACGGGGCGGTGTTTTGGCGTGGACGGGGAGGAGCATTGTGGCGCACTGCAGTGGCGTAGCTCATAGTTTCTGGCTCAGGCAGCGGTGTTTGCGAAATTCGAAGCGATTGCCGAACTTATTCTAGCACAATTTCGGCGATCGAATCCACTTGAGGCTGCATCGAAGGCAACAGCTTGTGCAGCTCTTCCCGCACGATCGCTCGGATCGTTTCACGCAGGTTTTCGGAGTCAGTGGTCTGAGCAGCAGTTCATTCTGCAGTCAGGCGACGATTATACCGTCTGGTGCGCATGTCCAGAATTTTTTCGATAGACGTCACCTCGGATACAATTTTTTGGACGGTGTTCGGTGGATTCCTTATTAGTCCCGCAAAGAGCTCCTGTGTGACCCCTCGCATGAGGAAACGAACTTTCTTCTCCTCAGGCATGTCTGTGTCAGCGTGGAGGAATAGGCGGGTCATCTCCTCTGTTAAAATTGCAACCTTTTCATTTGGTGCTGAACCCGGGTCTCTAGTAGAGCAGCAGCCCTTTCTTTGCGAGCGATGCTCGCGAACGTTTGCAGGAATGCGCCGCAGAAGACATCCCACGTTCAAAGCGTGGACTTCCGATTCTAGAGCCAGGTCCTTGCGGTGTCTTTCAGGTAGAAGTACGCACGACGGAGCTTTTCTTCGTTGTCCCAGTGGTTGAGGGCGGCCACATGGTCGTATGTTTCTAGCCAGGTTTCCGGGTCTTCAAACGATGACCCATGGAACTTTTGTCGTTCCCTGGGTTGATGAATGACGATCGCGGGCTGGGACGCTCCGGTTGTCATTGTCACTGCAGTCGAGGTCATGGCCTTGGTCTTCCGCGCCTTGTCTTGTAGAAGCCCGTACTCCGGTGGGAGACCTTGCTGTCGGCGGCTTATTCGCTACTCTTGGTTGGCGTCGGTGTCTTCTCCGCGACGTGGGCTGGGTTCATGGCTTGACGGGGGCGTCCGATACATGAACGAAGCAGCACTTCCACCAGATGTCACAGGGTCGTGACGTGGCCGAAGACAGGATGCTTTGTGTCGGGATTTAACAGTTTATTTGGGCGAACCTGTGCCCGGCAAACGGAAAATCCGATTACAGAAGCAGTCTTGCACAGATAGCAAAAAAGGAATTTTTATTCAACGAATAACATGTAGTCAATATACACATACACTTTTCATAACATTGCACATAGTTGATTCTTTAAAACTTATCAGGAATATTGACAGGGGCGCTGTGGCCGTACATTGTTGCTCAAATGAACAGAACATGTATTGTGATTGTGGACATGGTACAAAATAGCGGATAGGTACTGGCGATTCATACTGATACAATATATGGGAGTGTAATATTATACAATGGCGAACATGTATATAACGGCTTAGCATGCAAGCATGCCCTTTCTCTTAACAGTGTTCACCCCGCAGAGTACACTCATGCACTACCTTATGGCTAACTCATTTAGACATAGTAAAAGGTGAGTTTGCAACTCTTTTGCCAGCCCCCCCCCCTGGAAAAAGGAAAGAAAAAGAAAAGCCGGGTGGGGAGGAAATAATACGGCGTGACTGGGCTCAACACTCTGCTGTTCTTTAAAAAGAAAAACCTGGTATGCCAGCGGCGGATGAACTTTTTCTTGCCGCCGCTGGTCTCGAGCTGTCTTGTGAGGCAATGCGACACCTATAGTCTAATGCGGGATATCGCTGGGTAGGCTGCTCTAATGGTCCTGTGCTTGGCTTCCGATAGGCATCGCCTTTGCCATATTACGTAAAGCGCGCAAGCGGCCACCAACCTAGTGAATGCGCCTTTGTTACGGTGAAGGGCCGGCGGTGGCCGTATGCGGAAATCCCTTGTCACCAGTCACCAAACAGGCCTGGCCGCAGGGCATTCGAGGAGTGTGTGCTCCGATGACTCCTCAGCACGGCAGTTAGGGCAGCGTGCAGATGGGACTACCCCGAACCGATGGAGTCTGTCCCTTGTTGGGAGGACCCCCCCAATTCTTCTTCCAAACAAAATCTTGGATCTCCTTTAATAGGCCGCCCCCAAGTTTCTCCTATTTCCTTCGCCATTTCCGGCCCCGCCGCGGTGGTCTAGTGGCTAAGGTACTCGGCTGCTGACCCGCAGGTCGCGGGTTCAAATCCCGGCTGCGGCGGCTGCATTTCCGATGGAGGCGGAAATGTTGTAGGCCCGTGTACTCAGATTTGGGTGCACGTTAAAGAACCCCAGGTGGTCGAAATTTCCGGAGTCCTCCACTACGGCGTCTCTCATAATCATATAGTGGTTTTGGGACGTTAAACCCCACATATCAATCAAATCCTTCGCCATTTCCGTACTTTGCTTCTCTCCTCCTCCGACATCTGGCGTCTCGTCACGTCTTCCACTATAGGGACCAGTGCTTCTTTGTCGACGTCGCACTCCGCGACCTCTTTGTCGAGCATCCTCTTGGTATTCGCCGCAGCCTTGTAGAAGGGAGAGGGGTTTTTTGCCAATGAACCTGGGCGCCTGTCGGCTCCTAGAAAGCCATTATTGGTACTGGACCAGTACAGAAGGAGGTTTTTCCCCATATAGTCTCCCATCTGGAGCAGGGAGCGTGCCGTTTTTAAGGCGAGCACTTTGCTGGTAGTTAGCACGTGTGCCTGTGCTAGGCCCCCTTTTTTCGCGGGCAGCTGTAGGAGGCTTCTTTTTACCACTGCCGGCTTTCCTCCCCACAGGAAGCCTGTGAGGATGCTGTTCAGTTTACTTGCGGTTGCCGCTGGCATCACTGCCACTCTACTCGCGAAGAACGCGAAGGCACACATGACAGTTTTTACAATACTGGCCTTTTCTTGGAGGGTCAGCGTTAAGTAGTTGGCTCTTTCGGCAACACTTTGAGTTCTCTCCGTGGCATTCTGCCACGTTGTGGGTGCTACGCCTTCCCTTGAGAAACAGACACCCAGGACCTTTACTGTAGTGACCACTTCCATGTTACCCAATGCATTTGATCGAAACGAACCGAAAGTCAAAGCCTTGCTTTTCTCCTCGTTGATTCCGGCCTCCGACGCTTCGGCGTAGTGGCTGTAAGTGTGTCGAAACCGCTCAAGGCTGCTTCTGTCCCTAACAAAGAAGGAGACATCGTCGGCATAGGCCAATACCTTCAACTCCTCATCTCCAGTCAGTGGTAGTCCCCTGGAATGCGCATCACCTGATAGGCTCGTCAGCTACGGCTCGATAGATAGGACGAAAAGAGTTGGGCCCAGTGGGCACCACTGCCTTATGCCTCTGGTGTAGGTAAAGCTTGCCGTCGCAATGCCATTGACGGCCACGCAGCATGTCAGGTCACTATACAGCAACTTAGTAACGTGGATGAAGTCCTCTGGCAGGCCAAATTCTCGCAAGACCTCAAACAGGTATTCGTGCCTGACTCTGTCGAATGCCTTTGCCTGGTCGAGTGACAGGAAGGCACCCGAGAGTCTTGCTGGCCGCACACTCAAAGGCATCTCTAGTTACTGTCAGGTTTGCGAACATGGATCTTCCAGGGACAGCGCAAGTCTGGCTCGGAGAGATGATTTCTGGTAGGAACCATTTCTCACGATTGTTGTTAACTGTGGTCACAGCCTTGTAGTCGACAGTGAGGAGGGTTATGGGGCGCCAAGACGATGGTAGGGCCGGGGGGGGGGGGGCCGTCCTTCAGCAGCAGCGCAATTCGAACTATACTGAACGAGGCTGGTTTCCGGTGCTGTTTTAGCACCTCGTTCATAAGTGCTACAAGCGGTTCCCCTAAGAGGTCAAAAAATGCCTGGTAAAATCCGGCCGTAATGCCATGCGTTCCGGGGCCCAGTTTGGGGACGTGTGGGTGACTGCGTATCGCACCTCCTCAATTGGCGCTTCACCGCACAGGGTCTCGTAAGCGCCTTCCCCAAGTCTGCGGAGGTCCCGGCAGAGATCTGCGACCGGTTGAGAGAGTGAGTAGCCATCTTCAGGGGCGACTTCCTGAAAAACGAACTTGAAATAGCTTCGGAAAATGGCAGCTATTTCCGCTTGATCATCCGTGGTCGAACCACTCACACGCAAGGCCTGTGTTATTCTAGAGCTTCCGTTACCGCAAACCTCGCGCAAGTCAGCCGTCACGTCCGTTTCGCACGATGATCCATGCGTTCCTGACGTCTTAAGCATCCTCTCTTGTAGGAGTCGTTTGTATTCGACTTCCAGGTGAGACGCCCCCGCTAAGCCACCGATTACCAAAGAGAGGGAAGACCACTCAACCCCTCTGTCTATCCGGTTCCCTCTAGGCAATGTGTCTCAATCTTTTCCTACATACAGGGCTTCGTGCTGGGGCCGGGAAGTAAGAGACGCTACGACCTGTTCCTGTTTACTGATTCATTAAATTTAATACTAACTGCAAACATCATATACCCGCGTACATCAACCACTACACAAAATTATAACACATTATATACACACTCGCGAAGTGCGACGCAGGATACATAAGGGAAATAACTTTGACAATACAATGGTGCAATGATACAAAGTAAACACACGACGACACAAATGGTAAAGTCATTAATTAATAAAACCGCACAATGTCTCAATATGCCGCATTCCTTCCCGCAAAGCTCGTTGAAGTAAAGAAGGTGACGTTCGTCTCACGAATGGTCCATGTGGTCGGTCTTTACCGTCTTCGTCCTCTTCGTTGCCTTTCTCGGCGATTCCCATCTTAATCTTCTTTCATAACGTCCCTCAATAACTCGCTTCCTCGTTTCCCATCTCTAATTTCCATTTCTCGTCATATCATCTCTGCCTCAGTCATCCTCTCATCGACTCTCATTGCTATCTCTTCACACCGTTATCCTTCTTTTCCATTCCGTCTCTCTACCACCTCGAGCTCATCGCATCGTATCTCTGACTTTCTTCGCATCGTATCTCTAACTCTCTTCGCATCGTATCTCTGACTCTCGCCGCTTCGTATCTCTGAGTCCCCCCGTATCGTCTCGTAGTCCCTTTTTGTAGGACCTGACTTTGCCCTACCGGGGCACCAAACCAATCGCCACTATCGACGCGGCATATTTTCTTCTCAGTAGGAGTGTATCATCTTCGGCGGCCACCCCCGCGGCCTACACCAGTAGAAAACCCTCTCCTAAACAAAGCCGAGCAAGTAACAATGTACAAACTCAAGCCTCAGGGGAAGTGATGGGCGAGCCGTCCGAAGACACTTTAATTACGGGCGAACAATGGTCTCGATGCTTCCGGTACTTGGTGAGCCGATGTCCAGACCAAGTTTCAACGTTTGCATGCAGCTCGGTGTTTCCCGCGAAATTCTCCGTAGCCGCCGCTTCTTCGTCATTCAATGCCGCGGGCGGCCATCCGCGCAGAACGCAGTAATGAGCGCTGGAGCCACGGAGGCTGACGGAAAGTCATATTGGACCCGGCACAGGCGCTGCGGCAGCGTCGCATTCCCCGAACCAACAAAAGGTGCTCTGCTGCTCCCCCACGCCACAAATCTGAAGGATGCGCGCGGATTATCTCCACCGCACACTGTCACACGGTCTGTAGACGACAAGGCGCCGCCCGGTCCTCGTGTTTGCGCGGGGGAGCCCGCTAGAATAGTAGAAATAATCCTTCCGTACTCCACTCCGGAAGGCCCATTCGTTACACCGAAGGTTTTCTTTTCCTTTTTTTATGCGTGGGTTTGAGAAACGAGCGTACACATATTGAAAGGAGCGGGCTTCAGTCCGTGTTTGCGGGGACGTCACAATCCTTTCATCTTGCAGAAGAATTTTCCCAGCGGGGGAATTGAAACGCGAGAAATGCGGGCGCATAACGTATTCGGGTTGCGCAGCGAAATTGAGACATTGCGGCAGTCTTAGGAATACGATATGCGAACACAGTACACTTGTGATTCAGCCGTGGCAGTGGCGCGTCACTGAGAGGAACCAATCTGTGATTGTCGCTGAATCCCCACCCACCACGAAGCAGTTTGATTCCGTATTTTTACCGCGCACAACACACTTGAAACCTTCAGAATCACTGCAGAAACTCGTGGATGACGCGTGAACAAAACGCACACTGGTCACAGCTGCTCGTCGGATGGTTTGGCACGCAGCGTTCAGTCATGAATGCGGAAGGTTCACTACCATGCCAGCACATCACACACTTCGCCTGCACTGTCCACTCTCGTCACAACCGAATAGAGGATACACACATTTCAATACACTTTCCTTTCACACATGCACAAAAATTTTAAGACCTCGAACATTTCAAACCAACCGATAAGCGGGATGGCGGAAGAACATAGGTCATACAGGCAGCATCACTGAATTACCCTCGCATACCATCTCCTGCCTGGCCTCTGCTGCACCTGTCGGTGAGGGAAAGGGATCTTCAACGTGAATTGTGTGTTCGGATAGGCTGAGAAGGTAGCGTATATGCTGTCCTATACAACTGTGACATTGGGTGTTGTACATCAATATCGATCACGACGATCCCTGCCTCCTAACGAGGTGCGGCACTTCCGTGCGGGGAGACGCCATGAACACATTTCAATTTGAACTTTCTAAACTTTCTCGTTTCTTAAAACAGTCCCTTTTTCACCTTCCTTTCCGACAAGTGGTGAGATCTCGGCTATACCTCAGATTCATTGACTCTATGCCCTTCCCCCTTCATTAGGTGTTAATCGATTTCAGAAGGCACCACTTACTCAGGGATCAACATCAGATACCGCGAGCAACATAAAACCACAATAACCGAATGAGGCTACCTGTCTCATTTCAAAACACAATCAACAAAATAAAACAAGCGTACAAGGCAAAACAAAACAAAATAAAAACGTAAACTTCGACACAAGGTCTCCACTAAAGTAACAAGCACAATGACCGAGCAGAAATCATATAACATAAAATGGCATACAACATTGCGGACTCTTATGACCCTAACCGATACCCGAGCGCTCAGTGTCTACCTGCATGCAGACATCTTCCCCGACTCCGAGTCCCGGACCCTCGTTGAATGGTCCGAACTTCCACCTACTCCACTCAGTCGCGGACTGGGGAATATGAGAGGCTAACTCAAGAGACCACCGCTGCGCATGCCCGGGTTTGGTGCGGTGTACATCGAGTGTGCTGCAGTTCCGCTTTGGCCCCACAAAAACCACCCCGTTGCGATCTAGGCATTCCTCAATCTCACTTACTCTCTCTAACGTTCGGTCTAATGCCGTGTCGACCAAGACTCCGACAACTGCATCCTCATAAAACCCATTCTCACCCAATTCCATATCTGCCACTCCTACTGGTAATGCCACATCGTCTCGTGGGACCTTCGAGGTAGAAACAGCAGCTAAACCATCTGTATCTGCTCTAGCGACCTCGACATTGACAGCATTTGTTTCACCCAGTGTCACCGGCGTGCCAGCGTTCTCCCCAAACACACAATCGCTCAATGCCAGAACATCCTCCTCGATCACAGAAATTACATTAACCACTTCCACACACGGTGAACCACTACTCATATTTACGGAGCTTGTTTCCTTGCGAATATTTACGGCCGCGATTGACCTCTGCACGTCAACGTCACGAGGAGGAGTTGCGTCTAGGTTTTCAGATTCGAATTTTATCCTCATCGTCTTGTCTTTGTGAATGCATCTGCCACCGTCGAATTCCACTTTCGTCGCCGGTACTGATAGCATTCTCGCCAAAAGTGACCAAACCTGCCACAGCTATAGCACCAGCTGGGATAAGGTAGCTGCTTCGGGAATTCCTGCCACTTCTGTTTCACCTTATTGCGTACTGCCAAGCTCTCCACAATTTTTTCGAGTCGTTCAAGGCGGCTATGCATCTCATGAATATCCGTGTTCTCTTCTACGTGTCGAACGGGTAACGTTTGGCTCCACGACACTTTCTCATTCTGTTCCTCCTTGACCGCTATGGCAATGGTCTCGTCAAACGTTTTCGGGTCTCTAGAGAGGACCAATCTGTGAACCGCATCCCTTAGGCCTAATAAAAATTGCGAGAGCAATTGCTCGGCTAAAATTTCGCGGCGCAGTGAAGCTTTCACCGGATCCTGACTATCCGAGCTCGCCAGGGTGGCGGTCCCGAGGATGCGCAAGCGACTTGCAAATGACCACACCTCCTCATCTGCCCTCTGCCTCGCTTTTAAAAACTTTTCCATTTTAAAGATAAGTGGCTCCGTATCGAACCTCTTGAGGGCCAAATATTTGAAGTCAGAAAATTTTGAAGCCGCAGCGACGCCATCATACCACCACGCAAAATCGCGCGCCGCGCCTACCATCTTGCATCGTGCTATGCAGATCAGCTCATTATTCCGCCATTCACCCAAGCGACCAACCTGCTCCACAATTTTCAAAAAAACCCCAATATCTGGACCCGTATCACCTCCCGTAAACGATGGAACCATGTCCGCTAACATTAACGCGCTCATTTCTAGTGGGTCGTCTCTGTCGGTCATCTTGGTAGCCTGCTCGTTCATTTTGCCGCCTCTCCTTCCCTAGTACGAGGGTGAAATCTCGCACCGTTGCCCCAGCAGTAATCCCACCACTGCCACCACTTGAGAAGTCCCCCGCTAAGCCACCGATTACCAAAGAGAGCGAAGACCGCTCAACCCCTCTGTCTATCCGTTTCCCTCTAGGCAATGTGTCTCAATCATTTCCTACATACAGGGATTCGTGCTGGGGCGGGAAGTAAGAGACGCTACGACCTGTTCCTGTTTACTGATTCATTAAATTTTTTACTAAGTGCAAACATCGTATACCAGCGTACATCAACCACTATACAAAATAATAACATGATTAACACACTTGGCGAAAGCATGGCTCTCGTGCAGTCTACTCTCGCGGTACACGGTAATCGTTTGGGCCAAGTGGAGCAATATCTTGATCACGTCGTCGCCCCTGCCGTTGCCGCGGATAAGCCGTTGTCGCAACGTACAGCCGTGCCCAGTCCACCGCATCATGCGGCCCTTATGCACCCGCCGGGTGCTCAGGCCAACTCCTAAATGCTTCAAGATGGCCAGGCCAATTGATGAGTTGCGAATCTGGCAATGGAACTGCAGGAGCTTCACCCACAAGAAAGCTTTCCTGCAGCCATACCTCCGTAGCCACGAAGCCAAACCTCACATCATGCTATTACAAGAGACTGTAGTACCAACCGACACGTTTTCCGGATACCAGTGGTTGCCCGGCCCCTCGGGAAGACGCGGTATCGCCACCCTGGTCGCTAACAAGATTACCTGCACAGCACACAGCCTCAATGTGCCCGAAATTGAGCACGTTATGGTCGAAATTCTCCCTGGCAACATATCACAACAAAGTGTATACAGGCTCAATGTATACAGTAGTCCCAGCCACCATAGACAAAGATTCACATGCTTGTTCCAGAAAGCTGTCCGTCTCGCGGGGCCTAACCCGCTAGTGATTGCAGGCGATTTTAACGCTGCGCATAGCGCCTGGGGCTACACGTACGATAGACCCAAAGGTAACGAGCTTTGGAAAAGTGCGAATGACATGGGCCTTATTCTCATTACGGACAAGGCCTTCCCCACTCGCACTGGTACGTCCGCGCAAAGAGATACTACGCCGGATCTATGCTTCGTCAAGAATATCTCCAACGCCCGCTGGTCCAACCTCGCGGTAGATCTCGGTAGTGACCACTTCATATTGGCTGTACACCTCCCCACAGTAAGCAGGAAAACCAAGTCGTACACGTGGGTCGACTGGGACCTCCTTCGTAAGGCCCGCGCAGAACGACCTCCTCCCGATACCCCACCGAGCCTCGAGACGTGGACGGCCCAGCTCAAAGCTGATGTAAACAAGGCAACGAAAACTATCAGCACAGACCTTCCAACCGAAAGGATGGACAGTCGCCTCGCCCACCTACTAGAGGCCAAACAGTCTCTATTGGCCCGGTGGAAGGGCCAGCGCCTTAATCGGAGGTTACGCAAACGCATATTTCAGCTGAACAAGACCATGATGGATCACTGCCGCATCCTTTCAAAACAGCACTGGGACGAAATTTGTAATTCGATTGATGGTCAGGTTCGAAATGGCAAAACGTGGAACTTACTCAAACACCTCCTCAATGAAACCAACACCCGCACAAATCAGCGCCATTCGATCGTGAAGATACTTCATCAGGCTAAACGAACAGTGTCACCGGAAGATGTTGTCAAGAACCTCGTGGAAAAATATCTCCCGCTCCACGGGCCCTGTGACCCCTCACCCTGATTACTCTGGCAGCGACAACACTAACTTAGACGCCGACTTCTCTATTGAAGATGTGCGCCGAGCTCTCCATGAGCTCAATGGCCGCACAGCCCCTGGCCCCGATGGCATCACCAACAAGCTCCTACGCAACCTGGACGATTCTTTCGTCACTTACCTCACTGACCCTGTCAACGAGATATGGAAAAAGGGTGAGATACCCGATGCTTGGAAACTAGCTCACACGGTTCTCATACCCAAACCGGGAAAGGCGCCGAGCCTAGATAACCTACGCCCCATATCTCTCACGTCGTGCGTGGGCAAAGTGGCTGAGCACGTCGTCCTCAACAGGGTTGGTCGATACCTCGAAGATAACGACTACATCCCGCACCACATGATTGGCTTCCGACCAGGGTTATCCACTCAAGACGCCATGTTACTCCTAAAGCATCAAATTCTAGATGGCGGAAACACTCGGGACACTCGTGCAATACTCGGTCTCGATTTAAAAAAGACCTTCGATACAATAACGCACTCGTCAATCTTGAAAGCGATCGCAGCCCTCGGCATAGGTCATCGATTTACTACTTTTTCCTCTCTTTTCTCACTCGACGCAGAGCCGTCCTCCACGTAGGAGACCTAGTGTCGGAAGAAGTGGAGCTCGGACAGCGGGGAACTCCTCAGGGATCCGTCCACTCACCCACCCTCTTCAACCTCGTCATGATCGGGCTTTTGGAACTACTTTCAAAAATAGACAGGCTAAATCACACTATCTATGCGGATGATGTAACCATATGGTGCTCCACAGGGTCGGATGGCTTCATTGAGTCCGCCCTGCAAGAGGCTATCGACATCACCGAGTCTTACCTCAACCACACCGGTCTCAGGTGCTCACCTGCGAAGTCGGAGCTGTTGATATATTTGCCGAAACGCCGGGGTGCCAAGCCCAAAGGGTGGAAACCTCCGGCGGAACGCAATATCACCCTCCACACCAGAGATGGTCGTACTATACCCAGGGTAGACACCATCAAGGTTCTCGGCATGATCATCGAGTCCCGCGGAACCAACACCCAAACAGTACACAAGTTGAGGAGTAAGACTGAGAATGCCATACGACTCGTTCGTAGAGTAGCCAACAGGCACCATGGCCTAAAAGAAGACAACCTGCTGCGTCTCGTACACGTGTTTGTTTTGTGCCATTTTACCTACGTTGCCGCTATACACAAGTGGCTACGTGCTGAGCGCGATCAACTCAATGCGCTTATTCGCAAGGTAGTCAAACGAGCCCTTGGCCTCCCTATCACCACTCCAACGTACAAACTCCTCGAGCTTGGCGCACATAACACGCTAGAAGAGGTCGCCGAAGCTCAGGTCAGGAACGTGTGCAATTGACCCGACTCACTACCACCAAGGCGGGCCGCCATATTCTGCGCGAGCTCGGCTTCTTCTCCTCGAGGGCCAGGGACCCCCCAGAGTTGACTCTAATTCCTCGTGAAATCCGCGACCTTATCACGATCGCTCCCATACCACGAAATGTACACCCCGAATACAACAGAGGCAGGCGCCTTGCGCGGGCGACCGCCTTTCTCAAGCGCATAGATATGGAAGCGGACAACGTCTCGTTCGTGGACGCCGCTGCCTATCGCAACAGCCCAGCCTTCGCCGCGGTCGCGGTATCATCCGCGCAGCAGACTATTAACTCAGCCACAATCCTCACCCGAAACCCCGAAGTAGCGGAGCAAGTAGCTATAGCTATAGCTATGCTCGACAGCGAACGGGAATTCATCTACAGCGACTCCAGGCCGGCCATCAAAGCCTTCGAACGCGGAGTCATCTCCGTCCAGGCGTTACGCATCCTGCGCAATGTGGACCCAAGTGCCCTGAAGCCCCACACTGTCATCTGGTTCCCCGCCCATCTCGACCAGGTGCCGGGTGCCCTATCCAACCTCAACGAGATCGCCCATGATGCAGCGCGCGCACTTACCGACCGCGCTGCCACAGGGCAACCTCATCTTGCTGGGTTGGATACCAATCGGGATGCACCAATCACATACAATACAATTACAAAGCACTTTTACTTGGAACGCCGCATTTTCCCACCCCCCCATCCGAAACTTAACCGACCGCAGGCATTAACCCTACGCCTATTACAGACACACACGTACCCAAACCTTGCCACGCTTCACATTTATTATCCCGATGCATACCCCAGCGACACATGCCCATCATGTGGACACAGAGCGACACTCGAACACATGCTCTGGGAGTGTAGAACAACTCCTCCCAACTCTACCTCAAGCAAGTGGGAGAGGTCTCTCAGGAGCTCACTTCTCGCCGACCAGCAATGGGCTGTCCAGCAGGCCCACGAAGCGGCCGCCAGGAACTCCCTATCGGTCCCTACGTGGGAGACGCCCGCTACGCGGTAAGCGCGTCCTGCAGGACCAAAATAAAGTTTTTTCATTCCATTCCATTCCATTAACACACTCGCGACGTGCGACGCAGGATACATAAGGGAAATAACTTTGACAATACAATGGTGCAACGATACAGAGTAAACACACGACGACACAAATGGTAAAGTCATTAATTAATAAAACCGCGCAATGTCTCAATATCCCGCATCCCTTCCCGCAAAGCTCGTTTAAGTAGAGGAGGTGAACTTCGTCTCACGAATGGTCCATGTGGTCGGTCTTTACCATCTTCGATTGATTGATTGATTGATATGTGTGGTTTAACGTCCCAAAACCACCATATGATTATGAGAGACGCCGTAGTGGAGGGCTCCGGAAATTTCGACCACCTGGGGTTCTTTAACGTGCACCCAAATCTGAGCACACGGGCATACAACATTTCCGCCTCCATAGGAAATGCAGCCGCCGCAGCCGGGATGTCTTTACCATCTTCGTCGTCTTCGTTGCCTTTCTCGGCGATTCCCATCTTAATCTTCTTTCATAACGTCCCTCAATAACTCGCTTCCTCGTTTCCCATCTCTAATTTTCATTCCTCGTCATATCGTCTCTGCCTCAGTCATCATCTCATCCACTCTCATTGCTATCTCTTCACACCGTTATCTTCCTTTTCCATTCCGTGTCTCTACTACCTCGAGCTCATCGCAACGTATCTCCGACTCTCTTCGCATCGTATCTCTGACTTTCTTCGCATCGTATCTCTGACTCTCTTCGCATCGTATCTCTGACTCTCTTCGCGTCGTATCTCTGACTTCCCCCGTATCGCGTCGTAGTCCCTTTTTGTAGGACCCGACTCCGTCCTACCGGGGCACCAAACCAATCGCCACTATCGACGCGGCATATTTTCTTCTGAGTCGGAGTGTATAATCTTCGGCGGCCGCCCCCGCGGCCTACACCAGTAGAAAACCCTCTCCTAAACAAAGCCGAGCAAGTAACAATGTACAAACTCAAGCCTCAGGGAGAGTGATGGGCGAGCCGTCCGAAGACACTTTAATTACGGGCGAACAATGGTCTCGATGCTACCGGTACTTGGTGAGCCGATGTCCAGACCAAGTCTCAACGTTTACATGCAGCTCGGTGTCTCCCGTGAAATTCTCCGTAGCCGCCGCTTCTTCGTCATTCAATGCCACGGGCGGCCATCCGCGCAGAACGCAGTAATGAGCCCTGGAGCCACGGAGGCTGACGGAAAGTCATACTGGACCCGGCACAGGCGCTGTGGCAGCGTCGCGTTCTCCGAACCAACAAAAGGTGCTCTGCTGCTCCCCCGTGCCACAAACCTGAAGGATGCGTGCGGATTATCTCCACCGCACACTTTCACACGGTCTGTAGACGACAAGGCGCCGCCCGGTCCTCGTGTTTGCGCGAAGGAGCCCGCGAGATTAGTAAAAATAATGCTTCCGGTACTCCACTCCGGAACGCCCATTCGTTACACCGAAGGTTTTCTTTTGCTTTTTTTTATGCATGGGTTTGAGAAATGAGCGTAGACATCTTGAAAGGAGCGGTGTTCAGTCCGTGTTTGCGGGGACGTCACTAAGAGATGCCAAGTAGTCCCTTGGGCTGGAGGTAAGGGTCTCTGCGCCTTTAACGATTCGCATTCTGCGTATCACTTCGGCCATTTGTGCTGTCAGGTGGCGCTTTCTGTTCCTTTGTTCGATCTGCAGGAACCCCTTCCACTCTTTTTTCAAGCTCTCCCAGGCATCTGGTGTTATAGAAGGGGCTTTCTGCGCTGACTTTGCCAGGAAGAAACTGATATATTGCGGGCTGGTTTTGTCCTGTAACAGAGTGGGGTCAAGTCGCCATGCTGAGTCGTCGTGACGAGGTCCGGCTGTCCCTTTGACTGTCAACACGATCGGGGCATGATCCGTCTTTCTTTCTACCATGGAGGATAGGGTTGCTGTTTCGCATGACACCACTGAATGTAGCAGGAAGTCTGGAACATACCTCCTGTCGATCCTGCTCGCGGTGGTCCTGCATACACGGGTCGGTACAAAAAGATTGTCATGAAGGTGTACCCAAGCATCCGTGAGCCTGAGATGACACAGGATTCTGACTAATTCCTTAGCATTTGAAGTAGACCTCCCTCGGCCCGGGCCACTGATGTCCCGTGTCGAGTGCGCCACACCGTTAAAATCGCCTAACAGAACGTGGGGTAGTTGTTCCTGCAGGTTGTCGTGCAGCCCTCTGAAGGAGGCAATCGTGTCCGTTCACGTGACTGGTGCGTAAATAGACACGAATCCGGACCCTCCTGCCGTCTATGTAGACGTCGAGCATCAGGGAGCGCCCATCCTCCCCAAAGATACAGTGAACCTTGTGACGGAATCTTCCCGAGATAAAGATGGCGCCAACACCGCATGATCTGGCACTCATCAGGGAAAAAAGCTTCGACTTGGCATTCTCTTTTAAAGACAGCGGCATTGAGTGGGGACCTGGAGTTGGTCTCCTGAATAAAGATGATGTCACTCTCAAGTGCTTGGGCCACCGGTAGAAGCTCGCGCTGCTTTATCTTATCACGGAACCCACGGACGTTCCATTTAGCAACTCGGAGCGCCATGTCGCTTCGTTTCAAACTGTTGCCTGGGGCAGAAGGGGGTGCGTCGAAGGTTAACCTGCGCTAGGTTGCGCATAAAAATGATCTCGGGCTTCTGCTTCGAGGGAAGGTGAGGAGGGGGCGCCTCAAGCGCGCTTGCGCTAAGGTGTGCATTAGACTTCTTGACGCGTCAGGGTCTACCGCCGGCCTCTCTTCCAGGCGATTCCCCTCTCCCATGTAGGGTTCTAGCTAGTCTTTGGGACTTTGCTCGGGGAGGGGCATCGCTGTCGCTACTCGATATCATAGGGGTCTGTCGGCGATGTATATTGTCGGAGCCCTGAGGTATGACCTGTCCCGAATCCTCTGGCCTGTTCTGCGCCTGAGGCGAGCGTGAGCGCGAGCGGTCACTGCGCCCGCGAGCGGGCTGCGTCGGGTTCGTAGAAAAGCCTTTGTCGGCCTCGTTAGCGGGGCCTGCTGGCGGTGTCGTGTCTGCCGGTCTGGGGTCAACTACCGGCTGCAACGGGTTAGGTGTCCTGGCATGGTCGCTACCAACTCTATGCGTAATGCCGGTATCACGAGGTGGGGCGTTGCTGACGTCCAAAGGCGGGAAGTGTGCCTCGTCAATGAGCAGTTCCGCCAACTCCTCACCAGTCTCATGGTCTGGTACTTTTTGCTCCTCGCCCTTCGACAACGAGACCTCCTATGACTCTTTCGAAGTCGCGGCGGAGCTGGTTTCAGGGCTACTGCTCACCACCTGCTCCATATCGGTGCCATCAAGGCTCGACTCACTTCCGTTTTCCCCAGCATTCGTCAGGGGCTAGGATTCTGGTAGTGTGGCGTGCTCATCGACCCACTCGTGTTCTGCAGCGTTCTCCCAGAAGTTGGGTGTTCTGCTGGTGGTAGCCGCCAGAGATCTGGGTTTAAGGACCTGGAGTCCCGTCGTCTGTTCCGTGCTGCGCGAGGTCACAGGGTGACCGTTATGGTCGTCGTTTGCTGGTTCATCATGAACTGGTGGGAAACCACGCGCGGCAGCCACGTACGAGCGGGGCCGAAAGCACTCGCACGTGCCGTGTCGCCCACCACATCGCTTGCACGCTTCTTCACACCCTTCCGTGCTATGGCTAAAAGCGATGCACTGCTTACAATAAGGAGAGGTGCATGTGGTGGTCATGGGCCCCTCACCCTGGCAACGTACGCACACGCGTCGCATGCCGCGGTATTCCAGCATTACTTTATGGTCCTGAATCGAGGTGAAGTTAGGAGCCGGCTTGCTCATTTCTATCTTCACTACCCGAACTCCATTCAGTTTAGTGCACCGGGTCGGTACTGTGGCGAACGTCACGCTCTTAACTTTACCAAATTGTTGCATAACCGAGGTTATTGCTTCATCCGGTACATACGCCGGCAAGCGGTAGACGTTTACATATGTGACAGGCGGCCCTACTGCTTCCACTCGCACCTTCGTGCCATGAACGGTGAAGCCCTCTGCTACCATGAGTTTAGTTGCCTGGCTAGCGTTCCGCGTAAAGATAAAAAATCTGTAGCCTCCCATGTGCTGGAGGACCAGCACACTATCATCACCTGCCGTAAATTCTATAGCATCTATAGGCTCATCTATGGAAGCGTCTCCTTCCGGAACGTTAAATAAGAAACAGTTTTCCCTCACCGGGGGTGCGAAAACAGACGCCATTATGGTGGGCGCAATCATGCCATCGCGCCGGCAGCACGGCCGGGGGCGTGTCTGGTGGAACTGGTGACGCGCAGCTGTTGCTGCGCACTCGTTGACATGGCTCTTGGCCTTAATCAGGTGGGTGTTCCCGGTAGCTGCTGGGGTAGCGGCGAGGTGGATGCGTGAGAGAGGGTCACTCCCAGACTCATCCTCTGCTCCTTGCTGCAGGGGGGGGGGGGGTCACCGGCTGGATAACGAGGGACCACTGCCTTCGGTGCCCCGCGCGGGAATACGCTGAAGCATGCAGTTTTTCTTCCTCTTGATTATGCTCCCTGGGGTCAGCGTCGGCGTGACGGGACACCAGGCCGAACAAAAAAAGGCTAGCTCGGACTTTCATTTTAGCCGTTAAGAGGCGTTAAGCGTTTAAAAGAATTTTATTTCCGGATATATCTTACACAGCTTATGTGCACACATAAAAATGGACAATGTTGAACATTGCGTATGTACAATGAAAGCTGTTATATACAGCGAAAGAACTTATAGCGTATGCAGTGACATACAATACAAAAATTGTACAACAAAGACAGGACATTCACGACATCGAAATGATTACACTTAGAGAAAGAGTAAGGCTATATCAACAAACAAGGGGAGGTCATTCACAGTGTTGCGTGATATTTTGCATTCACCTGTGAGGACAATTTGCTCTCGTGCTCAAGAACAATATTGCACAAAAAGACATGTTTCTAAAGAAGAAAAAGAAAAATACACATTGTAATGTCACAGTGGTACAAGCTGTAGCCCACCTCCTTAATAGGGGAGGAAAGGCATGGGCATTCTGTTGTTTTTTACGATAATAAATCGCGTAGATCACCGTCGGAGGAAAGCCTCCTCTCCCAGCATGACTAGTTCTGCGTTAAGATGCATAAGCATTATGTTTCTTTGCCGATGTAGTAGGGGAAACATGGCTCTCTGGAGCCGTCCCCTCAGGCAGGCCAGTCCCCTTTGTTTGCATAAGATCAAGGCTCGAATAGCTATTAAGAATACGACAAATTTATTCCTGTGGCTAGACTTCCACTGCATACTTGTTTGGAACATCCTCGTAACCATGCGCCAAAAGGTGCGCGCTACTATGCATTCATGGAAGACATGGTTTAGTGTTTCGACGCGACCGCATTGCGGGTATGTTGCGGAGGGCGCCACGCCTCACGCCGCAAGGCGGTCGGCCGTTGGTAAAGCCCCCCATTCCCTGAGCCAGTTTAGGTCACGGACCTTGGAGGAGAGAGACGTGTTTGTAAGAGTCCGGCGTCGTTTCGCCCGGAATTGCCGGCGTTGTTCTTCAGATAGGCTTTTGAATGCTAGTATTTCGCTCATGTCGGTGGGGGACATTTCCATAAGTTCTTGAACTGGAAAATTGTTTCGCCATTGTTGCAAAGATTTTATAACATGTGTGTAATACGCTGGTGGCTGCTCAGCAGCTGGTCCCGTGTCGTTTGCTAAACCAAAAAGTCTTCTAGATGTTCCTAGCAGATACACTACAAGTTGCCTGCCTCGATACGATGAGTTCTCTAAGAGTGCCCAGGTGTTTTTGAGAGCCAACATGCGGCACATTACATCAAGGTTGGGTACACTGAGCCCTCCCCAGTTTCTGGTAGGCGGACCAAGGCTCTGGCAACAGCTTCGGCGTGGCCATCCCAGAAAAAGGAGCCGCACGCAGTAGCCACCCTCAGCAAAAGCCGTCGAGGTGGTCGGGCAATTCTGGCTACATAAAGCTGTGGCGCTGTTATGCTGGATTTAATTAGGTAAACTCTCTCAGTAAAGGGTAGTTGAAATGTTCTGGCAACTTCAATGCGTCTGTCCACTTTGTGTTGGATTTCTTTCCATGTGGTGCGGGCTACCTCACCAGTCGAAAGGAAAGTTACACCTAACACTTCAACGCCTTGGACGATTTGGACGCCATCAGGGAACTCTTCACTCTGCATCCCAAAGCACAATGCCTTGCTCTTTCCGGTATTAAGACGTGCTCCCGGCAGGTAACTATACGTGTTGAATATTCACAGAAAGGCTCTGTAGCTATCTATGTTACGAATAAATAACGAGATGTCATCGGCGTATGCCGCTACTTTCACTTCGCCCAAGCCTGGAAGAGGGAAACCGCGTATCAAAGTGCATTTCTGGATTTGTTTCAATAATAGATCTATGCATAATACAAAGAGAATTGCGGAGAGGGGACAGCCTTGTCGAATGCCCCTACTTACTGCAATAGGTTCAGATGTATAGCAATTCACTACTAATGACGTGTCTACGTCTGTGTATAGTAAGCGGAGGGTGTAGGGTAAATGTGCTGGGAAGCCATAACACTCAAGCACAGCGAAGAGGTAGTTCCATTCTACGCGATGAAAAGCTTTGTCCTGATCCAAGGAAACAAAAATGCCGGATATTTGTGTTCTTGTAGCGTACGTGAATAAATCGAGAGTCAGCGCAAGCGAGGAATAGATCGTACGACCTGGGACACAACATGTTTGTATGTCGCTTACTATTTCCAGTAGAATGCTTGTGATGCGGTTTGCAAGGAGGGCTGTCGATGCCTTATAATCCGAGTTAAGTAGGGATATGGGCCTCCACGCCCTTGGGTCAGACGGCTCTCCCTCGCTTTTAAGCAAGAGTATAAATCTACTCTCACGAAGCGTATTTGGTCTGATTCCGTCCGCAAGAAGCCAATTTAGCATTGTCAAATGGTGGTCTTGAATTGTTTCAAGGAAGGTTTTGTAGAAACTAAAAGGTATCCTGTCAGGGCCGACGGTGGCGGTTGTGTTCATGCGCTGAAGCACGATGCGTAATTCATCCAGCGTCACTGGGCTGCACAGACCATCGCGGAGCTCCTCCGGTACGCGGGAAAATCCCTTGCAAAAACTCATTAACTATGGTGGTATAGTTCACGTCGTTTGCGTTCTCCGCCCTGAAAAGTTTTGAAAAATGTGTTTCAAAGACCCTCATTATGTCTTCTGCTCGTGTCGACTGTTCGCCGTTCAGCAACTGAACGAAAGGGACACGCATTTGCTCACCCAAGGAGCCGTTGCGAACACTTCGAAGAACAGCTGGATCTGAAACTGGTCATCCGTTGATAAAAGACTGCGCAGCCGTGCGCTAACTAAGACGTAGCAGAAGTTCGTACCACGCCTTTAACTGACCGAGATAGTCATGCATTGCGAATGTCAGCGTCTCGCCTCTGCGTACCATGCGCGCTTTTCGTAGCGTGTCGTTTATCTCTGTCGTCAGGAGCGCTTTCCTTTCGCGCCCCGCTTTGAAAAGCTCGGCGCGCCAACTGTGTTTTAATGCGTCCCAGGTACGCGGTTCAGGCGGCATTTTGCATGCTTGCTCTAGTGCATTGCGCAGTAATGCTATGCTTTCCGGGTTGTGCACGAGTGTGGTGTCCATTTTCCAATGGTTTCTAAATGTAGTGGATTGTTCAAACAAAAGTTTTACAGACACAGGAAAGTGGTCTGTAATGCATGAAACGTCCGGTGGGAAACGTAGGACCCCGCAACTAAGGACATGTGTGGCTAGCACTTCTGGAAAATAGAAGTGGTCTATCCGGGTCATGTTGGCACCCCGTTGCCTTGTTGCAACGAAGTCATTTCCGTGAGTGTCGACCCACGCATCCCTGAGCTGGAAATTGCGGATGAGTTGTCGCAATGCGCTAATTCCGCTATATTGTCTGCTTTCTCTGCGTCCGCGCGCATACCTGTCGATGTCCTCAACACAGTTAAAATCCCCTACTAAGAAAGTAGGGTAGCTGTCAAACATAAATGAGTCGAGTGAATTGAAAAAATCGACCATGCCCCCACTTTGAGCTGGGGCATATATTACGAGCGCCCTTGCTCGTCTGCCGTGGAGGTCAAAGTCAACTGCTAGTGTGCGGCTGTCGAAACCATAAACACAGTGTGCTCTTCGGCATAACGCTGGTATCAAGAAAACAACTCCGACTCCGCACAACTTTGAATCAGTCAGTGAAAAAAAGGCTTCGACTACAAAATGGGAACAAAAGGATTGCACATCAAAAAGGGTTTTAAAATTACATTCCTGTAAGAAGAGGATGTCGACATGATGTGACCTTGCGAAGTGCATGACTTCTCTCTGCTGATCTTGGCGTCTGAAACCCCTGACGTTTAAGGAAAGAAAATGCACCGTAGCCATTTTGAAAAAGGGAGAGTGCGCGCAAACTTCAAAGAAACCCCTTGCAGAGGGTGGAGCGAGCGCTCAACGAATGAACATGACTAAAGAGAGAAATGCTCTGACGTCGTCAGAGCATTAGCGAATTTTTGGGGCTTACTACTGTTAGTAGAGCCCTCAGAGTCCGTGGTCGGTGGGTGGGCTCGTTTGGTGGCTGGAAGGTCTATTTCCATGGTGCTGGCGCCGACACTCGCACCAGCGGCCGCACCTGTAATCTGGTAAATGGGGCTTGACAGGCTCAGTTTGCGGGTGTGAGCCGAGTACTTGCTGGCGCGGGCACTCGTCGTTGCCGGTGTTATAATCACCGTTGTGGTCTTGTTTGGGCCGATGACCGGAGCGTCTGCACGTCCTGTTGTTCGAGTGCCACGTCCCATCGAAGCTCTCGGCGCCTCGGAGCTACTGGTGGTGCCAAATGTGTCAGAGCTGTAGCTCTCGTGGTTTCTGCTAAGTACGGGCACTCGGGCTTCGGCTTTGGATGAGCAGTGTTGTTCATAGGCGTCCGGCGGAAAGTCGCTGGTCTCGGACGGGGCGTGAAGGGTTAACGAGGCTTTCTCAGACAGGGGAGGCAGGTCTTCTGCGTTTTGTGGTTCAGCATGGGCGTCAGTGTCGCTTGTGTCAGTGTCGCTCGCAGGCTCGAGCGCCGGATAATCATCTTGCGATGCGGGCGTGAGGTCGGTGAACGCGTGTTCTTCGGTTGCCGCTGCTGCAGCCGCTGCGAAGGTCTTCGGACGTACGCAGTCAGCTGTTGCATGGCTGCCCGAGCACTTGCGGCACGGTTCTGCGCATCCCTATGGGGCATGTCCAAACACGTTGCAGCGCGTGCAACGGGGCGTGGCACAAACTTTGGCGATATGGCCAGTATTCCTGCACTGAGAGCCCACTTTCTTGACACCCCGGTAGTCACACTTGACATTGTAGCCTTGGACTGTCGGAAATTTCAGTATTTGACTTGTCATTTCCACTCGCGCCACATGAACACCTGTGCCAACCCCAGGGCAGCCCATGGATATGTTGCACGTTGCCGTAGGCGGAGAGAACAGTCGCTAGGGCTGCGTCACCTACCCACAGCGGTACCCGGAAGACTGTGACGTGGACTATTTCAGGACCTATGCTGACTAGTGTAACTGATTCGCCATTCAAGAGAATGGCACCCCGGCTCTTCAGCTTGGTGGCTGCATGGACCTTTGCGGCTGCGGCGCCGAACTTTGCACCTCCCATATGCTGGAGGGACTTGATACTGGCTGGGCCGGTTACTGCTTCGAGGGCATCTATGATGTCGTCGACGGTGCTCCCCTCTAGAACATTGAAGTTAAAGCAATGAGCTTTCGGCGGTGGCGCTGCGAAAGCCATCACACTTCCGTCCTGGCCCTGTCTTCCACGGCTTGCGCTGTGGTGCCCGGGCGTTGGCTCACGATGAAGGCCTGGACAGAGCCGGGGGGTTGTCCAGGGGTTCGCTTGATGCTCGATGAGATGGAGTCGACGACTGGCAGTGTGCCTGGCCGTGGGAATCCCGGCTCCAGGTAAGCGGCGAACGGGGCGTCGGCCGTCGATCAACTTTTCACAAACGGCGAAGTGCGTCGGCATTTATACTCTTGCCATCGAATGTTCAAGCGTCATCGCTGGCGGTGGCGTAGGTTCCAAAATAATTTGTACAGTTCGCAGAGGGGGCGGGATCTTATCGAAATGTTCTACTAAAGTCTGGAAGCTTCTCGAAAACTGCACGCGTGTTATGCGCTGAGAATTGTGTAGTGTTTCGGAGCGATAACAAAACTTGAGAAATGGAACGTGGCAACATGGAAGAGAAAGACGGAAGAGGGCGTTAGCACGAGCAGTACAATAAAGCATGAAGTTCTTAGTCTAGGGCTCGGGTCACGGAGCATGAATTCTTGAGCAGTCGTAACTGCGCTTGCTTGGGCATCCTGAAAACGTCACGCAACTGGTGATGATGATGATGATGATGATGATGATGGTAATGAGGCCATTCCCTTTGTAACGGGCGGGCACACTTTGGCACCCTAGCCGATAGTAAAAAAATACAAAGAAAATAAGAAAATAAAATACAGACTGGGCGGGTTGCGGAGTTAAGAACCCTCCCGAAGTCCCCAGAGAGTTATTTTCCTCCATTGTTCTAGGCGAGTTTTGCTGCGCCTCACTGCGGCGTAGTCCACCACATCACCTGTGTCCACAAAACCCAGTGCGGCAGCGAGATCTGTGTTCGGACTGGATAGGCTCAGTTGCGGGCACTCAGTCACGATGTGTGTGATGGTCTCGTCAGCCCCACCACACGCGCGACTCACCACACTCACGAGTTCACCATCATAAGCTTGCTTTTGGACGAGAGTACGCAGGGCCCCTGCTCTCGCCTCAAACAACAGCACACTTCCAAGGCCATTGTCGTAAAGTGGGACTGGAGCAATGGTGTCCTTGTGCTGGCGGTAGAAGAGGAGACTTGACTTGTTCACTTGTGCCTGCCTCTACTTCTCGCCCTCGGCCTCCTTAATACGTTGGCGAATTTCCTTAGTGCACCCCCGTTGATTTTCGGCCGCCAGTGGCGCCTGGAAAAGCCCGAACTTTTTCTCAAGTTGGTACACTCGTCGTACCCACTTGGTGCGCATACATGTCGCCATGAGGTAGTCAAAAACTCGTCGAGACCACCTCTCACGGGCCATGTACATCAGGCGGCAGTGGACCGTCAGTTTGCTGGCCGCCTCAAGCGCTTCGAAGCTCGACCAGCCGATGTCCCCCTGGACCGCCTCGTTCGCCACCATGCCATGACAGCCCAGAGCGATGCGTCCTACTTCCCGCTCTCGCCGCTCCAACCATTCCCGGGTGGCCGCTGACATAATCACGACTGCATAATCAAACTGGGCTCAGCCCTGAAGCGCCCTCTGTAGTGAAACTCCGCTAGCGGAGAAAGAAAAACGTACTCGCTGCCCTAACCGTGCTCTCGTTCAAGGCCATTCCACGCGAAAAAATGACGGTATTATTGACCGCGAAATCAAAATGCCAATAAAATGAGCAGGCGTATTTACTTTGACTTTTAGCTACCAAAGTATCTGCTTTGCATGCTATCCGCACTACGGGTCCGGTCAAGCCCATGTTTCTTTGAGAGTGTGTTTGTGTGTGTGTGTGTGTGTGTGTGTGTGTGTGTGTGTGTGTGTGTGTGTGTGTGTGTGTGTGTGTGTGTGTGTGTGTGTGTGTGTGTGTGTGTGTGTGTGTGTGAACAATTGGGAAGTAGTTGAAAAAGGCCGTAAACATTGAAGGCACGGAGCCTGGTAAGAACACTGGCCGTTTTGCTTTGTGCAAAGGCAGTTGGCCGCCACCAAGCTCCCCCCCATTCACCGCCTTTCTATGCCGCTGTCCGCTCTCAGTCTATCCTCGCTATGGTGCAAGCCAACACCTCACCTCACTGGGTGACTAAAACCTTTGAAGGCAAATACCTTGTCCTTGTAGGATGCCTACCCACTATTGCTGATGGTGTGTATATTTAGGGTAAAGCTCCCTACGCCATGGGTCATACGTCCTGTGTCATCGTAGGAGCAGTCGGGCGCCGTAGTAGGGGGAGTGATATGTCTACGCGGGGTGGGCTTAGCAGAGTCGTTAAGGTTATGGGTGGCGGATTCCACCATTTGGGTAGCTGTGGGAGATCCTGCAGATTTTCGCTGTTGCAGTTCGAGAGATGCGATCAGCTTAGTGAGAGCTGCGATTTACCGCTGAAAAAGAATGTTCTGTTTTTCCAGTGTGGAGAGCTCTGCGGATGGACAGGAAAAAGGAGAAGAAAGGCTGAGGAGCAGCCATCTCTGCCCGGCTACTTACCTGAGGTGATCCCACGAGGAGCGGCATGTAGGGCATGAAGGGGGCCGGTGGTGGGGTCGGCGTATCAATGAGACGTGAGTCGAGCTTGGCTTAGGTAGCTGCTGGCGGGCCTGCTGAAGGGGGTGCAGTCCGCTTTGGGGTCTATGGTAGTTTAAATTTCCGACACTTCCCTGGGCATCCCTTATGACCCATGGGCTGGAGCAAAAGAGGCATGTATGGTTGAATTCACATTGAGCGAGGCATCCCGGAATCACTTGGAGTTGAGTGCGAGGGCAGATACAGCGACTGGAAGTAGGTCCCGGGCAAGCTGAGGGTTGATGGGCAATGGTGCCATAGAAAGAGCACGCCGGGATAGTCTTCATATATGGGCACATGTAGGCCGCGACACTGTGGTACAAGATGAAGCGGGGAAGCTTCGTGCCCTTGGAGCTAGCATGCACGGTTACACAGCGGCGTCGAGCATACATTTCCGGATGTTCTTGAGTGGCGTCCAGCCAGCGAACCGTCTAGAGTTAGGCGCAAGCGGACGAAAAAGTCGAGTGCAGAGAGAAAGAGCGAGCGGTGAGAGAAAGAGCGGCAAAGCACTGCACCTGTCATTCCTAAGTCCCTAGAACTTGGCTTTAGTCATTGCACCTGACGCCTATATTGTCAGCGTCTTATGAACACAAACGCTGCGCAAACGCTGGTAGCACAACCACTACAAACGTGTTTCAAACGCACCGCATTGAGGTGGTAGCACGTCACCTTCAAGTCAAGGAGTTGGGGGCGTCGGTTGCTAGAGGTGAGCAGAAGAGTGCGCAACCGCTCCTGTTGCTGACAGTTGCTGACACCAAAACGTGACATCGTGTGGGCTCCGGTGTCATTTTAGCGGTGGCACGTCACCTTGAAGTAAAGGAGTTGGGGGCTCCTGTTGCTAGAAGCGAGCATAAGAGTGCGCACCCGCAGCTGTTGCTGACAGTTGCTGACGCCGAAACGTGACATGGCGGGGGCTCACATGTCGTTTTAGCGGTGGCACGTCACCTTCAAGTCAAGAAGTTTGGGGCTCAGGTTGCTAGAGGCGAATATAAGAGTGTGCACCCGCAGCTGTTGCTGACAGTTGCTGACGCCGAAACGTGGCATGGTGGGGGCTGCGGTGTCAATTTAGCGGTGGCACGTCACCTTCAAGTAAAGGAGTTGGGGGCTGCAGTTGCTAGAGGCGAGCATAAGAGTGCGCACACGCAGGTGTTGCTGACAGTTGCTGACGCTGAAACGTGACATGGGGGGGGGGGGCTCTGGTTGCTAGGGACGCGTGCGCCCGGAGCTGTTGCTATGGGATAGGTCGGTGGATAAATCCCGACGAACGCCTGACATAGCCCGACTAAGAAATGCATTCGCATTGAAAATATATAGCATTATTCTTCTATAAAGCTGGGTTCTCACGTGCGAAACACAGCCATGCACGCTACACGATGCATTTGCATTTCCTCACTATCTCCTTCAGCAAGGTGGGGGCATTTTTTTCACTGACCATTCCATGGCCAGAAGCACAAAAAAGACAAGGTTTGGCCGAAAAAGTTATGAACTTGCTTTATTCGAAGAAAAGACAAAATGAACGCAATCATTTTTTTATTTATTTTGCAGCCGACGAGCACACCAAGCACAAGGAGCTTAGCGAGACGTTCTGCGGCAGCGAAGCATATGCGGCACCCGAGATTCTGCAGGGCATTTGCTATCTGCCCAAGCTAGCCGACGTTTGGTCACTAGGCGTAATCCTCTACGTGATGGTGACGGGTCTGCTGCCGTACGAGAGCAATGGCCTACTCCGGCAGGTGCGCCTCCAGATGACCCGTACAGTTCGTTTTCCAAAGGTGATGCAGTGGTGTGACCGAATAATTTTCCTACGGGCGTAACTTCATACTATTGTACTCACAAAAGTAACATTGTCGAGTTGGGAAAAAAGTTCTTCTACGCAGCTCACCTATAGTATAATGCTGTGTAGCTAATATTTTGTAAAAAGGGAGAGAAATGTGCCAAGTATTTCTATTAGTGATCTCTACTGATGCTTTACCTTCATTATGACATTGTTTACGTTTTACTGGACGCTTTCTAAATGTCTCGCGCACCGCAATGCGTTGACGTAGTACGTCACGAAACAGAAATTGGCGCCGTAACTGCATGTTACAGTGGAAATGTCGTCGAAGGACGATAGTCTAGCATCTGGAGAGAGTGAAGAAATCGTTTATTTGATGTTCTGCGCAAGAAAATCGGTGAATGGTATTCTGGAGGCGCTGCGTCAGAGTGCCTCTAGCGTGCAGCGAAGACGATCGAGTGCATCGAGTCACATCACACTTGAGACATGAGCGCTATCTGGCAGTTATCTTGGAAAACAAAGCATGCGGCGTGTGCGCCTGTCTTCGAGGCGATAAGGTGTAGAACGCAAGGCAGCAGATAGGTGCCGCCACCGTGTCGTCTTAGCAAAGCGTCGGAAACACTTGCCTTTTTTTGCAAGTTTTCCAGTGCAGCGCAGCATGATAAATGCTACGGTCCTTAGAAATAAATATGTATACCCTTTCTAGTAGAAACGCGCCGATATAGATTAATGATGTTTTGTTATGGTGCTTCATATATGCGCAATGATCGCTTTTTAAATGACAATCGTACAAGTATGAACACTAAAACTAGAGCAGTATTGGTGGTCGCTGTGTGTGGGGTCCACCATTTTTTGGTATCATTTGGTCTTGTTTGGGGTATTCTTAAAGGCGTACAAACAGACAAATTGACAGACAGACAGACAGACAGATCAAAACTTTTGCATCGAAGGTCCCCAAGAAACACTATCATCTTAACAATGTAAACGCCCAACCGTGCCGCCTGCCTCAGACGCGTGTTTAGGCACGCGGTAACGCACGTGCTTCGTCACTTGATCCACCGTCTCTGTACACCCCGAGTTCACTTAGCACTCGCTGCTACCGAGGTTATTAGGTAAGCCATCCTTTGAAATCTGCTAGACAGAACGTGGCATCTTTTCGTCTCCAGCTGCATAATGAAGTTCGCTGCAACGTCGACCGAAAGTTCCCGTATGTGCTACCTTTAGGTAGCAGCGTCCCGCACTTCTTTTCCAACGCCGCTAGTGACTATGAACTGCGGAGAAGCTGGTGCGCAGACCAGACCACCGAAAGCGGTCGCTGTCCACCAGGAATCTATAAAGGGACCATCGTGCACTATACAGCTCGTTACGTACGTAGTCGTGCTTTTATTAGGGGCGAAGCTCTTTAAGCCATGAGTTTGTCCCTCCTAGCTTGTCGTTGTTCATGACCACCTAGTTCGACGACTCACTTAGCAGGTGCGGACGGGTGGACAGACGGACGGGCAGACGGATGAACGAATGGACAGACAGTCAGACGGATGGACGAATGGACAGACATTCAGATGAATGCACGGACGGACGGTGGTCGGACGTATGAACGCACGGATGGACTGCCGCGTAGACGGATACATGGACGGATGGAAACAAGAACGAACGGATGGATGGAAGCACAGAAGCAAGGAAGGGTAGACTCACGGACAGAAACATGGACGCTCAGACGGACGTTTCGACCCGCTCATGATTCGCTCCATGGATATGCTGTGATTTGTTGTTTTAGATTTACGTCCATATGCTTCGACAGCATAGTATTTGCGTGGTTTCGGTGCACTCTCAAAAAACATACTAAAATAAGTAATGCTGTAGGCTTAGTGGGGCGCTCTTTGAACGTTGGAAGCCTTATAATTTGTGTTTGTGCGCTGTTGCTTATCTTCCAGAGCTGGCACCACTTGGCCATGCGGTAGTGGCAGTGCACGTTATTTGGCACTACGCCATGCGTTTCTTGTTTGCGTTACCGGACCGACGAAAAAAAACAGAAGGCTTTTGAACTTCCATGACACAGTCCCGAAAACAGGTGTTTCATCTTTGTGTGCTGGTTGTGGACACGCCAGGCACGTCGGTTAACGATCAGCGACAGGCACCTGCAAAAAACGAAAAACAAAAACGCAGCTTGACCGCGGGAATACGCTTGCTAACTAGGCAAGATTAGTGAACCTATGCCCTACTCTGCTCCCGTATAGGGAGCATATGAAGCTGCGTCCAGATGGAGGCGTCCAGACTTGTAGGAGTACTCCTGAAGACGCAATGCCCAACGACCAAGTCATCCAGAAGGGTCCTTCAGTGACGAAGGCCAACATAGGGCGTAATGACCTGTGACGACAAGGAATGGGTGGCCATAGAAGTAAGGACGAAATTTCGAAACTGCCGAGACAAGGGCAAGGCATTCTCGTTCAGTTATAGAGTAGTTACGCTCAGACTTTGAAAGGAGACGACTGGATTATGCAATTGCATGATCTGTGCCCCGCTGAGTTTGGGCCAAAACAGCGCCGATGCCGTGACAGCACGCGTCTGTCCGCACTTCTGTAGGAGCATCTGGGTCGAAATGTGCAAGTACCGGTAGTGTCATTAGAGCGATGATTAGTCGAGAGAAAGCGTTAGCTTGAAGAGGACCCCAACAAAACAGGACGTCATGTTTGAGAAGGCCTGTGAGTGGGTGTGCGAGTGCCGCAAACTCTTTTATGAACCGGCGAAAGTAAAAGCATAGGCCCACGAAACTGCGAACATCATGAATAAAGCACGGAACGGGAGAGTTCGTTACTGTGCGTAGTTTTGCCGGGTCTGGTCGTACACCGGAAGCGTCAACAAAGTTGCCCAGCACAGTAATTTGAACACTGTCGAATAATACAAATCAGTCACGTCGACTGAAACACCATAAACATGCTCATCGACACAAGTTTTCACATAATCTATGACTTGATCAGAACTTTTAGGAGCGAAGCTCCTTAAGGCGTGGGCTGTGCGTCCCCTGTATGTAGCCACCTCTCGTTCAGTTCTAAGTATTACGCTAGCCACCGCCCGATTTAAAGGGTACAGCCATATCCATGCGTCCATCCGTCCATCCGTCCGTCCGTCCATCCATCCATCCATCCATCCCTCCATCCATCCATCCGTCCTTCCGTCCGTCCGTACGTCCGTCCGTCCATCCATCCGTCCGTCCGTCCATCCATCCGTCCATCCGTCCGTCCGTCCATCCATCCGTCCGTCCGTCCGTCCATTCATCCGTCCATCCGTCCGTCCGTCCGTCCATCCATCCATCCGTCCATCCGTCCATCCGTCTATCCCTCCGTCCGTCCGTCCGTCCGCCCGTCCGTCCGCCCGTCCGTCCGTCCGTCCAAAAGATGCAAGATGTTATAAACTAGACGGCGGTACGTGTAGTTGATTATGAAAGATGCGAGGTGTTATAAAATAGGAATGATGCCACATATGGCGCGTGTCATCGTTCGATATAGTGCGGCGACGTACGCTAGGGGGAGCTTTGCAATAAAATCGAGTGGGCAAAATGTACGGAGGGTTCATGGTTTACCAGGTTTACCTCCGGAGCTTCGCCCACTCATCATCATTCACTTCGTGGATATGGCGGCATTTTTTTTACTATGAAAGGATCATCAACGTCAAGCCGGTTCAACTGTTCTTGCAAAAAGGTAGCAATCGATTTTTGCCATGTATCACATTCTGAAACAATTACCCTAAAAGGCATATTGCTCTTGTGAGTCTTTGCATTAAAAAACACTTTTAAAAAGTTATGCTTACTATTTGTGATGCCACCGACAACTCGAGAGAGGTTAAGGTCTTTGCATAGCTTTTTTGCTTCCGATTTAACTTTTTCAATGCGGACGTCCTCGCGAGAGGAGAAAACAGAGCTTACGGCAGTGTGAGCCTTAGAACCAAACAGTCCCAGAGTCAGGATGGCGAAGCTTCCTTCGTTATCAGCGGGAAGGACGGTAAGAGAGTGCTCCTTGAGAAAAGCCTCAACTCTCCTGAGAGGAATTTTCGATCCAGCTGGTCTGTAGCACGAAACGGTATCAACGCCTTCTGAGACAGAGTGTGGTTGCTCTTGTTCGGGCACATGGCGCGAAACTTGTCACACTATGGCTAGGAGTTCCGGTGGAGACGTCTTAGGTTCCACCGCAAACTTGGCCCGAGGCTTAAAGTCCGGAGGATGTCGGGAGGCACGGTGATCTGTTCAGGCGCGTGAACTGTCGGCTTTTGATCGCTTACTTTTTTCGCGACGCCTGTGCGTAGCACCGGTAATTGTCGAGCCCAGAGGAATTCCGTGCTTTGGTCGGCGAGGCGCTGAAATTGTCGAAGCTGCTGCATGGCCACAGTATCTTCGAGACGATCAAAAAGAAGGGCGGACAAGTATTGTTTATGTAGACGTGCTTGTCTATACCATTCTGCCTTCAAGATTTTGCACACCCTAAGCCTATGACCAACTGAGGGGGCGACGTTGCCGAAAAGGCGCTTGACTTCCTGAGGCATAATGCTGTGGCGAATGCAAAAAGCAAGGGATCGAGCTTGACAGGATGCAAGAGCGATGTAGGTGACTGTGGCACAAGGGTTTGAAGATGAACATAAAGAAGGGCCTGTTGTACGAGAAATAAAGTTCAACACTGTCGAAATTTGGGCTTGTTGGTGCATTGTGACGACTGAAAATAGCGCTAAGAAACGGGGACACAAGAAGAGGACACATGGCACAGGCGCTAACTTCCAAGAAAATGTTTATTACCACCGCACGCTCACCTATATCACCAAGAAAAATAACATCACATGACATGATTGATGCGCACAAAAAATTAATTTCTTAGAAAATACAATTCTTTATCACTGAGCGTAAAAGAGGGAGTGCTGACGCACTTAGACCCCAGTGAAGCGATAGCCTCAGCCTCAATAATCTCTCTAGTAAGCTTGTCAAACATTCTCCTGATAACTGTGCATGCATTGAATATCGGCGCGCAGCCGCAGGATTTACAATGTATGGCCAACCAACTCCCCTGGCCGTTTTTCACATTATTACAATGTTCTCTTAATCGATCATTAAGGCAACGGCCCGTCTGTCCAATATACTCTTTACCACAAGAAAGCGGGATACGATAAACAACGCATATGATACAGGGAACATAAACAGTTCGATGCTTCTTAATACAACCTTTGGGTTTTTCGTCACGGTCATGAAGGCCACAAAGGCTGACCAACTTCTTGCGAGCCGAAAAGACAACCCTAACTTCAGAGCGCTTAGCTAATTTCTTTAGGTTGTGCGATATCTTGTGATAAGTATGATATGACGACTAGGTGCTTCGGTTTCTCGGAATCACGACTCGCTGTACATCCTGGGTTGCGAAGCGTACGAAGCAAGCCTTCTGAAACTGAAGTTTGGACGAGCATAGGATAACCTGCTTTCAACAAACGGTCTGACTGATTATGAAAACTATTGGCGATTTCGTGCTCACAAGATTTGCTTAAAGCATGACGAAAACAATGACTGATGATGCCTCTTTTCACTAGTTCGGAGTGAGCTGATTGGTAAGAAAGGACCGGTTTGTTGATACGTGGTTGGTATGCCCAACATATGCAATTAGGATGAAAGGTGAAGAGGACATCGAGGAATTTTATCGAGGGCTTGACAATTGCCGGTGCTACGCACAGGCGTCGCCAAAAAAAGTAACCGATCAAAAGCCGACAGTTCACGCGCCTGAACAGATCACCGTGCCTCCCGACATGATTGATTGATATGTGGGGATTAACGTCCCAAAACCACTATATGATTATGAGAGACGCCGTAGTGGAGGGCTCTGGAAATTTAGACCACCTGGGGTTCTTTAACGTGCACCCAAATCTGAGTACACGGGCCTACAACATTTCCGCCTCCATCGGAAATGCAGCCGTCGCAGCCGGGATTCGAACCCGCGCCCTGCGGGTCAGCAGCCGAGTACCTTAGCCACTAGACCACCGCGGCGGGGCGCCTCCCGACATCCTCCAGACTTTAAGCCTCGGGCCCAAGTTTGCGGTGGAACCTAAGACGTCTCCACCGGAACTTCTAGCCATGGTGCGACAAGTTTCGCGCCATGTGCCCGAACAAGAGCAACCCCACTCCGTCTCAGAAGGCGTTGACACCGTTTCGCGCTACAGACCAGCTGGATCCGAAATTCCTCTCAGGAGAGTTGAGGCTTTTCTCAAGGAGCACTCTCTTACCGTCCTTCCCGCTGATAAGGAAGGAGGCTTCGCCATCCTGACTCTGAGACTGTTTGGTTCTAAGGCTCACACTGCCGTAAGCTCTGTTTTCTCCTCTCGCGAGGACGTCCGCATTGAAAAAGTTAAATCGGAAGCAAAAAAGCTATGCAAAGACCTTAACATCTCTCGAGTTGTCGGTGGCATCACAAATAGTAAGCATAACTTTTTAAAAGTGTTTTTAATGCAAAGACTCACAAGAGCAATATGCCTTTTAGGGTAATTGTTTCAGAATGTGATACATTGCAAAAATCGATTGCTATCTTTTTGCAAGAACAGTTGAACCGGCTTGACGTTGATGATCCTTTCATAGTAAAAAGTTCTGATCAAGTCATAGATTATGTGAAAACTTGTGTCGATAAGCATGTTTATGGTTTTTCAGTCGACGTGACTGATTTGTATTATTCCATTCCCCATGATCAGTTGCTTCCTGCGGTTTAAGAGTGCATAGATTTGTTTGGCTCTGTTAGATTTCAAACCGAGTGTGGTGTTCCTGTTAGTCGGGTTTTAGAACTTTTATCATTTTACCTCAAGACGACCTACATTTCATGAGATGACAAGCCTTTTATTCAAAAGGACGGAATCTGTATCGGGTCTTGCATTGCGCCCATTTTAAGCGACATATTTTTAAGTAGAATTGACAGATCGATTTACCTACATCTTGATAATTTGAAGATAAAAAAAGTCTTCCGGTATGTCAATGACTATCTTGTTTTATGAACTAACGACACGGTAGCGGACGAGTCAGGTTTGGCAAAAAGAATTTCACATTTTGCTGAGTGTTTTAAACCCTTGACTCTCACACACGAACTGCCTGAGTGCAATGCCACAAAATTTCTTGATGTCCTCTTAACCTTTCATCCTAACCGCATATTTTGGGCATACCAACCACGTATGAACAAACCGGTCCTTCCTTACCAATCAGCTCACTCCAAACTAGTGAAAAGAGGCATCATCAGTCATTGTTTTCGTCATGCTTTAAGCAAGTCTTGTGAGCACGAATTCGCCAATAGTTTTCATAATCAGTAAGACCGTTTGTTGAAAGCAGGTTATCCTATGCTCGTCCAAACTTCAGTTGCAGAAGGCTTGCTTCGTACGCTTCGCAACCCAGGATGTACAGCGAGTCGTGATTCCGAAAAACTGAAGCTTCTAGTCGTCATACCATACTATCACAAGATATCGCACAACCTAAAGAAATAAGCTAAGCGCTCTGAAGTTAGGGTTGTCTTTTCGGCTCCCAAGAAGTTGGTCAGCCTTTGTGGCCTTCATGACCGTGACGGAAAACCCAAAGGTTGTAGTAAGAAGCATCGAGCTGTTTATGTTCCCTGTATCATGTGCGTTGTTTATCGTATCCCGCTTTCTTGTGGTAAAGAGTATATTGGACAGACGGGCCGTTGCCTTAATGATCGATTAAGAGAACATTGTAGTAATGTGAAAAACGGCCAGGGGAGTTGGTTGGCCATACATTGTAAATCCTGCGGCGGCGCGCCGATATTCAATGCTTGCACAGTTATCAAGAGAATGTTTGACAAGCTTAATAGAGAGATTATAAAGGCTGAGGCTATCGCTTCACTGGGGTCTATGTGCGTCAGCACTCCCTCTCTTACGCTCAGTGATAAAGAATTGTATTTTCTAAGAAATTAATTTTTGTGCGCATCATTCATGTCATGTGATGTTATTTTTCTTGGTGATATAGGTGAGCATGCGGTGGTAATAAACATTATGTTGGAAGTTAGCGCCTGTGCCGTATGTCCTCTTCTTGTGTCCCCGTTTCTTAGCGCTATTTTCAGTCGTCACAGTAATTTGACGAAGAATGAAGCGGTACTTCGAGGAATTCAGCTGTAGGCCGGCATGTCGGAATGTTGATAGTATGGTCGAAAGGCATTCAAGGTGTGTGGCGAAGGTGGGTGAGAAGATTATCACGTCATCTAAGTAACACGAGCACGTCACTCATTTAAATCTTTGAAGCAGCGTGTCCATCACTCTCTCGAAGGTTGCGGGGGCGTTGAGGAGACCAAACGGCATGACTTTGAATTGGTAAATGCCATCGGGAGTAACGAATGCAGTTTTCTCACGATCCATTTCGTCTACATCAATTCGCCAGTAGCCAGTATCGGAGGTGAAGATATGAAAAAAGGTGACGCCCAGAAGACAGTCAAGAGCGTCGTCATTACGTGGAAGACGATACACGTCTTCCTTGGTAATTTTGTTGAGGTGCGGATAATCAATACAGAAACGCCAGAAGCCGTCTTTCTTCTTTACGAAGACAACTGGGGAGGAACAATGGCTTGACGATGGTTCGATGTTGTCTTTCGATAGCATGTTGTCGATTTCCTTATGAATCACTGCTCGTTCTGATGCGGACATACAGTAAGGCCGACAGTGGATGGGCGCAGAGTCACCGGTGTTAATTCGGTGCTTGACAATATTAGTCTCGCCCAAGGGACCATCACAGATATAAAAATGTCACCGTAGGAGGCCAAAACGCGGCAGAGAGTGTCGGTCTGATCAGGCGAAAGGTCTGGTCAAATCATGTTTTGAAAGATGGCTTCGGCAAAACCAGGTAACCGTGAGAATTCGGCTTGGTCCGGAACAGTTACAGCGACAACGTTTAGGTCATAATCTCTTATGACAGTGAGTTGACCAAGTGTAGGGCAACACTTGAGGAATGAGGCCGAAATTTAGGATCAGAATAAACACAGAGTTGTTCACCATGGTGGCGATGGTATGCGGCACTGTAACACTGCGCGTCAGTCGTGCGTCTGTTATTGGTGTAACGATGTAGTCTTCGCCGGGAACTGGAGCGGTCGCTGACAGACAGACGTATGTCACAGCTCGATGCGGCAAGCGAACAAAAGTGGTTGGACCCAAGCGGCTCACGGGCTTTTCACATGCATCAGAGAGCAGGGGAAGGTCGAGGCTGAGCGCGCCAGAAAAACAGTCAATGAAAGCCGAATGTGCCGAGAGGCAATCAAGGCCGAGTGTATGGTCACGGAGGCAACGATCTAATACAGTATAAAGGACTACGGCGTGACGACCAGCAATCTTGGCACGAGCAGTGCACATTACGACGAATTCTACAGTGACGCCATCGGCAACACGTATGGGTTGAGTCGTAGAGAGCGTCATGATATATGCAAACGGCGGCGTAGATGTGCGCCCATAATAGGTGGGCGCCTGTGTCAACAATGGCAGTAACAGGAACATTGGCGACTTTTACTTCAAAGAGACTGGGGTGTATGGGCAGCGTCAGTAGAGGGTTTCCGGGCGTCGTTGGTATTGCAGCTTCACCTTCATAAGCAGCAATATATAGTTTTCCAGCTGCAATCGTCCAGTAAAGCGCGGCGAGGAAAAGCGCCGAGGTGGCGGAGAGCGGGATTGGCGGCGTAGCGGTGGCGGGGAGCGGGAGGTAGCGGCGACCGGAAAAAGGGGCATCAGTGGGGAGAGGCTCGTGAGGAGGCGGCGAGTAAAAGTTGGAAGGTGTAGTGCCTGAATGTCCAGATTTGGTAGGGCGCATATGAGTAGGGTAGCTCTGACGTGATGGGTTGGACCAGCGGCGACTGCAATAACGAGAAATATGTCCAGGTTGTTAACAGGAAAATCAGATAGGCTAGTCGTCAGGGGTTCACCATTGCGTAGGGTTCCGGAAGGGCAATGATGGAGGGGATCGTAGAGCGTTACCTGAAGAGTATGGGTGTACTTCAGAGTGAGTCACGGGACACGCTGACCGAAGACCGAGATTAGCGAGCTCCTGCCTTACTACAGCTTGAATTAAGGCGACCGATGGGTGTGATGAGCCAGTGGCTTGGTTTGTAAAAACAGGCTGTTGATGGGAGCTGGACAGGCAGCTTCAAGCTCCCGACGAACGATTCGGGTGACGTGGTCATGGGTGGGTGGTTGGCATGCGGCTTCACGCAATGAAGTAGCAGCCGTGTTGGACAGTCGTGTGAATCTCTGAGTGATACGGCATCTCTTGACGTGTTCGAACAGCCAGCACTCTTTCATGATTTCATCGATGGTGGTAATGTTAGTTTATACAAGCAGGTTGAAGACATCGTCGGCGATGCTTTTAAGCACATTCGACAGCTTCTCAGGCTCGGGCATGTGTTCGTCAATCTGGCGGCAAAGGGCAATAACGTCGTGAATATACGCGACGTAGGATTCGGTAGACGTCTGTGCCCGAGTAGCCAACTGATTTTGTGCAGTTATCTGTCGTGCAGCGGTGTTTTGAAAAAGGTCACGCATCTTCTCCTTGAAAGTGTCCCAGCTGGTAATGTCGGCTTCGTGCGTCTCGAACCACACCCACGGAGGGCCATCAAGGTAAAATAGCATGTTGGCAAGCATGAGTGTCGAATCTCACCTAAAGCTGGCGCTGATCCGTTCATACACGTTGAGCCACCTGTCAATGTCAAGGCCATCCTGTCCGGAAAATACGCCGGGATTACGAGCAGGAGGTAGGACAACGTAGGTATAAGAGTCACAGAAGAGGAGTCACAGAAAAGGAGACAGGACGTGACTATTTGCCAGTGTATTTACACCGACAAAATTGGAGCGCAGCACACAGAGTGAGCAAACCAGTCCTCTACGTCGTATTCTGTCTACAGAATGGTTCACCCCTTCATGCGATAGCTACGTAGAAATATTTTGCCCGTGTATCGGTGCCGCCGCTGACGCTCGCTTTGGTCGCTACAGCGGAGTGGAAGTGCACCTTCCACCCTTGCAGCCGGACTGGGCTCTTGTCTCCAGATGCTACACTAAGCTCCTTGGCGACGTGGGTCTTCGCGTCCTTTATGACCGACAGACAGGCGTCGTTCTACCGATTCGGTGACACCGCTTCCGTCATAGCGTGGGTTTACCGACAGCTGGGCGGGTAAGAATACCTTCCTACTTTCGCAGATTTGTGCGCAATTTCGCTCGCGTCGCGCGCCCACTTACGGAACTACTGAAGAAAGTTGTGACTTTTGTATGGGAACCTGAACAAGTCATAGCATTTGCTGAACTGACCACCAGACTTACGAAGCTACCGATTCTCGGTTCCTTTGATATGTCCGCTCCAACTGAAGTGCGCACCGACGCAAGTGGCCATGTAATCGGAGCAGTTTCGGCACAAAGACAGCATGATTGCGAACACGTCATAGCATATTGTCACGCGGTTGTGACACACGCAGCACTTGAGAGGAAGCACACAGGAGTCAGGGCGATGTCGGGCGAACTGTTTATTGGGCGAACTTGTGCCCAGCAAAACAAAGCCAAACACAACTCACAGCAACAGCGGCGTGAACAGTCGTCGGTCGACGGAAAAAGACTGACTAGTGGCGCACTGCGCCGGCTTTTTATACACGCGTCATATCGCGTTCTCGATTTATTTCTGGAGCTCCAGAAGTTACTATAATGTGCGCGTCAAGCATGCAAAGTTTCAAGAATGATCCACACGGTTCCAGAGTGGCATGCAAGATAAACGCAGCCTGCGTTGCGCTTAATAGAAAGTGATAACAATGCTCCCCGCAAACAATCACAACGAGCGCGCGTGTCACTGGAAAGTGATAGCGGCTTTCTTCGTAAACCAAAAGAACCGCACGTGTCACTACCCCCCCCCCTGAAAAAGCATCGTCCCGATGCTAAAGACAGAACATAAGAGAGAGTACATGCAATAAATTACATTAACAATGCGTCACAGCTAATCAGCGCGCGTAATAAGGTTTAAGTCGCACCACGTGTACGACTTCGGGTCGTGCACGGCGTCGTTGGGATGACGTTAAGCCATCGGCACGACCTCATAGTCCAGTTCACCACGACGTCTGACTACCTTGTAGGGTCCAAAGTAGCGTCGCAAGAGCTTCTCAGACAATCCCCGTCGTCGTATCGGCGTCCAGACCCAGACAAGGTCGCCGGGTTGGTATTCGGTGTGGCGTCGTCGAAGGTTGTAGTGGTGCCTGTCGACCGTCTGTTGGCTCTTGATACGCAGGCGGGCTAGCTGTCGAGCTTCTTCAGCGCGATCCAGGTAGCTGGCGACGTCGAGGTCTTCTTCGTCGGTGCCGACCGGTAGCATGGCGTCAAGCGTCGTTGTTGGGCTCCGTCCGTAGACGAGCTTGTATGGAGCAAACTGCGTCGTTTCCTGCACGGCCGTGTTGTACGCGAAGGTTACATACGGGAGTATGACGTCCCACGTCTTGTGTTCGACGTCCACGTACATGGCCAGCATGTCGGCGATGGTCTTATTTAGACGCTCGGTGAGGCCATTCGTCTGTGGGTGGTACGCGGTGGTTCGGCGGTGGCTTGTCTGACTGTACCTCAAGATCGCCTCCGTTAGGTCAGCCGTAAAGGCCGTACCTCTGTCGGTGATGAGGACCTCGGGAGCTCCGTGGCGGAGGACGATGTTCTCAATGAAGAACTTGGCGACCTCGGCGGCAGTGCCCTTGGGCAAGGCCCTTGTTTCGGCATAGCAGGTGAGGTAGTCAGTCGCTACGACAATCCATTTGTTGCCAGAAGTTGACGTCGGGAACGGCCCCAGTAAGTCCATGCCGATTTGTTGGAATGGCCGTCGAGGTGGTTCGATGGGTTGCAGAAGTCCGGCTGGCCTAGTTGTCGGTGTCTTGCGTCGCTGACAGTCTCTGCATGTCTTTACGTAGTGGGCGACGTCGGCAGTGAAGCGAGGCCAATAGTACTTCTCTTGTATTCGTGACAGTGGGCGGGAAACACCAAGATGTCCGGCTGTCGGGTCGTCGTGTAATGCTTCCAGAACCTCTGGACGTAACGCTGAAGGCACCACGAGGAGGTGGTCGGCGCGGAGCGGCGAGAAGTTCTTCTTCAGGAGGACGTTGTTCCGCAGGAAAAACGAAGCCAGTCCTCGGCGGAATACTTTCGGCACGTCGGCGGTCTTGCCTTGCAGGTAGTCCATGAGGATCTTGAGCTCTGGGTCAGCTCGTTGGCGTTCCGCGAAGTCGTCGGTACTTATGGGTCCCAGGAAAGAGTCGTCGTCCCGGTCATCCTGGGGCGGCGGATCGACAGGGGCGCGAGACAAGCAGTCGGCGTCGGAGTGCTTTCGTCCGCTCTTGTAGACGACGGTGATGTCAAATTCTTGTAGTCTGAGACTCCACCGTGCGAGGCGCCCTGATGGATCCTTCAAGTTAGCTAGCCAACACAAGGCGTGGTGGTCACTCACGACTTTGAAAGGCCTGCCGTACAACTTTGATGTAGCCCAGATGATGGCAAGGCATTCCTTTTCTGTCGTGGAATAATTGGCTTCTGCCTTCGAAAGTGACCGGCTAGCGTAACTGATGACCCTTTCAAGTCCGTCGGTCCTCTGCACGAGCACGGCGCTGAGCCCTGTGCTGCTTGCGTCCGTGTGAATTTCGGTGTCAGCTTCTTCGTCGAAGTGCGCCAGTATTGGCGGCGTTTGCAGGCGTCGCTTTAATTCTTGAAATGCCTCGACTTGCAGCGTTTCCCATTTGAAGGCGACGTCGGCCTTCGTGAGGTACGTCAGCGGCTCGGCGATCCGCGAAAAGTTCTTCACGAAGCGCCTGTAATAAGCGCAGAAGCCAAGAAGTCGGCGTACTACTTTCTTGTCGGTGGGTGCAGGAAAGTCGGCGATCGCAGCTGTTTTCTGTGGCTCAGGGAGCACTCCCGACTTGCTGATAAAGTGGCCAAGGAACAATAGCTCCTCGTAGGCGAAGCGGCACTTTTCTGGCTTCAGGGTAAGTCCCGAGGCTTTGATTACCCGAAGAACAGCTTCAAGGCGCCGGAGGTGCTCGTCGAAGTTGGAAGAAAATACGACTACGTCGTCCAAGTAGACCAGGCAAGTCTGCCACTTCAAGCCTGCGAGTACTGTGTCCATAACCCGTTGGAACGTCGCGGGCGCCGAGCAAAGACCAAAGGGCATGACTTTAAACTCGAACAGGCCGTCTGGTGTTATGAAGGCAGTCTTCTCTCGGTCTCTCTCGTCTACTTCTATTTGCCAGTAGCCGGTTTTGAGGTCCATCGACGAAAAATACTTGGCGTTGTAGAGTCTGTCCAGAGCATCGTCTACCCGTGGAAGGGGATACACGTCTTTCTTCGTGATCTTGTTCAGGCGACGATAATCGACGCAAAAACGTAGGGTTCCGTCCTTCTTCCTCACTAACACCACGGGTGATGCCCACGGGCTCGTAGACGGCTGAATGATGTCGTCACGCAGCATTTCGTCGACTTGTTGCTTGATGGCCTCGCGTTCCCGTGCAGAAACTCAGTAGGGGCTCTGACGGAGCGGACGGGCATATTCGTCGGTTAGGATGCGATGTTTCGCGAGAGGGGTCTGACGAAGCCTCGATGACGACGAGAAGCAGTCCTTGTATTGGTGGAGTAAGGCTTTGAGCTCCTTTTGTTGCTGTCTGGAAAGGCCTTGACTTACGTCGAAGGCCGGCGCGGAAACTGCTGTCGACGTTGCGGCTCCCTGAGAATCGGTGAGGGCGAAGGCATTGCTCGTTTCCACAAATTCGCTTAGATGTGCTACTGTCGTGCCCCTATTCAAGTGCCTATATTCGTTGCTGAAGTTCGTCACCATTACCTTGGCTTCGCTGTTATGAAGCTTGGCTATGCCTCTTGTGACGCACATCTGACGGTCTAGGAGCAGGTGCTGGTCGCCTTCGATGACACCTTGTAAGTTGGTAGACGCTTTGGTGCCGACGGAAATGATGACGCTCGACAGTGGCGGGATGGTTACCTGCTCTTCTGTTACATTCAAGGCATTGTGAGCGACGTTGCAGTCTGACGCCGTTGCATTATCCGTGGACAGCGTGATTGACCTGGATCTTAGGTCGATGACTGCGCCTTGCTGGTCCAGGAAATTCATGCCTAAAATGACGTCTCGCGAGCATTGCTGCAGGAGCACAAAACTCACAGAATACGTCTGGCTGTGAATCGTGACTTTTGCCGTGCAGGTTCCAGTCGGTGTTATAAGGTGGCCCCCTGCTGTTCGGATATCCGGTCCTTCCCATGCAGTCTTTGCCTTCTTGAGCTTAGCGGCGAAGAGACCACTGATGACAGAGTAGTCGGCGCCGGTATCGACTAGGGCGGTGACGCTGTGGCCGTCGATGATCACGTCGAGGTCGGTGGTTCGTCGTCTGGCGTTCCGGTTAGGTCGGGGCGTTCGATCGCGGCTGCGTCGGCTTGGTCCGGCGCTGCTATGTCGCGTCGGCGGCGAGGCTCTGTCGTGAAGACTCTGCTCAGGCGACGTACTGCGACTACGTCGGGAAAGTTCGTGCGTCGTGGTCATCGTCATCGGCAGCGGCGGCGGCGGTGGAGGAGGATCTTCGGCATTGCGTCGTGCAGCAACCGTACCTCCATCGGTTGCTGCCTTTAGTTTCCCGGGTAGGGGCTTGGGGATCGGCCCCGGTTAGGGCCGGTGTACTGGCGGCGATCTGGAGAGGCGTAGCGGCCAGGCGAAGGTGAACGGGATGGTCGTCGTCGTTGCCACTGCGATCCGGCGATGTAGTCGGCGATGTCGCGAGGTCGCTCACCTGGGCGCGGACGCGGCGCGTTCACGTCGAAGCCACGCAGTCCCATCTCACGGTACTGGCAGTAGCGGTAGGTGTGCCCGGCTTCGCCGCAGTGGTAGCATAGTGGGCGGTGGTTCGGGGTGCGCCAAACTTCAGTTTTCCTCGGCGAGCGCTGGATTACTGGCGAGCGGGAAGGCGTCGGGGGTGGCGGCGGTGATTGGCGACGAAACTGCGGAGGCGTTGGGTCCTGGCGTTGGCGAGGAGCGGTGACAGGTGCAGTAGCGACGTAGGTCATCGCCTCCGGTTGGGGCTGAGGCCGTTCAGGAACGCTCAGTGAGCGCTGTAGTTCCTCGCGGACTACGTCTTCGAGAGAGGCGACTTGGGGCTGAGACGATGGCAACATGCGGCGCAGTTCTTCACGAACAATAGCGCGTATGGTCTCGCGCAGGTCGTCGGGGCAGAGTCCTCGGACTTCTGCGACGTCTGGCGAATGCGCCGATCGTATTGGCGGGTCCGCATTTCAAGAGTCTTCTCGATGGTGGTAGCCTCGGAGAGGAACTCTTGTACCGTCTTTGGCGGGTTTCTAATCAGTCCGGCGAAGAGCTCCTGCTTCACTCCTCGCATAAGCAGGCGAACCTTCTTGTCCTCAGACATGTCGGCGTCGGCGCGGCGGAAAAGTCGCGTCATCTCCTCCGTGAAGATCGTTACGTTTTCGTTGGGGAGCTGCACCCGAGTTTCAAGCAGTGATGCGGCTCTTTCCTTCCGCACGACGCTTGCAAAGGTGCGCAGGAAAGCAACGCGGAAGTCGTCCTAGGTTCGAAGCGTTGACTCGCGGTTCTCGAACCAAGTCCCTGCGGCGTCTTTCAGGTAAAAATACACATGACGCAGCTTGTCGTCCGGGTCCCACTTATTGAGGGCTGCGACGCGGTCGTAAATGTCAAGCCAGCTTTCCGGGTCTTCGTAGGTCGATCCGCGGAAGGTAGGCGGCTCTCTGGGCTGGTTGACGACCACGGTTGCCGAAGACCTTGCTTCCGTCATCGTGGATGCCGGCTTCGTAGCAGCCTTTGTTTTCTTGTCCTTGTCGGGAAGCGGCAGGTATTCGGGCGGTAGTCCTTGTTGTCTTCGGCTCACTCGAACGACCGGGTCGGCGTCGTCCTCTTGGCGGCTTGGGCTTGGCTCACGGCTGGACGGGGGCGTACGGTACATGGACCGAGAAGCACCTCCACCAGATGTCACGCGGTTGTGACACACGCAGCACTTGAGAGGAAGCACACAGGAGCCAGGGCGATGTCGGGCGAACTGTTTATTGGGCGAACTTGTGCCCAGCAAAACAAGGCCAAACACAACTCACAGCAACAGTGGCGTGAACAGTCGTCGGTCGACGGAAAAAGACTGACTAGTGGCGCACTGCGCCGGCTTTTTATACACGCGTCATATCGCGTTCTCGATTTATTTCTGGAGCTCCAGAAGTTACTAGAATGTGCTCGTCAAGCATGCAAAGTTTCAAGAATGATCCACACGGTTCCAGAGTGGCATGCAAGATAAACGCGGCCTGCGTTGCGCTTAACAGAAAGTGATAACAATGCTCCCCGCAAACAATCACAACGAGCGCGCGTGTCACTGGAAAGTGATAGCGGCTTTCTTCGTAAACCAAAAGAACCGCACGTGTCAATATGCTAGCCGTATCCTATTGTGACGGAGCGAGGTCTTGGCTTACAGGACAGCGTCCACCGAGAGTCGGCAGCCGAACAAGATGTCTGAGTTGCCTCTCGTGCAAGCGCCTAACGCACAGGCGTCTTCTTCATCTTCGCTAAGTGCCACGCTTGCTCCTGTCGATGATGCACCGTAACACTATTGCCAGCGGAACGTAAGTACTCAATCACCGAACGCGAATGCCTTGTGCTCGTCTGAGCAGCGGTTAAATTTCGGTCATATTTGCATGGACGACCATTCACAGTTGTCACTGATCATCATGCCTTATGCTGGCTGTCGTCCTTAACGAATCCTAGTGAACGTCTCGGCTGGTGGGCTCTACGGCTAGAAGACTATTCATACACAGTCGTTTATAAGTCTGGCCGCCACCACAGAGATGCTGACTGCTTGTCGCGTCATCGAGTCGACACACCGATTGTTCCTGAGAGCGGCTAGTCTACTTGCGTGTTCGCACTTTCCGCCTTCGGCAACATCAGAATTGAGCAACGTCGTTATCCTCACTTCAGAGATATTGATACGTGTATCAATATCCCCGTAACAATATCATCCTTCGGCTGACTGATCTCACAACTTCTCCGCCTCTCCTTATGTATAGCATGCATCCTGATGGACCTGAGCTGCTACTGGTCGTACCCCAACATATGCGCCAGACTGTTCTTGCGCAGCTGCATGACATCGAAATGGCTAATCACTTGGGGGTCTCAAGAGTTCATGACCGCGTTCGACATCATTTCTTTTGGCCTGAAATGTACGGATTTGTCCACCATTACGTCGCTTCTTGTAAATCCTGTGAACACCACAAAAAGCCAACAACCCTTGCAGTGCGGCTGCTTCAGCCAATGTAGATACTAAATGACGCGTTTTATGAGGTAGGTCTTGAAATTCTTGGACTTTTTCTCTCTCGTCAGTGGAAACAAGTGGATAGCAGCCGCCACAGCCTACACCACTCGGTATGTCATCACGGGGGCTCTTTTTAGTAGTTGTTCAACCGACGCGACCGACTACGGCAACGTCGTCATACTACATCACGGCGTCCCTCGACAACTACTTACCGATCGGTGTCGCTATTTTCTAGCCCAGGTTATACTAGACATATTGCATTCTTGCGCTACAAGACACAAGTCCACAACAGCCTATCACCCTCGAACCAACGGGCTCATAAAATGGCTAAATCGAACTGTCACAGAAATGCTCGCCATGTACGTTTTCCCCGACCATCGTGACTGGAACGTGGTCCTATCATTTGTGACATTTACGTAGGTCACGTCGGTACCGTGTCGTGCGCCAAGTTACCGACGTGATTCATGAAATTGAACCACTACACAGCACCAGCGCGCGCTCGTGCTCTGACGTTGTCCACGTCTCTCGGCTGAAGCAATACCACTCGGACCAACCAAGCTTCGAGACGGTGCCTTCGCCACCGGGGGTGATGCTAAGTGGCGCCACGGATAATTGAAAACTCGATAGAGAAGTCACTCGCTCTCTGTATTCCGTGCCGACTGGTCGTGCCGTCGCGATCTCCGATGTCAGCGTAGCTCTGGCCGACTGGGCTGGCCCTACGTCATCTCCTGACGCCGATATCCGAGGACAGCGCAGCTTTGACCTACTGGACTTGCCCTACTCCATCTCCTGACGCCGACAAGAGGTCTCGCAAGTGGTGCCCCGTATTCAGACTCCTGTGACCGTGTTTCTATCTTTCCCATCTCTCATATCCCCTCAATATGTCCTCTCTCGCTGTCCAAGCGCATCTCTTTCTTTCTCTATAACTTTAATTCTATCCGTTTAATACCTCCTCACCCCGATCCCTTGTGAGCTACTGTTGAGGTGTCGCACCCTGATGCGGACAGTTACGGAGCTCACGTTCTTCTTCTTTTCCTTCTTATACCCACATCTCGATAGAGAAGACGGCGATGTCTGAGCTCTCGTGCAGACTGGGTTCCATCTTGCACGCCTGCTTGTTTTATCGATGGAAACATATTTCTCAGACACTTTTTCCCCGTAGCAATATGAATGTATTCGGCGAACGCACCAAGTTCAAATCATACAGACACCAACTGCTCAAAGGTAGCAGCACTAAACTGGACATTCCACGAAATGTACCAAAGGCTCACCACGATCCAACACGACTTCATACAAGATCTCTGGAGCCGCAATAACATCGTCGGTGAGTCACACTACTTAAGCGTTGTCCGAGCGGGTATTAAGCGCCCTACTGCTTTTATGTGGAGGCACGTGTAAAGAAAATGGTTCAATAGAATCAACCCAAGTATTGCATTTGTCTTAAATTCTAATATGGATTTGCAGGTTGTGGTCGACGCCTGCTCGTGCGCTGCCTATTTGTCGACTACGCGAGCAAGCCAGACCGTAGAATTTGAAGTTGGCATCGGGCGCACGTACAGATCAAGGCGAACAACCTCGACTTGGACAATATCTACCTGCTTCGTGGCCTTGGCGTCGAGGTGCTCGATGCAGTCGAGATGAGCAGGCAGGAAGCAGCTAGGAACATCCTTCGTCTTGCAATGTATGAGGCAAGCCGTAAAGTCTCCTTCATACCAACTGTAGAAAAAAGGACAAGCCACCGTGCCCATGGCGAAGCCCACCCGTCGACATCATCTTTATTGCAAATGCACTGCTCTAATCCCCGATGATGATAATGTCACTCCTCGTCTTCTACACAATTTCTAACATCAACCATGTCACCGGAAGAACGCACATGTGTGCAGAAATCCGTCGCCGACATGGACGCCCACAATGTGGTCCCCGACTCGACCGACGTGTGGAAGCTCAATACTATACAGAAGTACGAGGATCGCCTACAGAATCGGCGGCATCTACACCTTGCCGAATTCCTCTCTTCGTACACAGGCTCCAAGAAAAACTAATCGCTGAACGCTACCATGCGTGATACGCCACCGGGCATACCGCCCAGACGATGAAGACTACTACAAGAGAGAGATGGTGCTCTTGTCTGCGCCTTTTGAACGGTAGGTCGACATCCTCGACTGACGTCGTTACTTTGAGATCTACGAGGAACCCCTGCAGTCCGTCGTCGAGCGCCGCAAGTGCTACGAAAAGGGTGCGTCGGTGGATCAATTGGAGGACATGTGCCACGATATACTTTGTGAACAGCGTGAGCAGCCCCTTTGCGGTCTCTTAGATGTTGCCACCACAGCCTTGTCACCAGGGCAGTGCGCTTTGGTCAAGGTACGTTAGGATGTCATGTTGGCAGCCGACTACGACGCCATGATGACGCTCACGAACGCCGACTAGCGTGAAATCATCATAGAGTCTTACCACAACCTCATGCTGCCCGTTCGCAAGCCCATGTGAGTTTTCTTGACGGGTCCTGCTAGCTGTGGCAAGACCTTCACTACACTTGCGCTCATGGAGACGTTAAACCGCATTTACGTCACGCTAGAGAGTAGAAAAAACACCTACGTGGCCACCGCGACAACGGGAAAGCCACGGCTGCCATCGGTGTCGCCATGCACTCACCTCTCAAGATCAACATGAATGCCGATGATGGCCTTCGTCACATCGATCTCAACACATTCACACTCACACTTGCGAACGTCCATCACTAGACAATCAATGAGAAGAGCATGATACGCTCAGAGATACTCGCCAAAGTCGACAGCCGCTTGCGCCACAGCTAGCAACGCTTCGACGAGCCCTGTAGAGGCATGGACATGCTGATCTGTGGTGATCGGGCAGACTGGGTTTCATCTTGCATGCCTGCTTGTTTTATTGATGGAAACATATTTCTCACACACTTTTTCCCCGTAGCAATATGAATGTATTCGGCGAACGCACCAAGTTCAAATCATACAGACACCAACCGCTCAGAGGTAGCAGCACTAAACTGGACATTCCACGAAATGTACCAAAGGCTCACCACGATCCAATACGACTCCATACAAAATTTCTGGAGCCGCTGTGGCAAGACCTTCACTACACTTGCGCTCATGGAGACGTTAAACCGCATTTACGTCACGCTAGAGAGTAGAAAAAACACCTACGTGGCCACCGCGACAACGGGAAAGCCACGGCTGCCATCGGTGTTGCCATGCACTCACCTCTCAAGATCAACATGAATGCCGATGATGGCCTTCATCACATCGATCTCAACACATTCACACTCACACTTGCGAGCGTCTATCACTAGGTAATCAATGAGGAGAGCATGATACGCTCAGAGATACTCGCCAAAGTCGACAGCCGCTTGCGCCACAGCTAGCAACGCTTCGACGAGCCCTGTAGAGGCATTGACATGCTGATCTGTGGTGATCGTGCAGACTGGGTTCCATCTTACATGCCTGCTTGTTTATAGCCACATCTTCGCGGGCTGCCTCCTGTTAGAGCCACAGAAGTACACAAGAGCAGTAAAAAACAGCTCCGCATGCAAGCCGACATGCCGTGACAGCACTTTGACTACCATCTACTTGTGCAGGTAATGCACCAGAAAGAGGCCTTGCTCTCCTCGCTTCTTACCAAGATTGGCAATAAATCCACTAGACGAACAGGCCGTACGCATGTGCAGTTACGTTTTGTGACCACAGCCTCCGTACAAAATTTGTGCCCTGGTGGGGTCCGGTTGTTTTACTCCAATAACGACACAGATGCGTACAACTGTTACACGGACTATTTTATAATCGGCCATAAATTGCACAACCAGCATGACAACGCGAAGGCTTATCTCGCGTCCATAAAACTGTCCGACACGGTTGGTTTTCCCGCTCGCATCTTCCTCTGCGTCGGAAAGCCATATAGGCTTACGACCAACGGGGACGTTATGGACGGAGTGGTAAACGTTGCCATTGACTTGCTACGCTACCTACAGCACGACACTGAAGGCAACAAGGTTGAACGCCTCTGGCTTGACTTCCCATTCGAGACAGCTGGCCGATTGGCAAGGCTCAAAGTGGCCCCAGTGAGGGTCGCATTTCTAGGCATCAGCGCAGATTGGGTGCCCACAGGGCGGCGCGCAATTAACGTGACGCTTTGCAAATGCACTGGTTCCACGTGCAAGCACGCCCACTTCCCCCTGGTCCAAGCGGGTGCAATCTAAGCTTGCCACTTACGGCGAGGTCGTCTTCTTATATGACAAGGCCCACCCGCTTCGCCTTGTGTACGTTGCACTGTCGCGGGCAACCGGCATCGATGGCCTCTTTCTCACAAACAAGCACAATGATTTCTGCTTCTGCCATATGCGTAGGGCAGAATACTGGTCACAGCGTTAAGAAATGCGTCGGCTCCGCAGCCATGGGCTAGCCACCGTCTAAATGTGAGCTCGAGAATTTATGGACAAAGTGGATGCTATTGGCCCACTGTCAGTGTCCGTGCTCAATGTACAGAGACTCAATGCGTACCAGCTGGGTGTAACCGGCGACAACGTCCTCTCCAGAGCACATGTGCTTGTCTTGTTCGAAACTTGGGCTACATGCACATGCGACTTACCGGGCTACAGGTGCGTGGCACACGAGAAACGGGAAGCTCAGCGTGCCGCAGGCGTCGCCACTAACGCCCAAGATGTAGGACACAATGCCCCTGCGCGACGGCCGCAGACATTATCTTTGACAACTCTCTGGAGCTTGGTGCTGATCCTCGCCACATAGGGGACATCTGCGCAGTTTACACGTGCCTCGCGTGTACGCCTGTGCTACTGGTAGCTGTGTAGGTGTCACGCGATCACACTCACGAGGCCATTAAGGCGTTCCACCGAACGCGCTTTTCGGGCTATTCCGACCTGCCTGCTCAGAAAAATTTCGAGGGCATTCGTTGCACCCTTGCTGACATGTCAACAATAATCATGGGTGATTTTAACGTGAACTTGCGTAACGCTCTAACCAAGGCTACCAAACTTCATGCGTGACGTTTTCGGCTTGACTATGGCAAGCGAAAGTGAAGTGCCTACAACCCGCTTTGAAACCACGCTCCACCACGTCTTCCAACGCGGCCTAAAAAACGTCGAAGTTCTGAAGTACGCCTCCTACTTCAGTTTGCACAGACCTGTGCTCTGCTTGGTTGTCAATGCGTCGGACGATTATGTGCAGTGACACTTCGAGTGCCAGTGGTGTCATTGCGACTGCGGAACGTGATTTTGTCTTCCACCCACGCGTAAGCGATGACAGAAAGGCGTCGATTTCAGCAAAACAGTAGTACACGCGCCCAGCCTGTACCCTTCAGCACAATAAAATACATTATTGTCTCATAAATGCCCCTTCCTTGCATACTATTAGGCTACGTCATACCACACAGGACCAACACATTGTTGATATGTCTTATAGGTATCAACACATGTCATGCCGTCATTGATAATGCGTTAAAATGAAATCTGTTCAAAGAAACCTACATTGCACTTAGTAGGCAAGGATGGAAATGGTACGAGAACAGCATCACGGGTGACCGCAGATGAACCGGGGCTCACGCAGTAGGGCAAATACAAGAATGTGTCTTCTTTCGACGACATTCGCAGCGAAGCAAGCAGATACGCAGCCATTTTTTCGGGCACTTTACTCAAAATGGCACAGCAGCGCCACTAGTTCTCGCGTCAGCCACCGCGGCCACTTCAGAGAGCACGCGCCAACGGGGAGCTGCGAAACTGACCTGGTTCTAGTAATGTTCGCAGTGCCTGTTTTCACCGCATGCATGCCTATCTGGGAGCTGTGGTGTAGCAGGCAGCCCACGGCGCTTTTACTTGGCATTCTTCCCCACAGTGTTCTTGGTGATCGGTTGTGAGTTTCGCTTGAAAAAAGCCGCAGCTGAGTGCTGTGCAATTGGTGACATTCACCACTATTTGCTGAAACCTGCACTGGACGCGGCAGTGCTTCGCAGCGGCCGGAGACGTCCGTACATGGTGAACTCGGTGCTGATTGCGCATGTTTGCGTGGAGCGTCGCAATCCCCACCATCATCACGGCAAGGTTTGCGGGAGTTGGGAGTTCATGATCTCATCAGCTGTAGCCGTAGGCAGTGAGCCAACGCTGGGGTCGAGCGGCCACTTTGGCAACGATGACGATGACTCTGGTGGGTAAACTTGTTGTAGAGGTGCTGATGATTGTGTGGTCGGACTCGCAGGTGAGCCCAGCAACACAGTGACTGCAGGAGCAGCTATTATTCCGGCAGTATCTGCTGAGGAGGTGGCACGTCTGGTCTACAACACGTTCACTATAGTGGCGGCGTTTGTATAGAGGGCCTCAAAGGGTCGGAGCTCCTTATATCTGCCGGTAGGCACCGAAAACCCCGTGGAGCACTAACCTAACGGCGACGGCACTGGCGAGGGGCGAACATAGTGGGAGGTGCAAACTAAGCCATAGGAGGGATCGTGCTTTGCCGAGGAAGACATGCGACACAAAAAATCACAGCATATCCACGGAGTGCACGATGATGAGTGAATCAAAGCATCCGTACGTCCATCCACGCTTCCGTCTGTCCGTTTGTTTTTGCTTCCGTCCACCCGTCCATGCCCCCGTCGGTGCAACCGTGCGTCCGTTCGCACGTCCGTCTGTCTCTGCGTCTCTCCTTCCGTCCAGGCGTTCATCCGTGCGTCACGCCGTTCGTGCTTCGGTACGTCAGTTCCTGCGTCTGTCGATCTGTTCGCGCGTCGGTACGTATATCCGTGCATTCATACATCCATCCATGCGTCCGGCTGTGCGTCTGTCCACCCGTCCATGCATCTATCTGTCTGTTCAGCCATGCGTCCGTCCATTCGTCCGTTCCTCAAGTGAACACTCTAAGTACCGCCATCTCGCATCTTTTCATCATATATTCATCATGATGTCACATGGGGGAATGGCACAAAACGGGTGCATTATTTACAATATTTACAGTCCACTGTATTGCGGCCAAAAACAACCAAAATAGCGAGAGCAGGCACACCTAGTCCTTCACTTCTTTGTCCTCCAGGTGAGTGGCACGTAACATTACCCTCCGGCAGCGAAAGCACCGACTAGGTGCAGCCGAAGAAGGAAGGTAGTGAAAGTGGTCCCTATACATGTGCGTTGCGGGAGTTCGGTGTGTGATAAAGCTTCAAACAGACAACGTGAACGATGTCAGTGCGGGGTTAGGTGAATGAGGACGTAGACAATTGTTCGATTTCATATGTGACGTTGGTCACTTGGCGGCGCACATGTGGAGTACTGGAATACTAGCTTCTCAGAATGCCAAATACGGCGTGCTGGAGACCACATGAGGACAAGAGATCTTAAAGGAAAGTGGGCGTACTGGTGACGACTGTCGTATCAATATTTTTGGCCCACTTGCGAGTCACTTAGCTGAACGAGTGCAAGTTGACGTGCATGGTCGGCGCGAGCTATAGCCTTTTGAGCGTATTCCGTGGGTGGGTACGTCAAAGGAGGCATCATCGTGTCCATAGGCAACGTTGGATTTTGGTCAAATAAAATAAGGAAAGGGGAATAGCCAGCCGTCTCGTGCCGCGAAGTGTTGTAGGTGAACGTGACATAAGGCAACGCTGCATACCAATCTTGGTGGTCGGCAGACACGTACATTGCCAGCATGTCGGCAATAGTTTACTTCATCCGCTCCATTAAGCCATCTGTATGTGGATGGTAGGCCGTGGTTAGCTTACGTTTGGTCTAGCAAGACATTCAAATATCATTGATGACCCGAGTTAAAAACTGCCTCCCACGGTCCGTCAGAAGCTGCCGCGGTGCTCCGTGCTGAAGGATGACGTTGAGGAGCAACGTCATCCTTCAGCACGGAGGATGGCGTTACTATGACAGTCGCGCAGCTGGTGAGAAGTGCGCAAGTAACTGCAAACAATGTGGCATAGTTGTGGCAACAGTGATCTATTTATTTCCCGAGAAAGACGTGGGGAACGGACCAAGCAAGTCGAGGCCGATACGATGAAACAGTTCCTATGAGACGTCGAGTGATTGAAGGCAGCTGGCAGGCGGAAAAGTTGACTTCTTCCGACGCTGACAAAGATCGCACAAGGTCACGCAACGACGTACTAAATTATACACTCCTGGCCAGTGGAACCAACGGTGTGCATGATCGTAGTTGCGGGGAATGCCGAGGTGCCCCGCCATTGGCAAGTTATGAAGCTGGGCAAGAACAGTCGAATGAAGATGGGTCGAAATCACAAGTAAGAGCACAGGACTATCGGATATCAGACTGTAACGTAGCATAGTGCCGTCGCTTAGCACAAAAAGACGAAGGGATGAACCGGCAGCTGTAGAGTTGAGGCGGTCGATAATGTTACGAACAGACAAGTCACGTCGTTGCTCAGTAAAAAGGTTCAACAGGTCAGTTAGAGTAGGCACATGCGAAATGGTATCGTTCACGAAAGAGTCTGGTGGGTCTACTGCATAGTGGGACAGGCAGTCAGTGTCTTGATGCAAGCAGCCAGACTTGTAAACAAGTGTGAACGTGTACTTTTGTAGTCATAGTGGCCAACGACGAAGTCAACCGGTTGGATCTTTGAGTGAAGACAGCCAGCATAACGCGTGGTGATCACCTATCACAGTGAAGGGTCTGCCGTAAAGATAAGGAAGAAATTTCCCGACAGCCCGAAAAATAGCAAGGCACTCTTTCTCAGTCATAGAATAGCTCCGCTCAGCTGCGCAGAGGAGGCGGCTGGCGTAATCAATGACGTAGTCGTGACCACGTTGATTTTGACCAAGGAAAGTGCCGATAGTATGACCACTGGTATCGGTGCGTACTTCGGTAGACGCAGAGTCATCGAAATGGGCCAACACAGGAGGTGACGTGGGTCGGTCGACGAGATGAGAAAAAGCCGACGCTTGGTCAGATCCCCAAGGGAACAAAACGTCCTTTTTCAAAAGACACGTGAAGGGCAGCGCAATGACTACGAAATCTTTAACAAAGCGGCGAAAACACGAGCACATGTTGAAGAACGAAGGAGCGTCCGTGGAAGAACGCGGAATAGGGAAGTCGGTGATTGCGCGTATTTTTTCTGGATCAGGTCATATACCCACAGCCTCAACAAAACGGCCAAGCATTGTGATCTCTCGGCGGCCAAAGCGGCATTTTGAAGAGTTGAGTTGAATACGAGTGGTGCGAAAGACTTGAAGAATAGCCGACAAGCGTTGCAGGTGGCTGGTCAACGTCGGGGAGAAAACGACGCCATCGTTTAGATAGCAAAGACATATGGACCACTTGAAACCCCCCACGAGCGACTCCATCATGCGCCTAAATGTTGCTGGCCCATCGCACAACCCAAACGGGATGACTTTAAGCTAGTATAGACCATCGGGTGTAATAAGGGCGGTCTTCTCCAGATCATTTTCATCGACAATTATTCGCCAATAGCCTGAACGAAGGTCGATAGAGGAAAAAGTACCATGCGCCTAGGAGGGAGTCCAGGCCCTCGCCTATTCACGGCAAAGGGTAGACGTCTTTCTTGGTGATTTTGTTGAGGTGCCGATAGTCGAAGCAGAACTTCCAGGTGTAATCTTTCTATTTTACAAGTACTATGGGCGATGCCCAAGGGCTCAAAGATGGCTCGATGATGTCCTTAGCAAGCATCTTGTCAACTTCCGTTTGATTGACGCTGCTTTCAGTCGCCGAGACACGGTAAGGGCGCCGATGAATAGGTCTTGCGTCCATGGTGCCAATTTGATAGGTCACCAGAGATTTTGTTCAAGTTTTAGTGAAGCGAAATAAAAAACGTCGTGGTATGCCGCCAACAAAAGGCGAATATCCAGACTTTGAGAAGGGTCCAGGTCCGGGGCAACCAAGGTTCAAACACGTCTTGAAATGTAGGGCTAGCAGCATGGCTCCCTGGAGGCGGCTGTTGGGCATCAATGGCTGTCGGAAAAGGGTCATTTGCGTCTAAAGGTAGTATTGTGTCCAGCGTGATACCTTCATGAAATCGTTGTGCGCAGCGTCTAAAGTTCAGGACAGGTATGCAAAAGTTAATCGCAGAAACAGTCACAAAAGAGTGAGGCAGAGCTACTCGTCGCGTCAGAACAACGTCCATGGAGGGGGTAATCAAGTAGTCGCCATCACATACCAGTAGGGCTGCTTCAAACGAAACGTAAGTCGCCGTACCTGGCGCAAGCTAATAAACTAGACGACACATAAACGTGGTGGTGGTGCGATAGTGAGGTCAGGTATAGCAGGAAGCTCTAACTGTAACAAACCAAATGAACAGTCGATCAGGGCAGAATATTCTCAAAAAGTCGTGACAGAGAATCAGATGAGGAGGACACTCGCCCAGAACAGCAAAACAAAAACTGAGGTCTTTTGGTCATCGAAGCCCACACGCGCAAAACGCATTCCAAGGACGGTAAGTCTACGGCCATCAGCTACGCGAACAACAGGTGATGAGGCAGGTGTAACGACTTTACGGAGACGACGAGAAAAGTGAGCGCTCATGACTGATAATTGGGCACCTGTGTCGATGAGTGCCGAAACAGGCACGCTATATAATTCTACGTTCATAATGTTTTGCCTGGTTTTCAGAGTTAACCAGTGGGCATGGCGATGTGAAATCAACTATGCTCACCAAGCCCGTCCTGTTTATTGCCCAGGGGCTGCTGATCGGTGGCATGTTGTCTGGCTCCGCTGGACAGCCTCCATCGCCTCCGTTCCTTGGCTCAGCCTTCTTCTGGCTACCCGCTTCGCGCATGCCTGCTTCATCCTCCCCCCGAATCGAAGCAACTTTTGATCACCTGGCCTATCAACCGTGTGAAAACTACGTGACGCTTCGGTCGACTACGTCACCAACGACAGCAGCTATAAAGCATGGTCTCCAACGTTTCTACTTCAGTGGGCATGGCGATGTGAAATCAACTATGCTCACCAAGCCCGTCCTGTTTATTGCCCAGGTACTGCTGATCGGTGGCGTGTTGTCTGGCTCCGCTGGACAGCCTCCATCGCCTCCGTTCCTTGGCTCAGCCTTCTTCTGGCTACCCGCTTCGCGCATGCTTGCTTCATCCTCCCCCCGAATGGAAGCAACTTTTGATCACCTGGCCTATCAACCGTGTGAAAACTACGTGACGCTTCGGTCGACTACGTCACCAACGACAGCAGCTATAAAGCATGGTCTCCAACGCTTCTACTTCAGTGGGCATGGCGATGTGAAATCAACTATGCTCACCAAGCCCGTCCTGTTTATTGCCCAGGTGCTGCTGATCGGTGGCGTGTTGTCTGGCTCCGCTGGACAGCCTCCATCGCCTCCGTTCCTTGGCTCAGCCTTCTTCTGGCTACCCGCTTCGCGCATGCCTGCTTCATCCTCCCCCCGAATCGAAGCAACTTTTGATCACCTGGCCTATCAACCATGTGAAAACTACGTGACGCTTCGGTGGACTACGTCACCAATGACAGCAGCTATAAAGCATTGTCTCCAACGCTTCTACTTCAGTGGGCATGGCGATGTGAAATCAACTATGCTCACCAAGCCCGTCCTGTTTATTGCCCAGGTTGGTAGTTCCTACTGCACGGTACGATCTAACAACAGGTTCCTTGTTATCCTGCCGTGCCCACGGACATGTATAACTATGGTGTATGACTGCCTTCTGGTTTGTAAACTCTTGCTCTGCGGAGATATTGAGACTAACCCTGGCCCGCATGCTGATACTTTAAAGCTCATTCTAGAAGGACAGGAAAAAATCTTTAACTCGATATCTGAATTGAATGCACAGTTGCTTGCATCAAACGAAGCTATAGCCGCACTTAACTCTCAAGTCGCCGAAATAGCCATGTCTCTTCACAGCATGAAGTCTATACCCTCAAAAAATGTTGCCTTGGATGACACGCTAACGCTTCTACGTTCATCTGTTACCCAACACTCTGAAAAGCTTGTTGATCTTGAAGATCGCAGTCGGCGTTCAAACCTTGTGGTGTTTGGCATATCTGAAGTAGAGAATGAATCCGATGCTGATCTTCATACTCGAGTAATCAGCGAAGTATTTGATAAAAAGTTGGGTGTGAAATGTACCTCAACTGGGAGAATTCACAGACTTGGCAAAAAAGGTGTAAATCGTTCAGAGGGTGTAAGTCTTCCCGTAATTTTGTACTTGCAGGACTTTAACGAAAAAATGAATATCCTCAAAAATGCAAAGAAATTGAAAGGCACCAAGATATTCATAGAAAACGACTACTCTCGGCAAACGCTCCGAAAACGGAAGTTGCTGCGGGAAAGTGCCAAACCAGATAAAGACAGCGGCAAAAACGTGTACCTTCTCAACGATAAGCTTCACATTGACTATGACGTGTACATTTGGGATGATGTGAAAAACGCGCGTGTCAAAATTTATTCCACTGTTCGCCCCGAAGTCAGTACATGACAATCTACTGCCATCCCCCCGTATAATTTTTGTCTTTTGAACATCAATGCAAGAAGCATTGTAAATAAAGCTAGTGAACTCGAATCTGTCCTGCTAACCCATGATCCTGACGTGATCGTAATATCGGAGACTTGGCTTCATGATAGAATACCCGATTCTGATATTGTTCCCCCTTCCCACCACATTCATAGGCGGGACAGGCCTTCGCACGGCGGAGGCGTTGCTGTTGTTCTTAGGTTTAACGTAAGTGCTGATCGGTTAGATCAGATTGACGGCCATGAAAGTTTATGCCTGCGTATAAGCTGTAATGGCAAGTCATTTAATTTAATTGCGGTTTACAGGGCGCCTTGTGCTGATTCCTCCTTCTTGACTAAACTATATGATCATATAATCAGATTCTCTAATAGTAACATTACTATTGCCGGAGATTTCAACCTTCCAAATATTATCTGGCCCTCTTTATCTTCCCGCTCTTCCGATGACCACTTGGTTTTCGACATTATGCTTGAATGCAATCTTAACCAAGCCATAAACATTCCTACGCGAGTACAAGGAAATTCTTCTTCAATTCTTGACCTTGTGTTTTACAGTGCCACCTTGTCTGATACAGATGTTGCAGTGGTAGACGGTTTGTCTGATCATAAAATTGTAATTTTTACGTGTCAACTGGGTGGACGATTAGGGCAGGATTCCGACAAAAAAACTGTGAAAGACTTCAGTAGGTCTAACGACGAAAGTGTTCTTGATTATTTAGACTTTGAACTCGACAACTTCGCCGATAACGATGTTAACTTACTATGGGACAAGTTCCAAACAATTTGCCATTTCTGCATCGATAACTTTATTCCCGTGAAAACAAAGAAGGTGTGCCGCGCAAACCCGTGCATCAATCGCGATATCATTCATTTAGTACGCAAGATCAAAAGGTTGAAAAAACGTAAGGTAAACAATTCGTTATCCAGAACCCTGCGCCAAACACTAGTGGATAAAATTCGTGCGAGTAAGCAATTTTTCTATTCCACCACCTTGCCTAATTTTATTAAAACTAATCCTTCAAAATTCTGGCATCACCTAAATGCGAGAGGGCGTGACGACATTAATAGCATAATAATGGGAAATCAAACTATAACCGATAAACAGCTGATTGCGAATGAATTTAAATGTTTCTTTCAATCTGTTTATTCTGATTCAGTGCCTTGTAATGATATTGGAGAGATACGTAATGTAACCGGACTGAACTCTGACTTTATCAGTTATGAAGGAATAGTTGCAATGTTACTCAATCTTAAATTGAAATCCTCTGTAGGCCCTGATAAGATTCCAAACATGTCTCTCTATCAGTATGCCGAATCCATAGCTAAATTTCTAGTTGTTATATTCCGTCTTTCCTTTTCTGAAGGTGTTGTCCCCGCCAAGTGGCGTATTGCACGTACAGTTCCTGTTTTTAAAACTGGCGATCGAGCCATCGTTACTAACTATCACCCTATTTCGCTTCTCAATTCCTGCAGCAAAGTCATGGAGCATATTATTTCCAACTATCTGGTTGACTTTTTAAATTCCCGCAATATTTCAACACCCTTCCACATGGTTTCCGTAAGGGCCTATCTACTACCACTCAATTCGTTTCTATTGTGCATACCTTTTCTTCAGTTCTCGACAAGTCCGGCCAAGTTGACGCAGTATTCCTAGATCTAAGCAAAGCATTCGACAGGGTTTCGCATTCAGGTCTTCTCCATAAACTTAATACACTTAATGTCCCGCATCTTCTAATAAAGTGGATTGCCTCATACCTTGAACATAGAAAAAAATTTGTTGATGTCGGTGGTCACGTTTCAGATCTTGGACAAGTTAACTCCGCAGTGCCTCAGGGAAGTGTCCTGGGGCCTTTATTATTTCTGGTATATATAAACGACATAACCTCTTGTGTGCACGAAAGCGTTGCTATTCGTTTATTTGCGGATGACTGTCTTCTCTACAGAGCTGTTGAATCAACTAATGACCAAATTATCCTCAATGACAGCCTGTATTTAATATCTAATTGGTGCGACACTTGGGGAATGAAGCTTAACCAAACTAAAACGGTGTACATGCGCATAACTAATAAAAAATGTCCTCTTATGTTCAATTACTCTGTAAAGGGAGTCGAAATTTCTCAAACCAATAGCTTTAAATATCTCGGCTTAACATTTACAAATAATCTAACCTGGTCAATGCATATCGACAAAATCTGTGCATCAACTCGGCGTAAGCTCGGCCTCTTACGTCACAAACTAAAAAAAATCCCCCTCCCATGTTAAACTTCTTGCATATAACACGCTAATCAGGCCTCGCCTTGAATACGCGTGTATCGTTTGGGACCCGTTCACTAAAAAAGACATTAACAAACTTGAACAAATTCAGAGGCTGGCTGTACGGTTCATGTATAATCGTTACCGCCGACATGACTCGCCTACCTCTTTAATCCAAACAAACAACATCATGATTTTACAGAGCCGCCGTAAAATAACAAGACTAAAATTTCTTTATCAGCTTTGGAACCGTAAACTTGCACTCGACCCCACTCCTTATCTAAACCTTTTGCCCCATAGACCCACCAGGAACTTTCACCCTTTTAAATTTAACTCGATTTTTGCACGCACAAACATATTCAAACATTCCTTCTTCCCGCGCACCATAAGTGATTGTAATGCCTTACCATCTGAAACCTTCTTATCAAATAATGTTCTTCAGTTGTTTAACCAGCTCGCAGAATAAATTTGTAACAGTGCCTTTATCCTGTGATTGGTTTCCCATATCTAGGTGTGTAAAATCTGTGCTACGCTACTGTTATGATCATTGCTGCCTTGCTTCGTTTTTTTTTCCTTCTTATGTGCCATATGTCTGAAATTTGCACTGATTAGTCCTCTCCTGTTCTCTGGTGTTTTCTTCGATTGTTCATTGCTTATTTCTTCTTGCTCTCAATTTGTATTTCTTTTTTTTGTTTAAATCTGGTTTTCATCATTGATATACAAACAAACCACTCCTGCTTGGGCCGCCCTAGGCCTGCAGTATTGTATAAATAAAAAAAATAAAAAAAAATAACAGCGGATATCTAGGTTGATAGGTCAATGCAGCGTCACCTGCGGGAGCTGCGCTGGTTATTTTTCCGAGGAAGGACGGCGTGGAAAAGGTGAATGGGAGCCATGAGGCATAGGTGACAAAGAACGTCACTGGGTTTGGGGGGACGGCGAAGGGTTGTTACGAGGGGTCGTTGTCGGGAATCAGGGTTCGGTAGGTCCTCATGGCCGTGCAAAGGGGAAGAGCTATTGCCGTCTGAACGGTATGATGAACGATGGGACGATGCCCGACAACAGCGACAATAGCGGGAAATGTGGCTGATGCCATTGCAGTTGAAACATATCGGCCTGTCATCACGCGTGTGCCGCTGGTTCGGGCCCCGGTACCTGGATATATCTGTTGTGGCCGGTAGTATGAAGCAGGGCTAGCCGCGGGACGAATTAGAACACATACTGGCTGGATGTCTGCGTTTAGCACTTCTTCACGCACGAGGGCCATGATTAGCGACACTGTCCGGCGCGCTTCATCGTGAGAACGAACCTAAGGAGTCGATAGAGTTGCTGCCTCGATCTCTCGCCGCACAAGACGCAGAATGTTTTCGCTACTGGGTGGCGGCTGAATCTGAACGTCTTCGCACAACAACAGGGCGGCTGGGATAGGGAGCCGAAGAAATTGCTTTCGTGACTCGTCAGCTCTTTGCTTTTTGTAACCGTTGGCACTCCCTGATAATGTCATCACTCGTGAAGTAGTCTTTATAAAAAACAAGGAAAAGGCGTCATCAGCGTGGTCTTTGAGAATGTTTCTGACTTTGTCGGCTTTGGGCGTTTGACTATCAACTTGCCAGCACAATGCTAAGACATCATGTATGTACACCATGTACGGCTCCGTTGGGGTTTAAACCCGGCATGCGAGTTCTTTCTGGGCGGCTCGTTGGCATGATTTAGGCTTTCCGAAAAGGTATTTCGTTTTTTTGTTTACATACGTCCTGGTCAGCTCCTCCTCGTGCGTGTCGAACCACACACTGGCGATACCCCTGAGGCAGTAACTGGCATTTGCAAGCATAGAAATTAGATACCAGTGATTCGTCTTGCTGGTGCGTTTGTAGTTGGCCAGCCACTTCTCCACGTGCACGTAATCACTCCCGCAGAAGGGGCCAGGGTCTCGATGGTGGATCACAACAACTTGGCTCGGTGGAGTCGGCATAGCGGGGGCTGGATCGACGAAATTGGCCGTCGACATGATGGACTGTGAAAGAAGACGCCTGCTGCGAAGTTACGCGTTGCGTTAAGTGAGTACCCCACACCTTCTACCTATGACGTTACGAGGGGCAAAGACAGAAATCTGGCGTATTATTTACAATATTTACAGTTCGCAATATTGCGGCCAAAGCCCCGCCGTGGTGGTCTAGTGGCTAAGGTACTCGACAGCTGACCCGCAGGTCGCGGGTTCAAATCCCGGCTGCGGCGGCTGCATTTCCGATGGAAGCGAAAATTTTGTAGGCCCGTGAGCTCAGATTTGGGTCACGTTAAAGAACCCCAGATGGTCAAAATTACCGGAGCCCTCCACTACGGCGTCTCTCACAATCATATGGTGGTTTTGGGACGTTAAACCTCAGAAATCAATCAATCAATATTGCGGCAAAAAAAAACCAAAATGGTGAGAGCAGGCACACCTATTCCTTTTCTTCGTCCTCTAGGTGAGCGGCACAAAATAATATAGAAGTATCTCCATCCAGAGGACATTCCAAGGACTAAACGAGAGGTTGCCCGGCCGGGCGAGAGGAGCGGCACGCGCGTACTTTTTTACGGCCTGCGCTTTTCAAGACAATAGTCTTGCTTGGGGGCCTTCGACGGAAAAATTTTGGTCTGTCTGTCTGTGTGTCTGTCCGTCTGTCTGTACATCTGTCTGTTTATTCAGTCCTAACGGCATCGGGTACTTGAACTGCTACCCCATTCGCAGCACCCACCAATTTTTCTCAAGCTTTAGCGTTCATACTTGTGCAATGGTCAATTAAAAATGAATTATTGCGCATGTCTAGGGTACCTTATTAACACGTATATTTGCATGGTTTATTTTGCACGTGCATGTTTTACTAGAAAAGGCATACATAAGCAATTTTATGGACCGTAGCGCTTATCACGCTGCGCTTACCATGCAACGCTGGCACGAAAAGGCGAGACAATGGTGGCCCCTACCCGTTGCCTTGCATTCTACACCTTATCACCTATGAGACAGGCGCGCACACCCGTCTCCGAGCCACGCGCTTCGTTTTCGAAGAAAACTGCCAGTTGGCGCTCATGTCTCACGTGTGACGTGACTTGATGCGCTCGTTCGCCTCCACTGCACGCTCGAGGCACTCTAACGCAGCACGTTTACAATAGCATTCATCGATTTTTTCGAACGGAACTTGAAATAAATGTTTGTTCACTCTTTCCACACGCAATACTATCGTCTTTCGACGACATTTGCAGATTAACATGCAGATACTGGGATAGACATTTAGCTCTCCTGGTCATTTCAATAATGGTATTAATACCAAACTTGGTAGCCCATAACGTGACTGTATGACGAGTGTAACTGACTAGTCATAACATCAAAATCATGACATGAGTCATGATTTACATTTCTTGGTCCTGCAGCTCCCGTGGTAGTTTCGTTCACATGACATGTAAAACTGGTGTGGTATGACATGACTGTATGGCGAACGAAAGCGACAGACCTTAACGTAGAAATCATGACATGCATGTCATGTAAGTCATGAGTCATGACTGCACGCCGCGCTCATGGCGCGTTTGCAGTCGTTTGGCTAGCCTCACATATAGCAAAGTTGGTATTATGAGACGTGAATGCATGACTAAGGTATATGACTGGTGTAAACATGATAGTCATGAGATGCGTGTCGTATTAGAACATGACTACATGCCGCGCTCACGATGCGCTCATGGCCTTTTACCTAGTTTCACATATACCAAATTTGGTGCTACGTCCCGTAAATGGATGACGAAGTATGTGACTGGTGAAAGCATGATAATCATCAGATGCGTGCCAAGTAAGAACATGACTACATGCCTCGCCCAAGGCACAAATACATTTCGACGGGACCAGGCGCGCGTGCGCGCCGGCGTTCGTTTCGCCGCGTAACGATGGCGATGCCACGCCAGGCGCCGATATGCCTGCCTTATACTTGGAGACGCGTGTCGCGCAGCGTTACTTAGACGCATGCGCGTGTGAGCGCGGCGGGCGTCCCTCGGTCACGAAGAGAATCAGACGCAGTGCTGGCTTAGTAAAGTCATCGGCGCCAAATGCACTATGTCGCATTTCGCGACGGTTTTCGCCTGGCCGCGCCGAAAAACGCTGGTCGCGCTGGTCGCGTCTGGCGTCATACTAAAGAGTGCTCGCGTTGCTAGCGCAGCGTTGCTGTGCCCAGTGTGCACGTGCGTCAACGTTACGTTGAAGTCTATCGGGCAATTCATGGTGCAGTTGTGGCTGTTTCGCTATCTCCACATATGCCCAAATTTAGTATTAGGTGACGTGAATAGACCACGTAGTTAAATGACACGTTCAAACATAATAATCATAAGAAGGAAGTCATGTACGGTCTAACACACCTCTGCCTCGTAACGTTGAGCTCATTTTAAAGTGACTGTTACAAGCTGCCACTCTAGCGTTGCCAGCGCGAAGTCGGCGACGGGAATGACAGCAGGTTGGTTCGTTCCGTACGCAAGCAGAGACAGTGAAGAGATCAGAGACGTGAGAAAACAAAACAACTTTACTCTAGTAATATTGCAGCACACGGAATCTAATACAACACTTCAATACAACTAACAAAATACATCAACACTTGATACAACTAAAGAAAAATATATACAATAGATCAGCTTACGAGAGAGAACTATTACAAACTACACAAACTAACAAGAATAGAACGACGGAGGAGAAAGTTCGAAGATATAAACAGGTGAAGGCATACGTGTGATGACCGGCAGCGTTGTGTCCCCGACGATCGGATGCGAGAAGTCGAAGAGAGTTCTGGCACGACTGCGATGTCGGCGGTGTTGCAACGCTGGTGGCTCCGAGAGGCTAGTACTTGCAGGTGACTTCGAGCAGGTTGAGCTAACTCGAGGCGAAGTCCCGATGTCTACGTTGCGGACGTTAACATCGCGTCACAACTAGACGAACGGCTAAGTTTAGGTGGCCAGCCGACACAGAGCCACACTAAAAACTTCTAGAAGAGATGCTTGTTGATCTGTTTCTACACCATCTTGGTCAGCGACTAGTCTGCCTAGCAGGGCAAAATCCTGCGCTTAAATCCCCCTCGTGTCTCCTCGCTCTCTTCCTTGGGGACAAGAGACCTCTACATGGGTCCAATCATGTGCGTTTAGTTGACGGAAACTCCGCCCCAAAAATATTTTGACCCCACCCCTTTTTAATTGAGAGAGGGCCCGCAACTAGCGAGAGTGACTACCTGTCGGGTTGTTGTCATACGGCTTGGCCACCAGAACGTTTCCCACGCTTTTCCCCGTGGAAACGGTCAAACCGTTCGGCTCTCAGCCGGTGCGTCTTGTAGTCTAATCCTTGTTCGGGGTATACCGCGGCCTTCTACGACCTTGCAGACGCCGCCACAGTTACAAAAGATCAACCGTCGGCGGCGACGTTCTAAGAAGAGCACCCCATTTTGCACTTCTCGGCTCCCTTTCATGCGCCGCCGTTCTCACGGTTAGTCGGGGAGTACGGCGCCCGTTAATTGCCGTGACGCGGTGCCGCCCAAAATAGCCGTCCGTGACATTGCCCCCCACTTTCAGAATGTTATTCATAACATTTCTTCACACGGAGGGGAATTTTTTCGACAACAAGGAACAAAACACCACCAACAAGGGAGGCATGAGGACTGTCCCTCTCATACACAACATACATAGGCAGAGTGCATCAAAGTAACAACAAAAGGAAAAACAAACAATTGTTAGAGTACCAGCTTCATTTACACGCAACAATATCAATGCGTCATACAAACAAGAAGAGGAAATAGCCGTGTACGGCAGCAATCAATACAGAATACACTGCACGAATGTATACTACGAAACGAAACGGAACAGGTGCGCTCCTCTACTGTAGTGCAATCCTTCAATGTGCATTACAGCAAGTAAAAACAACCAATGCACCAAGCAACAAGAAAATAACTCAAAATACACTTCTTATACAATGAAATACGTACATACAAACAGAAAACAACCAACGGAAGGAGAAAAAAAAACAACATGCTCATAGACCTCAAGAACTATATCCGGCTCAAGTAATCGGCTCCCACGTTTTCGCTACCCTTAATATGCGTAATGGTGAACTGGTACTCTTGGAGTAGTACTCCATCGAAGTACTCGAGCGTTCAGCTGTTTCGCCCGTTGGATATAACTCAGAGGCTGGTGGTCTGTCTGGACACAAAAATGTACTCCATAAAAGTACATGGAGAATTTCCGAATTCCCCATACCAACGCGAGACATTCGCGTTCGATGGTACTATAGGAAGCCTCCCGTGGAAGTAGCTTTCGGCTGGCATAAGCTGTGGGGTGGAGCTTGCCTTCGTGGGCCTGCATGAGCACGGCTCCGAGACTTGTGTCCGATGCGTCCGTTCGAAGTACGAATGGTTGGTGCAAATCTGGTAGCCGTAGTATCGGCTCCATCGAGACATGTTGTTTGAGACTTCGAAAAGCCTCCTCGTGGGCTGCTGTCCATTTCACCGAGTTAGCTTCACCCTTCCGAGTTAAATCTGTAAGGGGAGCGCTGACTTCTGCGTAATTCGGGATAAATTCCCGATAGTACCCGGTCAAACCGAAGAAGGCGCGCACTTGTCGCTTGGTTGAAGGACGTGGTACAGCTTCGATCTTGTCGAGTGTTTTCCCCAGTGGTTGCAATCTGCCCCTGCCCACTCGGTGTCCCAAGAAGTCGATTTCTTCTACCCCAAGTTCGCATTTACTGGGGCGCACTGTAAGCCCGGCCCTCTGTATGCGCTCAAAAAGCAGTCTCAGGGACCTCAGGTGCTCTTCCCATGTCTCGGTGGCTACCAGTACATCATCGTAGTAGTGGTCCACACCGGGTATACCTTCTGCAACCTTCCGCATCAACTTAGCAAATACAGCAGGCGATGTCTTGATGCCGAATGGCATGAAGCGGAACTGATATAGTCCCGATGTCGTCGAGAAGGCCGTCTTCGCTTTGAACTCTTCGGTCAGCGGGATCTGCCAATAGCCCTTCACGAAGTCGAGCTTCGAGAAATACTTCTTCTTTCCCACTGTAGCAAACACCGCGTCAGTTCTTGTCATAGGTTCGGAGTCGGCCACCAGAACGTTGTTCAGGCGTCGAAAATCGATACACAGTCGATTTGTCCCGTCGGGTTTCTTTACCAAAATGACTGGCGAATTATAAGGGGACTCTGATTTCTCAATGATGCCGAGCTTCTCCATCTCCCGCACCTCTTTCTCTACACCTTCCCGCGTTGCAAAGGGAAGAGGGTATTGTTTCACGTGGGCGGGGTTACTCGTGGTGAGTTCGAGATTGCAGTGGACCCAGTCAGTTTTGCCCGGGCCATCCGAGAAAATACGAGCGTGTTCCCTGACAATTCTTTGCAGCTGTCCGATCTGCTGAGCGTCCAGTTTGTCGGAGAGCTTCACGTCTTCTTCCCCTTCTACTTTCAGCCAGTGAGGGGTTGGAATAATCTCGTCCTCGCTTGATTCCACAACGCCAAATGTCACGTTGCACACCTTGGTGGAGGGGCTGTCCCTCTCCTCGTATCTTTTTAGTAAGTTGGCGTGGAAGATTTTTCTGCCGCCAGCCGTGTCTACGACGTAGTCAGCTTCACCTTTCTTTTCCCGGACTTCAAAAGGGCCCTTCCACTGCAGCAGCAGCTTATTCGTGTCGGTTGGAAGTAAAATCAGTACCTTGTCTCCTGGGTTGAAACTCCGCTCCTTCGCCTTTCGATAGTACAGCTTCGTGTACCGTGCTCCAGCTTTTTCCAACTCCTCGTGTACCAGGCGGCACGTTTCCTCCAAACGGTTCCGAAGGTCGAAGACATGCTGGTACGTCGTCTTAGCTTCTTCGGTCAAGTCGGCGTTCGTCCACAGCTCCTTGAGTATCGCCAAGGGTCCCCACACATGGCGGCCGTAGAGAAGCTCGAAGGGTGAAAACCCCATACTGGCCTGCGGAACCTCCATATAGGCAAAGAGGAGAGGTGCCAGGTAGCGGTCCCAATCTCTCGGTTTTTCGGCGCACATGCGCTTCAACATTAATTTTAAGGTGCCGTTGAATTTTTCCACCAAGCCATTCGCCATGGGGTGATATGGGGTGGTGTGGAGCTGGTGCGCGGAAAGGAGCCGCGCTACTTCCTTCATCAGGTCCGATGTGAAGTTCGTGCCACGGTCGCTCAGTACCTCGCGGGGGACGCCAAATCGGGAGAACATCTCGACCAGGGCTTCGGCCACTCGCTCAGTTTCGATACTCGGGAGCGCCACTGCGTCTGGATACCGGGTGGCATAATCCATCAAAGTCAAAATGTATCGGTTCCCATGCTTTGAGGGCGGGTGAATCGGTCCCACTATATCGATCGCCACTCGCTTGAACGGGGTGTCGATTATGGGTGCCCTCCCCAGTGGAACATGTGGTACACTGCCCTTTGGTACGGTGCGCTGACAAATGTCACATGAGGCGACGAACCTTTTTACGTCAGCTGTGATGCCTGGCCAAAAGAACTCCTCCGAGATCTGGTCCTTGGTTTTCTGCGTGCCCAAGTGTCCTGCCATTATACCATCGTGTGCCGCTTTAAGCACAGCTTCTCGGTGGCAGCGCGGAACGACTAATTGGCGTACAAGCCGTCCGTTGGCCTCTGTGTACTGTCGGTACAGCAGTCCCTGTTCTTGTTTGTACTCGATGATTCCCTTCTCTTTTCGGCATGTTTGCTTCCTGCCGATCTTCTCAAAACACTGTTTGAGTATCGCATCTCCCCTCTGCTCGCAGCCATAGTTATCTCCCGGCAAACTCGCCGTGGTCCCAGGCGTACGAAGCTTGGCAAATTTTCCCGGCTGTGCGTGCGCTTGGGAACGGGTTATAGCTGCTGCCACAGGCTCTTCTCTTAACTCCTTTGTCGCAACTGGTTTTTCAGTCTGCTTTCTGGGATCATTAGGAGGTCTTACGCCCTCGATATTTCCCAGAATGAGGTCATACAGTGGATCTTGCAGACATAGTGCTGTCAGATTGCCAGTAAAGTAGGGGGTGTCAACCTCAATTTGTGCTTCGGGCAGCATCCTCGCTGTTCCGTCAACCAAGTATACGAGTCTGCTTGTACCTGTGAGCTCGTCTTCCTTCACCAATTTCCTCCGCACGATTACTGTGTTGCACCCCGTATCCCGCAACACTGATATGTCTGTGCCTCGGAGGGTCCCTGTTGCCACAGGTAGGTTCTCGGCCAGATTTTTCGGCGGTGTCACCCTTACGGCGTTGACGACGGGGACTTTTTCGCTAATGGCGAAAAAGCTGGCAGACCAGTTTTTCGAAGCTCCACCCTGAGCTTCGAAAAACTGGTCTGCCAGCTCAAGCATGTCTTCCAGCTTGACATACCCGTCGCATATGGGATCCTCACGCGTTTCCCTCGGTGCGTAGAGGCAGGACGCCTGGAGGGAGTTATTTGCTCCTGACCGGCAGTCGTTTGCCCTATGTCCTTTTTTCCCACACTTGAAGCAGATGATGGCTACATTAGCGGCAGGTCTGTTGCGACACAAGTGCGGTGGGTGATTCCCACGATTGCAAATTTAGCACCGTGGTAGTGGTGAGTGGCTGTTGCCTCCTTTTTCGTATTTCCTCTTTTCGTCCGTTATGGGACCATCTTTCTTTGTTTTCGCTAGGCTTGCTCCACCCTGAGCTTCGAAAAACTGGTCTGCCAGCTCAAGCATGTCTTCCAGAGATTCCGCCCTCCTTTCTTTCAAATATAATGCCAGGTTCGAACCACATCCATGCAAAAACCTCTCTCTAATCAACAATGCTCGGAAGGACTCGAATTCTGTTTAGTTTTGGACAGCTGAACCCATCTATCGAAGTAGTGTCTTAAGCTAGCCGTGTACTGTGTTGCTGTTTCACCCCCTACTGACCTCTCCTTATTAAACTTGTCTTGGAACCCATCCGCCGTGAAGCGAAAGCGCTTCAGGAGGGCGGTTTTAACCTTGGTGTAATCCGCTGCATCTGCAGGCGGTAGCCTGCCATAAACACTTAGCGCCTCTCCTGTAAGGCATGTCGAAAGCGCCGTCACCCATTGGCTTTCAGGCCACTTTTGCCCTCTGGCGATGCCCTCAAACCGGTGTATAAACGCATCTAAGTCGTCCCTTCCTTCGTCAAAGGTGACGAGCAGTCTACCTGCGTGTATTCTCAAACTCGGCTCCTCCCCGGCATCGCCGTGCTCACTGCTGGATCAGCTCACACTGCTACTCTCATTGAGGTGAATCTTTAATTGCAGTAACTGCACTTCCCGTTCTCCGGCTTCCCTAGCCGCTTCCCTTGCCACTTCTCGTTCTTTCTCCCTTTCAACGCGTTCTCTCTCCTTTTCTTGGCGCTCTCTCTCCTTTTCTTCGCGTTCTCTTTCCTTTTCTTCGCGTTCTCTCTCCTTTTCTTCGCGTTCTCTCTCCCTTTCTTTTTCCTTTTCCTCCCGGGCCAGTGTCCGCTCTTCTCTGGCTAACGCCTGCGCCTGTTGCTCCTTAACCCATTGTCTCAGTTCGGCGCCCTCGAGGCCTAACTGTTTACCGTGTGCGATCCACTTATCAAAATCCATACACTCTATATTGCAAATTGTCACTATAATGCCCCTATAAAACCAGCGCAATCATATGCAGGGTGCAACCGCTTCAACTGTGCGGCTCTATCACCACGCTGTCCGCACGGTTCTCGTTCACCCCTCACCGTCTTACTCTTGTACGGAACGTCCTGTCTCGCGGACGCCAGTTTTGTTACAAGCTGCCACTCTAGCGTCGCCAGCGCGAAGTCGGCGACGGGAATGACAACAGGTTGGTTCGTTCCGTACGCAAGCAGAGGCAGTGAAGAGATCAGAGACGTGAGAAAACAAAACAACTTTACTCTAGTAATATTGCAGCACACGGAATCTAATACAACACTTCAATACAACTAACAAAATACATCAACACTGGATACAACTAAAGAAATATATACCAGAAACAATAGATCAGCTTAGAGAGAGAACTATTACAAATTACACAAACTAACAAGAATAGAACGACGGAGGAGAAAGTTCGAAGATATAAACAGGTGAAGGCATACGTGTGATGACCGGCAGCGTTGTGTCCCCGACGATCGGATGCGAGAAGTCGAAGAGAGTTCTGGCACGACTGCGATGTCGGTGGTGTTGCAACGCTGGTGGCTCCGGGAGGCTAGTGCTTGCAGGTGACTTCGAGCAGGTTGAGCTAACTCGAGGCGAAGTCCCGATGTCTACGTTGCAGACGTTAATATCGCGTCACAATTCGACGAACGGCTGAGTTTAGGTGGCCAGCCGATACAGAGCCACACTAAAAACTTCTAGAAGAGATGCTTCTTGATCTGTTTCTACACCATCTTGGTCAGCGACTAGTCTGCCTAGCAGGGCAAAATCCTGCGCTTAAATCCCCCTCGTGTCTCCTCGCTCTCTTCCTTGGGGAAAAGAGACCTCTACATGGGTCCAATCATGTGCATTTAGTTGACGGAAACTCCGCCCCAAAAATATTTTGACCCCACCCCTTTTTAATTGAGAGAGGGCCCGCAACTAGCGAGAGTGACAACCTGTCGGGTTGCTGTCATACGGCTTGGCCACCAGAGCGTTTCCACGCTTTTCCCTGTGGGAACGGTCAAACCGTTTGGCTCTCAGCCGGTGCGTCTTGGAGTCTAATCCTTGTTCGGGGTATACTGCGGCCTTCTACGACCTTGCAGACGCCGCCACAGTTACAAAAGGATTAACCGTCGGCGGCCACGTTCTAAGAAGAGCACCCCATTTTGCACTTCTCGGTTCCCTTTCATGCGCCGCCGTTCTCACGGTTAGTCGGGGAGTACGGCGCCCGTTAATTGCCGTGACGCAGTGCCGCTAAAAATAGCCGTCCGTGACAGTGACATATCAACCTTCTTCATTTGTGCTTCGCATATCCTAGGTTCCCACAGTACGTGGGATCTGCCATTTTTTTGCTGCGAGAAGTGGAGTTTCTGCATTGAAGATCGTGAAAACAGCCAGCGGCGCCACCTGGTGACGGAAACTTCACTAATTTGAGTTGTTCTGTGACGTGACCGTAACATAGTGCACGTGGTCAACAATATTTCTGTTAGTATTGAAATATCGTTTGCTCCTTTATAGTAAAAGATATTACTCCATAAAAATTTACATATAGGCCAGCGTTATAGTAAGGTCTATTTGATTCACCCTAGGTACTCTGCACCTTCTGCACCTTTTCATGGTGCGCTGCACCTCGTTCCTCGATTCTCCAAGGTGCAGCGCCGCATCCTGCACCTGCATCCTCGATTGTACAGAGTGTTGGTTAGGTGTCGCCGTGGTGCCGCAAACCCTTGCACCTTCTAGCGCGAGGGTGTAGCCATGGTGCAGCTTTTTGGTGCAGCCTTGTACATTTTATGTCGCGCGCTAGCAGACAACACCTTGAGACGCACCTGTGGGACGTCGCAGACATTGACGGTATACCGACGGAAATTTTTCCGATTGTGGACAATCTTGGCGTGATAATCCTGGCCGGCGACGGCGAGCTCGACGCTACAGCGGGTAATTGTGCCGAATTGATAGCAATCTTGAGAAGTTCACTCAGATTCACGACCGCAACATTTCTTCGTTATCCATCGTTTTCATCTTTTTTTTGAGATGGCAGAACATTGCGGGTTGTATGTGCGTCGGGCCAACTTGCCATCACTGACTCGACAAACGGGCGTGATACACCGAAAACGTCGCAAGATCACGCGATGCGACGACGCAAGCGGCCCCTGCAGCAGCTGCCTCGTGCGACCTCAGAGCGCTTAGCAAGGTCCTGCACGTCGTGACGACTCTAACGAAGTGCTATGGAACGAAAAAAAGACGAGGTTTTTTTTATTGATAAAGATAAAAAGAATTTCGGAAACATCGGCAAAAAGGAGCTTGAAGTCGTGGTCAAATTAACGAACCACAACTTCCTCGTAGTACTAAGGTGTGCGGTTACGATCGCTGCACACCAGTTGAGCACCGATTTGGCATAACACCGCGCCCTTTCTCGTCTTCGCGGTCGGATTCAGCTGTTTACATGGCAATCTGGGAGTCCTTCTATGCTGACAAATCAGGAGCTGCAAATGTGTTGGCGCACAATACTCACGACGACTTACGTAGCCGAGCAGCAGATGATAGGTGTTCTCTGTTTGCACCTCAGTAGTGGATTTACACTAAGCGGTGGCGCTGCTGATGCGTTGCATTTGCACCCCGAATCGGGTGCCGAGACACCTAGCTACACCTGCCGCACCAGGTGTCGGCACTGGCTGAACCTTTTTGTATGCGGTGCCATGCACTTCTTTTCAATTGAATATACCAGAATTCGTACCAAAGTGGCGCTGCCTTCCCATGACGTAATGATTTTGTGCTCCTCAGCGTGCCTGGAGAAACTTTTCTACGTGCTAATGAAAGCGTGCGCGTAGTTTCCACGTCGCTAAGATTTTAGGGTGACGTGGTTTTTTTTTACCTACACTTTGTCTCAAAAATGACGCGCAGTGACGTTCTGGTGACTTGGTTTGGCTCGTGTGTCGATAAAGTAACGATGACGGGACAATCCATCTACGACAGAGGCGCACACAACTTGGGTGCAGGCGCACGCAACGCGGTACAAATACAGGGAAACTGCATAAAGGAACAACGTCTTATTGAAACAGTTTGTTAATTTAATAAATAGTTTTAAAGCTTAGAATGAACGTGGTTAAGCGTAGTTATACGAACTCCTGAAAAGCAGAACCATGATGGCATGCACAAGTTGCTAGAAGGGCTATCGGCCTTGCTATCAATTTCCAGCGTTGCTGAACAAAAATGCAAGTCGGTGTTCAGAGCCTTTCAAATCGAAACATGCTGCTTATAAAAGAACTACGTGCTTTTAGGAGTAACTACGACAGCTACTAACACTGCGAAAGGTAAGACATTGGTGGCGCCAGGAAAAACTGGGTCGGAAAAATCAGTTGGCAGTCCCTTCGAGTTGCAAATCTGTTTCGTGGACTAGATTTTCTACTAACGCTGAAATATTGAACTAGTGCTCATTTTGTGCAAAAAGGAAACCTCCTCGTTTTAAAGATGAGAAATTGGGCGACTTTATTGCCCAGAGAACCGTTACACGCGCCCATTGTTGTCTGTCCTAAATTATTTAAATCCGATACACGCGCCGAACGTTCCATGCACTCCTCACTTCATTGTTCCTTTTTTCTACTATTTAACACACCCCAGGACCTCAGGTGGCAAGTTCTGATTGGTAAAACTTTCGTACAGGCCTCAATAGCTCTGAGCCATTGGGTATTCAGGATTTACATCAATGGACTACGCCATCTTTAGAAAGTGACCTGCGGTGATGAAAATTTTTAATGCGCCCACGTTTAATCCCATGCTGTTTGTGCACGAGTACTTTTACCAAGTCCAGGGCAATCAGTGTCGTACGATCCGGGTTTCCACCTGCGCCTGCTCTTCTGTCGGTGCTTTCCACGCTTGTTTCAAGCCCATGCTTCTGAACACATCACCTTCGGTGAAATGATGTTTTCGTTGATTGGTTTCTTTTGTCTCAAACATTCGATATGCGAATCTTCCACGATGTTTTCGAGCAGCTCCTTTTCAAGAATTTTGCTTGTTTTCTTTGACTTCGCTTGATTAACCCTTGAACCACCAGCCTTTTCACTGTGCGATGCTCTGGGCTGTCTCATTTGTGGCAGTGATGCTATCTTGCTTGATTGATATGTGGGGTTTAACGTCCCAAAACCACCATATGATTATGAGAGACACCGTAGTGGAGGGCTCCGGAAATTTCAACCACCTGGGGTTCTTTAACGTGCACCCAAACCTGAGTACATGGGCCTACAACATTTCCGCCTCCATCGGAAATGCAGCCGCCGCAGCCGGGATTTGAACCCGCGACCTGCTAGTCAGCAGCCGAGTACCTTAGCCACTAGACCACCGAGGCGGGGCGGCTATCTTGGCTGTCGTCTTGTTAAAGTTCGCTGTCGTCTTGTTAAAGTCGCTGTACAAAACGGACGTTGCAGGCGTCACACTAGGCCTGCTGTCGCGTCTTCCTTCGGTTGTGTTGCGAACGCAAGACTCATTTCTGCCTTCAGCGGTTGAGCACTAGAACAGTCGTCTTCCAAAAGTGGTTGTTCAGGAATGCGACCCAGACAAATAAAGTTGCCGTTTTCTGCTTTTAGCTATCTCTCTCGCCTTCCATTTCGTCAGCCGAAAGCTGTTAAGCGAGTGCAACTCGCATTTTCTCAAAACTGCTAGCATTCAGGTCACTAGTTGACAACTTGGGCTTTTCAGAGTGACATTCTCTCTGTTAAGGTTGAACGCCTCACAGAGGATGTACATGGGCACCAGCAGTATTAAAAAAAAAGCAAAAAGAAGTTGTTTGTGAAGTTACGCACTCACATATAAACAAACAATGCAAAAATTTGTACCCGGCCGTTTGGTGTGTCAGATTCACCTTTCAGGAGGAGAGGCAATTCATCAAGAGAGGAAAGCGTGACAGAAAACGAAGACTCCTATTTTTATCAACAGGGTGGTGCCTTTTAGACAGTTATGTTTTCAGTTACCTGAATATCTGTTAGCGTCCACATTCTTTTATTCCATGACGCCCCGTCACGTGTAATAAAATTTTCGAACTGTCCTGTCTGTTCCACCAAAATTGTAGCTTCAACCAACATTTTGCACAGCATTTCAGCTTTGTAAATCGATTTACACAGGAGCTCACGCCATCCCAGCAGTACGCACTGACGTCTCTCTCGCTCGGCTGCCGCGCGCTCGAAGTGTGTCAGCTTTCTCTCGCTTCACCATCTCCACCGCTCGCAATGCTCGAGCCCATTCCTCACGTATACATCGTCTCTCCCGCGCTACCTCACTCCATCTATGAGCGAAAGGAAGCCGCGGGCAAGGGAATGTCACGGCGCCGACAATGTGGACAGCGCTCCGCTGCTTGCCGCGTTATCGCGCCGGCGGGCGGTTCGCCCTCGCGGCATCCTTCCCGCTGGTGTACCCGTACTTTTCCCTGCTGTCGCCGGCGTTGCGAGGGTTAGTGAAAGCAATCGCGTTAGCGAACGGCGACGTCAACATCGACAAGGCGTGAGCCAGGGAAGCGGAACGCAAGCGTCGGCAGTGGAAGACCAGCGACACAGACGAGGTGCGAGTCAAGAACACAGGTTGCGTTTGAGAATACAGAGGGCGCGCGGGTAACACCGACGAGATGCGACCCAAGGTAGACGAGTGCAAGCGTCTTTAACGGGTCGCGCTTCCCTTGTCGTGGAGTTTCAAACAAACGTTTACTCCAGTAAGCGCTACACCGAGTTTCACTCTAAACCGTTTTTCCAACACTCGCGTTGACGCCGGTTTCAACAGGGTGAACGCCGTGCGCATCGCTGCTGCTTCGCATCCCATCACGGTTTCCTTCGGGCAGATGTTCCATAGTTTTATTAGAAACCTAATAACATGGACAATTGAAAAAAATGAAAGCAGCAAACTTATGCCACATTACAATCGAATCTACAATTAGCCTTGTCTCAGAATACACTGAACCAATATAGCTTCATTCTGCAATAAAGTGAATGGCATGCGTAGTCAGCTTCTCACGGGACAATGGAATTCAATGGGATACTTGCGATTGGCAGCACATGTTGCAGCACAGACTTACCTCGAAAACTAGTAAAGGTGCAATGATATGAAATTTACTCATGTCAAGATTTTTGCGTAAACGAGTAGCTATTGACCCTGAAGTAGCGATGCGCGACCTAAAACACATTTCAGAGACGAATGAGTATCTGTATTATTGATTAATGTATTCGCTATCTAACGCAGTTCAAAACGGGTGGAAAGCCCGCCAAATTGTAGTGCTGACAGCGCTACCTCGCGGCCACGTCGTGGCCGCTGCACAGCTGATGCCGCTCTCACAAAAATGGTGACGTCACACTGGCATTCCAGCGCACGTGCAGCCAGTCCAGCTGTGTCTATGAAGGCGTAGACATGCCTCTGTCGCCAACATCGTCGTCCTCGCCTTCGTCGCCGTCAATATCGGCAAGTGATGATGACATCGACCTTGAATTGGATATTGCCACGATTCGCGACAATCCTTGCTTTTCAAGCACCGCGTTAAATGCAATGTATTTATCAGTCCCGGCCGTACTGTCGGAGCTCAGGAACACCAACTACGCACCTCATGTCGCGGATGTTTGGCGAGTGAATCGCGGCTTGCAGCTCCAGCAGGGCACATAGTATGAATAGCCCCGGCCTCGAGAAGAGGCCTCCCTGCTTAACTGGTTCTGCCCAACTGGTTCGCCAACACAGGATTTACCCTGTAGCAGCTTGCCACAAAGTGAAGGGAGCAAATGTGGCTGCTCTTCACAGGCATCTAGTCCCTCGGTCCAACGGCACGTACGAAGTCAACCCACTGGATGCGTTGAGGTTCGTGGCTTGGAAAGGCATGAAACGCCGCGCACTTCCCACTTTTTCCACGCCTCGACGTACAGGTTCTCACTACGCAGTGGTTCCCGACATTCTGGCACATATTGTCGCTCTGAATGATTGTATTCACAGGCAGTGGAGCACAACGCAAATCAGTCGATGTGACACGATGAATCACACGCACGCTTCAACACAGCAGGGAGAGCCACTAGAGAGAGCATGGCTGGGAGTCGGCTCCAAAACACTCAGAGAACGTCGACGTCATCGTTACTAGAGAATCGTCACACAAGATGGTAACTGTGGAATGTATCATACCGAACACGTAGCACTAGTGTCGATGTCGCAGGGCACTCAATTTTTGGCTTTTTCTCCTTAGCTTTTTTGCGCTGTTCCACGTCGAAATAAAACAACTTCGACGCGACGGACGCCATTGAAATTTGGCGAACGAGACCTATGCATACGAAGTGATCGAATGATGGGCACGTCTCGATCTTGAAATTTGATGTCAGTGCCCCTTTAAGGCCTGTCTGCTGCAGTGAAGCGACGAAGCGCACAACTGTTTGGACCTTTCAGAAAGACCAACAACTCGTGAACAGCCTTCTTCAACATCGGGCTCTTCAAACAGGTTCTTGAACTTAAAGTAAATCTGATGCGCTTCACCGAAGAGGATCGGTGTTTCCACAGACAGCGCTACTATTTGCGCTGTTTCGCGAATGAACTCATTTATGCCGACGAGATTGATGTGGTGCGCGGCCAGCTCTCTTCCGCTTTCGACGAAGCAACGTTATCCGACGCAAAAATCAAGAAACTTCAGCACTGCACCAAGCCAAAGTCTTTCGTTGATCCTGTTAGGCGTATCCATCTTTGTTTTTTTCAACAGTATTGCCAGCACAAAAAGAATTATGAAGTGCGCATGCTGGCCAGACAACTCGGAGTTGGCGTAATATAGATATTGACGCTGGTGACGCGGTGTACCAGCTCAAATTTCTGCGCAATGGTGTTCCTAGATTGGTAAATACCGTTGTGTAAACTGTGGCTCCTTTTTTGTGTACGTTTCAACCAGTGTCAAGAGGCCAGTTTTAACGCCGACAGTCCTCGCTATTTCTGCGAAGGCTGTTCGACCAAATCACATTTTTTCGGTATCCACAAATACTGTGGCTGTGCTCATCGGGACAATACCTGGCGAAAGGAACACACGAACAACACTTTGTCTGATTCACAGGGTGCATACAGGTGCCAAAAACCATTGAAAACACTTGAACTGAAAAAATACATTGTCAAGGCCACAGAATATCTTAGACTGTTTCCCTGTCTTTGAAACCCACCGAGATTCGGGAGCGCTTACCTCTGAGGTATATATTGCAACTTGATTTTTGTAGGATAATATTGTTGATCGTCGAGTTTAACACATCGGAAGCCTATTTCGCTTTAGAATATATGATGAAGTGTTTTATTTTTGTCTACCCTGCCCTACGGTGAAATGATTTTGAAAACGACTACAAAAGAAAATTTAAAAAATTCTCTCATTTCAAACGCATGCAATACATATAGTAATTGAAGTGCTTCGGAGAAAGGGGCACGCAAAGCTCACGAGCTGCAGGGAGATCAATTTAGAAATGTGCAGAGTGCCCATCGTGAACAAACGTGCGGTATTTACCCACTACAACACTCACAGCAGCGACATAGGAAAGCCGGCTTTCTCGGTTTGCACCACAGGAGAAGGAAGCCGAACTTCACTGTGACCAGACCGGTTAGCAGAAAAGTCAAAACGTTGTGGTCAGGTGTAATTCCGAGGCCAGTCTCTAATACATGTGAATTTAGGATCAGAGAAGTTCCCACAGCTTCCTGCCATGTTATCTGGCTAATTTGGCTGATCTCACTCTACCAAATTCAGCAAGTTGTCGGCATTGGGGCGCAAGTTTCACGTGTTAGTTGATGAACTGAAAATGCTGGCAGCATGTAGTAATTTAATTGGCATTTAAAAGGAACAGCTCGCCACACAGTTGGTAAGACATGTGAGTTTTACAATCGATGACCACACTTCGCGCAAGAGATAACCAGCTGCTGTGCGAGAGACGCAGCTTAGTAAACTACTGTGGGAATGTTACTGATCGAGTGGGATGTGTTCCATTCCTCTTTGCTGGTGCGCCTCGGGTGGTGTTGCACTGCCTCCTGCAAAAGCGCACTTTTGACTGTTCTACGATGAAACAATGTAGTAAAGTCGTGGTGTAACGCGATGACGTCATAAATGCTAGAGGTATATGACGTCGCATGATGCTGTCATTGCGTGGCGTCATCACTCGCTTGAAGAAGGCTTCATGGATTTTTCACGAAGCTTTGCGAGTCCGAAAGCAAACTGCATGTATAGCAATATCTCGCAAACAGCAGAGCCAACACATCAACCAAATGCTTTTTCCTCAATATCCCGGGGTGCACATTCGATGTTGTATCTTGTCTGGCGTATTGGCTTGCGTTTAGAAAGTCTTATCAAGGCAGTTTTTTGTTCTAGTAAAAGACTTGTTTTTGAAGAATTGCGCACAATGACGCAGGTGTTGCCGCTGAGTCAAGAGCTGAAGAATCTAATACGTGGAATGTTGGAACCTGTAGTGACACTGCGTGCTTCGATGGGACGCGTCATACGCCACCCCTGGATCAAGAGATATCCTAGCCCATTCAAGGAGTGAGTAAACAATACATCCAAAGCGGCTGCCATTTATCTTAACTGCAATACCGGAGCTGTCGAAATCGCCTCCTCGTCGGCTGTGGTGTTGTAGTGGTTTTAGCGCCCAGCAGCATAACTGAAGGTCACGGGTTCGATCCCTTCTGTAGCTGCGACGTTTCGATGGAGGTCAAATGCTACAGGCTCGTGTGTACTTGCGATTTTAGTGCACGTTAAAGGACACCAGATCGGCTTTAAACATCAGCAGCAACTCAAATGACAGAATGTAATGAACAGGTTCATATTCCCACTGCATCCTATTTTTAAAGCGTGTGTGATGTATACGACGGTTTAATGGCATCCCACCGCGGTCACCCCTTGATGTAGTCAAAAGTCTGCCCATAGGACCGAAGCTGGCCGATGTCTTGGGGAGATGTCGAAGAGAGTAGCCGGGCTGATATTAAGAACTTTATTTACAGGTGTAGAGAGGAAGAAGATTATATGCCACAGTGGGGAAAGCTTTTAGCGAGTGGAGCCGAGTGCGAGATGTTGCCCCGAGCGCTTTGATGTTTGGGTCGGTTGCTGCCGCCCGCTTTTCGCATCAATAGACCTTCTGTGCAAGTACTACTTACGCCAATTAAAACCGTTTCAGAGGGGTGGAGGCGCGGGATAACTCAACCTAGAACTCCGCAACAGGAAACTACCTGCCATCCAAGAAATGGCTGAAGAAAACACCCAGCTAGGTACGACCCAGCCTCCGATGGGCATCGTGCCCACTGCGCTACTCGTGCGTGATCCACCTTTTTTCGACGTTACTGATGAGCAAGACGTAGAAGATTGGCTGTCGACATTTGAAAAGGTAGGCGCAAGCAACAAGTGGAACGACCCTTCGAAGCTGCAATATGTACCCTTCTACCGGAAAGAGGTAGCGAGTCTCTTGTTTAACAACCACCACTCAAAATTCGCCACTTGGGGTGCTTTTAAGCTACGCATTACCGATGTGTTCGGTCGCCTCTAAGTACGCATGCTTCGTGCCGAACAGCGCCTACGCGCACAGCTTCAGGGAGAAGGCTTCACAAGCTACATCGAGAATTTGCTTGACTCGTGCAAGCACCTTGACCCTTCAATGATCGAAGCAGACAAGATCAAACACATCTTGAAGAAGATAGACGACGAAGCCTTCCAGATGCTGCTGGCCAAGGGCCCACGTACCGTGTCTGAACTCGCCACTCTTTGCCAGAGCTTCGAGGAGTTGCACAAACAACGGGTCATGACACGGCGGCCAGCGGCTACCGAGGAAACTCTCGCGGCATCGACCCTGGGTGGAGACCACAGCACAATAATGTCGGAAATAAAACGATATGTGCGCGAAAAGGTGGCCCGACTACTTTCGTGCCTGTCGCACCTACCGGCAACAGAACCCTCTTCTGAGCGTCTCGCGCCCACCATCAGGCAGGTAATACAGGCGCAGGTCTCTGAGGCACTGCCGTCCGTCTCTGAGACAGCACCCGCCACCGCGCCATTTACTTACGCTGCTTTTGCTGTTACTCCGCCACGACCACTTGGGCCGACTCCCTAGCATGTACGAGTACCAACGACGCCATTTCCAGCAATATAGCAGTGCTCTAACGAAACCTCTTGGCGCACACTTCACAAACGACCAATCAGTTACGCATGCGGATATCCAGGTCACGTGGCGCGCTTCTGTCGCCAGCGCTTCACAACGGGCCCAGCTGCAGCTCCGAGGTACTCTGAAACTCTTTCCCGGCCCCGTACAACGCGACACCAGAACTGCACCGTCAATGCGACCGACAATCAGTGGAACGCGACCCCTCACCAACAGAACTAGACCACCGCCCTCCGGCCGACTGCCGACCATTCGGTCCCCGTCGCTCATCCTCACCAGGCCGCTACCGTTCTCTGTCCCCTCTGCGTGACCGACCTAATCCCGTAGAGACGGAAAACTGACTGTCGCAGCTCCGGAGGCACGAGCTGCGAAAGCGTCGCATTGTAGAAGTCCTCTCCCGTCCCCCACGAACGTTCTGGATGTGTTTGTTGAAGGTCTACGAACCCTTGCGTTTGTTGACACGGTTGCCGCCGTATCTGTGATGAGTCAAAAACTCTGCCGTTCGATACGAAAAGTAACTACGCCGCCTTCCGACATTTTGCTGAATACCGCGAGTGCGCAACCAATCCGACCAGTCGGAGCATGTACGGCGAGAGTAATCGTTCAGGACGTTCTGTACCACATCGAGTTTATCGTGTTGATTACTTGTTTCCACTGCGTGATACTTGGATGGAATCTTTTGTCGTGCCCCCACGCCGTAATTGACTGCGCTCGCGCGCAGGTGGAATTTTTCGTGTTTTCTGACGCGTCATCTACCGACAAAGAGCGCACTGACCTTGGCAAGCTTCTCGCTGGTTCCGACATGGTGTTCCTTCTCTTAGCGCCATCGTTGTCCCCTTCAATTGCATTGCATTGTCCGACTCTACCGTTGTGTTCTCCCCATCTGACGTTTTCAGTCGCCGCCATGGTACGTCTCTGCTATACGCCGTTCTGCCAGCTCACCAAGATACTTCCAGAATTGTCGTTTGCAATCCTAGCTCATGCCCCCTCACCTTAAGAGCTCACGAAACACTGGGCTATTTCATTTCTGTTGATGACAACGTCATTATGCCTATTGAGTCCCACGACTCTTGCCAGCAACTTCAACTGAACCCTGTTACTACTCTTTTTACGCGGAATGACCACTCCTCGTATATCTTCAAACTTTCCATCGACAGCGAGCTTCCTTCGGATCAAAGGGATCAGTTAATACCCCTTCTGCATAAATTCTGAGATTCATTTGAACTTCTCAAAAGGCACTGAGTCAAACTAACACAGTCACTCACACAATCTACACTGGAACGCAGGCTCCTTTGCGGCAACTCCCCTAGCGCGTATCACCCAAGGAACGAAGTGTAGTTGCCGAGCAGGAGGACAATATGTTTCAGCGCGGTGTCATCAAGCCATCTTCTAGCCCCTGGTCTTCCCCTGTTGTGCTAGTGAAGAAAAAGACGGTTCAATTAGATTTTGTGTCGACTACCGGCGACTGAACAAAATTACACGGAAAGATGCGTGCCCTCTTCCCCGCATCGCCGACGCTATTGATTGCCTACTAGGTGCCGAATTCTTTTCTTCGCTGGGCTTACGTTCAGGTTACTGGCAGGTTGCGATGGCAGAGTGTGACCATTCCAAAACAGTGTTCGTTACGCCAGATTTCCTTATCGAATTCACGGTTATGCCATTTGGTCGGTGCGATGCACTGGCAACGTTCGAACGAATAAAGGACAGCATGGCCTTAACTGGCAGATACGCTTATGTTACCTAGATGACGTTATCGTATTGTCTCCTGATTTCCCTACCCACGTCGACCGTCTGCGCACAAATTTTTAGTGTCTTACTAAGCCAAACCTCTAGCTCAACCTGAAGATGTGCCGCTTCGGGGCTCACCAACTTACTATACTTGGTCACGTTGCGTCAAAGGCTGGAATTTGCCCCAACCCGGACAAACTTCGAGCCATGGCCGACTTTCCGAAGCCGAATTCACTCAAATAACTTAGGAGCTTTATCGGCTTGTGCTCGTACTTTGACCGTTTCGTCCACAGCTTTGGTAACGTGCTAACGTGCTTTGGTAACGTGCGTCACAGGTAACATGCTTTATGATGATGTTGACATCATTTAAGCTCTCGATTAAAGTTTTATGGGAGCGCCTGGGAGCTTGTTCGGAGCGTCTTGGATCTCGCGTTCTATGCCATGATCTTCCCAGGATTCCCTCTGCAGGGAAAAAATTAAGGCAAGAACAGTTCATGCAGTTAACTTCTCGCCTTCATTTCCACCCCCAAGAGGGGAAGGTGGAACACCGCCTCATTCCCAACACAGCAGAGAGGGAAGAGGCGTGCCTGTTAATCCCATGGCGAGGGAAAAACACTATGCACAATACAGAACAGTGCAAAGTCATTGGGTCGTACGTGCAGATCAATTGTGCGATCAGATACAGTGGTGACTCATCGATAGGGCCTGTGAAGCCGGTCGGGCCACGGCTTGTGAAAAACGATCTCCATGAAAGCACCACGGAGTGCGTGAAAAATATACCCGACGATAAGTCCCAAGCTATTGGCTAAATTCCCGGCGCGTTACGTTGAACAAAGCAAGCAGCCTCGTCTGCCAACAGCTCTTCCTAGGAAGTCAGTCCGTCGGGCGTGCTCAAAGCGTCTTGGACGAGTGCAGCCGACTGCACTGAAAAATTACAAGTACTGCTATCGTGTCATGGCTGTTTTTGGCGCATCACTGGGAGGGCTCACCAAGAAGAACTCAGGGCAGGCTCAGCCGCAACGTTTCACGCGTCCAAGTGGCACCAAGTCGGGGAGGCCGCTCGTAATATAATGACTCATCCGTACAACGCCGCTATGATCTTTTATTCATTGATAAAGTGCGATATTACTGGGACAATTCATCTAGTTCTCTTGTAAGATCTTCCTCTGATGGAACTTAAATTGTTGAATGAACCTCTGGGCCAACATCTTCTTGGCCAAGTGGCACTCACAATAAACTTTCTCTAATACATATAAATGCCAGAAGTGTTGTCAGTAATCATTCAAAGTTTATTTCTCTGGTCCCCTGTTACGCCACACACATTATCTGCGTTACTGAGAATTGGCTGCACGATGAAGTCCATGATACTGAAATAGCTCTCCCTGGCGACTAGGTGGTTCATAGAGACAGAGAGGTGGGGAGAGGGGGTGATGTTGCCCTATTCCTACGGTCTCGGCTAAACTTTTCTGTGCTTTCTACCCCACCAAATACTAAGCCATTGTGGTGCAAGGTTCACTTAAAAAACATGTCCTTGATTATCGGGATCGTTTACCACCCACCTGGTTCTGATATCGAACATTTAACTAACATCAACCGATTTATCCGAAGCTATGTTACTTTAACATCTACCATTATTTACAATGGTGATTTTAATGCCCCTGCTATAAACTGGCCATCTATGGCAGTAACTGGACACGAAGTATCCATGGGAATAGAGCTACTCCATATTTCGTTGTCATGCGGCGTTAACAATTCGTTAAGCAATCAACTCGTAATGGGAGTGTCCTTGATGTGGTTTTCCTAACTACATCCTTAGCTATGTTTGGTTTTGATTGTGATATTAATGATGGCATATCCGATCATAATGCTGTATTGTTTTCAGCTCCTGGTATTGTTCTAAAGTGCCGTTACACTTACTGCACGTTTTGTGATTTTTACCACGCTGATGATCAAGAAATTACCGACGCTCTTTGCGATTCTTTTCAAGAATTTGAGCTGGAAAGCAATATACCAGTGATGTCAATTCCTTATCTATTTTTTTCGAAAGCCTTGTCAGTAAGTGTATTGATCGTTTCATTTTTCTGAAAACAGAGTAAACTGACCTACCATGGATGACTAGGCATATCTTACATTTGTCACGTAGTATGGCCAGGCTACGTCGATCAAAATCATCTGGTGTCTCAGCAAAGCTTCAACAGTTTTTTAGCGCTAAAGAAAGAACTTTCTGCTAAAATGAAGGCTGCTAAAGCACATTGTTACAGGGTTACTCTACCGGTGCTAATAAAAGCGAATCCCCGTAAGTTCTTGAAGTCTATCCCACCATCTAGTTCTTCATCGTACATAATAACAATTGACATTGCTGTAGTTTCTGATCTAGAGATAATCGCTTCAGCATTGAACATCTACTTCCACTTAGTCTTTACGACCGACAACTCGGGAATTCCTGCTTTTCATTCCCAATTTCATCCTGGAATCTACAATGCGTCAGTGTCACTTGACGGCATACTCAATGTCATTTTAAACTTGGACACCAAAAAATCATGCGGTCAGGATGGCATCCCCACAGCTTTCCTAGCTAGATACGCTCTTTGATGTAGCAGTTATCTCACACTTTTTGAATAAAGTCCTTTCGTCAGCGACACTTCCATCCTCGTGGAAACGTGATTTCTTCCTTCCGTTATTTAAATCAGGTACTGCTCAACGATTAAGCAAATATAGACCCATCTCTTTAAAGCACATCCTTGTAAAATGCCAGCACATATTATTTTCAAACATATAATAAAATTCTTTGAAACGGACAATATTTTGAGCACTTTCCAGCATGGTTTCAGCACCAATACTCAATTGACAGGATTTGTTTATGACATCAGCAGCTCTTTAGACATAGGTGACCAGGTTGATACCATGTTCATCGATTTCGTCAAGGAATTTGACTCTTATCTCATCCTAAACTATTGCACAAATTGTGGGTCATACTGAAGAATGTATCATTGGTTGGCAGGATATCCGACTTTCTTTTGCAGCGTTCACAATATTCGTGCTTCAGTTCTGCTAACTGGCCTTCAATGCCGGTTTTATGAGGAGTTCGCCAGAGTTTTTTGTTAGGACCCCTCTTATTTCTACTTTACATCATTGACCCCCCTTTGCACACTTTCGTGAGAATACGCGTTTTCGCAGATGACTGCGTCCTCTATCATGCTGTTAAATCGCCACTGGATCATGCCGTTCTCAACAAATATTTTCCCATTTTTGTAGCTGGTCCGAATCTTGGCAAATGAATACTAACTTCTTCAAGACAGTCATCTTGTCAATTACCAGGCGTTCATGCCCGTTGACTTTTGACAATGGGTTTAACAATGTTAGTCTGTGTAGGGTATCCGAATATAAGTATCTTGATATTCCCATGAAACATATATATTATGATCCAAACATATAGATTTCACATGCAACAAAGCCCTCAAGAGTTAAGTTTATTTACATTTTACGCTCCATCTTAAGAAAACCAAGCTGCTTACTTACAAAACTCTTATACGCCCCATTCTTGAATATGGTAGTGTGGTTTGGAACCCCCATAAGAAATGTGTTATCAAAAAACTTGAATCTGTTCAAAAAAGCTGTGCGCTTTCTATGCAAGAGATATGACAGGCATTTTACTCCAACAAATTTTCTTTAACAGCAAGGTCTCGCTACACCTGCGAAGCGTCACCATGTCGAATGCCTAAAATTTTTGCTCAACAAAATAATTCTTTTCGCTTAAGCACTCTGGAATCATATCTCAAATTTTCCAGACCTTTGTGTACGAGGAGTGACCATGCTCTTAACATTGCACCTTTTTTCACCCACACTGACATGTTGAAATGCAGCGTTTTTTCTTCAACTTTCTTTCAAGAAGCCTGGAATATGCTGCCCGGAAGTGTTCGTTCCCTATCACTTTAGAATTTTTGGAAGCCTGCTTATGAATGTTTATTTGTTCCTGTTGTTTGTGTTTTTTCCCACTCCTGCAATAGTCTCATTGAGGCTACAGTATGTGCAAATAAACAAATAAAACAAAAATAAAATATTAGCCTGTCTACCGCCACTGGAAGTCTCGAAGAGGGTTGCAGCACAAAACACTGCACGGAGACCGCAGATCTGCTACCTTGTAGACAATGACGTAGGCTGAACCCATCAACTGGACCTGAGCCATGGCTAGTAAACGTCGAAGACTAACCACACACAACCCGAGGCAAAACAAACAGAGAGCACTGAACTGACCTCAAGAAATGCCGCGTCACAGTTCTGGTAAAAACTCGCCGAAATTTAAACTTGGTGCTTTCGCTCGTAAAAGTCATGAACCAGCTAACAAAGCCATAAGAAACGCATACCTACTACGTGCGAAGCAAATCGATAGCCTAACGTTTTGTATCATTTACCAGAGAGATTCAAAGCTTTTAGGACTCACAGGGGCTGTGGCAGACCAAAAGAAGGTAATTAAGGAATTACGCTTCTCACCACATAAGTAAAACTAAAAATTGAACTTTCGCGTAATACGTAAAACGAACGGAGAAACAAAAACGTACACTACACTGATGGGCATACTAACAAGTATACTGCAAAAAAAAAAGAAACTAAGTTTAAGCGTAGGCTTTTACATTCAGCCTACTTCTGTTTATAAAATCAACTTGCGCACAAAACAAACAGCGAAACGAAAGCCTACTCTACACTGAGGCTCATACCAACAAATATACTGCAAAATAAAAAAAAACAGCAGGTTTAACAGAGGCTTTTATATTGAGTCAACGTCTCTGTTAACCATCAGCTTGCATGGATAACACACAACAGAGAAAAGAAAACCTGCTCTACACTGATGCGCATACTAACAAACATACTGCATAGAACAGGAGATTTAAGCAGAAGCTAGCATATTCAACCTACTTCTGCGGTAAATTCGGTGCAAAAGCCCTGTTCTCGAGAGCAAGTTTTTGCTAAATTTAAGCAAACAAACAGTTTAATATTTATTTCAATGTCTGCACTTATGATGAGATAAACGAAACTTACAAAAATCGACACTCCTTGCTTATGACATGCAAATATTTGAATTCATTACAATCGTGAAAACTTGACACAAAAGAAGTTCGTAGCATCCTTACAATGTACAAAACTTTATCAGGCACCCTTTTAGGCGAGTTCTTGGGGAACGCACATAGGGCAGTTTTCGAGGTGACAGATCCTGACGCAGGCACAAAGAGCGGAGCTCTCAGAAGCTACTGGAGCACTCAGTGCCGGTGACCTTTGCTCTGCGGTCATGAACTCTTACAAACAGTCATACTGACACTTTCACTTCTCCATTGTATGCCTCCCGGTCAGTTCGTTACCATTTCGTGAAGGTGAGGGAGGGATTTTGTCATTAGAAGCGCGTAAAAGCCTTCTCCCTTAGCTCCTTCGTCTAGCCTGCACTAAAGAAAATGAAATGAGGCGGCCCCTTTCACGTCTTAATTTCTTGGCCTTCGCAACACGCTTCATGCCTAATCTCGCGTTCTGCGGGACTCTAAAACGTTTGATTTCCACTTTGCCTTTCCCGGATCTCTGGCGTGAACATCATTCTTTTTTCAGCGGCCCCTGTGGCCAAACCATTTGCTTGGCATTCTGAGAGCGTAATGCATTGCGTTTAGCTACTTCTGTCCGCCTTTGGCAACTTGAGGATTTCGCGCTCGCTTTACGTCTTCACCGGCGCCTTTTTTTTTTTATTTCGGGGTGACACGGAGTGCTCAAAACCTCGGCTCTTTGTACAATGACGTACGGTGCTTTGGGCATTGACTTCCAAAACTCAATGCGGCTAGCGTAATACATATTATAATACGAATAACGCCGAGGCTTGCCCTCAGCGTCATTTATAGGTAATGGTGCTTTTGAAACAACGGTAGAATCAACACTTGCTAAGTCAGCCTGCTAGCCTTCAGACGTCTCTCCTTGATAAAACTCGTCACCTCGCGCTATGACAAGGGCCTCATCTTTTCGCGCTATGCTAAGCGCCTCTCCCTCTCGTGTTAAGCTAAGCGCCTCATCACCTACACTTTCACAGTGTACTTGCCTCTCGTTGGTGCTTCCTGCTGCCTGAATCTCACGAGTGGACTCACAGTCAATCAGACGCGTCAGAGCTACCACCATATCACCAGAACGAAGGCCCTTTCTCTCCAAAAGCATGTCTGCATCATTCTGAGAGTGAGAATGCTCGGGCAGGCTTGGGACACCACAGTTTTCTTTGCGAGCAATCTGAGCGATCCCTCTTTCACCGCGAGTTAACGACAAATGCACTTTTCCTCTGAGCTACTTGCCGTGTGCACTCGTGTACCCCTGTGGTCACCCCATTTTTTACGGAGTAGGGATGCACCGTATCAAATGTTGCAGCTGAGTCCCACGGTAGGCTCAGCCGCAATGTCTCACACGTCCAAGCAGTGCCAAGCCAGGGAAGCCAATAATAACAATGAGTTAGACTGAGCACCTGGCTTGATTTTGAAAAACTCGAAACGAACATTAGGTGAACGTACCGCTGGCTAAACTTTGTACTGTAGGGCACTAAGGTCATTTGCACTGAAATTATTGAGCCTGAAATGCCAACTAGGAAAGTTGTATTCTACGTGTGTATAAATAGAGCATCAATTAATGTCTTTGGAATTAACGTCTGTGTTCTCTACCCACTTTCTTGAATTGTTATTGTCATTAGCAGTGTCACTGCAATATTGATGCGCGTTTACCCGTAGGGCGGGTATTTAAAGGCGTTGATGCAAGTAAAAATAACAAAAGATAAACCTGTAAAGTATATTATCGAGACTTCCCAACAATCCGGGCGCCTTTGAATCAAGCTAGTGAAAAATGCGCGGAATCGAATAAGATACTTGCATGCCCCGCGTTTACTGTACCGACCGCGAACGCAGGATTAATCGCAAGATCTACGCGTACGAGGCTTCGCAACACAGGATCCGCCTTGAAGAACAGTCCGTGTCACGGAATGCTCCACCAGGAGGGCCAGGTGAGTCTCTTCGGTGACGCCCATTCTATGAATGCTTGCTCGTCACAGCAATCTGCAGTGTTACCTGCTATCCGAGGCACGGACTTCATCAGAGTAAGTAGATCTATTACACTGAAGCCACTTTTATGGGCTCACGTGTCAAACTAACAGTACAGCAGCTAGTACATTCGAAATAAAATACCAAATGATATCGGTTGAAAAAGACTGTTCAGATGACAAGCATGATAGGTACAATGAATATACAAGTTTGAAATATTCTTTGTGGGTGGCAGGACATGTCGGAATGAAAAAAAAAGAAGGAAAAACACAGTGCAAAGAGAAACACCAGCACAAATTAACAAATCAATTATTTGAAAGGCATCTTACTTTATTGCAAGACAGCAAACTTTTACTACGTTATCATTGATACCACAACAAATAGCATTAAACTTACGAATCAAGAAGGATTCCCTTGCTTCGCTATTATGGTTCGTTTCGAGAGTGAACGGGATAATGGTAGCCATAATTTTAGAGAAACTGTGGCTAGGCGTACTGACATGCTTGGACAACGGTATATCAGGGAGTCTTACGGCATGTGCACGATGATTATTGAAAGGAATTCTGAAATTAGTCTCCATTTTATCTATGTATTAAGCTTGACAAGTTGTACACTTTAAGACATAGACGAAATCGGTACTGCCACATGTGTAGTCAGCATTGATTGGTAATAAGACGTTGGATGAGTTATTTGATACCGTTTCAGATTTGGTCATGTGCGTGCACACTTTGCAACGTGTTTTTTTTTTCAAGGATGACATCAGTCTTTAATCACGTGTGGTGTTAGATGAAGTTAGTAAATCGCGAAGTTTCCGCGATTGCCGATAAACCACGCGTGGTTTTTCCGTGAAAACTTCTTTCAGCCGCTCCCTCTGCATTAAAATGCTGAAGTGCTAATTTTAAATATGATTGACATTCAGAGCTGAGGCCGCATGTGTCAAAATTTGGTTAGTACGTGAAGTTTCTTCGGATTTTTCGTTAGTCTCCAGAACATCTTACCGATCGAGCTCTTCTGCGCTTTTGAGAGCGTCTGTGATTATGCTGAATAATTAACTTTGTTTTGCAAGTGCGCTTCGAAGTTGCTCACAGTTGCGAGAAAATTAGCGTCTATAAGAGCATAACTTTTAAAACGAACTGCTTGGCTGTAAGGAATACTTTAGTTTTACTGTGTTTAACTTGACTACCACTAAAATGAAGATACTGCTGCCGATATGTGGGTTTTCTGTAACGATAAGTTATCAGCTTTCTATTACGTGGAGTGATTATGATATCCATGAAGTTTATGTTTACAAGAATGGAACCAAACTATGCGAATATATTTATGGGGCTCCTTGAAAACCAATCTCTTGCAAACAACGAATGTAAGTAATTTTACTAAAAGTGGTTGATTGACGACATTTTTAATAATGTGCCTTCATAGTGACTCGCGACATAGGCATCATAGTTTTGTGAATCGCGACAGAAAGAGATAAAACTGAACAATAGCGCCGACTGAAGTTTTTTTTTTTAATGCGAATGCATTTCTTAATAAGACTATGTGAGCCGTCAGCCGGGATCTTTCAACCAACCTTTCCAATAGTAACAGCTGCGGGTGCGTGCGACCCTAGCCACTGGAGCCCCCACCATGTCACGCTTCGGCGTCGGTAGCTGTCAGCAACAACTGCGGTCGCGCGCGCGCTTATCCTCGCCCCTAGCAACCGGAGCCCCAACCTCCTTGACTTGAACGTGACTTCCCACCGACTCAATGCAGTGCGTTTGAAACGCGTTTTTAAATGCGAAGCAATTCTTAGCGAACTTCGGCGACTTTGAGCGTATCTATCTATCTATCTATCTATCTATCTATCTATCTATCTATCTATCTATCTATCTATCTATCTATCTATCTATCTATCTATCTATCTGTCTGTCTGTCTGTCTGTCTGTCTGTCTGTCTGTCTGTCTGTCTGTCTGTCTGTCTGTCTGTCTGTCTAGCCGCCTACGACTTTTGGCTCTCCTGGCAATTTCAATAATGGTATCTATATCAAACTAGGTATAGCATATCATGACTGTATGAAGAACATATTCACTATTCATAACATGAAAATCATGACTTGTATATCATGAGTGTCATAATTTACATTTCAAAGTCTCGCAGCTCTTGCGGTGGTTTTGTTCACATGACATGTTCCAAAACTCGTATGGTATGGCATAATTGCATGGCGAACACAAGCGACAGACCCTAACCTAAATATCATGACATGCATGTCCTGTAACAACATGACTGCATGCCATTCTCTTGATACGCTCACGGCCGTTTTGCTAGCGTCACATGCAGCGAATTTGGTATTACAGTACGTGAATAGATGACGAAGATATGTGACTGGTGAAAACATGATCATCATGAGATACGTGTCATGTAACAACATGACTACATGCCACGCTCATAATGCGCTGGCGGCCGTTTTGCTAGCTTCACTTATACCAAATTTGGTACTACGGGACGTCAATGGATGACAAAGGTACGATACTGGCTCAAACAAGATAAACATGAGATGCGTGTCATGTAACAACATGACTACATGTTACGCTCTTGATGCGCTCACGGCCGTTTCGCTAGCTTCACATGTACCAAGCTCGGTATTACGTGATGCGAACGGACGAAATAGGTAAATGACATACCCAAACATGATAATCACTACATGCATGTCATGTAACAACATGACTACACGCCACACTGATGATGCGCTCGCGGCCGTTTCGCTAGCTTCACATATGCGAAATTTGGTATAACCTGACGCCAAGGGATTACGAAGGTATGTGACTGGTTGAAACATGATAATTATTAAATGCGTGTCACTTGAGAACATGACTATGTGCCACAGTCAAGGCGTCAATACATTTCGACGTGACGCGGTGTGCGTGCTCGCCGGCGTTCATTTCGTCGCGTCACGCCAACGTTGCCACGCCAGACGCCAGTACTGCCATATACTCGCAGGCGCGCGCCGCGCTGCGTTGCTTTGACGCATGCGCGTTTCAGAGCGTCCAGCGTCCCTCCGTCACGAAAAGAGAGAAACGCAGTGTTTTCTAGAAAACGTATCGGAGCAAAATGCAGCATGTCGCATTTCGTGTCATTGCCGTCGGGCCGTGCCGACGGACGCTAGTCGCGCCTGGCGTCAGGCTATAGAGCATTCGTGTTTTGCTAACTTTGCGTGGCTGTGCCTAGCGTACGCGCACGTCAACGCTACACTGGAGTATATTGGGCCCTTCATGATGCGCTCGCGGCTGTTTTGCTAGCTCCGCATACACCAAATTTGGTGTTACGTGACGTCAATGGATGACGAAAGTATACGACTGGTGCAATCATGATAACCCTGACATGCGTGTCACATAGGAACATGAAAATATTCCATGCTCGTAGCGCGCTCGTGGCCGTTTCACTAGCTCCGCATATACTAAATTTGATATCACGTGACGTGAATAGATGATGAAGGTAAATGACACATGCCAACATGATAATCATGAGGTGCAAGTCATGTACGGCATCATTTAGCTCCACCTCGTAACTTGTGCTGATTTTAATGTTACATATCAACATTTTTCATTCGTGCTTCGCATATCATCGATTCTCACTGTAAGTGAGATCTGCCTTTTTTTTATTTTCTTTCTCGCTGCTGTGCTCCTCCCGCGTTACTTATAAATTGTCACGTGAAGTTCGATCCCAGCTTTTTCGCGCCTCCCCTCACTCGATTGAAGACGGCAGGTGCGGCTGCCTCGCGAGCTTTTTCACGCGCATAAAATGTACGACGCGCAGAAATATGTCACCCCTGCACGTAATGCGAAGCGTCATGATAAAAATTCGCCTCGAGTGCCCTATACAATTGCTATCACAATGATACTGATGGGTGCCCGGCAGAAAGAGGGATTGGAACCCTTGAAAACGCGTCACATCAGCTCCAGCATGGTTGGGGGTTTCAAGGCAGCGTACGGTTGTGTCCCTTTCCTGCACACTCATGGCAATGCGGGCTCACGTGCACCGCGCCTCCTGTTATTACAGAGTGCTCTTCTCTTAACCCACTGATGCAACTTGCAAGCACTCATATAGATTGCACGTATCAGTACACCATTTATTTATTTAGTTTCTCGAGCATACTGTTGACCCACATTTGTGGGTCATTACAGGGAGAGAGTACATAAAATAAACCCTTGGTATTTATTTATTTATTTATTTATTTATTTATTTATTTATTTATTTATTTATTTATATTACCCTCAGGGCCAAATGGCATTACAGAGGGGAGTGGATTACATTGAATAACACATGGTACATGGTGGGGAGGGAAAAATACAGCGTTAGTACGAATATAGGCAAAAGTCAGCGTACAAACAAAAATACAATAAATAGGTCCTGCGTATACAATGTTAGCTACGGTATCACGAAAAAGATGGTTGTCATTAATAGCAACAATTTCAGGGGAAGGTGGTTTCACTCGCGAGAAGAACGAGGCAGGAACGACTGCGCAGCTGAGTTAGTACGATAGGTGATAATTCCAACCTTGTGACAGTGATCGACACGGTTGGAAAAATACTGGGGTTGCAAAAGAAGTTCGTCGCGCAAGATGGGGTGGTGATACAATTTATGAAAAGTTGATAGGCGGGAAACTTTTCTTCGAAGTGACAGGGTAGGCAGGAACAGATTATTTTTCATTGCAGATATACTGGCAGTGCGATTGTAGTTCGATAATATGAAGCGTGTGGAATTATTCTGAACTAGCTCAAGCGATGTAATTAAATTAATGTGGCTGGGATCCCAAATCGAAGAAGCATATTCTAGTTTAGGTCGTATTAATGTTTTGTACAGGGCTAATTTCAATGAAGATGGAGCTTTGGAAAAGTTACGGCGTAGGTACCCAAGCGTACGGTTAGCTTTGTTGATTATTTTGTTCGACGTGCATTGCCCAAGAGAGATTGGATGTTATCTGGACGCCTAAGTACTTGTACGAGTTAGTAGATTCAAGAGGTATGTCGTTTAAGTAGGAACTAAATTGACTGCAAACACTGCGGGACACGCGCATGACTCTACATTTGTTTATGTTCAATTCCATTAACCACGTATGGCACCAGTTATCAACAGTGTTAAGGTCTGATTGAAGAGTACACGAATCAATTATGTTATTTACCTCACGAAAAATAACGCAATCATCAGCAAATAAATAAATTCTGGATTTAGTGTGGCAGGGGAGGTCATTAATATAAATTAGAAACAAGAGAGGCCCAATTACCGATCCCTGAGGAACGCCGGAGTGTACTTCAGTAAAACAAGAATGATACCCGTTAGCGTAAACAAATTGTGAGCGATTTGAGAGAAAACATTCAATCCATTTAAACACGTTATGATCAAGTTTCAGTTAGCTTAGTTTGTGAAGTAAAAGTTTTTGACATACCTTATCAAATGCTTTGGAAAAATCCAAAAAGATGCAATCAGCTTGTGATGAGTTGTCCAAAATGCGGTGTAATCTGTTAGTAAATGATACCAGTTGTGTATCACAGGAGTATGATTTACGAAAGCCGCGCTGAGATGACATGAAGAAGGAATTACTTTCAAGAAAATTTACAAGGTTTTTGAATATGATGTGCTCTAATAGCTTACAGCACGTACTGGTAAGGGAAATGGGACGATAATTAGCAGGGGAACTTTTACTACCAGATTTATGAATAGGAACTACTTTCCCAATTTCGCATTCAGATGGGAGAGTAGAAGTGTCGAGTGATTGTTGGAATATCTTGGCTAATATGATGGAACTAATTTCTACAGTATTTCCTAAAAATTTACTATTAATCGAATCATAACCAGGGGAAGAGTGTTTAAAAAAAACTCAAGCAATGTCAACTGTCAACAATAACAAAGAAAAAAATCATCGACATTGCCTTGACTAAAAGACCAAAAGATGAACGCACCATCCAACAATTTTCAGATAACACAGTTGTCAAGCAAATATTCAAATGCCTTTGCATTCGTGCACTGAGCAATACTGCAGGTAGTGCATTCCAGTTCTCAATACCATCGCGGACAAAACGAATACTGAAAGCCGTTTGTGCAGGTGACATATGTTCTAACTGCTGCGCTGTGATTTATTTTTCTGCTACTTCTACTAGGTTGTCGTATGTACAGTGTAAATGTTTATGAAAGGGAAGACGCGAACGCGTGGCCTGCGCGCTGGCAGTTTCTGGCAGCGCGTTCAAGCGGGAGCGAGAGCAACCACAGTCTCTTTTCGTGTCATCTCGCGGCGAGGAAAACAACCACTTTTTCCTGGTATAGAACAGCAAGATTACAACCCCTCCCCCTTCAAGGCGATTACCGGCTATCACGTAATCACCTTGAAGAGGGTGTGGGTCGCAATCTTGCCGCTGGTTTCATATCAGCAACGATTGGTTGTTTTCCTCACCGCTAAATGACGCGAAAAGAGACTGTGGTTGCTCTCGCTGCCGCTTGAAGGTGCTTGCAGAAATTGCCAGCACGCAGGCGAAGCGTTGCCGTGTTCTCTTTCATAAAAATTGACACTGTACATAATTTATCAATATTGCCTCCCGCGTTTCTTATTTACACTTATTTTTCATGCGCTTTTAGGCCACAAAACCAGTCTGGAATGCTAAGCGCAAACTGCGCCTCGTTGTTCTAGAAGGTTCACGATTATAGTAGGTCGTTTCGTTAAGATTACGTCCACTTCGCTAACAGTACAGGTTATTATAGAACCTACGCGGCCACTAGCGATAATGGTAGAACCTTCGACGACACGTGTATAAATGCCGACACGCTTCACCGCTTGTCAGTTGATCGACGGCCGACGATCTGTTCGCCACTGTCAGTGCCAGTGTCTTACTCTACTTTGATTTTCCCGCAGGGCGCGGGTTCAAATCCCAGCCGCGGCGGCTGCATTTCCGATGGAGGCGGAAATGTTGTAGGCCCGTGTGCTCAGATTTGGGTGCACGTTAAAGAACCCCACGTGGTCTAAATTTCCGGAGCCCTCCACTACGGCGTCTCTCATAATCATATAGTGGTTTTGGGACGTTAAACCTCACATATCAATCAATCAACACTTTGATTTTCATTGTACGGCGTCAGAAATTCTGCCCAAGTACACAGTTTGGTAGTCAACCTGCAGTCTGCTCCTTTCGCCCACGTCACGATCCCGTGACAATAATTATTCTACCCTTGAGAATCTGAAATAATAATTTGTTTTGTCCCTATTTGGCCTAATTACAAGCAGGTCCACTTTACATGTGTTTATCATCTCGGTAACTGTGTCCGTTTTTTTTTTGTATCTTGAACATATGAACCTGACTGCAAGTCTCGCTATTTTTTCCAGAAGCGCGATAGTTCTCGTATCACGTTTTCTTGCGCATTCAGAGAACACGAGGCGCGACATTCTGATCTTCGCCTTTTCACAGAATAGCACGCCTGTGTAAGTTGTACCTTTAATTAGTACTACAGACCCTTGCGTAATGCAGCATGTAATACATACTAAACGCTAATAGACAGAACGTTCCCTTACGCGGCTGACGTCACTTGCGCATTCAGTTTACGTAAGAAATCTTCTGCACATAGTCGAACCATATATGTTTAGCCTATAACCAATTCTTATTCGAGCAAGCACCTGCCAAATCACTTAACACTTAACTAGTTATCCAAACATTTTCCAGCTGTACACGCCCATGGCACGCATGAGCCAACCGGCGGAGACATCAGCAATCAGGTATGCATTCACGATTTCACGATTCACGTATATATATATATATATATATATATATATATATATATATATATAATATATATATATACATAGTGGCGGGAGGATAGCTGCCGTCGTAACACAGTGGTAGAGCATCGAACGCGTCATTCGAAGGTCGCAGGTTTGGATTCTACCCATGGCAAGTTAACTTTTCAGCCACTTTTCTTTCTTCATAGTCACATTACGATTCGGTCTAATATCTTCTCCTATGATTTCCTTGGCATTATTGTCTGTTAGATCTCTTTATTATTGATTAAAACACGGGAAAACGAGCCCTTAAGTGTACACTTTTTTCCTTAATTCATTAACGAGGGTCTCGTACTGGGAGACTTAGTGCCTTTAGGTTGTATTCGAGCGACTGTTGGTCAGCTTCCGGTTCGTAATAAGTAACAAGTTCACATGCTACGTGACGCCAAACCGGCTCAAAAAGAGTGTGTCACACTCGCCAGCATGACTACTGGTGGCCCAGACTGACACTCCCACGTTTAAATTCACACATAAACCCTATAAAGTGGCTGGGGGGATAGCTCTCGTGGTAGCTCAGTGGTAGAGCATATATTTATATATATATATATATATATATATATATATGTATATATATATATATATATATATATATATATATATATATATATATATATATTGAAATTTGCCCCGCCGCGGTGGTTATGTGGCTAAGGTACTCGGCTGCTGACCCTCAGGTCGCGGGTTCAAATCCCGGCTGCGGCGGCTGCATTTCCGATGGAGGCGGAAATGTCGTAGGCCCGTGTGCGCAGATTTGGGTGCACGTTAAAGAACCCCAGGTGGTGAAAATTTCCGGAGCCCTCCACTACGGCGTCTCTCATAATCATATGGTGGTTTTGGGACATTAAACCCCACAAATCAATCAATCAATTATATTGGAATGATTTGTACGCTTCATCTTATCCACTGTGGATAACCATTATCACCGTTTGGGTCTCAGTAGCGGATCTTAGGCTCGTGTGTCAATGAAGTGACTTGCCGGCTGAACGTCGTCTCCTAAGTGGGGAGCCGTGCTTTCCTGGCCCCCCGTCCTTTCGCTCTAAGGGTGCCTTTATGACTTCCACTTCAATACATCCCTGGAGTTCCATTCAGGCCACCGTTTGCGCCAAACGACCTCGGCAATGTCTCAAAGCGAGAACTCCAATGATGGAGCATCTTCGACGCTGGCATCTATGGGAATCGCTCCCTACTTGGTAACCACTTTTCAGAAAGATCCACCTGTGTTCGCTGGACTTCGTGAAGACGGCATTGAGGACTGGTTTGAGCAGTACGGCCGCATGAGTGCCCTCAATCAAAGGGGCGATTTCGCGAAGCTTTGGTCGTGTGGCATTATACCTGATTGCAGTAGCGAAGACTTGGTTTTTCAACCACCAGCTCGATTTTGTACTTCATATCTCATTTAAACACCAGCTACGACGGATTTTCTTGAACCCTTCTATTCATTTTGACATTGCAAAAAAGAACTTAGCCAAGCGACTGCCACAATTCTAGATTGAAGATGTTTTCGCCCTTTTAGACACACGGACAACTCAGTGACAGAGACTGAGAGGGTAAGCCAACTCCTGAGGCAATGGAGCTGCGGCATTCAACGCTCTTGCACTGCGAAGCCTTGCTACAGTTAAATAAGTCATCGCCACGTATCAGTGCCTCGAAGAATTCCATCGCTTTCGTTTGCAGCCTGACACATCTCTTCTTGACGTAACCAATGACAGTGACCTGCGAGCGCTGATTTGATCGTTTGTACGCGAGGAACTTCAAGCGCAATATACTTCCAGCCTATTTGAGTTCCGCACGACATCTCCTGGCAGCAGCCTCTGCAACATCGTTACGGAAAAATTTCTTGCTATGACGTGTTTCGAAATTGCCAGATGTGACCCTGTACCAACGCCAACCTACGCTCAGGTTGCTGCCCTCACATCACCTAAACAGCAACCACGCCACACGCCCACAATGCATGGGTTGGTGAAAGTCGTGGCCCCAGGAACGTCACATCCGCCCCCCAACGCCTGGCACCCACCTCGTCCAATCTGCTGCTGTTGTGAAATCCGTGGCCCTATATCCAAGTTTTGTTGATGTCAACAGGATGAGAGACGCGGTTACGACTACTACGCAAAGGAGGAGTTTCGTGCTGCGGTTGCTCAACATGGTCCATCCTATCAACGCTACGAACACCGCTCGCCATCTCTGCAGAGCCTCGATGAATCCGGTGGTTCCCGTTTCCCGCGTCACGGTTCTCGGTCACCGATGCGCCACTCTTCTCCCCTTCGGCCAGCCAATTCGGCCAGGCACTCAGTCAGCAAGGCAAGCAGCTGTTGTGTTTGCAAAGAAGTCAGGTTGGAGCTGATTGTAGCTTTGAGGGTGAAGATGAATGCAGAACGTTCAACATGGGTCTGGCACGTAGTAGGTAGGTATGATAACCGCTGGTTATCAAAGGTAATTGACTGACTTACCAGAGGAGGCAAACGGGCGTGGAGAAGACAGAAGGTTAGGTGGGCCAATGAGATTAGGAAGTTTGCAGGTATAAAGTAGCAGCAGCAAGCACAGGACGGAGTTCACTGGCGGAACATGGGAGAGGCCTTCTCCTGCAGTGCATGTTGTAAGCTCATGATCATGATAAAGATGGTTAGTGTACAGATAAAGCCATACAGTTTTTTTAAGTAACCCAGAAGGGGCTCTGGCACTGCGATCGTTCAGCGATCATGAGAATGATGGGTAGTACACGGATTTGCCTAGTCTGCATGCTTCCGGGCGGCGAATCACACTTGTGGCTTCGTTTATTGCTGTGTTTCGGTTTTGTTTCGGAAAAAATAACAAACCGTCTTGAACTTCGTGAGCCGATTTGAAATGGTGAGTCTAAAGGAATGAGGTGGGGAAGTGTAGCCGCTCAAGAATTGCACATTTTCGTTTCGCGAGAAAGCAGCTTCCAGCGACACGAACACAAACAGAGCCAGAAGCATAAAAATAAAAAAATACGCGTAATACCCATATTTTTCACACTCGCTGAAGCGCCAGGCGTTGCCGCTCTCATATGCACTTTCGTGCATATGCCCTTTAGTGCATATGCCCTTTCGTGTATATTTAGAAGACTCTACGGATAAAGCGGTAACGATTTACAGCTTTACTCACCTATGTAAAACAGTGTTTCAAATTCAATTCAATCTTAACCGACGCAACAATACAGCACTTGTTACCACATAGGAATAGCAAGTTTGCAGGTGAGCCTAATCGCGTAAGCGTTGCCAAGTCCTAAGCATCCAGCTCGCTAGAATGTTCTAGCGCACCGTCGCAGCCCGGGATCATTTCAGCGGACTCCACGATTGATTCATATGATATATATGTGAGGTTTAACATTCTGAAACTACCATATGATTATGAGAAAGGCTGTAGAAAAGGGACCCGCGAATTTCGACCACCTGGGGTTCTTTAACGTGCATCCAAATCAGCACACGGGCCAACAGCATTTTCGCCTCAATCGAAAATGTGGCTGCCGCAGCCGGGATTTGATCTCGCGACGTGCGGGTCAGCTGCCGAGTACCTTAGCCACTAGACCACCACGGTGGGGCTGAACTCCACGACGTAGCACCAGTACCCCTCCAAGCGTAATTAAAATGCTGCGACGCCGACATTGCCGGGTTGTGAGGAAAAACGCAGTTTTGTAGGAGGACACCTTGTCCCATTGCTAACGAGCAAAATCAAACAATTGAGGAGGCTTAATAATTGCCATTGGTATAATGGTGGCTCGGCGATAATGTGGTGCATTTTCCGATTTGTGGTAACCACTCCTAGCCAATTTTAACGCTGTAACTTTCAAGATAGAACACACGTCGAAGACGATGGACACAGCTGGTCTTGTCGGGCATGCTGTCGTCTCCACAATACGAGCTTCTGTGGCAGTAAAAATAAAAATGAAACAGGTGAAAGTAGAACACTGAGGGCAGGGCAAAGGGGGGAGAAGCAAGATGATGTGCTGTGTGTACTGAGCTGTAGAAAGATCGCACTAGTTTGTTTTTGCGCAATGGAAGAGCATATATTGTCCAGAACACATGGGATGTCATGGGCGTTGCGAGAGGATGCAATCACCTTGCTCATCATTAGTCACAAAGACAGCCGAGCAATGCACTACCAGCACTCGAGGCAGGTAGCGCACAGTAAGAAGAAAAGCTGACACGGCGCAGCGCGGTGCCTGCTTCACGTCGTTATTACCAGTCTTTCTGACTGGGTGCTTGTGATTCGTAAAGGAGAAACAAGAGGCGTGTGCCAAACGCGGAAGCGCGGCGATTGTGCACGAGGAGAAAGAGTCACCCGAGGGCACGCGCACTAGCCATGTAGTCGCAGCAGATTGGTCAGAGAAAAGGTCGTGGCACGCGACCCAAGCCCAGAAGAAAAGTCCTCAAAGAAGCTGGCACTATGTGTTGGTACGCCGCGCTGCGAAGACGTGTGAAACGAGCGTCGCTATGGCGACGGGAGCAGCATGGCAGTTTCGGTCTAAAAGATGTCGGCGTGAACAGGCCCGGGAAGTAGCCTTCGACCTCGGAGGTGTTTCCAAGTGAGGCTGCCCGGACTTGCCACGCCCTGCCTAGCAGTTCATTGTGGACTTGCGGCTGCTGCACATCGTGATAGTAAGAAGGCAGCCCACGTCAGCCATCGGAGTGCGTCTTCATTGAGGCCAAGGACGAGTTTAGCTTGGCCAAGCGGGGCCGAAGATGACGAATATGACCAGGACACCAGCAAGGTCAGCCGAGTGGACACGTCATCGGGAGTGTGCCTGACGAGTGGGGCCTAGCAAGGCCGAAAATTGAGACAAGGAGCGGGACACCGGTGATTGGGACGAGTGGTTTATACTGCGGGAGCAACCGACGGTGACCGTAAGAAGTAAGCAGCCGGTCAACGATGGAGGGCTCGACGAAACGTTGACACAGCGACGGGCAATGATTCGCAACGCGACAAGCTGTGAGAACATTCTAGTGTTGACGCTGTGAACGCCATACGTTTTAGCGCTAGCAATGAATTGGGACTGAGCCTCAGTCAATTTGGGTTTGCCCATGTACGGGAACGGTTATTGATGATTTTGACTGATTGGGTGTTTTTGAATTATTGAGTGTTATTCAAGTTTTGAGAGTTATTGGCATTGAGTGCTGTATTGTCAATTCAGTTAATTGGTTTTTCCTGCTCGGGGTATAAAGCGTGTTTGTCTTGCGACGTCCGTCTCTTGCGTCTCTCTATCAATTCTGTCCTCCGCAAGCGCTCCCGAGATAAATTCGTGACAGTGCTGTACTGATGACTGCGATCGTTAGTGCTTGTGAGCGACTGGTGTGTAGAGTTAAAACTGCAAACAGCTCATTTGAATAAAGAGGCCTTTGGAATAATGACGATGAAGGTGGGCAGGTGGTTGCATTCCTTTGCTGTTTTCGCCGTAATTAAATTAGCAGGCACATTTATGAGGGATGTCAGCATAAACTCTATCACGTTGAATTCTATACATCTTTGGCCACGTGGCCAAGGATGTACTAATAAAAGGTGGATTTGCAACGACAACCTAGTTGCTAGGCTGGCGCTCTATTCTGCCTGCTTCATTGTCTTTGCTTGTCTGAATGGCTCATAAATATTATGTTCAGCTAAGACTTTCTTACTCGCCCAAGAAAGAGCACTCTCACGATAATTTGTTAGACAAGATAAATGAAATTCTAGCTCTGACCTTACAAGTGTTTTGCATATTACTGCACGCTAAATATTTTTTTATCGTGGCAGAGTTCGGACGAGAGCAGCCTGCGTGAACCAGAGCGCCAGGCTGCCAAGGAAGACGTGTCTTTGAAGGATGAGGCTGACGCTGAGCAGGTGTGTATGGTTGTCCACACTACACGCCCCTGCGTTATTTGTTGCATATTCTGCTCACACTTACGAAAAGTTTTTTTTCCTCGGGGATTGCTCAGGTGCCCAACTGATTTACGAACATGGCTTGGTAGCTGCAGGTTCCCTGTATATAGCCTCTAGCATTGACTAAGATGAGATGCAAAATAGAATTGGTGCGTATCAACACAAACTGTTCACGTCTGTGTGGGATAGCATCACAACAAGCGTGTAGCAGCCGGATGACTGAAAAAACCACGTACTAAGGTGACAAAACGCGAAAATTTACGAGCGTCCTCAATCGGTGCATTGGCGCTGATTCAAGTGGTGCAAATAAATGTTCGTCACCATATGACACCATCATAACGTCACAGATTGCAACAGTTAGTAGAGCCATCATGACCCCATGTGATGAGCCATCACATCATATTGTCACTTGGTGAATTGTATGCCTATTATAGAAGCAGTGCAATGACAGGGCCCGATAAACTGGATTTGTCTATCAACGGGACCTTTAATGAAAAAAAACAGATATGTATAGCTCGGGCAAAAATTAACACAGGACACACCCCAGAGATGGTCAACAAAGAACTCTTGCGCAAAAACGCAACTGCGCACATTTCAGTGTCAATTATTTTTTGTTGATAGAGAGTGCCTGTAGAGATATGTTGATAGATTTTTATTAGTTGATAGAGAGTGCCTGTGTCCTCATTTTCTTCTATGTTCATGTTTCGTTTGTGCTGGTCATCATTACCATTTTCCAACAGCCGTGGCTCAGGGTATGGCCTCTGCCTCAGCATAGCGTGTCAAATAGTCAGTGGCGACAATCACCCATTTGTTGCCGTTGGTCGATAGTGAAAAAGGTCCGAGAAGGTCCATGCCGGCTTGGTCAAAGGGCTTTTGAGGCGGGTCAATTAGTTGAAGTGATCCAACCGGCCTGCTTGGTGGTGACTTGTGACGCTGACATTCACGAATGCCTTTTACGTACTGCTTGACGTCTGCCGATAGGCGCGGCCAATAGTACACCTCGGCTACTCTGGCGAGTGTTCGTGAGTAGCCTAGGTGACCAGATGTAGGCTCGTAACAGCAACGAAGAGGACGTCATCCCGAATGTTTCTAGGAACCACGAGAATGTAGGCGCGGCTCGTAGAGCGGGTGTTTTTCTTGTACAAGACGTTGTCCCGAAGACAAAAACATAACAACACACGAGATGGATGGCATAGTATGACTTCGGTACGACCTGCTAAATAATTCATGACCGGTCGAATGTCGTCATTGTCTCGCTGCCGTCTGCTCAAGTCCGATGAGCTGAGGGCACCTAGGAAACCGCCATCGTCTTTTGCTTCTCGACTGACGGGTGGAATTGGTGCACGTGACAGCGTGTCTACGTCTTCGTGCTTCCAGTTCGACTTATAGACGATAGCTATGTCATACATATTTCTTTAGGCGCAAGCTCCACCAGGCCAGTCTTGAGCGATCACGTATGTTCGCCAACCAACAGAGGCATGATGGTGCGTCACAACTTTGAAGGGACGACATAGAAGTAAAAGGAAAACTTCGTGAACTTCCATAGCACAGCGAGACACTCATTTTTCGTGGTCGAGTAATTCGCCTCGGCACAACATAGTGAGCGGCTAGCATAAGCTATAACTCTTCCCTTTCGGTGTTGATGATAAACGAGCAATGCGCCGAGGCCGATGTTACGGCGTCAGTATGCACTTCTGTCTCAGGATCGTCGTCAAAATGTGCAAGAACGGGTGCTGACTGCATGCGCTGTCGTAGCTTGGCAAAAGCAGCCTGTTGCTCGTTGTCCCAGACAAATGGTGTGTCGTCAAGGGTTCCGCTAGTTTAGAAAAAAAACTTTCATGAAAGCGCCTATAATAAGCGCACAAGCCCAGGAAACGTCAGACAGCCCTTTTGTCAGTAGGTGCTGGAAAAGCGCCCGCAGCGGTAGGTTTGTCAGGATGGGGTCGGGCACCTCTCGCACTCAGCACATGGCCCAAGAACCTGAGCTCCTTATACCCAGAGTGGCACCCTTCTAGTTTCAGTGTGAGATATGCCGATCGAATAGCCTTTAGCACACTCCGTAGGCGGTGAATAAGGTGTTCAAACGTGTCAGAAAAGACGACTACATCATAGAGGTACACGAGACAAGTTTGCATATTTCAGCCCAATAGTACACTGTCCATCATTCGCTGGAAAGTTGAAAGTAATGGCGCGTGTAGGCATATTTTTTTTAAACTCTGAATAAATAAATAATATATATATATATATATATATATATATATATATATATATATATATATATATATATATATATATATATAACGAAAAATAGAGTACGACGCACGTTGGTTTTGCACGGTATATTCTGACTGACGTTTCGGTTGGTGGACCAGCCTTTGTCAAAGTAACAAGTACATGTCAATGCGCTTGCTTATAAATACAATTCATTTCATTTCATTTCATTTTATTACCTTAAAGGTCCCTAGGGGGACATTACATAAGGGGTGGGGTTACAAAAAACGTACAAAAAAGCCATGAATTAGCTTGAAAAATGGCTTGTGACGCTATGCATAAATGTTGATGGACAGGTGATTGCTGCAATATGGTGGGGGAGGTCATTCCAGTCTTTTGCTGCACGAAGAAAAAATGAGGCAGCAAAAGTAACGGTGTGGGAACGTTGACGGGCAACTTGAAAGACATGGCCAATGCGATATGACCTGCGAAATGGGGGGGGGGGGGGAATGTAAGGTTCGATTGCAAGTGGACTGTGAAAAAGTTTATGAAACAAGCAAAGGGTGGCAATGCGGCAGCGGGAAGATAGAGGGGACAGGCCAATTTCTTCTTTTAAAGATGACACGCTAATGTGATAGGCATATGAGGAATGAATGAATCTAGTAGCACGATTTTGAAGTGATTCGAGTGCAGCAATGAGATACGCGTGTTGTGGGCTCCAAATTGACGATGCATATTCAAGCTTGCTTCTTACGAGGGACTGATATGCTAATAATTTTACATGGCGGGGTGTGTTGCGCAGATGACGTTTTAGAAAGCCGAGAGTACGATTAGCAGCTGCGATGATAGTCCGGATGTGCTCAGCCCAAGTTAGGTCACTGCACAAAGTTAGGCCAAGGTATTTGTAGGATTGCACAAGTTGAACAGGAGTGTTAGAGATTACGTAGGAAGTGGTGAGCGGGTTATGGCGACGCTGAAACGACACAAGTTTACATTTGTTAGGATTAAGTTCCGTTTGCCACCGTTCACACCAACGCTACACTTGGTTAATGTCACTTTGGAGGCTAATTTGATCAGATACATTCGTTACTGTGTGGTACAAAACGCAGTCATCAGCAAACATGCGTATGTTACAAGTTAAGTTCATTGGTAGGTCATTAATATATATTAGAAATAACAAGGGGCCAAGGACGGAACCCTGAGGGACACCTGATGTAACTGGAATAAAGTTGGAGAGCTGATCATTTACAAGGACAGATTGGGAACGGTTATGTAAGAATTCTTGGATCCAGATTAAGACTGCGGGATGTAAGTTTAAGTGGGAGAGTTTCAGTAACAGGCGTTTGTGAGGTACCTTATTAAATGCTTTGGTGAAATCTAGAAATATGGCGTCGGTTTGAAGGTTATTATCGAGATTGGAATGAAGGTCATGAACAAAAAGTGCTAGTTGAGTTTCGCATGAAAACCCTTTTCGGAAGCCATGTTGTGCAGGATGAAAAAAATTAACCTTGTCAAGAAAACTGATAATGTGAGTGAATATGACGTGTTCCATGATTTTGCAAGGCACTGAAGTTAATGAGATGGGACGATAATTTAGAGGTGAATTTTTGTTACCAGCTTTGAAGACTGGAATGACCTTCCCTTTTTTCCAATCGTCGGGCAGTTGGCCTGTGACAAGTGACTGCGAAAACAATAAACATAAATATTCGGCGCAGACATCTACAGTGTTTTTGAGGAACTTGGAGTTAATATTGTCTACACCCGCGGAGGACGACAGCTTTAGGTTGTTAATTATAGATATTATACCAGACACGGAAAATGTGATGGGTGGCATCAAGAGTTCGATAGTGGAAGTCGGCATGTAAAATGAAATGTCTGTTTCTTTTGTGAACACTGATCCAAATGCGCTATTAAAGATGTTTGTACAATCAACGTCACTTACAGGTCTGCCGGCATCGTTGGTGAAGTTAGTAGACTGCGTGGGGTGAGGGTTGATTATTTCAAAAAACTTGCGTGGATCACTTTTTAGAATGGTCGGCAAGTTATAGTTATAGAAAGAGTGTTTTGCTTCGCATATCTTTCCTAGGTAGTCATGTTCGGCTACATAGTATTTTTCCCATGCGCATTGGCTTCCCTTCTGTTTGGCTGAACGAAAGAGGCGTTTCTTTTTGTTTTCTAGGCGTTTTAATGTTTTGGTGAACCAGGGCTTTTGAGTGTCGGTCTGGAAATTGAATGTGGGTATATGTTTTCTCACAAGATAATCCACTTTGTCCGCAAATAATTTCCAGCTATCTTGCACTGATCTATTTTGGAAAAATGATTCGAAAGATAGAAAGAAAGAGCGGAGTTCATCAATGATAGCTGTGTAATTTTCTTTGTCATAAAGACGTATAGTTTTTTTACTTTTCTGACGAGACACCGGATTGAACGTAAACTCAGCATGAACTACCTTGTGATCGCTAATTTCTGGAAGATATGTAATGGACGAAAGGCTGTCAGGGTGATTTGTTAGTATTAGGTCAAGGGTATTGGCGCACGTTTGAGTTACGCGAGTTGGTTCAGTTACAAGTTGGGTTAAGTTAAAGTTGAGGCACACATCAAGAAAGTCGTGCGCTTCGGGTTCTCCTGACGTCAAAGTAACTTGGTTTACCCAGTCAATGAGAGGATGATCTAAATCCCCAAAAAGAAGAATGCGGGCGTTAGGGTATGCAGTAGTTAAATCATTTAACGTGTCGTTAAGCTTACTAGCAAAGTCGGGAGTGCTGTGGGGAGGTCTATAACAGGCACCAATTAAAACAGTTTCAGGAGTGGCATGTTTGCGCAAAGAAGCCATATAATTTCGAGGTCAGTCTGAATGTTAAGCGCAGTACAAGAAATATCTTTGCTGATTGCAATAGCCACGCCCCCGCCTCGCCTGTCTATACGGTCCTTGCGAAACACTGTAAAATTTGGAAGGTCTGTAAGAACTTCATGGTCGCTAATGTCACTGAATAGCCATGTTTCTGATAAAACTAGTATGTTGCTGCTCGACGAGGAAACAAGATTAGAAATGACGTCTCGCTTTGGAAGAAAATTGCGTATATTAGTAATGTTAAGGCGTTTATTAGCCGGCCCACAGCGAGCAAGCACAATGGCGACAGTAACGGCCAAGCACGGGCTCTCAGCGCGAGCGGCGTCCTTGTTGGGTAGCCCCAATAGAAGGTACTCAAGAGTTCGGCCCATTTCATAGTTCGGAGGCTTCGCTACAATTACCCCGGGGTCGAAGAGGGAGCCGCCTGGCGACCTAACAGCTTGTTATTATGAGCGGGTCATAATAAGCCTTCAGGCGCTCCACGTTGACGATGTCTCGCCCATGGCGGCGCATGTCCGAAGATTGTTCAACGGGTTCGATCAGATAGTTGACGGGTGAGGTGAGCTCGATGACACGGTAGGGGCCTTCGTATTTGGGACGTAGTTTGGAAAAGAGGCCAGCGGCAAAGGTCGGGATCGAGAGCCATACAAGCGCACCAGGAAGGAACGTGGGCTCAGAAGTGGTGGAGCCATCACGGATACTCTTCTGCCGCTCTTGCTCTTGCGTCGTAAAAGACTTGGCAAGCTCGCGACACTCTTCAGCAAGTCTGGCTGTCTCGGAAATAGGTGTACACTCAGATGGATCCGGCGTGTACGGGAGTATCGTGTCCATGGTGTGCGACGGGTGCCTTCCGTACAGCAAGTAGAAAGGTGAAAAACCAGTCGTGCTCTGAGGGGCGGTGTTGTAGGCGTAGGTGACGAAGGGCAGTATATTATGCCAATTAGTGTGGTTGGCAGCGACGTACATAGAAAGCATGTCGCCGAGGGTGCGGTTAAAGCGTTCGGTGAGGCCATTCGTCTGTGGGTGGTAAGCAGTAGTTTTGCGGTGGACAGAATGGCACTCCGTCAGAATGGCTTCGACGACTTCCGACAAGAAGACACGGCCTCGATCGCTGAGAAGCTCTTGGGGTGGTCCGTGGCGCAGTATAAATCGATGCAGCAGGAAGGACGCAACATCACGCGCAGCAGCCGCAGGGAGAGCGGCGGTTTTGGCGTATCGCGTTAAATGGTCAACGGCAACAATGGCCCAGCGGTTACCAGCCGACGTCAGAGGAAGTGGTCCATACAAATCGATACCTACGCGCCCAAAGGGACGGTCAGGGCGAGGTAACGGTTGTAGACTGGCGTGCGACATGTGAGCTGACGGTTTACGGCGTTGGCAAGTGAGGCAAGAGCGAACGAACTGCTGCACATAGCGGTACATCCCGCGCCAGAAGTAGCGTTGTCGAATGCGATGGTAGGTTTTGAATACCCCAGAGTGCGCGCATTGCGGATCAGAATGGAAGGATTCACATATCTCTGACCGCAGACTGCGGGGTATCACGAGTAACCACTGCCGGCCGTCGGCGTCGTAATTGCGTCGGTGTAGAAGGCCGTCACGAATGGCGAAATGGCGAGCTTGACGACGCAATGCACGCGTGGAGGGCGTTGCGGATGGATCAGGGAGCAAGTCGATCAGCGGGCCGATCCAATTATCCTTTCGCTGTTCGGTAGCGATTATGTCAACGTCAATGGCAGAAACAGCAGCCGAGGATACTGAGCAGAGCACATCACCTTCAGGCAGAGGGGAGCGCGAGAGGGCGTCGGCGTCAGCATGCTGGCGTCCGCTGCGGTACAGCACGCGGATGTCGTAGTCTTGTAAACGAAGAGCCCAATGGGCGAGACGGCCTGAGGGATCCTTCAATGATGAAAGCCAGCATAGTGCATGATGGTCGGTGGCGACATCGAATGGGCGACCATACTAATACGGTCGAAACTTTGTAAGAGCCCAGACGATCGCCAGGCACTCTTTCTCCGTGACGGTGTAGTTTGTCTCAGCTCTCGTGAGCGTACGGCTTGCATATGCTACGACATATTCAGGGAATCCGGGTTTGCGCTGCGCCAGGACAGCGCCGAGGCCTACACCGCTGGCGTCTGTGTGCACCTCCGTCGGGGCCGTAGGGTCGTAGTGGCGTAAAATGGGAGGAGACGTCAACACATGGCGGAGCTTCGCGAACGCGTCGTCGCACTCAGACGACCATGAATTGAGGGACCCGTTACTTCCAAGGAGCTTCGTCAGCGGTGATATGATCGTGGCAAAGTTTCGTATGAAGCGTCGGAAGTACGAGAACAGGCCCACGAAACTACGCAGTTCTTTGACGGACGCAGGTTTGGGGAATTCGGCCACGGCCCGAAGCTTGGCTGGGTCAGGAAGAATGCCATCCTTGGACACGACGTACCCAAGGATGGTGAGTTGCCGTGCTGCAAATCGGCACTTCTTCAGATTTAGTTGCAAGCCGGCATTGCTGACACGTGCAAAAACTTCTTTCAGACGTTGGAGGTGCGTAGAGAAATCTGGAGCGAACACATCAATGTCATCGAGGTAACACAAGCACGTGTGCCATTTCAGGTTGCGCAGAACGGTGTCCATCAAGCGCTCAAAGGTCGCAGGTGCATTACATAGACCAAACGGCATGACGTTGAATTCGTACAAGCCGTCGGGTGTGATGAACGCAGTCTTCGGTCGAGCGTCATCAGCCATGGGTACTTGCCAGTACCCCGAGCGCAGATCGAGAGAAGAAAAAAATTCGGCTCCGTGAAGGCTGTCAATTGCGTCATCGATGCGGGGCAGTGGGTAAACATCCTTGCGAGTGATCTTATTGAACCGTCTGTAGTCCACACAGAACCGCGCAGAACCATCTTTCTTCGCAACAAGAACAACAGGAGACGCCCATGGACTGTCCGAGGGCCGAATAACGTCGCGTCTGAGCATATCATCAACCTGCTCGTTAATTTCCCGATGTTCAGCAGGCGACACGCGGTAGGGACGTTGCCGTAATGGTGGATGGGCACCAGTGTCAATACGATGCCTAACAGCGGACGCACGACCGAGAGAACTTCGCCCGACATCGAAAGAAGAACGATATTCTCGCAACAAGTTCAGAAGCTGGGAACGCTGTACCGACGTGAGGTTGTCATCAATGTAAGGGCCAAATACATCAGGAGATGATGAATCAGAAGTGGAAACAGCACTGATGGTACGCAAATTGGGACAACGCGAGTCATCAGGTACGTCCAGGACTTGTGCGTTATCCACTGGTTCCACTCTGCCGAGACATTCCCCTCGAACCAAGGTAACAGTGTACGGGGATGGGTTGGTCACGAAAATAGAGGCGTTGCCCTGGGTGATTTGCACGGTCGCGAAAGGTACTAGCAACCCTTTCCTTCGGCAAGCACGGTCGGATGGCGAAACGAGTGCAATTGTGTCGGAGAGTCTAGCGCAGTAGACAGATACACCCATCGTGGAGCTTGGAGGCACTATGGTATCGTCTTTCACGAGAATCTTGCTCACTTTCGAAGAACTGTCTTCCGGCGTCAAATGCGAGAAGGGGGAGAGTTCAATTTCGGCGGCGGCACAATGGATGACGGCGTCGTTGCGGGAGAGAAAATCCCGCCCCAGGATGACGTCATGAGAGCATGCGGGAATGATGATGAGTTGGGAGACATACAGAACGTCCTGAACGACAACGCGAGCTGTGCACCCTGCTGTAGGATGGATACGATGCAAACCGGCGGTACGAAGGGACAATCCAGAAATTGGCGTCGTCACTTTACGAAGCAAGCGGCAAAATTTTTCGTCCATAACGGATACTGCAGCTCCTGTGTCAATAAAAGCAGATGCGTGAACACCGTCCACAAGCACGTCAATGACATTAGATGGGCGGCTCTGAGGGCTTTCACAATGCGATAGCATCGCAGTCCTTGCCTCGGGGACTGCGACGACTAGTTTTCCCGCTCGTGAGCAGCTGAACTTGGCCGCATGGGGGACGGGGAACGACGTCGTGGAGACTGTGACCTACGAGAAGATGAAGCTATGTGAGTTGGCGGTGGCATAAACGGCGTTTCCTCGTGATAGGTACGTCTGATCTGGCCAGCAACAGGCGACGAGATATGGGGCGTCTGTACGCGAGTGCAATAACGTGCTACGTGGCCGGCGTAACCGCAGGCAAAGCAAATGGGCCGGTTGTCGGATGTGCGCCATCGGTTCGCCGGGGTAGGTCTTGTCCATGACGCAAGAGCCGATGGACGGAACGGTGGCTGGAAAGGCTGCAGGGGGTGCTGGAGCTGAGTCTGAGAGGTCACGTCAACATACGTAGCCGGCATACCCGCTGCAAAGGATGGAGGTCGTGCGGTAGCTTCGGCGTAAGTCAGTGGGGCGGGCGCTTGAACGACTGGAGGCGGCCTGGCGACCACTTGGGCGTAGCTTGGGGGTACAGGAGCAGGAAGCTGTTGTGGGTGGTACGCAGGCATGACCTCCGCTATTTCCTGCTCAATCGCTCGGCGGATGGGGGGGGGGAACGGTAGTTGCCGATTGTTGAGCAGCCGGTGGGTGGGCAAAGGGCAGGAGAAAGAACTGCCGTGCGATTTCCTCGCGTATGAAGGACTTGAGGTCTGCCAGCAGTGCCACCTGGTCACAGCTCGCCTCCAAGCCTGCAAGCCCTGCATCTCGTGGTGTGGAGCGACGGGTCATCGAACGCTGCCGGCGGAGCTCCTCGTAGCTCTGGCACAGCGTGATGACCTCAGCTACTGTGCCTGGGTTTTTGGCAAGCAGCATCGTGAAGGCATCATCGTCAATGCCCTTCATGACGTTCCGGATCTTGTCTGATTCGGACATGCTGTCGTTGGATTTCTCGCATAGGTCCAGGACGTCTTCAATGTAACTGGTGAATGATTCACCGGCCTGCTGAGCGCGTTCGCGTAAGCGCTGCTCGGCTTGCAGCTTACGAACGGCAGGGCGGCCAAAAACGTTGGTGATAGCGGTCTTAAAATCGAACCAGGTTGCGAAATCAGACGCGTGGTTGTTATACCACATGCCGGCCACACCCGCGAGGTAGAAAACCAGGTTGCCGAGTTTACCTGCCTCGTCCCAATGATTGGGGACGCTGACGCGTTCGTACATGGCGAGCCAGTCCTCGACGTCGGTGCCATCCGCGCCGGTGAAGACAGGTGGGTCGCGGATGCGGGGGACACCGGAACATGGCGTCGGCGCAGGAGGAAGCGTTTGCTGGGCGGCGTCTTGTTGCATGGTTGAAGGCACGGTACGGGATCTAAGCTCCAAGGGCATCGAATGTGAACCGAAGATGTTTGAAGGGCACAGCACTCTCCACCAAAATGTTAAGGCGTTTATTAGCCGGCCCACAGCGAGCAAGCACAATGGCGACAGTAACGGCCAAGCACGGGCTCTCGGCGCGAGCGGCGTCCTTGTTGGGTAGCCCCACTAGAAGGTACTCAAGAGTTCGGCCCATTTCATAGTTCGGAGGCTTCGCTACAGTAAAAATAACTGATAGCGAAAGTAGTGGGCGGGGGGTGGATCTGGGGCCATGACGCGCGTTTGGATTGCGAGGAACTAGCTATAGTAATTCTTTAACGGTTTGTGACGATTCCTCAAATATGTAGCGTTTCTTGCCCATGCGTAGTGTTTTGAAGGTCAACATAAATGGACATGACTGGGACCTAGCGAAAGCGATAAGATGCCTGCGAGCAGTTCGAACTGTTGCGGAAAAGTCTTCGCCAACGCTGTAACCGGTGTTTTTAAGTTTGCGGCCGTTTGAAAGAATCTTGTCCTTTGTTTTAAAAGTATTGAATTTTACAATTATCAGCCTTACTTTGCCCGCAGCGTGACGGCCAAGACGATGTGCTCTGTCTATATCTTTTGATTCAATATTCAGTTCCATGTGATCAGCAAAAAGAGCAATGACTAATTTTTCCGGTTCAGTGAAATGTTCAGAAGGGTTAGTGTCGGGAATGCCATAGATTATTAAGTTGTTTCTACGGGAGTGATTTTCAGAGTCGTCCACTCGGGCTGATAAGCTGTCTATCTGGTGGGACATCTGAAGTGTGGTAGCCTTCAGGCTGTCCATTTCAACTTTAAGAGATGAAAGGGACTTGAAGTGATTCTCAAGATCTGTTATTCGTTTACCTAAGTCTGTTATTACTTTATCAGTTGATCGCAACTGATTCTTCAACTCTTTTAGTTCGGTGAGAACGGTGAATTGACCAGCGGATAATTTTTTTAATTCGGTGGCAACTTCTTGAATGGTACTAGGTCCGGGGTTTGTTTCAACGTCACCGGCTTGCAGCAACAAGGAATAAATGACACTCGCGCATTCAGCGGCAATGGCAATTGCAACACTGTGGGCTCGGAGACTGTACCAAGAAGTAATTACTAGATTTTTCAGCGAATAGACTGTGTGAATTACTGACCTGCATGGCAAAGGCAAACGGATTAGTGAACTGCGCTGTTGCACAGTCACCGAGCCCACAGAGCGCAGGCGGACGGTGTTGGTCTTTTATAGGCGAGGCAGTGGCTGATGTCGGTGGCGATGCTGTTTTCCGCGATGAAACCAGCTATTTGGGAGGACAGGAAAGGTTGAGGGGTGGCGCTTCCATGCACGCTGAAGCGTGAACGAAGTGGCGTGTCCAGTTGCCTGCGCCGGTCCCGCAACTGTGAGTCGCTAGGATCAGAGAGGCTGCAGATTGGGGCAGCACAGGTCCAGAAAGCATGACTGCGGCGATGAGGGCGTAGGTCTGCATGGCAAAGGCAAACGGATTAGTGAACTGCACTGTTGCACAGTCACCGAGCCCACATGGGATAATAAAGATTGACGACGTATATTAGCGATTAGACAACTCATAGCGTGAAGTGTTCATGAAGGTACAGTTAGATATCAGGCAAAAACATAAATAAATATATGTACATATATAGAGATGTACAACACGAAATAGCAGAAATCACTTCGTGCACACTGCATAACTCTGTAAGAACCGGAGAAAAATAATGATGAAGCAACAATGAAAGCATGGATATCAAAATATCAGGAGACCACGTGATAGTACAGCAGATTGCGCGTCGTATACACAGCTCAGTCATTGTGATATAAATAAGATGAGTAGTTTTACTGTGCGTGCGCGTTCAAATACAGTCTTGCATCCACAACTGTGATAGCGGCGGGGATTAATGAACTCAAGTGACTGCAAACATTGGACACACAAATATACACAATAACAGACGCATTAGAGACGGTATCCAGCAAGCTTGACCGATCACGCTACGGGCCATGGGTTAAGGCTGATAATGCTTGGTGGGCTCACTAGAAAGCGTGCCTGTACTTTAGTTTATGCCTGATGGCAGTGTTGAACTTGTAAATGAGGTACAATTCGCGGATTTCCCGATTGTGTTGAGAATGAAAGCCCGATTCAAGTATAGTGACCCTAATTTTTTCGAACAAGTGCCCTGGTAAGCGAATATGTTTTGCGAGCGGGAGGTTAGGTTGCGTATTGGTATGTGATTTATGGTTGTTGATGCGTATTCGGAATGATGTTTCTGTATGGCCAATATACTGTTCTTGGCAGACGGCGCACTCGAGCATGTATATGACGTTAGAGCTATCGCAATTAAAGGGGCCGTGATTTTTAAGGGTGAAGTTAGACGACGTACTAACGGCTCCCTGGGTGGCTTGCATATGTAGGCAAGCCTTGCAGCGTGGTTTGTTGCAAGCTGCACAGCCAGATTTTGTGGGTCTGTTTAATTTTGACGATGTTAGCATATCGTGGAGATTCTTAGAGCGCCGGTAAACTACGCGAGGTGGTTCAGGAAAGAAATTTTTCAGATGGTCACTTTGGTTAAGGATGTTGTGGTGGAGTTTGAGTATAGAAAGAACCTTTGGCACTCATGCCTAATAAGTTAATACGAGATTGGTGCCAGCACGTTGTTCAGGCAAACTGTTTGCGCTAAGAATGTCGGCTCTGTTCAATTCGTCTGCTTGGTCTATAGCGTCATCGACCAAGTCCGCTGGATACCGTCGTTTAATGAGAGCGCTTTTAAGTTGCTCGCAGTTACATAGGAAGTCGTCACGATCGGAACACAATCGCTTAAAACGGTGAGTCTGACTATAAGGTATACCTGTCTTACAATATCGCACATGAATGCTCTGAAAATGAAGAAGCTGGTTTCTATCAGTAGGTTTGGGGTATAATTTTGTGAGCAATTTTCCTTTGGAAAGCGCAACGGTGAGATCCAAAAAGTTAACAGAATTTGTCCAATAACTGTGCGAAAGCTTGATTGACGGATGGAAATTATTAAATACATCTATAAATTTTAAGAGCGTGTCCTTCCCATGTGTCCAAATTAAGAATATATCATCTATAAACCGTCTGTAAAACAAAGGCTGTAGGTCAGTACTGGACAGATAACTATTCTCTACAATGCCCATAAAAATGTTAGCATAAGTAGGGCCTTTTCGGGTTCCCATTGATGTGCTACTAATCTGAACGTAATGACAGTTATTAAATTCAAAGTTAATGAGTTCAAGGATAAGCTTCAATAGCAATTGTAGGGCTTCTTTATCGACTGGTTTATCGAGGCAAGAATCCTCGTATGCATTAAGCACTGCAGCAATTCCATCGGCATGCAGTATGTTAGTATAGAGTGAAGCGACATCCAGTGTTACAAGTATTGAATTTTGGGGAATTTTAAGACTTAATATGTCTTGAAGAAAATTATTTGTGACCTTGACGAATGATGGAAATGTCTCGGGAATATGTTTAATAACGAAATCAACATAGCGCGACAAGTTATCGGTTGTAGTGTTGATACCGGAGATGATTGGACGGCCCGGATTACCTTGTTTATGAATCTTCGGGAGTATGTAAAATCTGCCGGCTACAGGGCTGGGCGGAATAAGTAACCAAACAATTATTTCCTCTAGTTTTCTTTCTCCTGATAGAGTCATTAGTTTATCTTGCAAGATGGACTCAAAACTATCTGTTGGGTCAGTTGGGAGAGCTCCATGAAAACTGTCGTCGGAGAGTTGTCGGGTAGCTTCCGCTATGTAATCCTTTTTATCAAGAATGACGATTGCTTCTCTCTTATCGGCAGGTTTGATGACAATGCCAGAGTTATTGGATAGTTCTTCGAGCGCTGCCTTTTTCTTCTTTGTTAAAGTTTGTTGGTAATGAACACGGGTCTTGTACGCCTCAAGGACGTCATGCTGTACAGCCCTGATGTACATATCGAGGCATTGATTACTTTGTGGTGGTGGTGTCCACCTCTTGTGTGACGGCACTGGTATTGTATTGTTATTAGAATTTTCACGGTCATGAAAGTATTCTCTAAGGCGCACGTTACGTGCAAAGTTATCTAAATCTTTTAAAAGCTGGAATGCATTAAATCTACCTGAGGCTGGGCAAAAAGAAAGAGCTTTCGACAATGAAGCTATTGAGCTCAAATGCAGCTATTTGAGCTCTTGTGCTCACAAATCTGCATTGTACTGACATCATCATTGCACTCACATCATCAGTGCATTGATGATGTCAGTATTTCACAGCAGCATTGATGACGGCAGCAGCAATGATGACAGCAGCATTGCACTGACATCATCGGTCGGCTTACCGGCGCTTCATCTTCCCCAAATGCCAGGCTCCGGAAACAACTCCGACTATTCAAATTGGAGGACGATGTGCTATATCGATACATTTTCCACCCGGAAGGCCACCGATGGGTTCCCGTCATACCACGCGCACTACGCACTGAAGTTCTGCGCGCTTCCCACGACGACCCGAGATCAGGACACTTGGGTTACTACAAAACATACGAGCGCATCTGCAGTCGATTCTTCTGGCCAGGTCTTTCCAAGACGGTAGCTAACAATATTGCCTCGTGCGCACTTTGCCAACACCGCAAGCGGCCCACTACTGCCCCAGTCGGGACCCTACAACCACTTCCTTGTCCATCAGAGCCGTCCTCTGTCGTCAGAATTGACCTCTTCGGGCGCCTACCAACTACATCAGACGACAAGAGATGGATCGTCACCACGGTTGATCACTTGACCCGGTACGCTGAGACGGCCTCGATCCCTTAAGAAACTGCTTCGGAAGTTACAACTTTCTTCTTGAATGCTATTCACCAACATTACGGAGCCCCTCGTGTTCATCTGAGCGAACAGGGCAAGGCATTTCTTTCAAGCACGCTCAGTGAAGTTCTTCAAGCATCCAAAACAGTTCACAAAACAACATCTAGCTATCACCCACAAATAAATGGCTTAACGGAAAGGTTTCATCACACGCTGTGTGACATGCTGTCCATGTATAACCGACCGGACCATCGCAATTGGAATGTCATGCTCCCCTTTGTCACGTATGCATATAATACGTCAGTTCAATGAACCACAGGCTATTCTCTATTTTTCCTCGTATACGGACTCCAACCGACATCACCACTCGACGTTTCATTCTTTTTTGGCCCCGTCAACTCTTCACCATTCGTTTGCGACCAGTTTCTGTACCGTGTTGCTCAATGCCGTCGTATTGTCCGTGTAAACACCGAAGCTATCCAAGAAGATCGCAAACATCGTTCTGATGCCACTCACTGCGTCATTCTCTATCGCCCTGGTGACGATGTACTTCTGTGGACTCCTGCGCGAACGCCTGGCTTATGCTAGAAGCTTGAGTCACGCTATCTTGGCTCCTACAAAGTTGTCGAACAGACCTCACCGGTGAACCACCGTGTCACACCTGTTCATGCCCCACTGACCAACGCTGCCGCGGGACAGAGATTGTGCACGTTTCGTGTCTGAAGCTCTATCGTATGCGTTCCACAGCGTAATTCGCGGCCAGGCTGGCCGCTTCCGCCGACGGGGGAAATTACTGTAAGAATTCATTGCACGTCATCTTCATCATCTGTCGATAAACATCATCAGTCTTCGTTCCGTTCTTCTTCGTCATTGGTGCCATCTTGCTGTTGCTTGAATAAAGCGTCAGCTGAACCGTCGTATTTCAATAATATATATATATATATATATATATATATATATATATATATATATATATATATATATATATATATATATATATATATATATATATATATATATATATATAAGGCTGACAGTGCCTTTTGGGCACGGGCGCATACGCTATAAGAGGCGGAAGAAAAAAACAGATAATAGAACAACCTGCCAGCGATCAGGCGTTGTGTCTTTTTGTCTCATTACAATGGCGCAGTTCGACAACTAAAACTTGCAGCTGAAGCCACCTGTTCGTGCCTTCGGGGGTCGTCGGCAGAGCGGGTCTCTCCAAACGGGAACCCCGTCCCCGCTTTCTTAATTATAGACTCCACGGCCCTACCACTGCAGCACCTCCGAATCAAACCATCCGGGCACGGTGTCAATGCCTCTTCGGTGGTTCCAGGACACTACTTGACAGAAACCTCGCTATCACCTGCGTCTGAGAAGGCTTACGTGCTCCAATCGTTCGGGAACGTCACGTATACTCCCCCTGATGCAGATCTCGGTCGCAAGGCTCTTCCAAACAGTGAGCTTTCAACAGATGTCATTCAGGCTTTTGGCGTATATCGCGAAGGATAAAACGACACGCTCCGCATAAGTAGGGCCTTTTCGGGTTCCCATTGATGTGCTACTTTTCGGGTTCCCATTGATAGGCACCGGTTCCGACATTTCCTGTGCTGACAACTTCCCGCTCCGTAATCTGTCGGCTCAGCGGGGCTGTCCGAGCACTCTCGGCCAAGTATACCACCGCAGTGGGTACGGAAATAAAGGAGTACTTCATATCTTCGGCAGCCACCCCTGGCTCTGCATGCTATTCACCTGCAAGCCCCACCTAGTTTTCTCGGGCCATCGCGCGACTCCGAGTCGTGGTCAACGCCTTGACACCGTCTACTTCAGTGCTGAATGCCTTGACACCGTCTACCACCATCGCCTTACCAGGGCTACAAGTGACTGATGCCGCATTGACCACAGCTGCCTCCCAAGCCAATGAACGGAACTCACCAGAGAGCCGCAGAAAGCTGTGGCATACTTTTAACAGGGCTTTCCTACCAACTAGGGTAGCTCACGTCAACATTCTCCAGAGTTGCATTGGCCGTTGTGATGAGTGAAGAAAACGACAACGACGGAAGTGCGGGGCAAGGCGCGTGTAATGTGCGCGTGAGTGTCAGCAAATCAGCTGATGACCTGTGGTGGCCCATAGAGGTGGCGTGCCACAATTGGGCCTCGGGCGACCATCACGTGGCAGTGGGCTTTGTGGCTGGGGACGAGCCGGAGCAGCGGCAGACGGGAGACAGCGGGCCGAAGCGTCAGACGCAGGCAATCGAGGTTCCGGCCAGGGAACACGGCCGTCCACGCTGCTGCCGTCCAACCACCAGCTGGGGCGGCGTTGCCGGCACGAGTACTGCATCTCGGGGCGCGGCCTGGGCTGCTGTTCTCTTCCTTGCCGAGGGCATCGCGGATCTCGGCGAGGCGTCTCCACGGTCAGCCGTTCGACACAGCGATGAACGTGGCCTGGCTAATGGTCACGGTTGCGTCGAGCATCGCGTCTCGGCACACGCTCTTCGCTGGACGGGCTGGCCATGCCCCGCATGGAGCATCGCGTCTCCGATGCGGGTTGACTGCTCCGTGGCCGCACCCATGCCATCAAGCGCCAGTCTCAAGCGTCGCACATCAAGCGTCGCACATCGGCAAGGGACGAGCGAGACGTTCTGCCGGGCGAGACGCGGGCGTGTGTTCGGAGGACCACGGAGCTGGTCGAGGTTCAGGGTGGCCGAGGATCCAGGTGCCAGGGGTGCTGGCTGAATCGAGGATCGCCGAGTGGTGCCGAGCCGTACCGAGCGACGCGCCAGCCTCGGAAGTGGGCCGCGAGCTCACGAGCTGTGCACCCGAGGGTACCTGGCTGTGCCCTGGCCAAGGCGAGGAACGCCGGTGAGTGAGCTTCCGCACCGCAGCTGGGGCGAGCAGCATTTCAGTACGGCACAGACGGTGCTGTGCTGGCCCGAACCCGCACGTGGAACCGCTACGCCCGGGTGGTGATAAAGAGCTCGAGGGTTGAGACCACGAAGGCAGAGGAAGCGGTACGCCGCTCGAGAGGACGAGTTCCTGGCAGCGTTCCTGAGCCGGACGTGAGACCCGTACGTGTCGGCCAGGTCGAGCTCCGGCGTGTTCGTTCGGGGTCGACTCCGCCGGCCTGTACAAGGTGCAAGGACGGGGCCTGCTGAACGGCTCCTGCCCGGGTGCAGTGGCCGGGAGCAGGTTCGTGGGCGAGGCCTACCGGGCGTGGTCCTCGTGAGCCGGGGCCTGACCCTGGACCTCAGGAGTTGTGACCCTGACTGCTGGGCAGGCCGTGACGTCCGACTAAACGGCGCTGCACACGGTAGCGCATCCGTGTGCCGTCAGCCGTTCCAGCCGTTTCAGCCGTGCCACCTTTGCCCTCGCGCACGTCGACGACCATATCATGTCGGGAAGACGGGGACCCAAACTGTGAGGCAGCGGTTTCCTCTTGCGAACCGAGAACTATACGCGCTGGACTCGGAGTAAGCGTAGCCGCGAGCTCTCCGCATAATAGAGGTCGGACTCTCGTACATGTTGCGTGATGCTTGGCGGTAGGGTTGGACATATAGTTTTATTTTCACCTGCCACTTCGTTCTCTAGTGTACAATATAACGCTTCTTTTGTTCGCATCCATTGTTGATGTTAATCCTTTCTCGTCCGCTATCAACAAACATCGTGACGAACGTCCTTAACCATCACAGCCGTACAACCATCGCTGCCTGGATTTGAACTACAATACTTTCGCGGCTTGCAGGATGACTGAGTCGGCACCGTCAACGCTCTCGGAGCTCGCAATACATGGACTGAAGAGCAGAAGTGGGGCATGGCTATAGATCACCTCCGGAACGCTCCTGGGGCTTGGCACCGATATGAAGGCATGCGGCAGCAGTCCTGGGTGGACTGGAACGCCATGCTTATAAGTGCTTTTGGATGGAGTGACTATCCCCTTTTCCCGACCACCCAGTGAACATGGCCGTTACCTAGCATGGCGCTCGGGAGGAGCACCTCGAGGCTGCAACTCTACATTGCTACTTCCCGGCAGCCAGTGAAACCACATGCTCTTGTACCAACATACCTCAGAGGCCACGTTCACCACTTCAGGTCACAGACATTGCGTCAGCATGTCACACCTTAACATTCCGGACAGACGCTGAGCCCACATCGTAATCGCTGCAGCCGCCGACGCGATCTCCAGGGTGGTCAACGCAAAAGTGTATGGAAGCGCCGGCCGGCTTTGTGACGGCGTCAGTTTCCTTACAAGTTGCGAACGAAGAAACAAGCACCACTGCAGTTCCGACCCTCACTACGAAGCCACATCCCCGGAAGCCACGGAAGTTATTGACCGAGTGTGCGTACGTTTGTCATGCGTTAAGCGTCGCCTCCTTCAAAGAAGCTGAGTCGCCTACTCTGGATGAAGTCACTGTCAGGACCTGCCAGTGCAGGTAATATATCCAGTTATTGACATGGCATTCGACAAAGAAGGCTCTTTTGCAAGTGAAGCTATAGTAATCAGCAGCATGAACGTCAGCTCGACAAAGACTTTGCTGCAACAGCGCTAGTTGCCTTATAGCTACTACCTGAACTCGGCTCGTTGATGGCTAAATAGACACACTGAGGTAACGGGCCGATGTCGCTAGTCCCTCAGGTGCTGTCCTGGCATCCTCAATTTTATATGCCACGAGCCCCGTTTTTTTTTTGCATCCGAGTCAATGCCTGCTGGAAGACCCATTTTTGCCAGTTCACATGATGTGGCTGCGTGGCCTAGGTCAATCGCCGCCACATAGCCAATGTAGCCGCCAAGAATGTTTGGCAGCGATGCAAAAAAAAAGTCACAGCGCAATGAAGACTTTCAGCGACCACCCCGACGAAACCAGTGCCACCCCCGAGGAAGTTAGGCAGCTCGGCAAGGCAACTTCCAGCGTAAGCAACATAAACCACGTCGGCAGAGTCAGCGTCGCCCACCAGAGAATATTTCTGCAGCTGTTCATAAACATTGCGGTCATAGCCGTGCGTAAGGATGGCATCGTTGCTGGGGCTCAGGCACGGGCGCATATGCGATTAACGTTCCAACGATCAGGCGTTGTGTCAATTTATTGCATTGCAATGTATATATATATATATATATATATATATATATATATATATATATATATATATATATATATATATATATATATATAACCGAATAACGCCAAAAGTCAGCCGAGAGTGTACTTCCGAGCGAACGCCACTCGTCTTACTGAAGAAGGATGTTCTATTCTCTTGGGACGCTCTAAAGGCTACGGCGTTCTCTAATCTCATCGCGTTGCCCACAACACCACCTATTTGGGTCGATTTGTTTTCTTTAACAGTCTATAGGGCATGTGGTGTAAGCAAGGGTGGGAAGGTAGAAAATAAGTAAACGTAAAATGAATATTTGAAGAAGCGAAATTAAACAAACGAATGTAAATTGAGTATGATTAGGGTAAAGAAAGGAAGTATTTGCATGTTTATTCGGGTGAGCCAAGACGATAAATGGTTACAATGTTTCATTCTTCAATAGTGCGAGGAAAAGAATATTTACAGGGTTCACTCCTGCTGACATAAGGGAGAGTGTGCGAGTGAGAATGAAAGGTTTTCCTAATCTCAAAAATCGCTATGCAAGGTGTCGGATATATAAAATGTTTACGACTAGGTGAAGAATGATGGAACTTCTTCAATCGAAATATTTTACGCCTAAACTAAGGTATTTGAAACCTCTTCGAGCATAAACTATTGGTAACAGAATCAGTGCGACTATATATAGAAAAAATAATCGTAAGACTTCTCTCTCATTTCTTCCGAAAACATTAGTGCTGGTTTTCATACAGGGATTTCAAATAATGCAGGCGTACTCTAATTTAGGCCTGATAAGAGTGTTAAAGACTGTAGTTCGACATTTTCGCCCCACCAAAACTCTGCTCCTATACCAGTGACCATTGAGTCACTGCTGTTCTTCTCTAGCATCAAAGTGAGTGGGCTCGCGTTATTATCTATGCCTGCCGTCTCCTCTCTGCAGCCGAGCAGAACTACTTAATCACCGAATGAGAATGCTTTGTTCTCAATTGGGTCGTTAGCAAACTTCGGTCCTACTTACATTTTCGACATTTCACCATGGATGGATGGATGAATTGACATGGCTGCACCCTTGAGATCGGGTGGTGGCTAACGCCACCAAGCCGTAATACTTAATGAACCAAAAACTCGATTTATTTTTTTAAATAGTGAGGTTCAGGATTCGCACTTTGCAGTGAAGGGTTTACTTTTCACTCGTGCCTTGACTTTGGCCACCAATCAGATAACCTCCTTCTAATTAATTCTACCCGCTTAAAGTCTATTTTTCCCTCCCTGTCCCTAAACCCCAGTGCTTTGAAAATCTCTGCGCCATCATCCTGAATTATAGGGTGAAGCCCTTTACAGAACATTATCAAGTGTTCGGCAGTTTCTTCTCCTCTCCACACGCACTGCATATTGTGTCTACCCCTATGTATTTGGCCCGATATGTCTTGGTTCACAATACTCCCGTCCCGGCCTCAAACAGTAGAGAACTACCCCGAGTATTATCATATATCCTTTCCTTGGGAATTTCCTGCTTAAATGTTTGATAGATATATAGTGTGGACTTCTTAATCATGCCGATTCTCCACATATAGGTCTCAGCTTCCTTCACTTTCTTCTTAACCGATAATTCTTTTTGGTTTGATCCCCTGCTGTTTTCTAAGTATTTACCAGTCAATTTCCCGGTTCGCTTCCTCCGTTTCGTATCGACATTGTTCATGTACAATAGCTGAATACCTTCCTAGCCCAACGCTTCTCCCCCATTTCTCTCATTCGCATTTCAAATTTTATTTTCCTGCTGGCTTCCCTGCACTCAAATGATGTCCATCCCATATCACCTTGTACTTCCTGATTTGGTGTATTCCCGTGAGCTCCTAAGGCAAGCCTACCTATTCCACGTTGCTTAATTTCTAATCTTGCTTGAACTTCTGATCTCATGCACAAGACCGCATTGCCGAACGTCAGAACAGAAACCATAACATCTTTTCATATTCCTCTCACAACATCATACCTATTGTAATTCCACAGTGCCCTGGTATTCATCACCGCTGCATTCCTTTTACCTTTAGTCGTCACGTATATTTCGTGTTCCTTCAGGTACTCTGTCCCATTGCTTATCCATACGCCCACATATTTGCATTTATCTGTTATCTCTAGGGTGACCTCCTGTTTTCTAAGCTCACTACCTTCATTATCATTAAGAATCATGACTGCTAATATTTTTCTTACTGAATCTGAAATCTAACCTATCTCCCTCATTTCCGCAAATGTCCATCAATTTCTGCAAATCTTCCTTGTTGTCAGCCACTAGCACTATATAATCTGCGTACATCAATGCTGGCAGTGCCTGTTCAATGAGTTTTCCTTGTTTGATGAAAGAGAGGTTGAAGCCCAGTTCACTTCCCTCTAATTTGGCCTCTAATCTTTGTAAGTACATCATTAATAACAAGAGAGACAGAGGACAACCCTGTCTAAGCTTCCGTTTTACCTCTGCGGGCTTTTATACCTGTTTTTCCCACTTTATAAACGCCTTGTTACTTTTATAGATATCCTTTAAAAGATTAGTGTCTCCATCATCCACACCCAGTGTGTCCAGTATTCCCCACAAGTCCTCTTGAACCACGCTATCTTACGCTCTCTTGATATCCAAAAATGCTAGCCACAGGGGCCTACGTTCCTCTCCTGCTATTTCGATGCACTGCGTCTGTGACAACAGATTGTCTTCCAACCTCCTGTGTTTCCGAAACACATTCTGCAGTTCCCCTAGCACCCCATCATCCTCTATTCATGCCTGCAGTCTTTCCTTTATAATCGGCATCGCCAGCCTCTACACCACTAATGTCGCTGTTATAGAGCGGTAGATGTTTATGTCAGGTTTGTCCCCCTTTCCTTTATAGATCATGCTCATCCTGCTAAGTTTCGATCCATCGGGCACTTCACCATCGATTATTATTTTGCTCACTGCCTCTCTCAAAGCCTGCTTAGACTTCGACCTAGTGTGTTTATTAGCATGATTGGAATGCCATCTGAACTGTGGATGTATTACTAGGAGCCCTCTTCTCAGTCCTTTCCCACTCTCCTTGTGAAAATGGAGCCATTGCACCACTTGATTCATTCTTGTCTATTGTGGTGCATATACCACTTCTTTGTTGAAAATTTTCCATCATCACAACAGATAACCATGCCCTCTGCTGGCTCTGTTTTTAAAGGATCCCTCTGGGCGTCTTGGTCAGTGGACACTATGGCTTTAACAATACGGCTGATCGGCGTCTTACAAATCTGGCCGTTTACACAATGGCAATAACTGCTTGTCTCACTATCCAGTGGGGCTCTCTGAGACTTTGAATGAAACGCCGCATTGTGTGCTCTTTTCGCTTTGAGCAACATCCGTGAAAATGCCGCGTAGCAGATCTCTATTACGCGATATTATTGAGAGCTAAATTCTTCAACGCCCCATCTGTCTACACGACTGTTTGTGCTTAAAGACGGTACCATGTATCATTACACCCTGAGCGCAAATGAACGCGAACAACTGTTTGTGGCACTTTCCCTCCTGCTTCGAGTGTCATCGGGTAGCTGCATGACGCCCCCACTGCCAGTAGGCTTGGACTTCAGAATGTCGCCCATGTGTAGCGCCGATTTTATTGGCGCACTGTTTATCACTCTACCTGCCGCTACGTCGCCAAATGAAACCACTGCCACCACCCTACAAAAGCCCCTATGAGTCCTGCAGGGCTGCTCCAGCCCCTTATGTTCCCGGTGACCTTTTCTTTCGTACTGGCCATAACCTTCTAGGTCTTTTCCTTGAGTCTACTTCAACACATGGATATGTTTCGCGACGTAACTCACAGGTGCCATCAAACGGGCTTTGCCAACCAGCTGCCCCATTGATAATACCGATATTCTTCTACGCGACATCATCCTCAATCATGGTGCCCCACACCAACTCCTCACAGATGACAGACGCTATTTTCTGTCCAGAGTTATTCGGTACCTGCTTCACTTCTGTGAGACCAAACATAAATTTACGACGCCCTATCACCCACAAATTTATGTACTTACTAAACGATTCAACGAGACTCCATCTGATATGATCTCCGTACATCTCATCTGACTATTTAAACTGAGACGTTGGATTGCCAAATGTTACATTTGTATACAGCTCCTCGCGCCAAAATGCCGCAGGTTTTTCACGTTTCTATATTTCATTTGGACACATTCTAACTTTACCTTTCGGCACCATCGTTCCAGTAGCCGTCGATTCGGCGACTGAATACGCCAGAGCTTGCGAAGCATGAGAAGTCTTCCGCAAGCGCCTTTTAGCGTCGCAAGAGCACCGGAAAAAGCGTTGCGACGTACATCATTGCGACGTTTTCATCACGAGCGGTTCCCTTGTGCTGTTGTGGATCCTGAATAGGCATGTTGAGCTCTCTGAAAAAATTTCTTTGCCGATACTCAGGATTATAATGTGTATTGTTCAAGTGACGGACATCAGCGAAGAGATTGCCTTACTGGTTTCACGTTCGTTTCACTGTCTTCATTTCAATGTCTTAAGACACTATTTGTGTCTCTCGCCTTAAGGTTCTACCACTCTGAGACACCACTGAGAGCACCGAGACGGTAATTGAGCTCCCGGGGGCGATGGTATATCACTATTTTACGCACGTGAAGCAAGAGAAGCATGAAGTAAAAATACTTTATATTGCAAATTTGCCTCGTTTTCTTGCAAGCTTTCATCTAACAATTTTTGGGTGCTGGTTCTACTGAGGCAGAGTCCGCAAAGTGGCGCCTTCACTTTCAGCAAAGTTTTGACTCCATAACGTGCGTGGTAGCTTCAGTTTCGAGTGGGCAGATGCATGAACATCGTCTACAATCACGTGTGTTCTGTTCGGTAGGCTTAATTGTGAGTTTTCGTAATTCGACAGCGTCGGAACTCTTGCCTCATGAACAGTGGCGGCTCGTTTTACTGGTTTCGCGCGACCAGATGAGGCCGCACCGTGGAAGTACACGGCAGTGGGTCATAATATGGGTGGCTTGAGTGGCTGGTGACGACGAATACGACTCATGGCGACTGCACATTGTAGAAATAGCGTTCAATATGATCAGTGAAGGCACACGCATAGCGGATGGGTGGTTGTCGCAAGTGTGCCAGTGGTACGCTGGTCCCATTCATGTCGCAGGACGGGTGCTGATGCATGTGGGCTGCAGTAGGGGCTTATAGATGACGTAGGCGTATGTAGACGGCAAATTTGCTTCATAAGCCTGAGGTACGGCAACAGCTTCGGCATAACTGAGTGCCACAAGGAACGGTTGGTGCGGCCTGGCTGCAATTTGCACGTAACTCAGTGACGCAGGCACTAGAGGGGCTGATGGTATTTAGGAATTCAATCCACGATTTCCGGCTCACCGGAGGGGAGGGATAGGTTTAATTCACGGCTGTTTAACGTGTTGTAGGCGAGCAAGGGCCAGAAGAAAGACCGCATACGTGTTAAGGAAATTTCGTAGACGAGGCCTTCATTTCACTTAACATATTTTGTTTCATGAACCTTTGTACATGTTTCTATTTTTTTACTATTAGGTTTGATGATTTTGTACATCTTGGTAATGTTCAACGTTATATACAAAATTCCTCTAATATTTGACCAATCTTATGTAGGACGAAGTGGTCATTGTCTGAAGGACCGGCTTGACCAAGCTTCTACCTTGTCTACGAAATTCCTTTGACATGTCACCAATCTGACATAGGACGAAGTGGTCATTGCGTAAAAAACTAGCTTCGCCAAGCTTCTACCTTGTCTATGAAATTTTTTGAATATGTTACCTATTTTACGTAGAAAAAGTGGTCTCATTGCGTTAAGGACAGACTTTGTCAGGCTTTTGTCCTGCTTTCGAATTCCTCTAATATGTCACCAATCTCATGTAAGACGAAGAGTCATTGCGTAAAATACAGGCTTTGCCAAGCGTCTACTTTACGAAATTAATCTAATATATGTCACTAATTTCGTACAGAACGAATCGGTTATTGCCTACAGAATAGGCTTCGCCAAGCTTCTGCCTTGTTTACGAATTCCTCTAATATGTCACCAATCTTAAGTAGGACGAACTGGTCATTGCATAAAGGCCAAGCTTCGCCAAGCTTTGTCTACAAAATTCCTCCAATATGTCACCAAACTTACGTAGGGCGAAGTGGTCATTGCCTAAAAGACAGGGTTTGTCAAGCTTCTGCCTTGCTTATGAATTCCTCTTATATGGCACCAATCTCACCTAAGACGAAGTGGTCATTTAGTAAAGGACAGGCATCGCCAAGCTTCTACTTTGTCTACGAAATTCCTCTATTACGTCACTAATTTTACGCAGGATGAAGCCATCATTGCGTGGAGGACAGGCTTCGCGAGCATGCCAACAACACAAAAACTAAGATGGGGGTATGACTCACTTTAGTAAAGCAGTTGTGGCTGCTCACCTGAGTTTAACAAATTCATAATAATATGAAAAAATGCAAAAGAAATTACAGCTCAATATCGACGTTTATAATATCTCAGGTTTAAAAGAGAAATGCGTGGGCTATCTCTATCTGACAAGGAAATCACGTATTTGAGTGGCAAATCACGCGCTAATTAAGTGAATCTTGTTGAGATGTTGGTGCTGATATGCACAATGTGGTATCCAGGTATAAAGGGCCTCGTCAGTCTGCAAATAAAATGTTTATAGTGTGCGCTGAGTGTATGTATGTCTGTGTCAGCATCTTTGTATACGTCTCTTACGCCTAAACATTAGCACTATTATTGTTTTTGTCGTTTTTGGTGGTGGGTGTACGGCTGGTATGGGGATATCTTGGAAAACCTGACACGTATGCGGATTGCCCTGCAGCCTGAAGGCGAAGACGCCATCGCCAAGAACGAGGGAAGCAGCTCCAGCACCTCGAGCAAGAAGAGCAAGGACAATAAAGCCAGCAAGGCGCGGGGTTCGAGCAAGAAAAAAGGCAGCAGCAAGGCCCCACGTGGGGAGCAGGTCAGCCAGGCCGGCAGCTCAAAAGAAAGCAAAATGTGACTGCTGTTGCGAGAGCGCCGCATATGCGTGCTCTCCCGCATTCCACACAAAGCTTTACTGAAATAAGGACAATTCTCTCGGGGATTCAAGCAAAAGTGCTTTCGTAATATGGAGTTGCACAATCATATGTTCTCGCAAAAGTACTAATGAGAGTGCGAAAAACAATGTTCAGTTCCGAATGTGCTATAATCATTTGTGATACGTTGTCAATAATATAATCAATTGTTGTCACAAAGCCGTTGATTGATTCTTTCGGTACTAAAATATTAGCTACCCCATTTTCAAAAAAACGTTTGACGTGCAGAGCACATAAAAGATTACTTTCGATATTAATGAGCTTTTTGTAGAGCACGTAGAACAGGCACCCTGAATATATCTGTCCATTGCATATAGACAACCTTCATCGCATGATTTAGGATACACAGGGCAATAAAAGATGTTCTCTGAAGATTTTCAACGCAGCTAGAGAAGCCTGCGTTACGACTTTCTGTATGCAGCAAATGGAATATTAGAATGATTGTCAACAATAAACGAGATATTCTGTTTAAAGACCGAGGTTGAAGACCCTTTTTGTACACTGCTTATACGATGTACCGATGTTGTACCGAACGGCGTTACAAACAACGACGTTCAAGAATCGACTAGTTTGTTTTGCGAGGAACGGAACCATTCTATTCAGCATCGGTGGAACTGTAACGCTTAGGCGTTACATCTACTACGGAACGTCAGGGAGAACAGCATTTCTTTTGTAAACGTTCTACGGCATTCAACAGACGCGCGCACGCACGCAGCACATGCAGAGAACAGGGAAGGCCGACCGCATGAGGCACGTGACTATGCTGCATACTGGTATACACTTCAACGCGCCCACATGAGGCTTACGTAAGTGCGTAGCGTCCAGACTTACCCCGTGCGGAAAGTACAGCTCATGTTTCACAGCAGATCTGACGGGCTCGAGGTTTGCCGTCTTTCGTAGACAGAAAATTCTGTCGTAGACAAAAAGCCCTCTCCGAACACGGGCACTGATTTGTTTGGCGTGTGTCGCAGTAACTCCAAATGGCCGAGAGAGGGATAAAAAGCATGGGATGTAGATAAGAGCAAAGAAAGAACTTAGCGAGAAAAAAAAATTCGCAGATGCCACGTACAGTGGGAATCTGTGTTATGCGAAGCACAAGAAAAGAAGCTTGATATGTCACTTTAAAATCAGCATACCGTTACGAGACCAATGTAAATTACGCTGCACATGACTTTCATGCCATGACTATCATGTTTGGAAGTGTCATTTACATTCGTAGTCTACTTACGTCACGCGATACCAACTTTACGAAACTTAGTATATGTCGAAGTAGCGAAACGGCCGCGAGGAAGCAGTGAACGTAGCGTGTAGTCATGCTTTATATGACACGCTTATCATAATTATATTTGGACGTGTCATTTACCTTCTTCGGCCAGTCACGTCCAGTATTACCAAATTTTAAATATCTGAAGCAAGAAAAACGGCCGTGAGCCCACTATGAGCGCAGCATTTAGACATGTTTTACACGAGAAGCATATGAAGATTATTTTGCTCGGAAGTGTCATTTACTTTCGCCGTCCGTTCGCGCCACCTAGTACTAAATTTGGTATATGTGAAACTAGCGAAACGGCCGTGAGCGCATCAGGAACGTGGTACGTTGTCATATTCCTACATGACACTCATATCATGATTATCATGTTTAAACCACTCATATAATTTCGTCATCCACTATTCTACCTTCAGTGACTTTAGGTCCTCCCTTTTTTTAGCAAAAAATTTTATCATCATCATGTATTAACGTTGCGTAACACCAAATTTGGTATACCTAAAGCTAGCGGAACGACAGTGAGCTCACTATGAGCGTAGCATCTGGTCATGTTTTTCATGACACGCATGTCATCATTATCATGTTTGGACGCGTCATTCACCTTTGTCGTCAGTTCGCGTCACGTAATACGAAATTTCGTGTATGTGAAACCAGCGAAATAGCCACGAGAGCCTCATGACCGTGGCATGTAGTCATGATCTTGATGACAAGCATGCCATAATTTCCACGTTGGGGTCTTTCACTTGTGATCGCCAAGGATTCTTGTCATATCATACCAATTTTATAATATATGCCATGAGAACGAAACCACAGCTAAAGTACTATGCATGAAATGTAAATCAAGATATTCATGGCATACATATTTGCCCCGCCGTGGTGGTCTAGTGGCTAAGGTACTCGGCTGCTGACCCGCAGGTCGCGGGTTCGTATCCCGGCTGCAGCGGCTGCATTTCCGATGGAGGCGGAAATGTTGTAGGCCCATGTGCTCAGATTTGGGTGCACGTTAAAGAACCCCAGGTGGTCGAAATTTCCGGAGCCCTCCACTACGGCGTCTCCCATAATCATATGGTGGTTTTGGGACGTTAAACCCCACATATCTATTTACATATCTATCATGGCATACATATCACGATTCTCAAGTTATGGCTAGTCAGTTATGTTCGGCATGCAGTCATGTTATGTTATGCCAATTTTCGTATCGATACCGTTATTGAAACGGCCAAGAGAGCGAAAAAAGGACAAAATACGCCAGGCCTGCGCGGAAAGCGCAGCACAGTCATAGCGAAAGGTATAGCGCGGCCTTTCAGAGCCTTTTCTAAACACTCATTCGGTAACTGCTGCCCACACACTTGCTTGATGCCCACCACGGCATTATCATTAAAACTTTTAGGGTAGTAGGCTGGCATTCGCTATGCTATTTTTTGTCATTCTTCTGAGAAGCATGGAATCTGCTAAACTGTTGCGAGAAATTTTCTGCCAATTGTTCATGCAGTGCCTAACGACGATGAGGAATTATGCCTGAAGCGGGTCTGCGCAACAGCTAATAGCTGAACAAAAAAACAAGCTTTTGTAATAGGTTGGAGCATTGGATGACACCCTCGTTACGCTATTCGCATTGGGTGACAACTGGTAGTTGTTTCGCTGTTTTAAAATACTTTGTAAGTCGTATTAACGCTATTGCTTTCCGAAAACAAGCCTACCTAAGGCAAGTTTGCCAACAAATCCCAAGCAGTGGTGTGGCTCAGTAATGGAATACTGGGCTGGTACCCAGTGGACCCAAGGACGAGCGCCACTGTGTCATTGACACCGTTTTTTAGGGGCGAAGCTCCTTAGGGCGTGGGCTGTGCGTCCCCTGTAGCCTGTATGTAGCCACCTCTAGTTTAGTTCTTGCAGTGTTCACTAGATGGCGGTACCGTCCCCTGTATGTAGCCCGTGATCTAGATCTAGGAGCTCCTAGATCTAGGAGGCGTTGGCATAGGTGTTTTGTGTTCAGTTCAGGCTGTCAGTTCAGGCTGTCAAGGTGGATGGACGTGTTTTTCGAGCGCTCCGGATCGACTGCGCAGATAAGTGTTTTTGCATGTTTTGAGCTTGTCTTTGTAATTATAAGGCAGCGGTTGAAATCTTCGTAGCACTTATTTTATGGTACGGCTTTTTCGGGGGCCAGTCACCAGGTATTTATTAGTTAGTGCGGGTGTGTGTGTTTGAATTTCTTTGTTGTTGTTTTTTTTCTTTTGCCACCCCGTGGGGGAGGTGCGCGTACATTGAACACACACATTTTTGTAGTAGAGCTTAGACTTTTTTTTTCTCGTAGTGCAGGGTTCGAGTTTAGTAATTATCGAGTATAGGGACAATTGGTGTCAGAAAGGCATGGTTAAAAAGACTGTAAAGTGTTCAGGATGTGGAGTGGGTTTGAAAGTGGACCCAAGCGTAGAAGCGGATGGAGAAGAGGCTGACGCGAAGTGTAGACAATGTGAGGTCGAGGAAAAAATGGAGAAAATGATGGTTGTCCAGAGTGAACTGCTGGTGAGAATCGCCAAGCTCGAGACTGAGTTGGCGACAGAGCAAGAGAAAACGAGGGCAATGGGAGAAAGACTGAAGTCCGCCGAGGAAGCGCTAGCAAAGCGGAACAAAGAAGCGACCTACCGAGAGAACAGTAGGGAACCGGCAACCAGAACGGTGGAGAAGGAAAAGCAGGCAAGTTTGGAAAAACAGGTTTAGCCGGTTCAACTGTCGCAAGGCCCAGCTTCAGCGAGGTAGTGGTGGGGCGGGGAGGGAACAAAGCAGCCGGCGTCACAGGTGCAAGTAGCCCCCAGGTGCAGAACGCTCCAGCTGAAAAGTCGCAGCATGTGATAATCGCCGGGGACTCGAATTTAAATCGATGCACAGAAGCCATCAAAGAGAGGGTAAGAGGTGACAAGAGGGTTGCAGTAGGGGCGTTCCCCGGACGCAGGCTGGAAGCAGTCATGAGGCAAGCGAGCGCAAAGCTCAAAACGACAGCTGATAGACGAAACCTAGTGATAATTTCAGGCGGTTTAAACGATGTCTTAAATAGAGATGCAGCAGGACTAGCAGCCACACTGGCGAAAGGCGTCGATGACATGCGCACCACTTCTCCTAAGGTACAAGTAGTGATATGCACGATACCGGAGGTACCGGTGCGTGATAGCAACCTGCAAAGAGCGGTGGTCAACGCAAACCAAGAGATATGGCGGATGAGTCGAGAGAAAGGCGTTGAGGTGGTGGAAATAAACAGAGAGGTGCATAGGTGGGGGGGTTTTCAACGAGACAGAATTCACTTCAATGGGCGGCTAGGTCATAAGGCGGGTTGGCGACTTGCAGGACGCGCAGTAGCTTTTTTGGGGGGCAAGCGAGCCCTTCGGGGTGCAGGATAGCTAGTAACGAGGAAAACAACCAGGGAGATTCTTCGACAGGTGGTATGGACAGAGTCGATTCCAAAGTGGCACCAATATCTAAGATAGGTAGAGTCCGGGGCATAAATAGACGTAGCCACGAGCGCCGAGCCAATTCAGACATAGGGTATATTAACATGCAGGGTGGTAGGAACAGGCTGAAGTGGGAAAAGATAGAAGAACAGCTAAGGGAAGAGAGGCCGATGGTATACGGTTTTGTAGAAACACATCTCAGGGACATGGAACAACCTCCGAACAATCCGGACTACGCGTGGGAATATTGTAATAGAACAGAAGGCAGCAGAAAGGGGGGTGGTATTGGGGCATTCATTCGTAAAAGTACAGACTGGCAAAGGGTCAAGCAGGAGTGCAAGGAACATTTATGGCTAAAAGGGAAAGTGGCAGGTCAAATGACACTCCTAGGTTTCGTGTACTTGTGGACGGGAGCAAAGGCCAGAGAGGAAAACCAGACAATGGTAGAGTGTATATCAAAGGACATTCAAGAATTAGGAAGAGAGTGCGAGATAATTATACTAGGAGACATGAATGCGCACATAGAAGATATAGATGGGTATACCGACCCGACAGGCAAAATGATCATGGATATGTGTGAAAGGCTCGATTTGATCATTTGCAACAGTACCGAGAAGTGTGAAGGGCAAATAACATGGGAGGTAGGAAGGCTTCAGTCGACGATAGATTATGCACTGATGTCACATAGGATGTATGATAAGCTCAGGGGAATGCACATAGATGAAGGTGGCTCCAGAAGTCTGGGTAGCGATCACAAACGTATCAAGCTAAGTTTTGGAAGAGCAGTGAAAGTGGGAAGGAGACAAGATGAGCAACTACAGGAAAATTTTTATCCGGAAAGGCAAATTGAAATAACCACTAAACAAATTGAGAAAGTAATCACGGAGGATAATAAGACAGTATGGACATACACGAATCTAATTAGACTCTTTGAGCTAGAGCTTGCTAAGACGCGTGACAAGTCACCCCGGAAAGGAAGACACAAACCCAAAAGTTGGTGGGATGAGGAAGTTAAGAGAGCCATAGCAAAACGTCAGGAAGCCTCTAGGGAACACAGACATGCTAAGCAGCGGGGTGAACCGACAGATGATGTTGAAAGAAAATGGGCAACCTTTCTAAGCTGTAAAAGAGATGCATCCCTTCTGATCAATGAAAAGATTAAAAGGAAGGGAGCTCAGTGGCTGGCAGAAGTACATAAAAAAGATAGAAAGGCAGCTGCAAAATTTTGGAATCATCTAAACTCCCTAAGAAATGAGACGAGCCTAGAGCAGAGATTTATAACTACAGCCCGAGGTGCTAGGCTAGAAGGGGACGAAGCTATTGAATATATAAGAACAAAAGTGACAGAAAACTTTCGACAAAGAAGTACTTTATGCACCACAATAGACAAGGACGAATCAAGTGGTGCAATGGCTCCATTTTCACAACAAGAGTGGGTAAGGCCTGAGAAAACGGTTCCTAGTAGTACATCAACAGGCCCAGATGGCATTCCAATTAGGCTGATAAAGACATTAGGTCCGAAGTCTAAGCAGGCTTTGAGAGAGGCAGTGAGCAAAATAATAATCGATGGTGAAGTTCCCGATGGATGGAAACTTAGCAGGATGAGCATGATCTGTAAAGGAAAGGGGGACAAAGCTGACATAAACAACTACCGTCCTATAACAGTGACATCAGTAATCTACAGGCTCGCGATGCAGATTATAAAGGAAAGACTGCAGGCATGGATAGAGGATGAGGGGGTGCTGGGGGAACTGCAGAATGGGTTTCAGAAACGCAGGAAGTTGTAAGACAATCTGTTCTCACTGACGCAGTGCATCGAAATAGCAGGAAAGGAACTCAGGCCCCTGTGGCTAGCATTTTTGGATGTCAAGGGAGCGTACGATAGTGAAGTTCTAGAGGACTTGTGGGGAATACTGGACACACTAGGTGTGAAAGATGCAGTCACTAATCTTTTGAAGGAAATCTATAAAAGTAACATGGTAGTTATAAAGTGGGAAAAACAGGTATCCAAGCCCACAGAGGTGAAACGGGGGCTTAGACATAGGTGTCCCCTGTCACCCTCATTATTCGTGATCTGCCTACAAGGATTAGAGGCAAAATTAGAGGGAAGTGGACTGGGCTTCAACCTCTCTTTAGTCAAACAAGGAAAACCTATTGATCAGGCACTACCAGCATTAATGTACGCAGATGATATAGTGCTAATGGCCAACAACAAGGAAGATTTGCAGAGATTGATGGACATCTGCGGTAATGAGGGAGATAGGTTAGATTTCAGCTTCAGTAAGGAAAAATCAGCAGTCATGATTTTCAATGACAACAAAGGTAGTGAGCTTGGAATACAGGAGGTCACGCTAGAGATAACAGATAAATACAAATATCTGGGCGTATGGATAAGCAATGGGACCGAGTATCTGAGGGAACACGAAATATACGTGACGACTAAAGGTAACAGGAATGCAACAGTCATGAAAAATAGGGCACTGTGGAACTAGAATAGGTATGATGTTGTGAGAGGAATATGGAAAGGGGTCATGGTTCCTGGGCTGACGTTCGGCAATGCGGTCTTGTGCATGAGATCAGAAGTTCAAGCAAGATTAGAAATTAAGCAACGTGGAATAGGTAGGCTTGCTTTAGGAGCTCACGGGAATACACCAAATCAGGGAGTACAAGGTGATATGGGATGGACATCATTTGAGGGCAGGGAAGCTAGCAGCAAGATAAAATTTGAGAAGCGATTGAGAGAAATGGGGGAAGAGCGTTGGGCTAGGAAGGTTTTCAGCTACTTGTACATGAAGAATGTCGATACAAAATGGAGGAAGCGAACCAGGAAGTTGACTGGTAAATACTTAGAAAACAGCAGGTGGCCAAACCAAAAAGAACTATCGGTTAAGAAGAAAGTGAAGGAAACGGAGACTGACATGTGGAGAATGGGCATGATTAAGAAGTCCGCACTAGAGGTCTATCGAACGTTTAAGCAGGAAATTGCCAAGGAAAGGATCTATGATAATACTCGGGGTAGTTCTCTACTGTTTGAGGCCAGAACGGGAGTACTGTGAACCAAGACATATCGGGCCAAATACGAAGGGGTAGACACAGTATGCAGTGCGTGTGGAGAGGAAGAAGAAGAAACTGCCGAACACTTGATAATGTTCTGTAAAGGGCTTCACCCTATAGTTCAGGATGATGGCACAGAGTTTTTCAAAGCACTGGGGTTTAGGGACCGGGAGGGCAAAATAAACTTTAAGCGGGTAGACTTCACTAGAAGGAGGTTGTCTGATTGGTGGCTAAAGTCAAGGCGCGAGTGAAAATTAAACTCTTAACTGCAAAGTACGAATCCTCAAACTCTTCTTAAGGAAAAAAATAAATATAGTTTTTGGTTCATTATATATTACGGCTTGGTGGCGCTAGCCACCGCCCGATCTAAAGGGTACAGCCATATCCATCCATCCATCCATGTAGCCACCTCTAGTTTAGTTCTTGCAGTGTTCACTAGATGGCGGTACCGTCTCCTGTATGTAGCCACCTCTCGTTTAGTTCATGTAGTGTTTACTAGATGATGGTACTTGTAGCTGATGATGAAAAGATGCAAGATGTTATAAACTAGAAAGCGGTACTTGTAGTTGATGAAAGACGCGAGATCTTATAAAATAGGAATGATGTCACATATGGCGCGTGTCATTGGTTGAAGGCAATCGTTCGATTTAGTGCGGCGACGTACGCTAGGGGGAGCGATGTAATAAAATCGAGTGGGCAAAATGTACAGAGGATTCATGGTTTACCAGGTTTACCTCCGGAGCTTCGCCCACTCATCATCATTCACTTCGTGGATATAGCGGAATTTTCTTTTTTTCTGATTTCGCGCGATGTGGTTACGGGCACCGAGGATGTCGGCGGCAGCGGACCGCTACGGCGCTGCGCGAGACTCGAATTGTGGTCTCATAACAGCTTTCGCTGTAAAAATCTTGGGCCACTAGATAGATAGATAGATAGATAGATAGATAGATAGATAGATAGATAGATAGATAGATAGATAGATAGATAGATAGATAGATAGATAGACAGACAGACAGACAGAAAGATAGATAGATAGATAGATAGATAGATAGATAGATAGATAGATAGATAGATAGATAGATAGATAGATAGATAGATAGATAGATAGATAGATAGATAGACAGACAGACAGACAGACAGACAGACAGACAGATAGACAGATAGACAGACAGACAGATAGATAGATAGATAGATAGATAGATAGATAGATAGATAGATAGATAGATAGATAGATAGATAGATAGATAGATAGATAGATAGATAGATAGATAGATAGATAGATAGATAGACAGACAGACAGACAGACAGACAGACAGACAGACAGACAGACAGACAGACAGACAGATAGATAGATAGATAGATAGATAGATAATTAGATAGATAGATAGATAGATAGATAGATAGATAGATAGATAGATAGATAGATAGATAGATAGATAGATAGATAGATAGATAGATAGATAGATAGATAGATAGATAGATAGATAGATAGATAGATAGATAGATAGATAGATAGATAGATAGATAGATAGATAGATAGATAGATAGATAGATAGATAGTCTTCGAAGTTCGCTGAGAAATGCCTCACATTTAAAAATGATCAGCAAGGCGATGTTAGAGAAACCACCTATTCGAAAGCTAAAGTACAGTACATTCAAAGGCGAGAGTCATAATCACTTTGATAGTCAGTTTTTTCATTTTTCATGGTGTTTATTATTCAAAGAATTTGTATTCAGCAAAAGAACTATTATGTTCAGTCGACTCACTTTGAGGCCTAACGATGAACACGTGGCACTCAAGAACCAGCCTTCGCCTCCAGAGCGATGATATGAATTTAAGACATTTTGTATTCATACAATACATCGATGGAAAAGATTTATAAGCACTTTATTATTCCAAATACCTATCTGGGTGACTTCCCATGTCTTAGCTGAGTGAACACTTCAACTAAGTGCGTTGTCAAGGAAACCATTGGCTATTCGTATCTCTGCGCACTCTAGCAGAGCGTAGCTGAGCATTGAATAGCATAGGTTGGAAAAGGGTAGCAGGATGAGCAGGAGGAAAGCGGGAGAAATGACCAAATAGAGAGACACGTGGAGTGAGAAAGAAAAAAAGGAATAAAAAAGAACAAAGAGATAGAAAGAAAGATGTTTAAAGAAAGTGACAGAAAGGTAGAGAGAAAGAAAAAGAAGACAGAAAAACAAAGATATATAGTGTAAAATATGTTGGATGACTGCGAACATGAGACTTTACCAAGTTGAAAATCTGCTGCTTAAACAATTTTTCGCTGACAATGAAACATCTCATCAGCACTGCTGCGTATTCTCTCTCTCGATGCGTTTCCGGGGAAAGAGATTTCGTTATGACCGATTAAGATTTATATTTGAATATTTGAAAGGCACTACCTTGAGTGCACCTTTGCAGACTGACTTGGAAAGTTCCGCATGTGGGAAAACTTCAAAGTGACGAGAACGCAAGTTGCAGTTCGACATGCTTGTATAACAGCCGGAAGAGTCTAAATAATTGGACTCGGAGCGTTTATTTGGATGTCTCTTAACTACGTATAAACTGTTCTCGGTGATGTCAAATCGGTATAATGTATGTATGCTTATGTGAGCTTTATAGTCAAGGATTAGCCGACACTATACTTTTATATAAAAATTCAAATATAACGCTAATGTAATGGCACGTTTCAATTTATGAAATTCAACTGTAATGCGTTTCTTTTCCATTACAAGAACTTGTAACGGCAACTCGTTTCAAAATCGGGAAGAAGCAAGGAACGCGCCTTCGTTTCTGTTGTAAACTAACGTGCACACAGCTGCCATGTACAGCTTCATGGGCAGCGTCAAAGCAGTTTTACTGCTGTAAAGCTGCCCACTGTAAAAGGTAGCCAGGATCCTTCGCGCTGCTCAATGTAGATTTTTTGCTTGGTTATCCTCGCAAACATTTTGCAAGTAAACTCAATTCCATCTTTTGAATTTCCCGGGGACGCAATGCAAATGCACTTTTGTTGAGATAAATTAGAATATAGGGCATTTCAGTTCTGCGAACGCATTCCGTGCCACTATTCACCTTTCCATAAAGGCCTCCCTGGGCACCGCCACAGCCCTCCTTGGGCTGCGCAAATTGGCGCGTCCCCTCGAAAATTCACTGGCAACGCTGCGCCCTTAGCCTTTGTACCCCCGCGCACAGCCCATCATGGCGGTGTTTTTTTCCTTCCTGTGAAAAGGTGTATACGGTGCCCCAAGAGGCATGGTTTATCATGGCCTCGGTGATGGTGGGTCAGCGGATTTAAATGCAGAAGATGCGATTTTACGTTTACAAGGACGCTTCACTGCCAAAGACGAGCAGCTAGAACCAGTCGGCTTTAAAAGGGTCGGCTGTAACTTTTGAAGAGGGAGCAGCCAAAACTTTAGCTTAAGAAATACTGATGTGCTCGGGGAAAGTAAAGTTCTGTCCTGCACAGTGGAGTGTTGCGCTAGACCAGGTGCGTAAGATCTTGACTTTGGTCATTGACATCATGATCACTAATCTATCTAGAGCACAAAAATAGATAAAACTGTTACTGTATTTTCATGGCATTCTCAATATGCATTTATTCACGTGTAAATAAAGAATGCAGACTCTGCACGATTGGCTTGGTGGGCATGCTGGTTGGCTGCGCATGAGAAAAACGCTGCAGGATAGACTTTAAAAAATTCCCCACAACTTCTGTTTTGGCGCCTTTGGCGTTTTCCAAAGCTTGATAGCACTGCATGATATACACTATAATAGTGGATTAGAAAAAAAATTGGCAGCATATCCACGGAGTGAATGATAGAGAGTGGGGCGAAGCATTCATCCGTCCATTCTTTCTTGCTTCCGTCCGTCCATGCGTCCGTCTGTGTGACCATCCATGCGTCCATCCTCCCGTCCGTGCGTGTGTCTGTTCGCGCGTCCATCCCTGCGTTCGTCCATGCATCCGCCCCTGCGTCCGCTCATGCGTCCATCCATGCATCTGTCTGTGTGTCCGTTCGTCCATCTATTCAACACTCCAAGTACCACCATCTCACATCTTTTCATCATATATTCCCCATATTTAGGCACCACCATCCAGCTGACATTCCAAGGACTAAATGAGAGGTGGTACACGCACACTTTCTTATGGCTTGCGCTTCGGGTCTACTTCCCACTTTTAACCACCTCGAGTTCATGGTATATACTAGTTCACTGTATTCATGGCACTGCGGCCCAACGCTCGCTAAACCTTTCTAAAACCTGGGAGGTTACGCCCAGCGAGTATAACGTAGCTACCTTTTCCTGTCAGATAGTGCTCAATGTACATGCCAATGGGTGATAATGAGAAATGAGAGACGGGAGAATTTGGCTTTTACTTTCTTACGGCTTGCACTTCGTATCCACTTCCCACCTTTAACCATCTCGAAATCATCCATGGTATATACTAGTTCATTGTATTGATGGCACTGCGGCTCAACGCTCGCTAAACCTTTCTAAAGCTAAGAAGGTTACACCCAGCGAGTATAACGTAGCAACCCTTTCTTGCCAGATAGGGCTCAATGTACATGCCAATGGCTGCTAAGGGGAATCGCAGTTTGCGCGTTAACTAAAAGCCGAATGCTGCTGTCTCTTATTCCCCATTAGCAGCCATTGGCATGTACATTGAGCACTACTTTTTCTTGTTCAACAACGCACAGAAGAAATCTCTCACCAGCACCACCTCGGAGATCAAAATGTTATACTTGTTACATACTACAACGGCTACGGGGGCCGAACAGGTGCCACTATAAAGAGCTTCACCCTTAAGTCCTCTTGGTATCTCAAATAAAGTTTGACCATCCGTCCATCTTCGTACGTTAGCCGAGTTTCAGTGGGGCGAAGTTTCGGAGGGTTTCATTGGTAAACCGTGAATCGTCCATCCGCTAGCCGCGTCTGTCTCTCTGTCTGCCCGTCCGTCCATTTGTGCGTCTGTCTGTCAATCCTTGTGTTCGTTCAATCTTCCATTCGTCCATCTGTCTCTATGTCTGTCCATCCGTCAGTCCGTCCGACTGTCTGTCCATTCATCTGTCTGCTCATGCGTCCATCCGTACGCCTGTCTGTCTGTCCGTCCGTCCGTTCGGGCGTCTGTCTATCTTTTCGTATATCTATCTGTCTGTCCGTCCGTCTGTTTGTCTGTTCGTCTGTCTGTATTTTTGTCCGTTCGTCCATCTATTGAATACTCCAAGTCCCGCCATCTCGCATATCTTAATTATATGTTCATCATATACAAGTACCACCATCCAGCGGACATTCCAAGGACTAAACTGAGGTGGCGACCTACTACTAATCCATGCATCAAGTATGCACGACCAATAGCTTAAAGAGCTTTGCTCTTAAATATTACAACAATGTTTTTGTCAGGTACAACCAATGAATGCGTTCTTCAGGGTCTCGCAGAAAACGACATATTACTCCGATAGGGTTAAAAAGCTTGTGTCGCAGAAAATATGCCGTTGGCATCGGCCCCGTCAGTTGTGAGCGAAAAATCATCCGTGAGCGAAAAAGAAAAAGTATGCAAATAAAATGAAGAATAAAATTTTCGAGCCCATTCAGGATTGAACCAGGGCCGTTCGCGTGGTAAGCAGGTGTCCTACCACAAAGCCATAGTTTTTTTTTCTTTATTTCCGGTAAACTTCACAAACGGGTTACTAAGATATATTACAATTCACTACATACAATACAAAAAAAAACTTAAAACATAACTATAACACATCGCATCCTAGAATTCCTTCATGGTCAGTAGGGCTTCTACCCTTTCTACCCACAAAGGTACACATTCGTCTGTTCTTACCACCATAAGTAATCTTGAGATGCTTTCCTTAAAATACTCTCTTGCTGGTCTTCTGTCTGGGTCACAATGAAATCCAGCCATTCTAGAGCGCCATATACTGTGCAAGGCAGTCATCATAATAAAATCGAAAGGTAATCCATCCTCGTTCTCTATTGCCAAATACCTGATACCATGAGGGTCTAACGGAAACTCTTTTTTGATTGTCCTTTGTAATACGTCCCAAAAATAAACTCCTTCCCAACAGTGCAGGAAAACATGGTCGATAGTTTCCGGTTTCTTACAGATTAGACAGTGAGATCCCCAAGGCATATAAAACCCACGCTCCTCTAGGAAGGTTCTTACAGGAAGCGTTCCGGTGTGTAATTTGAAAAAGAACGTTTTCGCACTTGGAGCTGCTGGCATTTTTTTTTACTCGTTTAAGTACGTTCTGACCCTTGCGTGCTGTATATAGCGCTCTGTACAGTGGGACGGGGAGCATCGTGTCACATAAATCTTTGTACAGTTTTTTCTTTCCAACAGACCACAGGTAGTCAGTTGAAAAGCGAACACACAAAAACCGCACGCTGGCCACTACTTCTTTCATGTATCCTTGCACAGCCCCTGGGGTAACATGGGTGCTCACAACAAACTCGGGCAACAGTCTACTTAGTCTTGTTTGACACACTGTTAGTAGGAAAGGATCTCTTGTCTCACGAAAAAAGAAAAACCTATTTACTAACTGCTTGATAAACAGATGTCCTAGCCCAAGGCCTCCACACTTCACCCGTCTAAACAAATTCGTGCGACTGCACCTTTCCCAGTTAGACCCCCACACAAATATTGCAAACACCCGATGTAATTTTTGCACATTGACCCGGGAACAGTACAGCACTTGCATCACATACGACAGCTTAGACACAAAAAACCAGTTGCATGCAGTAGCCCTAGCAAACATGGACAGATAAGTTGCATTCCACCTATTCGCTTTTTCTTTAATTTCTTTCGTTTGCTGTGTCCAATATTCGTCAGTACTTTTGTATGACTCGAGCGGTACTCCAAGATATTTAACTGGCGTTCTTGTCCATTTAATGGCTGCGAAAAATTCTGGTGTTGAAGGCCAATATCCATGCCAGAAGCCGAGGCATTTACCCCAGTTTATGTGGCTTCCTGTAACTTCGGCGAAAGATTTAGAAACTCTGATTGATTTTTTAATACCGACATAGGTAGTGCCACAAATCGCAACATCATCAGCGTATGCGAGTAGTTTGACCTCTGAAGATTGTACTCTAAACCCATTAATGATGTCATTCTGCAATATCGACTGACATAAAGTTTCAATATAGATGCAAAACAAAAGTGGACTAACAGGGCAACCTTGACGCACTGAGCGCTCGATTCTTATGGGGGGGCCCAATGTCTTGTTGATAATTAGTCTCGTACTACCGTTCCGATATGCCATGGCTACTCCGTCAATAATTATCTTACCAACATTAATGTGCTTCAATACTGCAAACAAAAGAGCGTGGGAAACGCAATCAAACGCTTTCTCCAGATCCAGCTGGAGTATGGCCACACGAGCATGACAGGTGTCAACACATTCGAGCACGGATCGCATTTTATGAACGTTTGTAACTATGGACCGACCTTTTATTCCACACGTTTGGTGTGGACCGACGATATCTTTTATTACTGACTGAAGTCTGGCCGCCAAAATTTTCATTAATATTTTGTAGTCTACGTTTGTCAGTGCGATTGGCCTGTACGATGTGACGTGCCTGAGCTTTTCAACCTCGTCTGTTTTCGGAATCAGAACGGTACGCGATTCACCAAAGGATGGTGGTAATTTCTTTTCCTCATATGCCTCATTAAAAACGCCCGCAAGTATTGAAGACAATTCGCTTTTAAAACATTTGTACCACTTGGCACAAAGGCCATCTGGTCCTGGAGATTTTCCAGGATTTAACTTATCAATCGCCCGTTCAACTTCAGATGCAGATATAGATAATTCCAAAGCGTTTTTCACTTCCTCACTCACTTGCGGCATGAGTCCTAAATATTCATCTTTAAATCTTTCTAGGTTTGCCTGTCTACACGCAAAAAGGTTTTCAAAATGACTTGAAAATACGGATAAAATGCTGTCCGTATCAGTTACTTCGTGACCATCCTTCTCTATTTTCTCGATATGATTCCGTCGAGCGTTCGTTTTCTCCACCCCTAACGCTCTTTTGGTTGGCGTCTCTCCAGCCGCTAAAGCCTCGGCCCTAGCACGGACAAGTGCACCGCGGTAGCGTTCCTCGTCATGCAGTGCAAGCTTCTGCTTAATATTGCGTATGTCAATTTTGTACTCTCCCGGTTGTCTGCACTCCAAGTCTACTAGTCTTTCCAAAGTCTTTCGGAGTTCTTTTTCTTTCTTTTTCCTTTCATAACTCAATGCGCAAGAACGATCAATAGCTTTTATTTTTATTTGCTGCTTGAACTCTTCCCATTGTTCTGCAAGTTTAGCTCCATCATCCATTTTTATTTCATTGATGCAGTTCATAACCTGATCTAAGAAATATTCGTCAGTGATCAAAGCGGAATTCATCTTCCACAGCTCCCATGAGAAAGTTCCACCTTGTGTTTTCTCTCCCATATCACATTTAACTAAACAATGATCGCTAAAGTGTATTGGGTAAACAGCATATGTCTTGCAGTGGGCTAATAATTCAAGCGACACGTAAATGCGATCAAGGCGCGCATGGCTATTCCCCTGAAAATGTGTGAAACGCACCTCCCGCGTTCCCTCCATACAGCTGCCCACGTCTTCTAACTCGAATTGAGTAACTACGTCCGCTAGCGTCCTACTACTTTTATCGTAGTTGGCGCGTCCATTTGCTCGATCTCGCCCATTGAGGACGCAGTTAAAATCACCAAGTAATACAGATTTCCTTTCCAAAGTGAAGTGCTGCTTTAGGCTTGAAAAAAAAAGTGATCGCTCCTCACAAATGGTTGGTGCATAAATACACACTATACGCCACTGACATTCATTGAATACAAAATCACAGGAAACCAATCTACCAGACGGGCAAGCGAAGGTATCTTGCACTATCAGACCCGGTAACTTCTTAATGAACAAAACGCAGCCTGCAGACGTGCCTATTGCTTGACTTACAACTGCGTGGTAACGCGCCGTAAACCTCAGCACCATGCCCCGGGTCTCCTCCTCACCGTCTACTTTTGTTTCTTGTACAGCAAGTACATCCAGATCATGATCCACAAGTAACCTGTAGACTTGGCTCTGTTTCCGCTTGGCGGCGAGACCTCGAACATTTAACGTTGCCACTCTAAGTTTCGGTGCAGCAGCCATGTCTACACAGTGAAGAAGTTAGCCCGGGGCATGGTGCTTACCTTCGGCGTCTAGCAGAGAGCTAGACATCTTCGGAGCCTCCAGGTGGACCCGTGCCACTGGAGGACAAAGGTGGCCAGTGATTGTTCGATATCGAGTTGGGACGCAGCCTTGTGCTGCTGCGTCTGAACGAAGTCGCCTTCGCAGGTGGCCCCTCTTCTTGCTTTTCGCTGGACGCCTCACGCCGTCCTGCAGACTGCTCGCGGGGTCTTTTGCTTGGCGCCCCACCACTGATACTCTCGCACGACACTGGAAGTTCGGTTAATTCCACCGGCTCAGGCTCCTTCGATGAGGTGCTTGTGAAGCCTTCTTCGGTTTGGCCGGCTGGCTTTTGAGTAACCACCTCCCCAGATGCTATGTCTGCTTTGGCTGTTGGTTCATCACCACCAGTCGGTGTAACTGTACCTGTTGAAGGTTCAGGGTTCACCGCGTCGCCTGCGCCTTTCGCCGCGTCTTCAGCCTCGGTCACGTCCATCACCAACTCTGCTGTGTCGTCACCTTCGGCTGATCCGATAGCCGATGCGTACGTGCGCATGCACGCATCTTCGCTGTGGCCGAACCGCCGACAACGCGAGCATCGGGGTACCTTACACTCTCTTCTAACATGGCCGGTACCTTGGCAGCGCAGACACTGCATTGGCCGACCAGGTGCAACCACAAGTGCCAGTTCACCAGCCACCCTGATTTGATGGGGGAGATCTTCAACCTTCACGCCACTCTTGAGCTTAAGAAGCACAGTCCGCGTGGTTGAACCCTTGTCGCTGACACCTTGAACACGCCAATGCTCCCTTGTGACTTGTACGACCTTCCCATAAGCCGCCAACGCCGTTCGCACGTCTTCATCGTTGACGCCGTACAGCAGCCAATGAAGACGCAGCCGCACCTGCTGATCCTGGGGGTCTACGATGATGCAGCGTCGGCCCTTGACTTTCAACTCCTTCACATCCAGCAAGCGTTTCGTAGCGTCCGCGTTGTTCATGGTGACTGCCCAGACATGATTTATCTGGTAGGCCCCCAGTGCCAACACCTCCGGCAGCAGTCCTGTAGGTCCGAGCGCGTCTCGGAAATCTTGGACTCGATACGGTCTGCCGCGCACATCACCGTGTAAAAACACGGTGTTTTGCGCGACGCGTCCCTTGGGCAGTGGTGGCAAAATAATCTCATATCCTGCGTCTTGGTCTTCGGTCATCCTGTTACCGCGGCTAGTATGTGCCGCAAACGCCGCTCCTACGGAGCACATGATTCTTGCGTCCGACGCGCGTGAGTGCCGACGAAAGAATGACCACAAAGCCATAGTGTTACTTGCAGTTGCTAACACTACACAAATGCCATGTAGTGAAACGAGACTCCTTAACGTATTCTGTTCGACAGGTGTCACGACGAAAACGAGCCCGTTTGGCGATTTGTAGGCGAATTTGGGAGGCCATCTAACTAAGTCTAAAAATGCCTAGATAGTGCAGCCATCACCGCTAAAAACAAACAGGAACTTTCAAACAGCTTTAAAAATGAACAACTATGTCCATCTCGCGGAAAACGTTTCATTCCTTTCCAGAACCATTCATCAAGCAAACAGCAAATGCTAGATAACTTGCTGCTATCTGTGACGCATTGTGAGACTCTTTATTGCCTCAGAGATAGCGAGCGCGTGGCGCGTATCTTGGAGGCCGTGCGACTGTCGCTTTAGATTGAAAACTTGTATGTACCATTTGCGCACACGCGCTAGTACAATCTACTGTGCGTGTGTGTGCGCGCGTGTGTGTGTGTGTGTTTGTGTGACAAAAATATTAATAAGTATGCACTTAGCGATTGAAGGGCGCACTAGAGGCCAAATTTCGTTATCGCGTTCAACTCTTAAAGGTGAAGCTTAAGGTTCCCCCACTTTTCGCAATGAAAAGCGTGAAGATTAAACTATCCATCGATTGAAAAGTCTTCGCCTGTGAGTTGCGGTGACTCTCGTCTACATGTGATTCTCGGGATTATGAGAAACCCGTCCTTCGTGATTGCCACAGTTACAGCTAGAGCAAGAAAAACTAAGAAGATAGTCCAGTCGTGCCTTTAAGTGAGCCTGGAGACTTAGAATGCGTTATTTTAAAAATTACAAGCTGGAATATGTCACTGTTGTTGCTTGTCTCGTACCGCCCTCCTGAGTCATCCTGTTTTTACATGACCTCTGTGAACATATGTCTTCATTTTCTCATGACAAAATGTTTCTTGTTCGATATTTCAACCTGTCAGATATAAATTGGCTGAATGAATACCTTGGTCCCGACTAAAGCTCAAATTTCAATTACCTAAGTAATATCATGTCGTTCTACAGCTTGAAGCAGGTTGTCAATCAAGCGACACGTGTTCAAGTCAGGTCAATAACGGTGCTTGATCTTGTCATTGTCAGTCAAACCACGTGTATCTGATCAATACATGGTGTATTTTCCTGTCTATTACAGTCTTGTAGCACCATTGATGCAAAAAGGTGATCGTTAAATACTTATCGCACGACAGGGACGAAAGCATGTTGAATGTTCTTGATTTTGTCTCGACAGTTTTCATTGTGACGATATTTTATTGTGACGACATGTGTTTAAATATTTCTTTTTCCCTCGCGCTGTCACTACTTGGTGACACCAGGTGAAGCTGTTAATGTTACAAACATTGATGAATTTTGTTCTTTTGTGGAGCAGCTAACGTAGCCAGTATAATTACATTTTGCTGTTCTTGTTGTTGCGATAACGAAAAACATGTTTTGCAGTGGTGCATTGTAATCTTTGTACACATATATTGTTTTTATCACGGTTTCACGTAGTTTTTATCATTTTTTTCTTTTTTTCTCGTCTTCTCGTGTATGGGAAGAGCACCAATGTAGTATTGTTGTATCCGCTATTGTAAGTGTTTCACTGTTGCGCGTATCGTCCCTCAAAATATTGTATTTCCTGAGCTTTGTATCTAATTGGTTACCTGTGATGATGTATGCCCGTTTCCTGTATGGGTCCACAGAAGACCTACAGAATTGTTAAATAAATTAAAAAAAGGTTTACAAACATGTGCATGTACTGCATTATTATTTTATTCCTGAGAGAACGAGGAAAATAGCAAAAAAAAACTTCTTGATGACTCGAGAAGTGCTGCAGCTAAAAAGAAGGAATGAACGCTCAAGATGATAAGGTGCCTCTAGTAATACTATTCTAAATATCCAATCTAAATTAAATAGAATAGTTGAAAACGCAAAAGAAAGCTACTTCCAGCATACGCTGCCTGGTTTTATGCGTAATACCCCGGAAAAGTTTTGGAGGTACCTAATAAAATTACAGCATATCCACGGAGTGCATCATGATTAGTGGGGCGAAGCGTCCGTCTGTCCTTGTTTCCGTCTGTCCATGCGTCCATCTGTGTCCCGTTCGTCTGTGCATCCATCCGTCCGTCTGTGCATCCGTCCATGCACCCGTTCGGCCGTCCATACGTCTGTCTGTTCATCCGTGC